>NC_071389.1:107976035-108602411 GCF_022682495.2 Desmodus rotundus | reverse complement strand
CCTCTGCATATAATAAAGAGCTTAAACAAAAGAAAATGCAAAGTGGGCAAAGGACTTGAAATCAACAATTTATAGAAACAAAATTCAAAAGGTTAAGAAACACGAGGAAACGTTCAACCCCCACGATAATCGAAAGTCTTGATTTTCCTATCTGTAAAATGGAATACCATCTTCCTTTGAAAAGTTACTGTAAAACTAAGATGGCAAAAAGTGAAAATTATTTCTCAGGAGGTATATGAATATAAAGCATGAGTTTAATCTTGGTGTCACAAAGACCAAGTGTCACATTTAAATAGCATCACATTTAAGGTGCAAGACTGTTTGGGCCCACATTATGGGCCCACCTCTAATCGTTACATGTCACAGGCAATTTACTTAACCTCTGTTGGACTGCAAATCAGATACAGTAATATTAAGAACGAAACTGGAGCCACACTTCATTCCTCTGTTATATATTTGTCCTGAGGGATTTGCTAGCTTTAAACAAACTCCCTATGTTATTTTTAAATTAAATTTACGGGGGTGACATTGGTTAAATAGAGTCATACAGGTTTCCAGTATATATTCCTATGATACACGATCTATACTGTGTGCCTACCACCCAAAGTCAAATCATCAGTAAGGTGGTTCCTCAAAAAACTGAAAACAGTGTTACCATATGACCCAGCAACCCCTCCTCCGGGTATCTACCTGAAAAACTCGAAAACATTTATTCACAAAGTCATAGGCACCCATATGGTCACCGCAGCATTATTCACAGCGGCCAAGACATGGAGACAACCACAGTGCCCTTTGACAGAGGACTGGATGAAGAAGATGGGGTGCACATATACAACGGAGTAGTACTCGGCTGTAAGGAAAGATGAAATACTGCCTCTTGCCACAACACGGATGGACCTTGGGGATATTATACTAAGTGAAATAAGTCAGTCAGAAAAAGCTAAGAACCACGTGATTTCACTCCTATATTATTTTAAAGAAAAATAAAAGCCCTGAGTCCTAAAAGTTATGGCTTTAGCCCATGCAGAATTAACAGCTAAGTGATCTTTAACTTGGTATGTCATGTGTCCACTGGTTTCTGCACACTGCACAGGTCACTGCACTCCCCCTGACCGGAGACAGCCTGCCCCTCTGTAAAACCTTCTGGCCGCCCACCTCATTTCTCTGAGACCTAGCCAAGTCATGCTAGGGTCCCTCGGGTGGGTCCACCACTAGATCTGTCTTCTATATCAAAGTGCAAACAACAGAAGTCAATTCCCTTTAACCTTGCCTTTCAATGCAGTAATTCTCCATCCCTGAAATACTACCCCATGCCTCAACCCCAGTCTCCTGTCTCCTACTACTCTCATTCATTCGCTCTGTACCTTATTTCTTTCCTCGGCCTAGGGACTGTCTTCTTTCCTTCTAGGAACTGCTTTCTTTTAGAAATTCCTTCTCTCTTCAACCTTTGGCACTTTCTAGCTCCCTGCTGCCACTTCTAAACCACCATACTCTCACTTGCAGATAAAAACTCACCCTCAGTCAAAAAAGTTCTTAAAATCTGGCCATGCTACCCTTCACCCTCCTATCCCTGCAGTCCCCTGCCAATCTTTCCTCACTCACCCAATGATGGCCTGACTTACAGTTTCTCCATCCACCCCGGCTCCTGCACCAGCCTTGCTGCTTTCAGTGTCTAGGCAGCTTCCTTTTGTGCATGTGGACCCATTAAAAGTCAAAAGCTTTCTTCTCTCTCACTCCCCACCCCAGGTCAGATCTAGAACTATCCACTTCAGGAAGTCCATTAAGATAAAAACTGGAAGGAAATTGTGCTGGAGTTGATTAGGGGGCTTAAGGAAAAGTGGAGACAAATTGAGGAGTCATGGAGAAATCTAAAAAGGATTATGAAGGAGGACCACTCAGAAGATTTTATAAACACCGCCTAGTTAAGAACTGAACAATTCACTACATGGATATCCGTCATCTACATGATGGCTCAATGCCACAATCTAAACTAGTTTCATTTCTCACTGTTAAAGAAGTATTTTAGCATATATGCACGTTTTTCAAAATAATTATTTTTGTAAAGCAAAGTTGTGCAAATGCTTTTGTTTTTTAGAAACCTGAAACATCTTTTTTTGGATATTCTCTTAACAGAGAAGAATGACTTCATATTTACAGAAATACCTCAACTTGCTTGAAAACACCAGAAGTGAGATGCAAAGCAAACCAGAAAACGCTCTTTAAGTGTTTTGTTGAAATATTTAAAATAATATATAGTGTACTTTCTATAA
Source organism: Desmodus rotundus (assembly GCF_022682495.2). NCBI lineage: Eukaryota > Metazoa > Chordata > Mammalia > Chiroptera > Phyllostomidae > Desmodus > Desmodus rotundus. Next base: position 108,600,141 of record NC_071389.1, on the reverse strand, counting down.
ATATACTGAATGTGCCAGAACTTGCACTGCCTCAGAACAGGCACTATAGTTTTAAAAACCTCAACCAGGACTGCATAAACATCAACACAACATCAACTAAATGACCTCAGGACAATCCCTGTAAACTAAATCTTCATTTTCTTCTGGTGTGCTTTCTCCTCTGCTAAGTAATACAATGGGAAAGGTGGACTTCAAATTTGCTTTGGGAAATTAAACAAATACATTCATTGATTGATTCATTCATTCAACAAATATTTAGTAAGCACCTACTATGTGCCAGGACTGGATTATGTACTGGGAATACAATGGTGAACAAAAACAATGGGTTCCTTGTATCAAAGAACTAACAATCTAGTGGGAGAGACAGAAAATGTCATATTATATAAATGCAGAAACTAGTATAGTCCTGATATAGCTACAACATTAATGTGAAAATCGAAAACAAAATCACTGCTTAAAAATGTTATGTTTTCTTTATAGTTCAGAAATAGCAACAGCTTTCATTACACAAAATATCTTTCATGCTCTTTTGAAGAAAGACTGAAATGAACATGGGAAATAATTTCTTCAAATATATTTAATAAGTGTTTTTGTGAACAACTAACATTTCCTCATTTAAGGAAGACTAACACCTGGAAAAAAATATATATATATACACATTTATTTATGTTTGTATCTCCCCACAGTATCTGAAACACTGTTATGTATCCACAGGTTTCTTAAGACCAGGACCCTTCCTATTTCATTCACAGCTGTACCCCCAACACTTAGGCCTGCCACATAGTAGACGGACCTGACATTTTTTAAAATAAATAAACAAATTAATGAGGAACAACGGGGGTTCAAACAGTTAAAAACAACATGAGAAAAGTAAACATGGCCCAAAACAACAATGTGAACTGTGTACGTGGCTAAGATTCAGTAAGTCGGAGCACAGTTGTAGACGCCCTCTGCTCCGATGCTCAAGGCCACCGTAAATGACTCCACCCTCTACAGCACAGTCAACACCAGCTAACACACCGTGCTTGTCAGACCATAAGACGCACCTTGGTTTTAGAGGAAAATAGGGAAAAAAATTTTGAAACAAAAAATGAGGTAAAATATTTAATAACATCCTTTAAAGCAGAATCCTGTAGCAAGCCAGGTAAGCTGCATTCGGACTGTAAGACGCACCCCCATTTTCCTCCCAAATTTGGGGTGAGTGCGTCTTATAGTCTGAAAAATATGGTAATGAGATCACCAACCTGTTTTAAATCTTCCAAAACAATAAAAAGCCTAGAAGAAGTTACTGATTTTAAACAGATAGCTTCACTTCTTACCTAGATCACTCAGTCTCCTGTCTGGTCTCCCTGCTTATTCCCATACTGCCCATCCCACCCCCATTCCCACAGAGCAGACACCCAGCAGCCAGAGGGCTCTCAACACTCCATGGTTTCCCACAGCTTTCTCTAACTTTTATCTTCATCTTACTCCACTCTAATTCTCTTGAAGTGTTTTACACACTTTGGGCAACTGCAATCTCTGTTCTATCTGCTTAGAAAAATTTTGCCTCAGATCTTTAAATGGCTTCTTTCTCACTTCAAATCTCTGGTCTAACACCAATGATCAACTCCCTCATTCGCCATCCCCTTCCCTGGCTTATTTTTCATCACAGTCCTGACGCATTGTATTACATAAATGTTTATTGTTTGTCCTTCCCACTAGGATGTCAGCTCCCTGAAGGCAGAGGCTTTGTCTTATTTCCATATCCCTAGCTCTGCACAGTGCCTGGCACACAGCAGGAACTAATATATAACAATTAACAATTCCAACATTCTGCTAGTATCGCCTCACGGAAGATGTCTGGAGCACAGGAGATCACACTGTACTTAGGAGCACTGTGCCACAGTCCAAGACTGGGTGATACAAATTAAAATTTTAAAAACAAAAATGCATTACTAAAATTACAATAGATTCTTTCCAAAGGATATAAAAATGATTTTTTATATAAGGCAATAGTAGTTTAAAAATATGGAGCTAATATCTATTGAGAATATAAAACATGAAGTTTTTAACATAACATGTAAGGAAATTGATTTAAGAATGGCGAAGTTAGTGGAAATATTAAAATGGGCAACATATTTTTTACAGAGATGTAAAACAAACCAGCAAACAAAATCCCAGAAGGAAATTTACACAATGGATAACCTATGAAATCCTCTTTGATTTGTATGCTCTTCTCTATATAATTATCAAGGAAAAATTCAAAAGCAAAAATATATTTCAAAACATACTTACAAATGTCAGCAGCATCAAAATAATAAAAATGCTTTTCTATTAAATATTGTTTCTCAAGTATATAAACATGAAACAAAACTTATGATATGGGTCTGAAATATTCCTTCTATAATCATTCGACAAAGTATTTAAGAAGTCTACTGTGCATCAATTTACTTGGCCTAAACACAAAATTCAGAAAATATCAATTAGAAAATAATCAACACTTTAAGAAGCAAACAAATAAAGCCATGGGTCTTTAACCGCACAAAACTTTTAAAACACAGTAACTTGGACTCTGTGTTCAACATGACAGTCAATCTAAAATTTAAAAAATAAAAAAATAAAATGAAATCATTGTACCCTTACAGATGTCATGGACTGCATGCGTGTGTCCCTCCCCTAAATTCTACGCTGAAACCTTAATCCCCAGTGTGGTACTATTTGGAAATAGGGCCTTTGGGAGGTCATCCAGGTCTTGAGAGCTAAGATTAGTGCCCTTCTAAGGAGACACATGAGAAAGCTTGCCCCCACCTGCCCCTGCCACCACCCACCCTGCAGTGTGACAATACAGCAAGAAGGCTGCCAACTGCCTGCAAACCAGAAAGAGGGAGCTCATCAGACATTGAATCTGCCAGCACCCTAATCTTGGACCCCCCAGCCTCTAGAAATGTGAGAAATAAATGTTTTATTGTTTAAGCCACCTAGTCTAGAGTATTTTTATTATAGCAGCCCAAACTAAGACAGTTCACATGCAATATATTAAACACTGAGGTCAAGAATAATGTAACATTAAATGAAAAGGAAAATAATGTGTGTTCTATGTGAGTTTCATGTTTCTGATGTTGTGTTTCTGAAATAGTAACAAAAATCAGAATGGCATGTTCAATTATCATGTACATGAATTTTCTATCAGAACAAAAATTTTTTAAATTTTTTAGGTATATTTTATTGATTATGCTATTATAGTTGTCCCATTCTTTTTTTCTCCCCTTTATCCCCCTCAGCCCTGCACCCCCTCCCACCAGTATTCCCCACCTTAGTTCATGTCCATGGGTCATACATGTAAGTTCTTTGGCTTCTACATTTCCTATACTATTCTTAACTACCCCTGTCTATTTTGCACCTGCCATTTATGCTACTTACTCCCTGTCCATTTTCCCCCTCTCTCCCCCCCCTCCCTGCTGATAACCCTCCATGTGATTTCCATTTCTGTGATTCTGTTATTGTTGTTTGCTTAGTTTGTTTTTTTCTTTTAGGTTCAGTTGTTCATAGTTGTGAGTTTGTTGCCCACAGCAAAAATTTTAAAGTTTTACAGCAATACTGACAAAAACACTGGAAAGACTTGAATCACTAGTCTACATTCTAACAGTGTTAGATTTGGCTTTCTTAAAATTTTAAGAATATGCTACAGATCTATAATCTAAGAAAGTAAATACTGTTTAGCTTTCCTCAGAGAAACACACAAAAAAGATGAATTTTTGTGAGAAATTAATCAACTACTCTATTTTTAGGGGGGCATATGGAGAAAATGAACAAAATCTTTAACATATGTATCAGATGCAAGAATAATAGCCTACAGCGACATTATTCCATCTTGTGTTTCAGAAAGGAAGATGTGACCCAGGCACATCTCAACTGACGTGATAATGAACAATGGCGACTGAGTTAAGGGCAGGATTCCCCACTGGTGTACCTAGTGACCAGTCTTAAAGACTTCTCATATCTGATTTCTGTGGAGTAGCTTTCTCTCTGATAACAAAATTAAACTAAAAATATCACTCAACTTTACATTTACATGATTGAAATACCCACCTTAAACAAAACCCGAATTTTCCGTGTTATTTAAATCTCACCAGAGTTTTCTGAGGCGGCATACCACATTAACTGGAACACTGGGCGTACAAGTCAGGGAGAAGTACGGGACTGTTACCTTAACTTCTCTGAGCCTCGATTATTTTGTATAAAGTATAAAACAATGTCTAACTTATGGGCTTGCTGTAAAAATTAAACTAAAAGTATTCTGAGAAAAAAAGAAGTGGGCTTTAATCAGTAACTATTTTTCAAAGGAAGGGGGAATGACTAAAGCTAACTATCCTAAGCCAGAAAGTGGATTTGTTCTGGTTCTTTCTTTCCCTAGGGTGTGACTCCTGGCAAGGCTTTCAGCTTGTTTTTTTCATGGTTAAAATGGGCAAAAACATGCTCTGTATATCGGACTGCTGTAACGATCAAATAAGTTAAATACATAAAAGCATTACAAAACAACAAATGAACAATAATGTGGATAAAACTTCATTCTTGACAGAAAAGCCAAGCAAGAAAATAAAAGAGAGAAAAATTATTGTATGATTTCTCACTTCCTGGCATGCAGAATCTGATCGTGATTTAACACACTTCAAACATTAATCATAGCTCATTAATTACTGTTTGACTATCTCCTCACTAAACTAACCTTCCTTAATGATGGGAACATCACCTTAGAGTCTTCAGTGTCTACACATGTCACCTGGCATTAAAGGTGCTCAGGCAGTGCTTGCTGATTGCAGTATGCTCCAGTGAGCCTTCCTGTTAGGTAAGCAACACATTCAGAAGTAAAGGGATTACCATTTTCTTTCCGTAATCTTGTTATGAACTTCTTGGGAGGTATTACTCCAACTTTTTTCTTCTGGGTGGCTATGCTATGGAACAGATCTGCTAAGCACGTAAGAAGGTTCTCCTTCTTCCTAGGTTGACTCTTGTATGCTAGAACTTTTTCCCGAAACGGACGGCAAAAATAAAGTGCTTGAAGAACTGAATTGCAGTAGCAGGTATTCCCAAACTGGAACAGAAAGAAAATCGTTTGGTTAAGTTAAGGACAACACATTTCCCAGAGAAAGAATTTCCATGTGTATAGCTGAGAAAAGAGAAAAATAGGGAATTTATGATCCTCATAAATTAAACGGTATCTGAGAATAGAAATGATTCTGACTGCAAATTAGCCATTTTAACATTAAACAGATGCTCTAGGCATCCGTTTCAGGTTAAAATTGAAGGAAAATATATACAATAAATCTGGTCTTTCTGAAAACTGATTTAAAGAACTATATAATTTGAATAGTAAGATTAAGGTTTCAGATGCCAGATAATTTTATTCTTTTTAAATTCCCATGGTTATTAATAGTATTGGTTGTATACTAAGCATTTTATATGTACATTTAAAAATATAACTCAAAAATTATTTAAAAGAACACAAAGTGAGGTTTTTTCTAAATTAGATTCTTAAGGGCCATCCAAAAATAAAAAACCCAAGATCCTCTGAAATATTAGATTAAAAATAATCAATAGAACAGCCTAACAACCACTGATGTGCTGGGTCACTTATTCTTGCTCTATCAGAAAGAAATGAACATTAGCCCCACAGTTATAACCTGAACTCGCCAGCAATCAATCCCTTATTGGTCATGTGGTCTAGAGTATGTCACTGCACCTTACTGAGCTTCAGTTTCCTCCACTTTAGGGAAAATAATCCTACCTTACAGAAAAAATGATGCATAGTTAGATAAACATTTATTGCCTTCCTTTTCTCTCCCCACCAACAGACACTGGCTCCCAATATCAGCTGATAAAACACCCAAAGGTTACTGAATGAGGGTTCGGGGAGTACTTTGATGCTATAAAAAAGGAATGATGACAATTCTCAGAGCACGGCCATGGGGTGACATCACATATATACTAACTTTAAAAGGCTAGATAGAGAAGAGTGTTTAACAACTGACAATGTCAAATGTAGGTCCACAAACACGTACATGTTTGCTTGTATTTAAAAACTAAGAGAAGATAAAATAAAAGCTAATGAAAATATTTATAAAGATGGAAAAGAATATAGAAAAATGAAAGCAAGACTCCTGTGAATATACATTGTTATAAAAAGTTTACTTTGTATCCATTTTTTAAAAACTCAATGAAAAAAATAGAGAAATTCCTGTAAACAAATAGAAACAAAACATAATGTGTATCAAGTTGGTGGTAGAACTATAAACACAAAAGAATTACTTCAAGCAACTTTAAAACAGAACTCTTACTATACATACCACCAAATTACAGTGTAGGAATAAAAAAAAACAACAAAAAAATCTTAAATAGCACTCAGTAGTTATACTGTTAGAATTAATGTATCAGTATTATTATTTTAAAACTAGTACAGATATATTGTAGGGCAAAGTAACCAAGGAATTATGTTAATATCCTTAGAACCAAAATTTTTAATGTAAAAAAAAAGACAATATGAAAAATATAGTAAAAGCCCTATAAACTTAAAACTGGAATTAGTAATATGAGTATGAACTCTTGCCTTTTTGTAAATCTTTGAGAGTGTGGGTGTGTGTTAAAGGTGTGTCTTCTGAAAAGGCCTAGCAGCAGTAAGTTTCCCCTGCACCCAGATTGTGGCCTCTAAAAACCTTCTTCTCATAAAAAGGAAGCAGGACACCTTGCAGAGAGGGTTATACAAGGTCTGGGACAGGAAACGAACAATGTACAAGATTAGCCTAGAGAATCTTTTAGTGGGAATACAAAAGCCAACTTGCATCAAGATGATTTACCACAATGAATAAAAAGCACATCAACTACATAAAAGTCTATGAATTAATAATAACATTAAAAAAAAAACAACCTTCATTAGTCTCCAATGGAGGTTGTAACACAACATATAAAAGGAAAGCAAGTTTTATCTTGTCTTTCTTATAAGAACTTTATTTCAGGAGGCACCAAACAGTTGATAAAGGAAGTTCTTGTTTATAAAATAATTCTAGCTCATAATTCAGAAGAAATGATTGTAAATAATGGATTAGGCAAAAATTATCAGTGGGTACTAAAAACATTAGGTTAAAGGTTGAAAGGGAACTTTAAAATGCAAGGCTGCTCCAGACCAGAACCCCCAATGCATTCCTGCATCATTAATAATGAACAACCAAATTTTTATGTCTTGTGATGTGAAACACCAAGAAATATACAGCACCTACTATGAAGTACTATTGACTTACAAAACAAAACCACTGAACTTCTGTCAAGTGTCTAGACCTAATTATCAATTTACAAGACACTCAGGAACAGAGGAGCAAGTTAAACAATACCATAGGAACAGGAACAGGGACATGAGACCCCATGAGGATGTATGACTTCTCCATTCGTGTTGCTAATCAGAGCCAAGAACTGGTTTCATAAAGGCAGACGCTTTAAAGGCTTTCTTTTAATGCTAAAAGAAGCGGATGATGATGGTACCTTAATATTATTGATTATAAATACAACTATCGATATACTTCAATAAAGTTTGTCCAGAGGCTAAGGACACCTGTAGTAGAATCTACAATTGTAAAGATTAACTTACCAATTACTCAATATTAGTCTGAAAAATACTAGCTCACAGCCTAATGACCAACTAATGACTCTAGTGACCAACAAACTATGGCTGTCAATTGAAGAGAACATATACTCTCCATAGTTTGAACATTTTAATTAAAGAATAAGCAACCGGAGACTCTAACAACTACCACAGAGGAGGGAGATAAAAACAAAAGACAGCATCTCACAGTATATTAGAAAATTTCATGAGGAATCTTGATCTACTTATAAAAAACACACAAGAAGCAAATGGGATAAGCTGAGAAACAAGACTAGGGGGTCTGTATTTTGTACACTATGCTGGAAGTCAGCCCCTTACTCATCTTCTGAATATCAGGCAGAAATTAACATTATAATCAATTCTTTGAGGTTATCTAGTATGGTCTTCTTTTATTTACTTTCATCAATCCCACTAAAGAAAGCTTAAAGGCTGAAATATTTTTCTATAATATGCTAACTTATTATCTTATTCATAACTTTGAAACTTCTTCAATTTCCTTGATTTTTAATTGTAACTTTAGTTCCTAAAACCTAAAATTGTATCTCTCAAGTAAATAGTCAGGCAAAAGGGTGCCTGGGATGATCACCTCTATACTCTTGGTTTCTCAATTTCTGCAAAAGACATTCTTCAGGGTTGAAATCTACCCTGTATTTTTTATAGCTGGTTCTGACAATCAAAAATATGACTAGACTTAAAATCAGGGGAGACAAATGTTGGAGGCTGTCACCTTCCTCAAGCCGGATCATTGATTCTTTTCAACTGCACATTGAACACGATGACCTATCCTTGCTTTCTCTAACAACCTTCTCTCTGCATCGTCAAATATGTCCCCCACAAATATTTATTATATCCCATCAATAAGATCAGTTAAGCACATATCCCTAATATATGCATATTTATAAATTATATATGTACTACATTGTATATGCCAAAAATAGAACAAATGTGAATAAGATGAAGTAAACATTTTAAATTTGTGTTACACTAATATTTTTATTTTCACTAAAATTGAGGTGAGTATGCTTTTTATGATAAGCTGTGGGTTATAGATTTTAATACAGTGAGTTGACAGTCTGGGTTATTTGGATACGTGGTTTGAATGGTCATCGAAATTGAAAAAGGTACCTTCACAAAGATACAGAGTGGAAAAAGACACACATAGATCCAAGTGGAAAAGAGTCTCCTTGATGGCATTTGCTTTCTAAATTATAGTACTAACTTTCAATCCTTATGTACCAAATTGGTTGGGATTCAGTCAGTAACCATCTGCCTCATAAGCAGCAAGCACAGCACGGCAACTGAGCACATCTGATGCAGGAAGCCAAACTGTTCAGGTTCGAGTCTGGTCCTGCAACCTGACCATGGGAAATTATTAAGCCACTCTGTTCTTCAGCTTTCCACCTGTAACATGGGGTTTATCACAGCACTTAACTCTTAGAATCTTCTAGAGAATTAAAGGAATAATCTGCACAAAGCATTTAGAACAGTTCCTACCACTTCATCGTTAGTTACTTTTAAAACAACCTTTTAAAGCCATCTGCCCATTTTGAAGAATTAGATTAACTGCAATTAGATCATACAATCTCTAAACTATATTTAAATTATAATACATTGCAACACCATAAATGAGTAAGAGAGGGTGAGACTGCCACCTCTTTGGCAATGCTGACCTTGAAATAACACAGGACCATTTCACACAGGGATAGAGCATGGATGCCAGTATCATCCATTTATTAAGAATTAATAAAACTTAATCTACCTTTGATTTTTAGATGAAAATAAACATCAGGCCCTGGCCAGGTAGCTCAGTTGGGGAGAGCATCGTCCTGATACATCAAGGTTGTAGGTTCAAAACCCAGTCGGGGTACATACAAGAATCAACCAATGAAGGCATAAATAAATAAGTAGACCAACAAATCGATGTTTCTTTCTCTCTTGCAAATCAATTTTTTAAAATTTAAATAAACGTTAGAAATTCTAGTATTTTCTTCCCATATCCCTAAGATCATCTTAGATATTACATTTAGAGACTACTGCTTTTAACATTATGTCAACATATTGCTTTTAAAAATGTTTAAATGCTCCACTGTTCCCCCACGTTGGAGGTTAGTGATGGTGCCTGCCCTGTGAACATCCCCCTCTCACTGTCCCCCTCTAAGAAAAGACATCTTCTCCGAGACCACAGCTTCTGTTTAGGTGGCCCTGTCTGTAACATTATGCCTCAAACTGCCCAACCCCAAAGCCTCACTACAGCCAAGTGGACCTAATCCAAGAGTGTCCTTCCACACGTTAGTGGACATCTATTAGCTAACTGCTCCTACGCACTTAACCCCACTGCCCCATGCTCCCTTCTAGGAACTCACTTGTCTGGGCAAATTCTGTAGTGTTGTCAATCACAAATCCTTCTATTGGTTGGGCACTTGATCCAATGTAGCCAGAGAACCTGGACCAGAGTTCTTTGTCACCTTTGATAGGGATGTCCTTTGGGATCACTGATAATGTAAACCTCTAGCAGCCTATGGCCATCAAACTGATGCAAAAGAAAACAGAACTAAGAGACATTTGCTTAATCAACTTCATAACCCACAAATGGAAAGAAAGCTTCATTTTTATTCTCTTTCTCTTCCATAATGGCCCCTGTTCCCTGGATCCAGAATTCCAAGTAATGACTACTAGCTAAATTCAGGCTAAATTAGCCTTTTATAAGATGGTTTAAGAACACAATCATAATTTTGTAACAAAGACTTGGGAGGAAAGCACATTCAATGGTAGCCTCACAAATAGATTTATTGAGCTCAATCTGCTTATGTGTTAGGGCTTATTGTATTAGAAAATTAATATAGATCCATACAACAGAAGGATGAAAACAGGCTCTTGAAAATGTATCGAATGCACAAAAAGTACAAAATACTACTAGTTTGAATCACACTCTACTATCAATTGTACTAAAGTACGTACTCCTCAGCTACATAGGGAAAAAGGCAATCTGGTGTATCAGAGTAAAACAATTTGTTTTCAAAGAATTTAGCTGACTGTATAAACACCTGGCATGCAAGGAGGATATTTTACAGCAAGAGAAAGCTTCCAAGGGTTCCTTTCTTCTCGGGATTGTTTCTGACCCCTATGCTACACCAGTATTTCTCCTGACTGACAGTAACATCAGGAATATGAAAACATCCACACAAGACAAAGCAATAACCCCACTCTACGTATCACGTAGGTTATAGTCATCAGGATTATCATTCATTAAGGGTAAACTGCCATAAAAGCTATCATTTATAAAAGTATTCCTCCAAAATAAAAATATTTGCAACTAAAAATAGTGGAAGATAGGTCGTCATGAACAATGTTACAATAACCACGCTGTTAAATTTTCTGCTAGGTTAATTAAACTGTGGTTATTTTTCTTCTCTCCATTTAAAAAAAAAAGTCTACTTTTCTAGCTGCCCAAACATATGCACAATTTCCCAAAGGCATGTGCTACTGAGAGCTGCTGCCACTCACTGGCTGCAAGAAAAGGCTCCAATCAGGCATATTAATAGGAATTCTTTTCAGCATATGCTTTTTGTAAAAGCAATGAAAATTAACCTGGAAGTACAAACTTAGCTGAGAAAAGACTAATGAAAAGAAAATATATGTGTGCTTCATTTTATTTTTTAAGTATATTTTATTGATTATACTGTTACAGTTGTCCCATTCTTCTTTTCTCCTCTTTATACCCCTCTGCTGGTATTCTCACTCCCTCCAGCATTCCCCCGCTTAGTTCATGTCCATGGGTCACGCATATCTGTTCTTTGGCTTCTCCATTTCCTATACTGTTCTGAACCTCCCCCTATTTTGTACCTACTAATTATGCTTCATTTTAACAAAATCCAGTCATTAGAAAAGAGTAACTGCAAAGTTCCTTAAAGCAGCTACATTCCAGTGTAGTCTCCATCACTAACTACTTGGCAGACAGGTATAGGGACAGGGAATAAAAAAAAGCTTAAATCAGATCTCTGATTTAGCTAAGCCACCCTCCCCTGCGCCCCAAAACCCCCACCTTAATTTTAAGAAACTCTCATAGTGTGTGAACTCTGCAAATGAAAAGAGGAAGGGGAACAAGAAACAGAAGTGATCATTTAAGAGCTGAAACATAGGACTTAGACACAGAAAAAGATTAAAGGTACAGAACACAACTGCCACGTAGCCTGAAGTATAAATCACAGAAAAGCTAATCACCGTATTAGTTTTTTTGCATCCACTCTGACCACCAACTTATTTCTGAGTAGAATTCAAGGTATTCATCTATCTTTCATAGCTAGAGCCCTGGTTACTTTAAGAGATCTTGATTCTTCAACATTATAAATAGGAATAGAGATCAGAAACTAACTTCTACTCATCAAGTGAATAAAGGCAAAGCTTCCTCTGGTGGTCTATTACCACCTTCACTCCTTTCTGCTTCTCTTGATTTCACTGAATTTCAGTTTCTCAGCTTGAGGGAGAAGCACAAAAACTACCTTTTGAATTCAGATTGATCCACAAGGAGTAATAAAAGTGATACTTTCTTACAAACCCTTTTCTTTACACAATCAACACTGGAATTTTGATAGTTATCATATTAAATTAAAAACAACATCAGAAAAAACAGAACTTTAGTACTCATTTTATATAATTTTATCTAAGTTGTTGTTTTGCTTGTTCTGAGGCTATATGCAAAAAAGTTTGACACAAAGTGGAGAGATTGAAATACAGGATTAGGCAGAAGTAGGTTTACAGTTGTGAGTATACAAAATACAGTTTATCCTCGTATTACTTATTAATTATTGTATTATTTTCCATACAAACAACAGCAAAAAACAAACTTATTCACACCTGAAGACCTGGGGATTTGGTGTGTGTGCGGGGTGGGGAGGTTCCCTGCATCTAACATTGGAGATCTAGTTGTAAAGTCTTCAAAAAGACCATTTCAACCCCGACACTTAACCTTTCTTTCAAGGGCAGAGTTAGGCTCCACAGAAGTTGACCAGGAGGCTCTGGTCAAGAACCTTGAAAGACAGCAGTGAGGCCCTGAAGAGGAAACAGAGGGTTAAATAGAGGCCCAAATTAAGCCACCCCTAGACCGAGACTGCAGGAGTGCTCCCAGGAGGTAATAAACAGCCCCAGAGAAAAGGATGTAGCTACTGAAGGCAGGTGTGTGAGCTGGGGGAGAGACGGACAGGGAGCTATTTTCTGAAAAGTCTGTCTGCCAGGGCATCGCTCTGCAGTGACGCCACGGTAGACAAGTTCCACCCATAATAACCCAATCGGCCTTTTAGAATTTCACTTTTATATGTGAATTAAATTTGAGGTATGTTCCTAATAGGAAAAAAAATACATAGTTTAAACCAGGGGCGGGGGGTAGTGGGGGGAGAATGAGCTTAGAGGTCTCAGAAACAATCCGGTAAGTCTAAGCAAACCTCGGCAACAACGAACTGTAAATACTAACCTGAGAAAAATAACAGAAATATTGCTGTAATGAAACAAAATAATAAAGCAAAAGTAACAATCTAAGAAATAAAAAGTGTAATGAGCCGGACAAAAAAAAGCCAAAGAAATAGCCTACAATGCAAACTTAAAAAGGCAGATGATCAAATATGGGAGAAAAAACCAAGAAATACAGAGAATCGGTCTAAGTGTTTCCATATTTAACTAACAGTATATCAAAAAATACAGAGTGAAGAAATTACACTGATAGAAAAGAAATTATTCAAATAATAGTATCAGAAATGTTCTAGAACTGAGGAAAATGAATCACCAGTCTGGACAGGGGCATAAAGGCCTGATGCAGTAATGGGTTGAGGGAAACGAGACACACGAAATCTCCGAACACTGTGGACAGAAGATACAGAACATCCTAAAAGTGCCCCCCAAATGTTTTAAATGGGGGAAAAGGCCATATACAGAAGAGATCAAGAACTAGTATGCTATCAGCCCACTCAGCACATCAACAGAAGCCAGAAACAAGAGAGTATGGCCTTAAAAATTCCTAAAGGTTATAAACTAGGATCTATATGCAGCTATTACAATAACCAAAACATTTTTAAATACACAAGACTTCAAAGTCTATCTCCCACACGCATTTCCTAAAGAAGCTACAGCAGAATGTGTTCCACAAAGCCAGGGAGAAAACCAGGAAACAAAACAGGATCTAGAAGAGGAGAGACTGAAGGGAATGCCTTCAGGTGGCAGACAGGAACGCGGGCAAAGGACACACAGCAGACAGAGGGCTCCAGGGGGGTGTTACCAGGAAAAGGAGAGTTTGCCTGATGGTCATGACTCAGTGGAAACCGATCTTGAGAAATTCTTTGGGTTTCTTTTGTTGTTTGTTCTGATAAAGACTTTGGGAAATATAAGTGGAAATTAAGGAAATGAAAAAATAAAGCAATGGTTAATTCCATGTTGAAAGAAGGGGGGAGAGTAAAGTTGGCAGGGGATGGTGGTAGACGGAAAGAGCTAATTTCTCATCTACCATAACAGGAAGTCAATGGATTTTTTTTTTTTAAATAGCAGGATTTTAAAAATAGAAGTGTAAGCACTTTACTTAGAATCTAAGGATAAATTCTAGAAAAAAAAAGCTGTTGGAAGTCAGGAGGGTGGAGGCAGCTGATTTCCTCATTATAAGCTTTACACTTACAGAGATGAACTCAAAGCAGGGGAAGCACACGTGGCACTTTAAGTGCCTTCCCCAAATCACACAAGAAATCGATCGCATACACCGTAATACACACTAGTATCTAGTGACACACCAATGTTGTTGCATTTAGCTCACTTTATTATCTGCACTATCATGCATGCATAGATTTTTTTCTTTAAACATTCACCATGGATCCACTTAACAGTATAGTACGAGAGTATAAACTATAACAATTACATACCACAGATTTGTGGTGTTTTCTAGTGTTACAGAAGAGTTAAAATTTCTAAAGCAGGTTCTTCCAAAATTTCAATAATGTATAATTACTGGAATTATCTCCACAAGAACTGGAATGTATTTTTTCCCTATATTTTGTACTTTTATATCTATACTAGTAGAAAAACACCAGAAGTCATTTGACAAAGATCCTACCGACACATAGAGGCATTTACAAAACTATCTGGACCACTTACATGTAGACATTTAAATAATTCTCAAAGGATCAAGAGATCATTTGGACTAAGCCACATGAAACTTTGGCTACGAGAAATCTGACACAAAATAGGGAAAATCAGGCTTACAAGTGTTAACTCAAGTCATTGGACAACCTTGTTCCCACCCATTAAATATAACTTCAAAATTCCAAATCAAGTTTCTTGGCATTAAGTCTACTGATACAAATAAACAAGTTTCCTTTACTAAATTATGAAATGCATTCACCATTTTAAAAAATACTTCCAACCATAACTTTGAAGACTAAGTAAGCATCAATGAATACTTACATTGACTAATCCAAAATAGTGTTCATTGACTGGAAACTGTTCTGGACCAATCTCTTTCTCTAATGCCGAGGCATTGGCGCCCTACGAAACAAAAAATAAAAATCTTAGTATTTAGAATATCTTCATAACATTATCACAATTACTTAGGCATTATGGAGGCATCCTTGAAAAAACTATGTTCTCTATAACTGCCTAACATTATTCAAAGAAAATTAAAAAGGACAGTGAATAAAAGCTTTTAATATTACTGAAAACCAGTTTGCAAAAACTTTCTCAGTAACCAAAGAAGGCCCAAGGAATTACATTGCTAACTTGTTTCTTTTATCTAAGTAATGGATTAAAGCCCCTGCTGTGTCATGTACTCTCGCAGAAGTCTGTAAGCTGACAGCAGCCATCTCAGAGATTTGAACTTTTTAATAGCTTCACAGGCGAATTTTACCAGTCATTCAATGAAGAATTAACCCCTATCTTTCTCAAACTATTTCAAAAAAATCAAGAGGGAAGACTTCCAAGCTTTTTTTTTTAGGCCAGTAGTATCCTAATTCCAAAACCAGATGAAGGCACAACAAAGACAGAAAACTACAGGCCAATGTCCACGATGAACATAGACGCGAAGATCCTCAACAAAATATCAGCAAACTAGATCCAGCAAGTCATTAAAAAGACCAAAAGATCATACACCATGATCAAGTGGGATTTATTCTTGTGATAGAAGGTGGGTACACTATCCGTAAATAAATAAACGTGATCCATCACATAAACAAAATGAAAGATAAAAATCATAGAATCAAATCAATAGATGCAAAGAAAAGCAACTGATAAAATCCAGCACCCATTTATGATAAAAACTGTCAGATAAGTGGGAATATAGGGATCACATCTCAACATAATAAAGGCCATATAGGCTGGCGGACCCTGTGAAGCGGAGGATTGCGGACTGGGTGGTCCCATATTTGCATGCAGATAAACCAGAAGGAACAACAGGGGAGCGAGAAAGACTGTCCAACCCAGGGCTCCCATGCAGGGAAAGAAAGCCTCAAAACCTCTGACTGAAAACATCTGTGGGGTCTGAGGCAGCAGCAGAAACTCCCAGCCTCGCAGGAGAGTTTGCTGGAAAGACCCACAAGGTCCTAGAACGTACACAAGCCCACCCACCCAGGGATCTGCACCAGAAGGGCCCAATTTGCTTATGGGTAGTGAGGGAAGTGACTGAAAACCAGCAGAGTGTAGAGCAAGCGGGACTGTTCCTTCTGGAACCCCTCCCGACATACAGCATCACAACGCACAACATGTGTTGCCCTGCCCTGGTGAGCACCTAAAGCTCCGCCCCTTACTATGTAACAGGTGTGCCCAGACCAAAAAAAATGGCCCAAATTAAAGAACAGATCAAAGCTCCAGAAAAAATACAACTAAGCGACGAAGAGATAGCCAACCTATCAGATGCAGAGTTCAAAACACTGGTAATCAGGATGCTCACAGAATTGGTTGAATATGGTCGCAAATTAGATGAAAAAATGAAGGCTATGCTAGGTGAAATAAAGGAAAATGTACAGGAACCAACAGTGTAGTTCACCACCACCAAGCCCTTATTGTATGAAATGTTAAAAGGGACTTACCTAAGAAAAAGAAGATCAAAAATATGAACAGTAAAATGACAACAAACCCAGTTATTAACAACCGAACCTAAAACAAAAACAAAAACAAACACAAAACAAGCAAACAACAAGAACAGAAACAGAATCCCAGAAATGGAGACCACCTGGAGGGTTATCAGCGGGGAAGTGGGAGGGGGAGAGAGCGGGAGAGAGGTACAGAGAATCAGTAGCATAAATGGTAGGTAAAAGATAGGGGGAGGTTAAGAATAGTGTAGGAAATGTAGAAGCCAAAGAACTTATATGTATGACCCATGGACAAGAACTAAAGGGGGGGGGGATGTGGGTGGGAGGGGTGCGCAGAGCAGAGGGGAATAAAGGGGGGGAAATGGGACAACTGTAATAGCATAATCAATATAACATATTACAAAATAATAAATAAAGGCCATATAGGAAAAACTTACAGCCAACATCATACTCAATGGGCAAAAACTAAACGCGTTTCCCTTAAGATTAGAAACAAAACAGGAATGTCCACCTTCACCAGTCTTATTCAACATAGTACTGGAAATACTGGCCACAGCGATCATATAATAAAAAATAAAGGGCATTCAAATTGGGAGGCAGGAAGTAAAACTGTCATTATATACAGATGACATCATACTGTATAGTTTCTACCTATACAGTATGTATGTAGTTTTCTACACCCTACAGCCTCTGCCAAAAAAATACTAGACGTAATAAATGAATTTGGGAAAGTACTGGAATACAAAATCAATACTCAGAAATCAATGGCATTTTTATACACCAATAATGAACTATGAGAAAGAGAAACAAAGAAAAATCCTGTTTAAAATTAGTAAACTATTGCAACAAGAAAAAAGGTACCTAGGAATAAATTTAACCAAAGAGGTGAAAGACTTGTACTCAGAAAACTATAGGACACTGAAGAAAGAAATTGAGGAAGATACAAATAATTGGAAGTATATACTGTGTTAATGTTACTAAAATGTCCTTACTACTCAAAACAGTCTGTAGATTCAATGCAATTCCTATTACAATACCAATGGCATATTTCACAGACCTAGAACAAATATCCCACTAGTTTATATAAAACCAAAAAAGAACCCCAACAGCTTCAGCAATCTTGAGAAAGAAGAACTAAGTTGGAGGGATCACAATACCTGATATCAAACTAAGGCTGCTATAATCAAAACCGTCTGGTACTGGCATAAGAACAGACACACAAATCAATGGAACAGAATAGGGAGCTCAGAAATAATCCCACGCCTTTATGGTAAATTAGTATTTGGCAAAGAAGGCAAGAATATACAATGCAGTAAAGACAGTCTCTTCAATAAATGTTGTTGGGAAAACTAGACTACTACTTGCGAAAACATGAAACTGAACTATCAACTTACACCATACACCAGAATAAACTCAAAATGGATAAATGACTCAAATACGTCACCATACCATAAAAATCCCAGAGGAAAACATATGCAGTAAAAATTTGGATTATCTCTCATAGCAATATTTTTGCCCATATATCTCCTAGAGCAAGAGATACAAAGGAAGAAATAAACAAATGGGACCACATCAAATTAAAAGGTTTCTGCATGGCTAAAAATACCATCAACAAAATTAAAAGGGAACCCACTGTATGGGAGAACATTTGCCAATAATATATCAGACAAGGGTTTAATCTCCAAAATATATAAAGAACTCATATGACTCAACACCAGGAAGACAAATTATTCAATTAAAAAGTGGGCAAAGGACCTGAATAGACACTTCTCCAAGGAGCACGTATAGATGGCATGTAGACACATGAAAAAATGCTCATCATAAGCCATCAGAGAGATGCAAAGTAAAACCACAATGACATATCATCTCACACCTGAGAAAATTGCTATCATTAGTAAATCCACAACACAAGTGCTGGCGAGGTTGTGGAGAAAATGGAACCCTAGTGCACTGTTGGTGGGAATGCAGACTGGTGCAGTCACTGTGGAAAACAATATGGAGTTTCCTCAAAAAATTAAAAATGAAACTCCCTTTTGATCCGGCAATTCTACTGCAAGGATTTAAACCCTAAGAATCCTAGAACACCAATTCAAAAGAACCTATGCACCCCAGTGTTCATAGCAGCATTATTTACAATAGCCAAGTGCTGGAAGCAGCCTAGAAGTCCATCAGTAAAAGAGTGGATCAAAAAACGGTGATATATTTATACAACAGAACATTATGCATCAGAAAGAAAAAGAACTCCTATCCTTCACAACAGCATGGATGGAACTGGAGCGTATTATGCTAAGTGAAATAAACCAGGAGGTGATAGACAAATATCATATGATCTCAATTATAAGTGGAACCTAATCAACAAAACAAATAAGCGAGCAAAACAGAACCAGAGACATGGAAATAAAGAACTGACAGTGATCAGAGTGGGGGGAGGGGGACAATAGGGGATAGAAGTAGAAAGGTCAAGTCAAGGAGCATGTATAAAGGACCCATGGACAAAGACAAGGGGGGTGGGGAAGGACTGAATACAGAAGGGGCGAGAGTAGGGCAGGGGAGAGTAATGGGGGAAAATGGGGACAACTGTAATTGAACAATTAAAAAAATTTTTTTAAAGTTAAAAAAAAACCCCAATACTTCCTTTTTTTATACTAGTTATGGCAAACTGTTAGTTCCCAGACAACTTTCTTTTAGTTTAATACAACATAAGAAAACACAAAACATTTTTCCCACTTTAGTGTTTCAAATCCTATCTTAGAATCCAATATGTATTACTCTAAGATGAATACAGGTCAGTACCTAAAGGAGATTTACCAAAACAGGCAGAAAAGGCTTCCCAAAGATAAGAGAAGGGAGTGATCTTAGTACACTAAGGAAAGTTCTTGAGGCACAGAGAGAGCTGATGTGAGAAACAAGTTTATATCTCTTATACAAGAAAACAAAGAAACTTCAGGCTAAAATCCCATACTTGATCTTCTGGAAGACACTGTGTCCCTGAAACTATATTAAATACAACAAAAATTTTTATGAAAAAAAAACAAACCATTTCCATATCCTAAGTTTCAGACATCATAAAGTCTTAAAGCAATAGTCCTTCAAGTAAAGGTGAGATCCAAACAGGATCTGAATATCTAGCCCTGTGTGAGACGTTACAGAACGTGATTTCCAAACTGCAGCACCCAACTATCATTTTCTTTTTCAGTAAAACAGAGCACATCTCCCTCCTAAGAGTAGATTCTTGAGACTTTTGTTCCAATGTGTAGGTACGAACAATTATGTCTAACTGTAAAGAAATAAGTCTATTTCTCACTGTGGGTTGAAATCAATAAAGTTGTGATATGCGAGCTGTAAAGGATAAAAAAAACTCTAAGAAAAGAAACTGCAAAGTCATAATCTAATTGGGGAGTACACAGTGAATAAAAATTAGCTTTTCACAATGGCACACAGGTAAAAAATATTAAATAAATGTAGAGTTATAGAGGAGAGAACAGGAACCAAACTATGCTACGGCATAGCATGTACTACAGGACGTCAGGCAGGAGTAACACTGAGAGCCTGAGGATCTGGGAAAAGCCTCATAAATGGATGGAACTACAAGAGCCAAGCCTTGAATCTGTCTTCAGAGGGGTCCTCGGTACAGCCTTTCATGTTGGAAATTGAGAGCCTGAAGAACGTGAATGGGCGCTGGAACACTGCAGCTGCAGGCTCAGCAGCAGGCCAAACAAAGGCCTACAGAGCAGGAGGCCCGCACTCCCGCCTGGTTCTACTACACCCTGCTGAACACAAGGTCGCCTTCCACAAAACGCCTTGCTTTTCTCACCAGCAAGATGCCTGGTTTATGGCATCTATTGTAAATCAAAAATGCTACAATTCCAAAATAGCAGTAATGTAGAATCACAATCAAAGTGTGATTTTTAGGACAAGAATTTTACCCGTTTGAGCTCCGATTTCCTAATGTGCAAAACAGGGCAAACAACGCCTTCATCATGGCCTGTTTCTGAAAACCATGTAGAAGATATTTAGAAATGTGCATGGACCAGTAAGCATTAAACAAAAAGAGTTCCTTTGCCTCTCCTTACTCCCACCTTCAGATGAACCTCTCAAAAGGCTGGGGGGGGTTCCACCCTGACGTGCAGTCATTCTAAGAATCTTGACCTAGGCCCTCCACAGTGGCCTCCTCTGGCCCTAGCTCTACCACCAAAATTAAAATGTGCTCCACAGACAGTACAAAGGACTCTTAGATTGACACAGACTTATCACTGGCGCTGTACCCTCACAGCCTATCTCAGAGGGCTGCAAACACCATCTGAGAATCAGAGTTCAGCACAAAGCAAAGCCAGCCTTGATAAGACACAAACAGAACTGGGAGGTACAGTCTCCAACACTAATGGATAAGTCCAAATGTCTTGCTCTGGCATCCCTGTAAAGAAAATCACTACACAGATACAAGTATCGTTAAGTTAAAGTGAAATCAAAACCATGTGAGTTACTGACTGACTTACGGTAATTACTCTCTAACTACTACAGAACTCAAACTCCAGATTCCAGAGGCTAACTGTACTCTAGCCCCCCCAATAAAAGGTAAAACTATCATCAAGCTTAAATAGTTTTTGTCAAATACAGAAAGGAACTGGCTGTAGTTGGCACCATGAGCAGTTGTGTCCAAATATAAACAAGGGTGAAATGACGTCACAGCAAATGGCGGAGTAGGAAGCTCCACGGGCCAATCCCTCCACCCAAACCATTAAGCTGAAAAGTCCAGCAGAATCAACCATGGCAGAACACTTACAAGGAAGTGGCTGGTGAAGAGAGAGGCTGCCAAATCCTGTTGACAGAGCAGGGTGTGCCAACCAGCTACCATTCCTTGTCACTCAGCCCCACAGCAGGGGTGGGCAATGGGAACCTTGCCCTCCAAACTCTGGAGAACAGCAAAGGCTGCTTTTGTTTTGACCTTCTTAGACTACAGCCACCTCCCTTTTCCAATGGGGGGGGGGGGTGTTGTTCCAGACATTTAAGTAAATCTCTCATGTCACAACCTGAACAGATAACAGAAACTTTAGTAACCACACCCAACAAAGAACACAGACTTTGCAAAATCCGTTTGGAAAAGTCACTATACAGATGACTGCAACACTCAAACGCAGTCACTAAGGGGGGAAGAGAGTCTGATTCCCAGAGTTTCACATTGTAACACTCGAACAGTGCAGCTCTCAACCACAAAAAATTACAAAGAAGCAGGAAAATAAAGCACTTTTGTAGGAAAAGAGCAATTTGACAATAGAACTGTCCCTGAGAAATTCCAGACATTGAAATTACTAGACAAAGTTTTAAATCAATCGCCTTATATATGCTCAAAGAACTCAAAGAAACAACAAAGAACTAAAGAAAATCAGGAGAATGCTGTATGAATAAACATGGATGTCAATAAAGAGATTATAATAATTCTAGATTGCTTCTTTTTTTAAGTACAATAGCTGAAATAAGAAATTCACTGGAGGAGTTCAAGGCAGATTTGAGCAGGCAGAAGAATCTTGAGAGTAAGTAAGTGACCTTGAGAGTAAGGCAGTTGAAATTATCCAGTCTGAAGAAGACAACGCAGAAATAATTTAGGAAAATGAACAGACACTGAGGGACCATCAAACATACCGACATATGCACCACGGGAATCCCAGAAAAGGGAAAGAAAGTAGCAAACAGGGAAAGAAAGAATGGCCCAAACTCCCCAAATTTGATGAAAGACCTGAATTTACACATCCAAGAAATTCAGCAAATTTGAAACAGGAACGCCTCAACAAGATCCACGCATTACAGTAAAATTGTCAAAGACAAAGAGACTATCCAAGTCTTTAGAGAGGCAACTCATCATACACGAGGGATCTGCAGAAGGATTAAGAGCTGATTTTGTCATCAGAAACCACAGATGCCAGAAGGCAGAGGATGACATTTAAAGTGTTGAGAGAGAAAAACTGTCAACCAATTCTATAAATGGCAAAACTATCCTTCAGGAGTAAAAGAGAAAATAAGATATTCCAAGATAAACCTAAGGGGATTCATTACTAGTAGACCTGCCCCTACAAGAAATTCTAAAGAGAGTCCTTCCAGCGAAAATGAAGAGACACTAGGTAATAACTCAAAGCCATGTAAAGAAATAAAGAACATGGGTAACGGTAACAGCCAGTATTATTGTACTTTTGGGGGGTTTCCAGTTTTATTGAGCAACAATTGACATGCAGCACTGTATAAATTTAAGGTATGCAGCGTGATGGTTTGATTTACATATAATGTGAAATGATTTCCACAGTTGGTTCAGCTAACATCCATCTTCTCATACAGATACAGTAAAAAGAAAAAATTTTTCCTTGTGATGAGAACTATTAGGATTTACTCTAACAACTTTCTCATACATCACACAGCAGTGTTAGCTGTCGTCATCTTGTTGTGCATTACACCCCAGTACTTATTTACCTTGTAATTATATTATTGTTTTTTAACTACCCTTTTTCATATATGACTAAAAAAAGGAAACCACATTAAACAATTATAAACCTGTGTTAATGGGTGCACAGTGTATACATGTAATCTGTGGCAATATAAAAAGGTGGAAAGACAGAGGTATATAGGAGCAAAGTATTTGTGTACTATTAGAATTGAGTTGGTATTGTTAAAAATAGGTTGTTAGAAATTTAAGATGTAACTGTAATACTCAAGAAAACCATTAAGAAAACAACTAAAAAACATACAAGGAAAGAAGGAAATCAAAATGGCACACTACAAAAAAATCAAGTAAATATTAAAAAGGCACTAATAGAAGAATTAAACAATAAAAAAAACATAAGACAGAAAACAAATAGCTAGATGCAGAAATAAGTCTTTCCTTAGTAATTACTTTAAACGTAAATAAATTCAGCTCTTCTATTAAAAGGTAGAGAGTGGCAGAATGGATTTAAAAAGAACCCACCCACATCATATCTACAATAGACTCATTTTGGACAGAGACATGAAAGTAAAAGGATGTAAAAAGATAGTCCGAGAAAAGTTACTAAAAGAGAGCTGGAGGGAAAAGAGCTATATTATTATCAGACAAGATACATTTTTAGTAAAAAGAAATTTATAACAAAACTGTATCACACACTTGAAAGTTGTTAAAAGATTTTAAGTGTTACCACACACACACACACACACACACACTGTAATTATGTGAGGGGATGGAGATGTTAACTAACCTTACTGTAGTAATCAATGTACAATATATGCATGTATCAAATAATCATCCTGTACACATACCTTAAACTTACACATGTTATATGTCAACAATATTTTATTAAAGCCTGGAGGGAGATGTTATGAGACAAGAAAAACATCACATATTAATGAAAGGTTTAATCTATGAAAATGATGTAACATTATAAACATACATGCACCAACAGAACCTCACAATACATGAATCAAAAACTGACAACTGAAGGGAGAAAGGGACAGTTCTACAAAAGTTAGATACTGTAATACACACTTTCAATAATGGTTAAAACAACCAAATGCTCGGTAGGGAAATAGAGGACTTGAACAACACACACGAGAGACATGAACAGAACAAGACACTCCTCCCAACAACAGAATAAATCTTCTCAGGGGCACGTGGAACATTCTCCAGGACAGATCACATGTGGTATCATCACATCGATGTACGTCAAAGACTGAAGCCATATAAAGTATCTTTTCTGACCACACTGATATGAAACCACAAATTGATTTAAGAAAATCTGGAAAATTTACATAACTGTGGAATTAAACACCAAACACTTAAAGAAGAATTAACGCAGATCTTTCTCAAACTCTTCCAAAAATGGAGGAAACACTCCTATCCCATTTTATGAGGCCAGCATCACCCTGACAATGAATCCAGACTACGACAGCTCTGTAAGAAAACTTTAGGCCAATATTCTGTATGAAGATGGAAAAATTCTCAACAAAATACTAGCAAACCAAATTCAAAAATATATTAAGAGCATTACTGACCAAGACCAAGTGGGATTAATATCCACAATGTATAAAAAAAACTCCTACAACTCAAGAACAAAAAGACAATCCAATTAAAAAATGGGAAAATGACTTAATAGACATTACTCCAGAGAAGGTATACAAATAGCAAATGATTACATAAAAAGATACTCAGTATCTTACTCATTAGGGAAAAAAGCAGATCAAAACTGCAAGGTACACTTCACACCCACTGGGATGACTAGGATCAAAAAGGGGTGGGGGAGGGTAACACAGCTGGCAAGGACCTGCAGAAATTTGTCAGTTCCTCAAAAAGTTAAGTATGGAGTTACCATATGGCTCAGCAGTTTCACTCCTATGAATGTATTGAAAAGATTTGATAATGGGAAGTCAGACAGATACTTCATGTGTCAATGTTCACAGCAGCATTATTTATCATACCAAAAAGTGGAAACAAGTGTAAATTCCTATCAAAAGATGAGTCAATAAACAAAATGTGGAATAATATATCATTCAGCCATAAAAAAATGAAGTACTCTTTCATGGATGAAACTTGAAAAAATTATGCAAAGTAAAATAAGCCAGACGCAAAAGAATATTGTACAATCCCACTTACATGATGTATTTATAATAGGCAAACTCCTATTAGAAAGTAGATCAGAGGACTGCAAGGTATGTACAGAGGGAGGAATGGGGAGTGACTACTGAATAGCTTTTATCTGGGGTGATGAAAACGTTCTGATTACATTCCATAGCGGTGATGGCTGCACAACATGGTGAATGTACTTAATGCCAATGAAATGTACTCTTAAAATTAGTTAAAATGGCAAATATTGCATTATATATATTTTACCACAATTTAAAAAAAAAACATGATCAAGGGTCAAAGGTTCTTACACTGGGCTCCCAAGACAAGAGCGAATACAATTACTGCTTACTTCCCCAGGGTTGTTTTCCTGGAGAGCAACTCACTTTCTGAAGCTCAAAATTTCTTAGGTGAAAAACATTAACTGCAGAGTTCAGACAAGGCCAGATGTTGCTTATGCAGTAATGCAGTCCAAAAGTTAATTCTTGAAGTAAACATTTAAATTCTACAGCTTCGAATCAGCAAGCCACAAAAGGGCAAAACAAGGATATCAGAAAAACTTTGGAAGGCATCTGGGAATCAGTTCCTCGGGGTGAGGAGTAAGTGTTGTCTAGCTGCAGAAATCACAAGAGGCATAATGATACCCAATGTTCATGTTTGGCACATCTTAAAAATTGCAATAAAGTTCATCTTTTAAAATAAACCACAGGTTTTCATATTTAAAACACAATTAGAATACAAACGTCAGAACGCTGTAAGAAATCAATGTCGGAACTTGTGTTTGGGTTATATAATAAAGTAGGCAGATGTGAACTGATTAAGGGGGGGCATTTCGAATGTCACAGGACAAGAGAAGGCTGAGCAGGACCTCTGCAGTAGTAGTGGGATGAGCAGTGAGCTGAAATCAGAGGAACAGAGTCTGAGACCTAGCTGTCACCACTTTATAAGCCACATGACCTTGGGAAGTCACTTGGTCAGTCTTTCTCACCTTATGTAATATAGGAAACCATCAACTCTGCCCATGTCCCAGGGTTACTGTGAAAATCAAATAATGAATATGCAACTTCTCTAGAGTGGTAAGGCACTGTGTAAAGGTATTATTAGTCATTTAAATTTTTCTAAGTAATCATTTTACCAAACAGAGTAACACATGGAAAATTCCAATAGACGATAGTATTTCCTTTAAGTGAACTCTGTTTTGAAAGCTACTGTGTAGGTAGAAGGAACATATACCAATCTTTAATCTATTCAAAAGTCTGAAGTTACCTCCCTGTAGAGAGTTTTTGTAAATACTAGAACAAGCATCAAATCCCTTTTGTACACCTCTGTATAAAACTTTATCTAATAAATATCACACGCTCACAATCTAAAAAGAACGCAAACAGTAAAGCAGGTATAAAATAAAAACATGAAAGTATTATTTACCACTCCCTCCCTTCAGGTGCCTTTCTCCAGAAACAACCACTGTCAACAGTTTGGTTTTATGGTGATTATTATCACAACTTTAAATAATATATGCCTCAGTCAACAGCTTTTAATCTGGGCTACGCAGGATGAAAAACTGGCACACAACTACCTCCCAACCCTCTTTCCCCAGGCCACCTCCTAATCAGTATTATATATTATGGGGTATAATATTGTTTTAGGGCTTCTAGTCATTCTATATTTAAATCTCTAGCTAGATTTACCAATTTCATATAGTATTTCAGAAATGTCTGCTATGAAACACAAGGAAATTAGCATTTTCCTCTCCTTCTACCTCTCATTTCCTCCACCTCCCAAATACTTCATTTTATATTCAGATACTATAATACTTACTTTTGCTTCTACAATTATAACTAAATCTGCTTTATTCAAAAAACAGTAACTGGAAAGAGGCCGCTCAACAGTAGCTAGCGCAGACAGAGAAGCTGGACTTATGCAGTAGAGAGAAGGGCAGAGATGCTGATAACTTCAGAAGTAAGAAAATGTTAGTTATGTATGCCAGAAAGTTTATAGGTGACTAGTAAAAAAAAAAAAAATTAAATCACTCCAACAAAAAACAGTACAGGAAAGCAAAAACAGAAAGAAAAAAGTGAAGGAAGGGAAATGTGGGCCTTGGCCATTACACTGTAACTACTCAAAGTTTCTGGTCTCATTCAAGCTCTTGGTGTTCCTCACATCACTGCAAATCCCATGTTAGTTGTTCATATTTGTGAATTAAAGGCCCTCCCATGGGTTTCCTCTCCATCTGTCCTGAAAACGCAGGTTCCAAGTTCCACAGAATGGACATGTGTGAGAAACAGGCAGGCAAGTCAAGAAAGGGAGCAGTTCTGAGTGTGGAACCACAACCTGTCCCCAAGTCTGTGGCAAAAAAACAAACTATCACAGCCTCTCTCTGCTCTTTCCACTCTCAAGCCCTACGAGGGGTATCCAACCTTTTGGCATCTCTGGGCCACAATGGAAGAAGAGTTGGGCTACACATTAAATACATGTGTCTTGGGCTAAACATAATCACAAAAAAATCTCATGGGCTAAACATAATCACAAAAAAATCCCATGTTTTAAGTAAATTTACGATATTGTGTTTGGCCACATTCATACCCATCCTGGGCTTGCATGCAGCCAGACACCCCTGAAAGTTCCCCACTTTTGGCAAAGGCTATGTCGCTAGCTTCATCGTAAAGGTGAAACCAGGCAGGCCCACTATTCTGTTAAAACAGGAAAACAGAGACGGCTCCCCTTCTCTGATTACCATGGTGACTGCATCACAGCTACACTGCGACAACCAACAGCAGAATGCAAACTCGGGCTTCCATGCCCAGTTGTTCTGTTTAATGGTTGTCCTTCCTGCTGTAACTTTTCCTGCTCACTGCTGTCTCTTTAATCCTAACTACTACTTTTCAATCCTCTAGGAATTCCTCAAAACTATCTGATCTGTTGGTAAGCACCATTTATTCTCTAGTTCTATTATAGTTTTCTTTTTAACTTTTATTTATTTATTTTTAGAGAGAGGGGAAAGGAGGGAGAAAGAGAGGGAGAGAAACATGGATGTGAGAGAGAAACATCAAATAGTTGGTTACTTCTCATACCTGACCAAGCCACCGAGCCGCAACCCAAGCCATGTGCAAACCTTTTGTTGTGCGTGACAACACCCAACCAACTGCACCACCCCGGCCGGGGCTCTATTATAGTTTAACAAACTATAATAGAGACACTCACCACACTCACAAAGACACATCTTTTGTTCCTTCCACAGAAACTTTAGAAGTGGATATGCATGTGTTCAAACTGGTCTGAGGTTCCTTACAAAATATTTCTTACAAAGTAAGACTCTTTGTTTTGACAAATATAATCAAAGTAGTCTACTCAACCCAGAGTATAAGTGCTGTCTATGTCATATAGAAAGTTTTGCTAATAAACATCTACATTATTGGAAGGAATATCTCTGATTAATCTCATCAGAAACTCAGCCCAAACCAAAGACAGCATCATTCAGACCACTCTTCTAAGTGATAAACTCCAATAGTGTTCTCTTAAGTATTACATGTAGAAATGTGAACAAAATTTATAGATCTATATTTAGAAAAATTTTAAATTGTATAAAAAACAACTGTATGTATTGTGTCACCATACTAAAAATGAAAAGGACTGAAAAAGCTCTCTTCACAGGGTTACAAAAGACCCACAGGACAGAACTTGGGGAGACGCAACATACGGAAGTGTTCTGATCAAAAGCAATTCAATTTCTAAAATTTAACACCTTTGACTTAGCATCTAGGCTCATCCTCTACTATACTCTGAAAACTGACTCAGAAAAGGGGAGAGAACAGGCCCTCTTTATTCAATCAGTGGGAAAAGAGTTCAATGAGTTCAAGGTCAGAATACATGTATGTACATGTACAAACAGGGTGAACTTTCATCCAAATCTCTCAGAAAAGAAGGAGTTACTTTCTACCAAAGTCCCCTAAAGTCTCTCAGGTTACAAAAAATACTCTCACAATTATCTCATTTTGAGCAACAAAGGGTTATCAGAGAAGTCTCCTGCACCTGAAACATCCTCAATAAATGAGAGTTCGAGATGCCTTTACAGAAGAACTCGAACACATTGATTAACATGAACCAGAAATATCTCATTATTGTATATGATGGATGGGATAATAAATGAAACCTTTAAAATCACTTTTATAGGCTCTGGCCAGGCAGCTCAGTTGGTTAGAGTATGGTCCAGATAGACCAAGGCTGCAGGTTTGATCCCCGGTCAGGGCACATACAAGAAATCAACCAATGAATGCAAAAATAAGTGGAACAACAAATCAATGTTTCTCTCTCTCTCTCAAATCCATAAATTAAAAAAAATCACTTTTAAAGAATAGGTCAGCAATTGATGATATATCATGCAAGTAAGTGAGCAAAAAAATAACTGTCAGTAGGATATAAACAGAACTGCTCCCGCAAGCCACAGCATCCCTGCTGCCATCAAGAACGCATGCCCAAGTGCTGCACACAGAGACACACTTAAATGAAACACTGATGATGGGTTGACAAACCACACTAGTGTCACAAAAGTAACGAGAGAGGAAAAAACACTGATGTGAAAGATACCTATGAACAACTATGTTAATAAAATAGTATTATAAATGAATGAAAACATTTATATAACTTTTAATCTCAAATCTGTGTAACAAAATTTATAAATTAAATACAAATAACCCTTTACTATAGCATGTGAATCTCCAAACATTTATAATTCAAACACATAAATATTAAGGTCTATGAAATATATAAATTATTAGATATCTGCTATTTATATATATGCACAAAGGAAAACATGCTTTTCTTCACTTCCAAGTTGGGTAAGACTATCCCATCCCAAAACATATGAACTTGCTTTCACAGGGCTCATTCTCTAAGAATTGAGGCAGCAACAAGTCCCTTTCACCGCCCAGTCTCCCCCCTGGAGGCCTGAGTTACTGCTGAATTGTTATCTAAGGACTGTTTCCCCAACACAGGTCAACTGTGAAAAAGCAATTAGGAAGAGCGGCCAGTTCCCCACTGCTGGAGGATGCTGAAATGATTCCTGCTGTAACAATACTGTCTTACGCAGAGCCCTAATTTTCTGCCCTACTGCTGAGGGTGTGAGAGTTAGGGTGGCCATAATAAAGCAAATTGTTTTCCATGTTCTATTTGACCTATTGCATTCATTTCAAAAAACTATGACTTGTTTCAGAAGCACCAAAAAAATTTAAGACTCCTAAGCCCAAGTCTTATGAATAACGAGAACAAAAATAGACCTTAAAAAAAGACCTTTTGGGTAGTTTAATAAGGTGAAATTTTTCTTCAATGGAGAGAATAAAGTAGATAAATAACTTATCCTGAGGTTAGTCTGCAGTGTCAATTCAAACTAATTAGAGAACACACAACTAATTTCTATGTGTATACATGTGGGTAGTTTTCCAAATAGGTACTGACAACCCACTATGCACCACTGGAACAAAATATATGTACTACCCAATATAAAAGATGGGACCTAGATCAAACACATGTAAAGTCAAATCACAAAATATTTAAATAATGAAATAATGCCTGGAATTTTCCTCAAAATAATACAGGAAGGTTTAAAGTAGGTAGGAGTGAAAAAGACACAAGGTTTGATCCACAGATGTCTTTTTGCTGCAGCTAGCACATAAAATACTATGCTGTCCATTTCAATACATTTAAGTTTTTCTATAATAAAAAAGATCAGGTTTGGTTAAAAAATATAATATATGATTAACTGCCAAACAAGTGATCTGAATAATAATTGCATTAGTTCCAAAAGAGATGTCCCCTCAAATAAAATAACTACAAGTAAGATACTACACAAGTCAAGAAATAAACCTCAGTCTCCCTGACAAGCCACCGTAAATGCATCACTGTGGTGGACAGAAATTACAAGTGTTCCCTTGAATGTGGGCAGGAGCTGTGACTCGCTTTCAAACAACAGACTTCGATAAAGCTGATGGGACGCCACTTCTGTGATTGTGGTACAATACAGAAGACTCTGTATCACTCTGACTCTGGCTTTGAAGAAGCAAACTGCCATAGGGTGTGAGGGCCACATGGCTGGTCCCTTGGAGCTGAGGGCAGCTTTCACCCCTCATTCAGTCTTACAACAAATTCTGCAACGCCCTCAGTGAGCTCAGAAACAGATCCACGGCCAACTGAGAATCCACATGAGAACTGAGCTGTGGCCAACACGTGGGTTGCAGCCTCGCAGAGTATACAACTTACCCACAGAAGCTATTATGTAATAAAGGTGTTGACTTACGTTGTTAAATTTGTGACAATTTGCTCCATGGCCTAGAAAACTAATACAATCTTCCCTCATACTTTCAATCCCAAAACTCCTGACTTACCATGTTGTATGTACCGTTTACTGCTGTGGTCATATACTTGTGTGTTATTATTTCTTTTGAGTTTAAAGAAATACTAATTCTAGAACTCCAGAATGTGGCAGAGAATCCATGTTCACCTGTAACAGGAGATCAGATGGTCCAGTCTGTCTTGGTTGTAGCCAGTTGTCATGGCACTTTTCACTCCCAAAGGGTCCCAGTTCAGACAATGGAGGATCATGCAGCCCTAAATTCACCTTCTATATTTTAATCATCATCTTTCCAGGCAAGATTATCTTAATTCTTTTCAGTTTGCTCTGACTGCAGGTATTTCCTCTCTCTCTCTCTAATCGTTGCAGTCGACATTCTGCTGCACTCTTCCCAAACTGATTATTTCTGTGACAAAGATGGTCAGCATACAGATCAAAATACAATACTGAAGGTGCAAACACACTTAACAAAGCTTGTTTACCCTACATCTGAATGGAAGGTTATTAGTTCCTGTAACGTTGATATACCCTACAATCCTGCAACTATGAGTTTCCTACAGCTTGTGCTATACACTTGTACAAAACTGCTTCGAAAATAGTCACTCATATAAACTGGTAACACCTGAAATTTCTTTAGAAAGACAGAACTTTCCTAAAGCAACTTCATACATTCAAGTCCCACCTTAAATCATTCTATAAGTAGGATACAAATAAATGTAGGTGAACTCATATATACAAGTACTTGCTTATATGGATTCATGTATTTACAGGGCAGGGCAAAAGTAGGTTTACAATTGTTTGTATGGAAAATAATACAATAATAAATAATAATACAAGAACAAACTGTTTCGTATACTCACAACTGTAAACCTACTTTCCCCCCACCCTGTATTTTAAAAACATTTTCTTCTGTGGCTTATGTGCACTAGGTGCTCTACTAAGGATATGGAATACAAAGTCAGCTCCTCCCTACAGAAAAGGAAACTGAGATTCTGCCTTTGTTGTTCTCACACTACTTACTGATTACCTTGTGATAATGTCAAATACAAATTACTTCCTATTTGGAAACATATTGTTAGTGTACATGCATTAAAAAATCACAATATGCAATGAAAAAACTATTTACAAAGCCCATTTAAAGTTTCTCATCTAATACAATTCTAATTTCAAAAATAGAGTAATTCTTTTATGTTTTACGTGGGGCAGGGAAGTAGAAAATTCACGTACTGCCCCTTAAAAGAGAAGATAGTGGGCAGTGAATGGGAAGGAACATAATGGAGGCTTCGGAAGTGCTGATGATATAGTTTCTTAGTTTGAAGCTGGTTACATAGGTGTATTCAGTCTGAAAATTCACTTAAGTTTTCACTTATATGTTAAGCAAGTCAGTATAATTATGAAAACACACAGAAAGTCAAGTTCACAATATGAAATCCTAGATCTACATCAATAAGCACTATTAACCAAACAATTCTGAATGCTTATTATGTCTGTATAGGCAAAATAGCGCAATAATAAGTACCATTTATTACAGATCTATGAAGGGCCAAAGACTATACCAGGCACTTTACATAATGATCTATTTTAATTTCAAAACAACCCTTTTAGATATTATCTTATTTTTATAGACAACAAAATTAGCACTTTGAATCCTTAAAAGACTGGAAATTTGATTAATGCTAATCTTCGTATGTAAATAAATTAGTATCTAGATATAAAAAGTCATTTCAGAAGATTTTAACTTGAAATACAAAAATTTTTTAATTGCTAATTGTTCATTTACTCTCACAAGAAATCAGCAGATTTCACAATTATTTTCAAGTCAGGTGACAAGCGACTTTGCAACCAAAACAACCTACTAACACTAGATCACTACTGAACTTCAAAAACACCACACAAGGATTTCTCTAAGGCCTTCTGTAGCTATTTGAATTAAAAAGAAGACGTTCAGATTCAAAGAAGAAAATAAAAATTCTAATATTAAATTTGATTTGAAATTATCAATGTGAATTAAATTTTTTAAAATTTCCTTGCTATGTCCACTAAAAGAACCTCAAACCATGACACCCCAGTAGCAATGCGCACACCTAGAGTTCATATCTTGGTTCTAAATACCACTCTCCACTAAAAGGAGCCAAGACACTTCAGAGAAACGGCTGGCTGCAGGGTTGTGTAACGGAAAATACAAGATGAACAGAGAATACCTTATTTTAGAACGTGTTCAAAGAATGATGAAGACAGACAAAGGGAAAGAGAAGTGAGCTTGAAGTCCACTGTCCAAGGCAAGGACTTGAGCATGAAAATTAATAGTAATAACAATGGAGTGTGATCTATTTAACAAAATAAGGTCTGTACTGCTATAAATAAATACATGAACAAATAGAAAGGAGGGAAACTTCTTTGTCGCAGTACAATGCCAACAAATACATATAGAAGGAATGACAGTCCTAAAACTAACTAGTGCAATTTGGTGATGAGCAGTATATTTACTTAGTATCAAAAACACTACCCCCAAATTAATTACAAAGTGAAGCACAGTAACTTGACAGTGGAGAAACTTGGTGAAAAGCCATAACCAAATGATACAAGTTACCGCCACCAATAGTAGAACAAATCAGCACCATCACATTCCTCCCGAATAAGGCACATCACGGCTACGGCATTCCTGCTAAAAAGAATGCATAACCTAAGTCTAATCTTGAGGAAATATCAGCCAAACACAAACTGAGAAACAGTATACAAAATAACTGGCTAGTACTACATGATTAAAGACAAGGAGATGCTGAAATACTGTTATTAAAAGAACACTAAAAAATGACAAATACATCACATAATAATTTTAATTTTATTTTGGACATTACCAGGACAACTGACTAAATCTTAAACATGGAAAATGGTCTAGATAACAGTATTAATATTTTTTCTCTTTACTATGGTTATAAAAGAGAATATCCTTGTTTTTGGGAAATGTACATTGAAGAATTTAAGAGTAAAGTGGCCCAATTCTCCAACTTATCCTCAAATGGTTCAAATAAAATCACTGAACATTTGCCAGGCAAGTTCAGCAACATGTAAACAACTGGTTAATTTGAGTAAAGAATATTTGGGAGTTACTTGTACTGTCCTTGTAACTTTTCTGGAAATTTAAAATTATAAAAAAAAGTCACAGCAGCCACTAAGGGGCTCTCAGTGGCAAAAATCTAGAATAATTTGAGCATCGAAAAGAATGACTATAATTATCAAACCAACTGTAACTGATTATAAAACAATAAATAAAAATATTGTGATACTCAAAAGAGGAAAAGAGGCTAAAAGAAAGTTATAAAGGAGGAAAGGCTCATTCATAGCACTGGCGCCATGTGCCAGACTGCATTCCGTTTCTGAAAACTGATCATGAAAAACACACCTTTACTCTGCCTCTTTAGAAGGAACCATATTTCAACTCCAGCTAAGAAGAAAATTTCTTTTTGGAGGAACGCCTACTAATAAACATGGAAGGAATCAACAGAATTAGAAAAATACTATCTTTTTTTGAAAACCCCAAAGAAATCATTCCAAATTGCCCTCATCATCAATGATGGTGCAGGATACGGGGGACAGGACATGGGCAAAGCTCCAATCTCCTCAGAGATCTTGGTAACTTCGAAGTAAAACATTTCACTTAAAATGAAGAGATTTGGTGGTTTCCACTTCAACTGAGCTACAACTCAGCATCACCAGTAGTGACATACCAGTCGTCGCATTCCACATGACATGCTACAATATGAAGCCTGCAGCATCACTTATAAGGACTCTTGTCAGAAAGTGCTTAACCTCTCAAATCAAACTTTAAGGCCTAATTTCTACTCTACAGTAAATACGAGGTACAGAAGAGCAATTAAGAGATACCACAAAGAAATGGTCAGACAAATCCAGAAAGAGTCACTGTACTGAGAAACCTGTCTTGTCTGTTGCAAATGTCAGTATCAGGGGTGAGGGTGGAGCGGGAGGGAGGAAACCTGAGAGATAAGACTATACAGATATAACACCAACTATACAGCATGAACTTTGGACTGTTGTTCAAAAAAAAAAAACAGCCCTGGTTTGTGTGGCTCAGTGGTTGAGTGCCTGCCTGCGAATCAAAGGGCCGCCGTTGGATTCCCAGACAGGGCACGTGCCTGGGTTGTGAGCTGCATCCCTAGTGCGGGGTGTGCAAGAGGCAAGCACACTCTGATGTTTCTGTCTCTTTCTCCCTCCTTTCCCCTCTCTAAAAAGTAAATAAAGTCTTTAAAAAAAACAAGACTATAAAAGACCCTTTTAATTGGGAAACTGGAATATAGTCTAAATATCAGATGATACTTAAAAATTACCAATATTCTTCTTGGGTGAGAAGGAGTTCTTAGGTAGAAGTACGTCCTTATTTTCAGATGATCCATCAGGGTGTGCCTACTTAATCATTCCTTAAAATTCAATTCCTTCATCAAATGTCTACCACTTTTAACCTAAAGGTTAAATTTTTTCATCAAAAGCTAAATGAAGGAAGAGTAAGTATAAGTCAAGACCACAAACAGAAGGCCCTTAATCCCCAGAGAGGAAATGTGCACGAGTCAGGGGTTTCCTGTCCCTGACCCTCCCTGTCTCCAAGTGAAACCATCAGGGTGCTGGTCAGACCTTTCCCAGAGTGCTTTGCTCCCCTTTCCACTCATGTTGAAACTGTCTTAAATTTTGACTGGGGATTTTCACCCGCAGTAAGAAGAGAATGTGTAGACAAATCAAGAGAGGTACTATGGCACTAAAACTTATTTCGCTGATTTAGGGAATTCATACTGTGATTAATTACCTAAGGAGTTGAAGAAGGGACCTAACATTTACTGAACTGGATACCTGACATGCACGCTCTTATTTACTCCTCCTAGCAACCCATAAAGCAGTATTTTCAGACAAGCAGCTGAGTATGAAAGTTATAAACCAAGACACTGGATCCAAACTTCAGGGACCTGAATCCCCGCTCTACCAGCTTCATTACTATATGATGTGTGAAAAATTCCTTCAGTTATTTGTGCCTCAGTTTTCTTATCCATAAAAGATAACAACAGTTCCAACTTCCCAGAGTTGTCGTGGAAACTGAGTTAGTACGTGTAAGAGCTCAGAATAACGCCAGGCACACAATACTAGCTCATTGTTACACATACCATTTTTGGCCCATATTATAGACAGAATGAACTCAAGGGTTGAAGGCAATTTGCCCACGGCTATAATAAGTGGCAGTGAGGAAACCTCAACACAGGTCTCTGTCAAATGCAGAGCTCCCACTCTTCACTACAACTCTCTCGATTCCTCCCCAAATACCAGGGTCTCCTCAAATAGCTATAAGAGTGTCAGATATTCCCCAGTGAGTTTCCTTCTTGGAAAGTAGCAGGTGTCAAAAAATATGAAATTCTGAGCCACGCTTTCCTCCATATGGTGACGGCGGCCGCCCCCGTGAATGAACTATTTAACATAATGTTACTGAACTACTGCAACCATCAGTGCTTTTGGCTAAGGAACTGAATTTATGGAAAAATGAATGAGCTCAAACAACTAACCTACACTGGCTCCCCATAACTTCGATCTAATTACTATGTTGGAGCAATTCATTTGGAATCTGTTTTGCACTGTGAAATATCATGATCTTACATAAGTTCATCTACAGTACTTATCACTATATAAAGGGCCCGTTGTCCTAAGATCCCTTTTAAATCCAAAACTCTATAAACAATCTATGACACCAAACTTTTGCTGTCAATAGAGAAAATGAGAAACAATGAAAATAAGTTGGTCTCTAAGAGGTTACAGAATTGAAGGAGATAGGAGAGAGAAAATCTTATTTGAGAGTACTAGCATTAACAATTCAATTACCCACAGAACAGTTCAAAGGATATTTAATAATCCAAATTTTGTTTTAAAAATCATGTTTGCTATGTATTCTAAAGACCAGGATAACATACACAAATATGTTATCAATTACTAGTCATTAATGCATTATAGTTGACTTCTAGTATTTTTTTACACATTTCTGTCCATCAAAAACATGTATTCTTTTTATAATTAGTACATAAATAAAATTTCTTTTTATGTATCCATATAAGTAAAAAAAAAAATTACATAGCTGTGAAAGGCTGGAGGGCAGAAGGTAAGAGGACTAAGCAGTTACAAAGGGTGGGGGGTGGAGAGATCAAGCAATTAGTTGTAAACTACATCCAATTCCAGAAAATGTCAGCCCTTAATAATTAATGGAAAATTAAGTGTTAAGTTCTATCACTGTGGTGCTCCAATGCTGAGTTATAGTGAGGTTAGAGGTTATTTAAACTAGTTAAAAAGATACTTAAACTAACCAATTGCTACTCCCCTTAAAAAAGTACAGTACCTTAAGTCACCACCTTGTTTCTGAAAGGACTTAAGATGGTGATATTCCTTTAACCCATCTGGTATGGGTTAAGCTGTGTCCCCTTCCGCCCCCATTAAGGTTTACTGAAGTCTTAACTCAGTAGCTTGGAACGGGACCTTATTTAGAAATAGGGTCTTCACAGAAGTAATCAAGTTAAAATGTGGACATTAAGATGAACCCTAATGCAATGAGTGGTGTCCTTATAAAAGGGATGATTTAGACACAGACACAGAGGAAAGACAGTATGAAAAGACACAAGGAAAGACGGCCATCTGCAAGTCAAGGCACACCTGAGGCTATCCGAAGCTGGGAGAGGCCTGGAACAGATCTTTCTCTAGAACAGACATTTTGAGAAAGCATAACCCTGCTAACACCTTGAATTTGAACTTCTGGACTCCAGGACTGTATGACAATAAACCTCCCTTGTTCTGAGCCACCTATTTGGTAGTACTTGTTCCAGAAGCCTTAAGAAACTAACATATCATCCTAAAATCTCCATGCACCTGAACAGCCTCATATTGACTACCTTTTTAAAGAGCTAGCAGTGAATAATTTTGTTTGTAGAAAAAGTATACACTTGACCCTTGAACAATGTGGGGATTAGAAGCACTGAATTCCCCTCACACGGATAAAACCTACATGCAACTTTGACTCCCAAAACCGTTAAGTGCAGTCGTCCCTCAGTATCCACGGGAAACTGGTT
Source organism: Desmodus rotundus (assembly GCF_022682495.2). Taxonomy (NCBI): domain Eukaryota; kingdom Metazoa; phylum Chordata; class Mammalia; order Chiroptera; family Phyllostomidae; genus Desmodus; species Desmodus rotundus. The sequence goes on along the minus strand of NC_071389.1, from coordinate 108,561,425 downwards.
TCAGGACCCAGGCTGGACACCAAAATCTGTTCATGCTCACGCCACCGATATGAAGTGGCACAGAACAATGCGTAGTCGGCCCTCCACCCCACAGATTCCCAACCATGGCTGAAAATAGTTTTTAATCCACAATTGGTAGAACTCCCAGATGCAAAACCTGGGAATTGGGAGAGCTGCCTGTGTTTTTATTGAAAAAAAAAAATTGCATATAAGTGGAACAGCATAATTCAAACCTGTGTTGTTCAAGGTAGAACTGTACAGTGAAACTCACTTATAGGCACAACAATATACAACTCATGAAAAGAATTCATACTATTTAGTTTGAATTCCTTTTAGTTTGCTTCCAGTTTTTGTATGACTGTCTTCTATGAGAATGTTTGTAATATATTCTCAGTTGAGACATAACAAATATGAATATAATCATTCTGACTTATGAAGTTAATATTGTACACTATAACTGAAATGTCAAAACAAAAACAATACTTCCAACTAAAAGGTATAGATATTTAACATAAGCTAGAATTTAATGTATGTGGTAAGAACAAAAGACCCACAAAAAGACACATGATAATAAGAAACATCAGAAACAAACAGTAAACCTTGAAAGCAACAAGAAAAACGGGTGATTCATTTACAAGGGACCATAAATAAGACAACTGACATCCTAGCAGAAACAATGGCAGCAAAAAGTGGGGTAAAAGATTCACAGTACTCAAGAGAAAAAAACTGTCAACCAAGGACATTAAATCTATCAAAGCTTTCAGGTTAAATGGGAAATAGAGACAGCCGAAGACTGAAAGAAAAAAAAAACAAAACACCTGACAATTTTTTGCTACCAGACGCATCTTACAAGAAACACTAAAGAAGGTCGTTCAGGCTAAAATCAAGTGACTTCAGGCAATAATTCAAGTCCATGTGAACAACAACAAAAAGACCTATAATGATAATTACTTCCCTACAAGGAATGCTATTCATACTTTTTAAAAATAAACTGTATAACGTAAGCTATAGGTATATAAAGTATCGCTGGACTTATATACAATGTAACATTTATGTAATATGTTTAACAATAACAACACAGAAGAGGTGCATGGGAGCAAAGTTGTAATGGGCTTAGGAATAGAGATGGTAAACTAGTAACTACAATAATGCACTGTTGGGTTTATAACACTAACAGGTGTAATATGTATAAAAATGCCACAAAGTGGGGGAAGCTTGTAGTATTCAAACCTCAAATTCACTTTTATACTCTTAAATGAAAGTGTACAGTTTAGATAAAATGGATACCAGGTCTGTCTGGAAAAAGTCTAGCCATTGTTAATGTAACAAGAATGGTTTGCACAACATGGATGTAACCTGGCAGCCAAGGAGAGCGGACTGGAGTGTGCATGTGTGAACAAAGATAACTTCACTGTACTAGTCACTGGAGGCGGTAAATGCTGGTGAGCGAGCTCGTGTACAGTGTGGCCATCAAATTGAAAATGACTGAGGAGAGCAACGAATCTGCATTAAATTTTGCGATAAGCTTGAACATCCTCCACAGAAACTATTCAGATGATTCAGAAGGTCGGAGTTATGAGCAACTGGTGATTGACAGCTTCATCACAACATGCCCACTCATGCCTCACGTTTCATGCATCTTTTTGGTGAAACATCAAATCACCCAGGTAACTCAGCCCTCCTTCAGCCCAGATTTGGTGCCCTGCGACTTCTGGCTTTTCCCAAAACTAAAATCACTTTGAAAGGGAAGAGATTTCAGACCATCAGTAAGATTCAGGAAAAAATGCCAGGGTGGCTGACAGCAGTTGGGAGAACTATGTGAGGTCCCAATGTGCCTGCTTTGAAGGGGAATTGAGGCATCATTGTCCTGTGTACAATGTTTCTTGTATCTTCTTCAATAAATCTCTCATATGCATATACACATATAAAGGTATATGAAGTAACAGATACAAATATTTTCCAGTCACAAATAAAATAAGTTCTGTAAAATCAATAATACACTACTCCAAAAATGGAAATGGCAAGAAAGATTTCACTTCTATAGCAGCAAGAAGTTGTGCTACAATCCATTAATTGGTACATCTGCATTACAAATCTTGTTAAAATGGGAGGATTCAGACAACCCTTCCCCTTCTACAGACTGGCAAAGCGCATATCCCTGCTTTTCTGACTGCCATTTTCTTTGAATGCCATGAATTTAAGCCTCACTTCCCCAGTAAGACCATATCTTCCTTAAGAAACTGTTCTTGTGCCCACCAGTTCACCTGGCACAGCACTGGACAGATTTACTGGTTCTTCCCTTTTATTTAACTTTCCTACTCTCTTGATTTTCCTCTAGACTCACGAGCAAAAAGTGAAAAATAAAATCCCTAAATGCCCAGGCTTTTTGTTTCAATATATTTCTCTTATGTTTACTGAGATATCAAATCTAATTACGATAGTTATTTAATAATTGGAAATCAAAAATCATTTGATTGCTGGCAATCCTCAAATTAGAGTTTCTTCTAATAATTATCTTTAAGCAAGAAAAAAAATCTATCTCACCTGTAAGAATCTCCCTATCTGTCCACTTATCCCAAGTACCCTGTCCCATCCTTTCTTCCTGAGGAGGCACATTGCCTGTTATTATGTCTTCTCTCTAAATTTACCCAAAGTTGCTATTTTAACAAAACCCAACCATCATTTGAATTCTTATAGATATAAAAGGTTTTAAACTATTCTTAAAGTCTTTAAATATGGTCTACATATTCTCTGTTGAGCAAGGCCATACGGTGTAGGTGCAATCCATTTTCATGACTTCTCATGCGACAAAGTCTAACTTTTACTAACTCATCAAAAGTTGTAAAAGTATTGGTAGCTAACTTTTCCTTAATGCTCTGTTGCATCTTTACATTTCTCCTGCTGAGACTGGTGGCATGCTAACAGTTCTTGAAGTAAAAAAACTCACATTTTGCTACTCCTACACTTAAAACAGATAATAACCACCTCTTAACATCCACCTCGTGCAAAAGGCATAGGTGTACTAATCCACTCAAACTTTTTTCCTATACTCCACCACAGCCCAAAATTCACTGTAAGCAGATCAGGAACCAATTTTAAACACTTACTAGAATGCTGGCTGATTTGTTAAAGTTAAAAATGTGTACACACTGTAACAGAGTGAAATGCTTGGCCTCTCATGTCTTGTTCAAGCCTGCTGTGTGCTTGTATACAGACATGCTAACGTTAGAGGAATTCTGCTTGTAGCTTGAGTTTTTACAAAAACAGCCCCTCCTGGAAGATGCCTCTCCAGAAGATGAGGGAAAATGTAAAAAATAATGACTGTTTATCAAAGATTTGCAGGAGCCTTGTGACCAGACTCAAATCAACTGGAGTCAACAGACTGGAAACAGAAGTTTCAAGGTCTTCCTCAGACCCCTACTGGTAACCAGATGTCTATGGTCCCCAATCACCTCCCATTTCTCCTTCCCATGACAGGAAAGAAGCCTGAACTCTCTACCTACTTTAGGAAGATGGATTTGAGGTGCCACTAGGTCTCCCACCTTCCTGGTTGCCGCTTTCTAGATCAATAAACCTTTCCTTATACCAAACTCTGAGTTTTGGCCATTCGAAGCATCAGGAGGACAAACTCTGGATCGGTAACGCCGCTGTGGTAGCAGAACACTAATGGCCCTCCCCCCACAGTGTGGACACCCTAACCCTCAGAACCTGAGGATATGTGAGGAAACTAATACATGTGTAAGTTTTTGGTTCATTTTAAACATTACAAATAGACATAAATGAACTCTAACAGCCATCAAATTTGAAACTTCACATGACTATATCTGGTAAGTTCATCTCGTTTTCTGAATCATGCTTAAGAATTTGAAGTTGCTTTAAAAACAAGAGTATTAAGTATATGAGTTCAAAATGGAAAATAAAAGAAAACACACTTTGGCCAGCATTAGTGTACTATCAGTCCAGTCTTATTAATTATAATGCAAGAATTTTCATTAGAATCCCATGTTATTTATTCATTTGTCACATCACAAAATTATGCTTAGGTATGAAAAAGTTAAACTTTATGCAAAGCTTAGCCTGACAAAATTTATTATTTTCAGAGTACAATTATAAAAATATTCTGTATTTACATCCATATAGCTTTAAATATGATATAAAGAATAGATCTAGATTCTAATTTTTTTTAGAATATTTCTTTAAAATAAGAAATTTATGAAAGCAGTTAAAACTCTATTCTATGAGTGCGGGCCTGTGAACCAAAGTGTCACTGGTTCGATTCCCAGTCAGGGCACACGCCTGGGTTGCAGGCCAGGTCCTCAGTAGAGGGTGCGCAAGAGACAACCACACATTGACGTTTCACTTCCCCTCTTTCTCCCCTCCCTTCCCCTCTCTTTAAAAATAAAATCTTAAAAAAAAAAAAAGCCCTCTATTCTAAACCTCTAATGAAATGCTGGATCTAGACAATGGTTATCAACAGCTGCTAAAAATCACCAGGCGAGGAGCTGCAGAGGAACCACACAACAGACGACCCGTGCCGCCCACCCTTCAACCCACCAAGCGAAGTTACCATCACAAAATGGGGGACAAAGGTGCCTCCTAACGTAATGTGATTGGAAATCCGTATCACCAACACCCAACCTCCTCACCCGTTCCACCCCTGCCAAAAAACCAAAACATAACAAGGAACCTGGATCAAGCCTCTACCAGCTTACAGGAAACACACAAGACGAATATACGTAAAACAGCATCAGAGGATGTCATCGGCAAAGTGCAGAAAATGGACAAAGCCAAGGGGCAATCTGACTACTTCAACAAGATAAACTGAAAGTTTAAAAAAGGGGTGGGAGACCCATACTTGAGAAATATAACAATCAAATGCAATGTATGAACCTAATCATGTCAAACCATTTGAGACAACTGGGCAATTTCAACAATAATTAGACTGAAGGCATTAAGAAACTGAGGGTGGGGGGCGGCACTCAGGGAGTAACGATACTGTGCTTGTATGGGGGAGAGGGACACTCTACACTCACAGTGGCAGCAGTGTAGCTGGGTGGCACAGAGACCTCCCGCCAGAATCCGAATCTCAAGTCACTGACCACGTAACTGCAGTCTGAAGTAATCTATTTGTCCGTTGGACCACCTCCCAATCCGTGAAACAGACTACTACTGCCCATTTCACAGATTTTACAGTTGCTGTTCAGGAAAAAAATGAATAATAAAATGGTCTGAAATGCAAATGATACTGATGAGGTTTCTTTACAGCAGGTATTGCCACAAAGATATATTCTACGTAAGTTATTTTTACTATTGACTGACCCACAGTAACCATGTTTTCTAGACCTTTAAAAATAAATTTTCTATGAAACCACTTCCTCTGATCCTTTTTCATTTGATGTTTTACACATAAGCTAAAAAAAAAAATTCAGAGCGCCGTAGTTGAAATGCAAAACCTTCGGATTTTACAGATTTTTCTTTCCCTGTCACTGCAATGGAGAGTAAAGAGTGAGTGTTGTTCTATTTACGATCTCCCCCACTTTCCTTTGCCCATGGGATGAATAGTACTTCTTTTGATTAACTCATTTCAGCAAAAATGAGTTCTACAAGCTGTAGCATAATGTGACCATGAACAACACACACACTCTTTTTTAACTACCAGACAACCTTCATAGATTTTTGCCTAAACCAATACAAATCCAATCAATTTAACAAGTTTGAGGACAAAATCACTGAAATGTTAAACTGCATAAGCAATTTTAATCCCTAAATTTTTATCTGTTGTTTCATTCACATTCTCTCCTTCTCTCCAAGCCCTTTCCCCTTCTTCATCTTCCTTCAATTGCTTTTCAAATCCCACCAAGCTCCCACCTCTCTCAAAAGCCTTCTCTTCTCCAGTTGGACCAGGCTTTTCACTCCAAGTGCCAATCGGTCCTCCATCTAAGCATCACTAACACTTAGCTATCAAGTTGGCATCACTCAGTGTTCACCTGGTTATGCACAGTCTGGTCTGCCCAAACAGACCGCAAGTCCTATGAGGATAAAAACTGAAACAACTTTGCATCTCTAGTGTCTAGTACATAACTCTATTTACAGTCGTTGATACTGATTGTGAAAATGGACCTAACTGCCCCATTGGTGTGATGGGATAAACTGTGCCCTCCAACAAAGATATCTTAAGTCCTAACCCACAGAGCTTCACCATTATTTTATTTGGAAACAGAGGCTTTGCAAAGGTAATCAAGTTAAAAGGTCAGGCTGAGCCCAAGGGTCCTTAGCTGTCTTTGCCACATCTACTGCGAGGGTGAGGACCATTCTCTGCGATCAGATTGCAGACATCCAAGAAAATGTGGACATCACTCTGAAGGGACGCACAGTTATTGTGAAGGGGTACCCTGTAGAGGGACTTCAGTCACATCAATGTGGACTCAGTCTCCTTGGAACACAAGAGCGTCTGGGCTGACAAATGGTGGGACAACAGAAAGGCACCGGCCACCGTTCGCACTGTCTGCAGTGAGTACAGAACATGACCAAGCACGTTACCCTAGGCTTCGGCGACAGGATGGGGTCTGGGCACACTCACTTCCCCATCAGTGCCATTACCAGGAGAATGGATCTCCTGCTGAAATCAGAAGTCTCTTGGGCAAAAAATACATCCGCTGGGTTGGGATGAGGTCAGGCACTGCTTTTTCAGTATCTCAAGCCCAGAAAGATGAGTTGATGCTTGAAGGAAACAACACTGAATTTGCATCAAATTCAGCTGCTTTGATTCAGCCAGACACAACAGTTAGGAACAAGGATATCAGAAAATTTTGGATGGTATCTATTTTCTGAAAAAAGAACAGTCCAGCAGGTTGATGAATGAGATCTACTTTGTCCAGCTATAGAAAGAGCAGATGCTGACTGATTCCTCAGACTTATTTGCGATATTTCAGATAATAAAAGCCGTGTATTGATTTGGAGGACAGAAAGGGTCCTCCAAAAAGGAGAAATGTGGGCATGGACACAAGCACGCACAAAGAGAAAACAATGTAAACAGAGACAGGCGCAACAAAGGCAGAAAATGGAGTGATATATCCAAATGCCTAAGACTGCTAGCAAATCACCAGGAGCTAGGCTACAGGCGCCGACCAAAGGAACCAACTTTGCCAACTCCTTGACTTTGGACTTCTGGCCTCCAGAACGATAAGAGACAAAAAGTTAAACCTCACAGATTTTGGTACTTTGTTTTGGCAGTCTTAAGAAACTAATACAATTGATGTTTAAGAAAATAAAAATGTGTAATACAAACAACATTGCATAACCAAACCTTTCCAATATGACAGACACTGGAGATAACGGAGAATGAAAATGAGCACAGTCTGACCTCGAATGAAGCAGTGTAAGGACAACGGAAAACGCCCATTACATGTTAAGTGAAAAGAGTGAGATGCAAATAAATCTCAAGATTTTATTTAGGGGCATGGGGAATGACAAACCCACAATGCCATGTTTTCAATTATGCACAGGAAATGTCTAACCACACACACGCACACACACTCTTACAAGCAATTCATTCTTGAAAATTTTTTGTAGTAGGAAGATTTTTCTTACTTCACATAATTTTGTATTTTTAAAAACTAAATGGTTTATTTCTAACCTTTTTTAAAATGTGGAATTAGAAAGTGTTTCCAAAAGATAATCAGAGGTTGTATCATTCTTTAACAATACACACAGTTAAACCTGGGGATTTAATTCACTTTTAAATTCCTCAATTTGATAGTTCAAAACAATTCATTAATTACTGAACTACGAAGGCACATCTACCACTCCACTTCTAACAGTGACCGTGTCATTGTATTTCAGAGACTGTCTGCCAAAATGACAGAAGGAAAAGATAACATTTTCCCACCATATCATGTCTATAAGGCACACAATTCTAGAGGTTTTGCAAATGTTCCGTCACTGAATTTCATTTCTCCACTGGGCCACACCTATTCAGCCCAGCCTTCTCTTTGTTCCAGCACCACGTAACACTTACAGAGGGCCTTGCTATCTTCAACGTCGACCAAGTATCTGAATTTTCTTTAATAATCCACTCTACGTTTATCATCTTACCTAACTCCAAACCCTTCTACACCTTCATTTTTGAGATTCCAATTTGTGAAGTACTAGCAACAGCACAGAGTAGGCACTCGATCAACGTCAGCTCTCCATGTAAGTTTCTTAGGGAAGCTGAAAATTAGAGAAGTCACATTCAACTGTACACAGTCTGCTAGGATGACCCAGGTCATCATACCAAAAAAGGGCAAAAATATAACAAAGCCAGGCTCTCAGTACTAAAATGGTGTAATAACTACAACTTGGTTCCAGGAGTGAAAAAAGATGGTGGGGAATTAAAGCAATTAATGTCTGGGGTGGAAAAGTGCAACAAGCAGAAAAAAGCTTTAAGGATGCAAGAAAGTAAAAACCAGGCGAAAGTCAGGGCCAAAGAAAGCTAGGAAGGAGCAGTAACCTGAGCGAAGGCAACCACAGAGTCTTTAAAGGGCAAAAGTAATAAAACTACAGACAAAATACGGTGACAGATCACACTTGTATCATTTTAATGTCTTTCAATCAGAAAATGATGCAAACACCTAAGTATGGTTATCAGTATGGTTATCAGGGAAGGCTTGATTTTTATAAGAAACAATCAGACATTGAAAGTTGCTTCCTTTCAGTTTTGCATTTGCAAAGATGATTGTCAACGTCAAGGCAATTGCTTGAAACCAGGCAGGGGAACACATCTCGTCTTGGTTAAGCTGGGCTCCCAGTGAGACAGGTGTAAACCTCCTCAAATTAAAAAAAAAAAAGTGGCTCAGACAAATGAAACTATTTAATACTTGCCAAAGAAACTGCTAAAAAATAAAAAAAGTGAACTCTTTTTAAGAAACACATGCAAATAATGATAACAAAAATAATAAATTTGACTAGCAGGATCAAAGCACAGTATAATTTCGGTTTTGTTTTTGATCAATTATATCTAGTTTTGAGACTTTGACATTTCAAAATTTTCCCAATTTTTGTTCAACTTGAAATAAATAACTCTGAGTACCATCAGTCTGAGAAAATCATTAATGTTATACTCTTAGGTCCATCAAATAATAAACAGTGAAAACGCAATTTCTATTCCTCACCTGTTCCTAGATGAACCAAAGCGCCTTCATTTAATTAAGGCTATGAGTCTGACACCTTCTAAACACTGTATCCTGTTTTACAGAAAGAACACCCTTCCTATACTACACCAAGATCCATCTTCCTCATGCGAACTGCAGTGTACCAACTGCTACCCCCAAGGTACCACCTTAACCATCTGGCATCTATCTTCATAAAGCAAATTAAACCCCACGGAGTCTTTCCAACATCAGGGGAAAAAACAAAGTGAAACAAAATTCTAGGAAAAAAAGATAATAATTTCTTCAAAGATATAATGGCTAGATTTTTTTAGACTGAGATATGCACATACAAAGCAGAACAAATGCTTTTGTCTGCAGGATCTCGTATTATAAACATATTCTGCGTTCCAAAGAACAAAAATCTTTTATTTTTTCCTTGCCCCTAGGACTGACTTCACTGCTTACTTCACGCCCAGATGATTCTCATTTGAAAGAATTACAAACGTTCTCCAAGTAGACCAATACCACAGAAATTAACACCATTTACTCATTATAATTTTAGACCTTTAAAAAAAGTTACTAAAAGGGAATTACAGGAAGTTTGCTGACATCAGTGCTCCCTCACAGCACAATTTACCGAAGAATTTCATGTCAATAAGAGAACCAAACCCATAGTTATATTAGGAAAAAAAGTTCCATAAACCATAAATTTGTAACACATTAGATTTTTTTTTAAGAGTAACCTAAAACTTTGTTTCATTGATTAGCTGAGCATCCTAAGACCAGGATCACTAAAATACTCACTTGTAAACCTTGAAATGTCTACACTTTGTCAAAGGTAACTTGTGAGTTTTTTCCTACTGAAGAAAAGGCACTCTTCACACAAAAAAAGGATAGAAGGTACAATCAAGTGTACCTTCTATCCTCTCCTAATGAGTCCTACCAAATAATAATTGTGTAAGAATGGCTTTAATTTATATGTACAGTCCACATGCCTTTCACATGTATCCTCTCATTTCATCTAATGGAGAAATTATTACTTCATTTCACAGTAGAAATCAGGTACCTGCTTTATCCAAAAACAAGTAATCGGTAGGTGAAGTGGAACTCAAAGCCATACAGAAAGCTTAAAAGTTAGAAACAAAAAAATGTCCAAATTGTTGTTTAAAATGGAAGGAAAAACAATTTTGTCTCAAACATAAAAGCTGCAATACATTGGCTTGTAGATGTCATCATGAATTTGGGAGTAAAGAAATCTGTACCTCATCCCTGGTAGATGTGGGGGATGACCTGAAGCTTTTCCCCCCCAAATCTGTGAAAGTGAGGCTAATATTACCTGAGCCCTTCCAGTTCTCAATGGATCAGAGAGGTGATACACATGAGAAAAAGAGCATGAGACTAATGAAAAAGGACTAAATGACTTTGAAATATCTCAAACAGCAATCTATATATGTACTTTCAGTTTTCTCAGGTGTGATACCAGTATTGTGTTATTGTTATATAGTGTCCTTTTATTTTAGGCAGGTTACTTGTTAAGCAATATTTCATTTTTTATCCAATCTGATAGTTCCATTAATACAATGCAGATAAATTTGATCCACTTAGAGTGATTGTAATTAATGAAATACAGCTTATTTATTCCACTTTATTTTGGTTTTCTATTTATCCTTTCCTTTTTCATCTTGCTTTTCCAATTTTCCTGTCCTAAGAGTCTGAATGATACAGATTAAGTTTCTGCTGGTTTGGAAGCAAAAATAATCATTTATTGTGTAGGTATAAATTTACCCTTAATTTTTAACATGTATGTATAATGTCAAATTTTCTAATATTAGGGTTTTGGGGAGACAAGGCCTTTAACAGGTTTTAACTACCCACTGAATACTCCCTCTACCCCACCCCATCTTGTTATTGTCATCACTTTATCTTTTAAAAAAAAAAATACAAGCAACTTTTTAACCATCAATGTAAAGAAATTTACCAACATATTTTTAGCAATTCATTATTTCTTTATCCCCACAACTTTCTTTGAACTTACATTTTCTACAGCTAAATACCTATGTTATTGATATGTTGATGAGAGTCAATAGTTTGTAAACTTTCCTGGGACTTCTTCCTCTGGCCCCATCCTCTTCTGCAGCCTATTTCTCCCAAGATGCCTTCCATGGTAAACCAGCTACAGAACCTAAAATAACACAGGATCCCACAATTCTACATCTTTGCTCATATTTGGAATTCCATCTCTTCCTGTCTATACAATAGATAACTTCATTTCACAAGTTTAAATCTCTTTTATGTAGTTTTTTTCCTGGAAACCCTTTTCATTCTCCCAGAGAAATAACCACTTTCTCTTTCACATACACTTCTTTCTTACACCAACAGGAAGAAAGCGCTCTCATCACACTCGTTTGTCTCTTGTCTATCCTCCTTCCCAACCTTTTTCTCAGCATGTAGAGCTCACAGGAATATACAGGTAAGACTCTTCACACCTGGATGTGACTGGTCAGGGTCTCTGGTCAACCCAGATACACCCTGGCTGCCTAGGGGCCAAGAGGATTGGATTACATTCTCAGCACAACTATATCCCATACAGGTCACGCAAAACAGGGAGCTCTGTAACACCAGAGCTTATCACAGTCATCTCTGTATTCTCAGAGGCCACACACACCCTAATATAATGTAGGGCTCCATTAATACTTCCAGAAAGTACTTACTGCAGAAAAGGCACTCTTCACACAAAAAGTCACTATTAGCTTAAAAAAAAAATTCATGCCTGTCATCTCATGAAAAAAAGTTATTCACTATGAGGCAGAAGGCTCATTAGGGCACAAAAATAAAACCCAAGGCAATAATACTCAGACACCACTAAAAATACTATGACTGAAGCTAATATTCACGAGTAGGAAATGTACGGAGGGTTCCTGGACCTAGGAAGCATTTCAATAAGAACATCTGTCAGTTATCACTGAAATAAACATCACTTCTTATTTTAAGCTGCAAATTCATTTTTATCAGCTTGCAGCTTTAGACATGTGAATTACTACAGAGATCCTAAGCAAGCTTATACATCACTCTAGTCACCAAACAGTTTTTAGAAAAAGCTAATGGTCTTTCTCATAGAGAAGTAACAGAAAAACATAGCCAGTGACCATACAGAATTATAAGGAGCTACAGAACCTCACTCAACCATGTTCTTTATTAAATATTTTGTACTTTACACTATCACAAAATTCTTGACTGGAGTACTTTTGTGAAAGCAATCAAAGATTTAATAGTTTTTCTTCCAAAATAAATTATGTATATAAACTCTCTCATCTCCTTATAATACAAATTTTCTGCCTAAGATTTTAAATGATCACATCTTATACATAGGTATTTTCAACAATACCGGGTCTGACTGAGTTTTCAATTCAGCAGCCCATAACTCTTCATATCTAGCATTTACCCTTTTCTTCCAATACCTTAAAGTACATTGCAGATACTTACAGAACCCTCTTCCAGCCCATGAGATGGGGAGAGAACAGGTTTTAGACAAAATGTCTAAAAGAAAGTTGGGTAACTACACTGTAGGTCAACAAGAGTAAAGGATAGAGGCAAAAGGGAATTAAGTGCGATAGTATGGCCCCAGTAAACAAGAGGAAAATCTGAAAGGAAATAAGGCCTGAAGCTGACTTTTAACACGCATATACCTCGTTCTAACACAGTAAGTTGCTGTGCTTTACTAAAACAAATAGTCAGATTTTATTTTAAAAGCAGCATTCCTAACTGAACCTAAACTTGTAAGACATGTTTAAGAGTATCACAAGTTACACCACTTTTACTCCCTGACACAAGGAATGACGTGTCTTCCTACAAACTATTCAAAACAGAAAACACAATCTACATTCACAATTTATATTGCAATCTAATCCATTTAATTCAGAGTATATTTGTGTTTTCTCAGAGGTATATACTACTATTAGTTTCTTATAATGTAAATGAACTGAAATAAACTGCATTTCATAATAAACAAATTTCAATTTTGGTTACTAGTATTTATTGAGCTAACACTAATTAGTAGTGCCAATGAGTCCTTACCGCATTGAGGGGAGCGAATCACTTTAGAATAATAATAATATTAATAACAGTAACAACCACCACCACCACCAACCACTGCTACAGAGTGATTACCATGGACCAGGGACCACTCTGCAACCCTCTGCACCAGATATTATATTACCCCCATTTTACAGACAAGAAACCATGACACAGAGAAGTAACTTGTCCGAGATCATACGCAAAAAAATTCACGCCTGTCATCTCATGAAAAAAAGTTATTCACTATGAGGCAGAAGGCTTATTAGGGCACAAAAATAAAACCCAAGGCAAGAATACTCAGACACCATTAAAAATACTATGACTGAAGCTAATATTCACAAGTAGGAAATGTACGGAGGGTTCCTGGACCTAGGAGGCATTTCAATAATACAGAGAAGGTCTAATACAGAGAAGTAACTCGTCCAAGATCATACAGCCAGGGAGATGTGGAATGTAAAAAGGACACCAATTCAAATATTTTTGTTAATGGTACTGGAAAAGAAAGAAGTGTCAAAAATGAGTAAATAGCTCTGTGACTTTAGCCTGTTAATGAATAAAATGATGGTATCACTAACCTCCACTGAATACTTTTAAAGGAAAAAAAATATATTTACTTTCGACTGTAACTTTCCATAAATTCAGTCACACTAAAAAGAAAACTGGGAAAGCAGGCATAATTCACACTTAAGTACGTCTGACTCCATGCTCCTTATATTACCTAAAACATGATCAGAATTCCCAAATCATGATGGTATCAACAACCATCAATAAGCTCACAGTAAACTCTCAAAGGATCATAGAATATTGAGTTTTAGATGGAGAAGGAAACAAACATGTAACAAATATTGACTAAACAGTGTCTTGTCCAACCCTTTCATCTTACAAGTTAAAAAAATCAGCTCAAATTTTATGAGACTTTCCCATATAGATCTGAAAGTCAAAACCTGGACTAGAATTTATCTTCTGGTCCAACTGCTCTTTTTAACAAACCAAGCTATAGGATACATGAAATACCACATAAAGTTTTTGAAACTGAGCTACTAAAAGAGCAATAAAAACCAAATTAAATTATTTAAATCTGAAAAATGAAGATCTCTGAAGAGGAATTAATACTAAGTAAACAAATGCTTCAATAATCTCCCGAGACAGTAAAAGTGTCAGGAGAGCTAGAATAAATATGACTTTAAGGAAGAAAGACTGGTAAGTGACGAAAAGGAGGTGGGCTCAGTCTCTGGGGGATCGGTCAAAAGCCTAGAATTAAACGAAACAACAACACACGTTGCGATGAAGTCTGACTGAAACTGGCCGCACGGTGCAAGGTAGAGTACATGATTAACTTGCTTTGAAATCTGTTATAAAAAGATTAGCCAGTGGTGGAAGGAGAAAACACCAGCAGGTAAGCAAGGCCACATAATATAAAGTAATACCAGAGTATTTATACATTGCACACAACTGAACATGGTATTTAAAACTAAACCTTTTAAGCATATTAGAAGTTTCAAATGCCAATGGTCTTACCTTTATTTGCAATAGTGAGTAAATTTAGATTAGAATAAACCCACCACCTCATAAAATCCCATTTCTACTGCCTGTGTAACTTTATCCTCTAGAAATCATGCGCTAACTTGTCAAGGACTCGGGAGCCTACCACCGTGCCTTACTGGGCCAACAACCTTGCTGTAACACTTTATAACATTCAACTCCCCATGCTAATGCTGAGTTTGTACAAATTTTAAAACTAACAAGACAATCATTTCTGGGGGAAGCTAAACAGCAAAATTTTATCTAGGGTGTAAGCACAATGAAGTTTCTTTTGAAAAGACAAACTATACTCTGAGAGATCAAATATTTTCTTTTTGCTTAAGAACTTCCCAACTCTTTAACAGATTTTCTAAATTTTCTATTAAAATGTATATTTTTAATGTCCAACATGTATTTAACCAAATTCAAAAGATCACAGGCTTAAATAAAATTTTAATATTATTTACGCTAAATGTTCTCTCCACTAAGCCTCCTCTAATACATGCTCAAACATTCCTTATCAGTCAGTATTTAACCAACATTTACATATGATAGAAGACTCCTTATTTTTGAGTCTTAAGTTAACATTTACAGTAAAAACAGCAAAAATCAGTGAAACAAATGGCAACTCTGTTCCTATCATTGAAGCACTATGTTACCAATAAAATATTAATAAAAATTAAATATTTTACTAACAAAAATTCATCTATCCTATTTCTTGAGACAGCACAAGGCATTTTATTATCTAATACAACACTCTGACTACTGCAAAGTAGACTATCAAACCATCCCCCGGAACAAAAGGTTTCTTCTCCGTTTACTTTCTTTCTGGACACTTTAACCGCACACACATCTTATCCTTACTGAGTGAGAATGAAAAGAGGACAAATAGCCAGCTTCACTTGTGGCTTTCCTTCCATAAGCAGTTCAAAGTTTACCGTGGCAGGGTGCTGTGCTAGATACAGCATTGTGCAAGGGTCTAACCTGTTAGATCCACTTGGCAGGTAACTTACGGCGTCGGCCTCACTGACACCGTGTTCTAACAAATCTATGGCACCCAGATGACCAAAGGTAGGCAAGTAGCCAGGCCAGTGCCACCCCATGATCTACCTACCATCCCAGGCAAACAGCTTCTCCCTTATCCAGTCCCCTCCCCAACAACCCTTCCCAACCAGGACTCCTACAAGCCACACAGGAAGAAACTATGAATGATCACAATGGGAGCTGGCTAACACTCCCGGAGCCCCTACCACAGTAGTGCCTGCCTGCATGTGACGGCCAAGATGCACACTACCTCTCTCCAGTCCCAGGTCCCCCAAAATGGCTCTATAACTTACATCTCCATTTCAAAACACAGGCTTCTCAATATGTTTTTGGCCACTTTTTCCCTATTTTACCACTATTAAGCATAATATTAAGTATTGGGTAGCTACTCTGTGCCAGGCCCTGAAGTCTGAAGCTACTTCAGAGGCAAAACAAACACCATATGATACTGAAAATGTATTTTTTCCTGTAAAAATAAGAAGTGGCACTTCTAGAGATACCTTTGCAAATTTATTCTGTGAAATTTAAACATAATCTCTCATTTGGGTCAGGCTAACTTAAACTTTACTAATTTTCGCATGTAAGCGAAACAATAGTGATCTAGAATAAGATCTATCTCAAAGATCTGCTTTTAACAGTTATTTACACCAATTAAGGTATTGTCGATTTGCCCAGGTACCTTATGTTGACAAATGAAAAAATTACATAAATTTCATTATTTACAAAGTAAAATCCAACTCATCATAAATGTTCCCACAACTGCTGATTCTCTGAGAATCATCACGCTCTTTAGGTGCAGCCCCTCTTCTCTCCAAGACACCACACAAACCTCCAACCTCATCCATGTTTAACCCAACTGTTCTACTGTAATGTAGAAGTTAGTGTTCCACCAAAGGGCAGAAATAAATGACAGTCCCTCAACCTGTACCTTCACAATCTAAAAAGCGGATAAGAAGAAAACGCACTACACGGTACATGTGATAGGTGCTACTGAGATTACAAAAATGCAGTGAAATTATCTGAGGTGGATGGAGGATGGGGATGGACAGGGTTAGGATTATTCAAGCAAGGCTACCTGCTTGACAGACAGGTAGGAACTCGCTAGACAAGGTGGGAGGAGGAGTGTTCAAAGCCTAGAAAACAAGCATCTAGAAAGGCACAGAGGTAAATATCTTTGCTTTTCTTGATTGTTAATTTTGTAATTCTCAGAAGATAGGTTTTCTTTAAAGGATAAAATTGCAGGTTACTTTGAGATAGTTAGCATTACGTTGGAAGCACATCATAATTTATTCAAATATAAATATAGACACAATTTTAACACTACTTTTAGAACAATCTCATTTGACCAACCACTGGTGTTTCTGTATTTACCAACAATACACTCACACACAACCCACATGCAATTAATGCCCCAGAGTGGAAGCCCTAGGCAAGAGCTTTGGAGTCTAACGTTCTTGAGATCAGAATCCCACTTACTCATGTTTGACTTGGCAAATCTCAGTGCCTCATGTTCCTAATCCTGTTATAGCGTATTTTATATTAACGTGTTCATTTGAATATTGTTTGTCTCCTTCAACTACAATGTAAACACCATGACAGCAGGGACTGTCTTGACCACTGCTGTATCCTCAGCACTCAGCGCAGTCTCTAGCCCTTAATAGGTGCCAAATGTATACCTGATATACCTGAATGAATGACTAGTTACAGTAACACATCACTTGTGTAGACTTTGACAATGAACTATGACCCAACAATCTGTGTAGCTCAGCACTCTTGCAAGATTATCACTTTCAAAGACTTAAATATCAGATTCCTTTCGAAATAGAATAATTAGAATATCTAAAAATAATCCAAATGATCCTCAGAAATTTTAATATAGTTCCTTCAATATCAACGCTTCCAAAAATGTTAATTGTGAGGGAAAAAAACAAACATCTATTTGGGGAAATAAATTCTCCAATGATTCATTATTCAATATGACTTCTTTAATCCTGTAGATCAGCGATTTTCAACCAGTGTGCCATGGCACACCACTGTGCCACAAGAATATTTAAAGCAATACCTAACTGTTTAGTCAGGGGCACTGACCTCTTTTCCCTTAGATTGTCAAATTTAAAAAATGACAGCAGCCAACACAACAATAGCTTTCTGGTGTGAGTCAAAATTATACCTATTTTTGGTCATATCGGCAAAAACTACATTTTTTGGTGTGCCATGGAATTTTAGTAATTAGTTTGTGTGTGCCATGAGATGAAAAAGGTCAAAAATCGCTGCTGTAGACTTTAATCCCACTTGATTTCAGCCATGTTTTTAGTACTGTTCATCAGCATGCAGTATAGAATCTGCTTCTAAAGCATCTTGCGGATCTGATTTACCACTCCTTTTTTAAAAAGTATAAAAAATATACTACCCTTAAATCGAAGATTGCTCTAAAAAAAAAAGGTTAGTAAGACAAAACAGAAGAAAAGATTTTCAAAGTTTTTAAAAACATAAATCACTGGGTCCACAGTGCAAAGAATAACTTTTTTCTGTGATGGCCCATAATTATTATCCTCAGATGTAAGCTCATAAAATGCTAATGAAAAGAATCTGCCACATCGTGTGGAAAACTGGTCCTCCTGGCCAGGCACAAATCACCAAGATTTACACGCGCCCACGTTTTGCTTCATTCTGTACTTTTCAACAGGTATTAGCACTCTGCCCTTAAAGTCTATTTAGAAACCCCAATAAAACACAGACCATAACCCTTGCAGTCAGTCGCTGCACAAAAATACTTCAAGCCACACACAGATGTGCCTAGTATACTCAAGTAAACAAGTAACAGGGAAGCTTAAGCTGTTTGCAACACTAACGTGGATTCCCAAAGACAAGACTGCCACCTGGACACGTGGTTGGAAAAGAAGAGCTCGTTTTTCTCAGAAAGAGTAGAAATGGGGAAAATTTCCACCGCACTTATTTAAAGTTTCCATCTTCACACACACCCCTTTCTCCTAAGCAGCGGGTAAGGAACTCGGCCTCGCCAAAGGAGCACAGAGGGAATCTGCACTAGACTTGCGTCCTCTCTGGGGCAGGAATGAGACCCTGACTTTCTGCCGTCGGACCCCCACCGCACCCCAGAGCCACCTCCTGGCTCCGCACACCGCCAGACGGAAACGGAGCGCGCCGCCCCATGTCCTTCCACCTCCAACTCGGCCGGAGCTACGCTCCAGCCCGCGCAACCACAGCTCGGGTGCGCCCCGCAGCTCAGCCCGGCGCCGCGATAAGACTTCAGCTACTGCTGAAGAGCCCGAGTCGCCGAACAACCGGGGCCCGCAGCCAGCCATAACCCGCACGGGAGCCCCCTCGGTGGCCACCCTCGCGCCCTCCCTGATCGCCAGCCGCCTCCCCGTCCCCGGGGGCCGCTGATCGCCGTGCCCTCAGCCCGCAGCGGTCCAACCGCCGCCGCCCAGGCCGCACCGACGGCCAGAGTGAGGGACAGGGACCGCTGTCGGTCAGCCGGCCGCCCGCCCCAGGGGTTCCGGGCCGCCCCGGCCGTCCTCCCGCCGCACCTACCATGGTACAGATGGAGGCGAATTTGGAGACTGTCATTAGGATTTCCATCCGCCCAGCGCCATCTTCCACCCAATCACAGCGGCAGCGGCGGCGGGCGGGGTAGAAAGGGAGCCGGGCGCCCGCTCACACGGCAGCCCGCGGGCGGAACCCGAGTCGCCAAGGACCCACGCACCGAGGCTGTTCTGCCGCCGCTGCCGTCGTCGCCGCTGGCGCTCCGGCACTCCCAGCCTCGGGTCCCAGCCCCCGCCTGCTGGCCGCCCGCCCGCCTCCGGCTCCTCCCCGGCGCAGGGCGCAGCCGCTGCCTCGGGGCCCGCGCCTGCCCGCGAAGCGGTCCGCCACACACCCCGCCCAGCGCGCTGGGGAGCGGGCTCCGCCGAGGCCCTAATGCCCGGCCGGCCCGGCAGCCTCGCGGCCCAGCGGCGCTCCCCGCCCACTCGCCGCGCGCCCGGACCGCCCCGCGCGCAGCCCCGCCCACTCCCCCCTCCCCCCGCGCACGCCTCTCCCTCCTGGTGCGCGCCTGCCCCGGAACTCGCGAGCGAGCCCCGCCTGACGCTCTGCCAGGCACCGCCTCCTGGTGGCGTCCCTCGCGGTCCTAGAGCGTGCGTTCCAGTCGGATCACTAGCCGCGAGGGGCTACTGGGGAGGTGCGGTCCGGTGGTGTGCGCTGCGACCGCTAAGAGGGCGACCTACGCAAATCCCGGAAGGGACTGACCGGCAATCTCCACCGAGAGCTCCAGGACAGCTATTTCCCACTGCAGAAACAGGAAATGGGGCGGTGATCTAGATGATTCTGAGTGGGACGGCAGCAAACCTGCCTCTGTACGGTTAAAATAACCCAGGTAATACGACGTCCCAAGCACTTAAAATGTAAAATGGTTTGTTTCTTTTTAGATATATTGGGTAAGTCCCCTGAGTGAAAACTCCCTAACTTAGCGAAAGACTAATTGCATAAAAATGAAAGAGGCAAGGTAGAAACTATGTTTAGCTCTTCGAATTAAGAAGAAAGGTAATATTGGTGACGGGGTTGGGGGTGGGGGGGGTTAAACTTCCTTCATCACTGCCTGTTGGCCATAAATTTAGAATATGTTTATAAATATAGTTTCTAAATATATTTCTTCTGAAAGTTGAGTTGCAAAATAGGGAAGGCAGCAACCCAGCAATGATGATGATGTTACCAAGACAAGAAGTCTCAAGTGAGAAAAATGTCCCGTGAGAAATATTTAAGCCGTGTTAGCTGATGGTATAGTTCCTCTTTTCTCTTTTTATAAAATTCATTGTACCCTGTTCATGTCAAGCAGCTCAGCTTTATTTCTTCCTATATGAGAAAATGGTTCATGTGAGTGTAATAACTTCATAATCATTGTGTTGGAAAGCTTGTGATATTTTTTTCTATTGGTGAAACGTGGTGATGGGTTGATTTTCTGGGTTCCCCCATTTCAGTGAGGCTGAGGAAATGAATTAAGACAAGCCTTTAAAATCAGATATGCCTTACCTTATAGGTTCAAAGTATTCAAAACATAAAAGCATTCAAAGAAAACTTTAGGTGGAAAATAGATTCCTCCAACATGAATTCTGTTTCATGAATTATAAGCTTTCTTGGAGAAAAAAATTGCAAACAGAATATAGCTGAGCCTCATAGTAGTTCATTGGTTCTTCAGGCACCTGTCTCCATGTAAGTTGGGGCTCAGCCTCTCTGCCTGATACCCAAGCCAGTGGCTAGGACCTTGTTTGTCACTACACATTCAGGTATGTGGTGCTTGCCTCCTGTTTCCCTTCCTAGACTTGGAAGTGTCACCCACCTGAATTTTACTTGCTGTATTTCATACCTCTTAGACCTCCAGGGCCTGCCTAGGCCTCCTGCCACTGTCACCGTGCTCCTGGGTCTCGTCTCACCTATTTGGATGAATGTCTATTGTCATCCTGTCCTCCCCACTTGCTATTCTGTTCCAGCACACAGGTCTGATGTGCAAGAATTTAAGCTCCGCCTCCATCTATGCTGAAGGCCAACAGTTCTATACATAAGTTTATGTAAAAACAAGGCCTTTTTAAAGTGAATTTCTGATAGAATTATCTGGAGTTGTGCTTAGTGCTATTGCCATCTAAATTAGCACGTGATATCCTAAAACCTAGTTGTACAACCTCACAATGCCTTGTCTTTCCAGCCTAAGGTTAATCAGCGAGGCACAGTAAAAAGATTCTTCTGTGTGCTGGGTGCTACCCTGGGTTTGGGGTTTTTTTTTAATCATATATAATGCAGTTGAAGATAAGATTTGGCTGTAAGGCCACACGTTTGTACCTTAGAATAGGCCATCTGACCTTAGAACACAGTTTTTCCCTGGAGCTGTATTTTACAAAAAGCTTGAATGTGCCTAGAGAAAGATGAGTTTGTGTTCCTGTGAATTCTGTTGGGCCTTTATGAGAGCATAAGCTACAAAATAGACCCAGATAATCTCAGGGACCAAGCGAGTAAACGAACTAAAGCCAACCTTAATTCATTGGTCAGCACATTTTTAAAAATTGTTTAATTTGAATACTTTTATACAATCGTGTACTGTCCAGTTCCTTGCAAGCCATCCATGTTTTCTGTTACTTATCCTGTCTCCCTTGAACCACATGTCCCTTCATATATTTCCTTTTTAATATATTTTATTGATTATGCTATTACAGTTGTCCCATTTTTTCTCCCCTTTATTCCCCTGTGCCCTATATCCCCCCTCCCACCATCATTCCCCCACCTTAGTTCATGTCCATGGGTCATACATACAAGTTCTTTGGCTTCTCCATTTCCCATACTATTCTTAACCTCCCCCTGCCTGTTTTGTACCTACCATTTATGCTTCTTATTCCCTGTACCTTTTCCCCCATTCTCTGCCCCTCCCCCATAACCCTCTAGGTGATTTCCATTTCTGTGTTGCTGTTTCTGTTCTACTTGTTTGATTAATTTGTTGTTTTTTTTTTAGGTTCAGTTGTTGACAGTTGTGAGTTTGTTGTCATTTTACTGTTCATATTTTTTATCTTCTTTTTCTTATATAAGTCCCTTTAACATTTCATATAATAAGGATTTGGTGATGATGAACTCCTTTAACTTGACCTTATCTGGGAAGCACTTTATCTGCCCTTCCATTCTAAAGGATAGCTTTGCTGGATAGAGCAATCTTGGATGTAGGTCCTTGCCTTTCATGACTTCCAGTAGTTCTTTCCAGCCCCTTCTTGTATGCAAGGTTTCTTCTGAGATATCAGCTGACAGTCTTAGCGGAACTCCTTGGGAAGTAACTGTTTACTTTTCTCTTGCTGCTTTTAAGATTCTCTCCTTATCTTTAATCTGGCTAATGTAATTATGATGTGCCTTGCTGTGTGCTTCTTTGGGTCCAACTTCTTTGGGACTCTCTGAGCTTCCTGGACTTCCTGGAGTCTATTTCCTTTGCCAGATTAGGGAAGTTCTCCATTATTTTTTCAAGTAAGTTTTCAATTTCTTGCTCTTCCTCTTCTCCCTCTGGCACCCCTATGATTCAGATGTTGGGACATTTAAAGATATCCTGGGGGTTCCAAAGCCTTTCCTCATTTTTTTAAATTCTTGTTTCTTCGTTCTGGTTAAACGTTTATTTCTTCCTTCTGTTCCAAATCATTGATTTGAGTCCCAGTTTCCTTCCCTCCACTGTTGGTTCCCTGCACATTTTTCTTTATTTCACTTTTCATAGCCTTCACTTCTTCCTCTATTTTGTGACCATACTCAACCATTTCTGTGAGCATCCTGATTACCAGTGTTTTGAACTGTGCATCTGATAGTTTGGCTAGCTCTTTGTCACTTAGTTGTATTTTTTCTGGAGCTCTGATCTGTTCTTTCATTCGGGCCATATTTTTTTGTCCTGGCACACCTTTTACATAGTAAGGGGTGGAGCCTTAGGTATTCACCAGGGCAGGGCAACACAGGACACTGTGTTGTGACTCTATATGTGAGGCAGGGGTCTGACAGGGAACAATGCCATTTGCTCGGCTCTCAGCTGGCTTTCAGTTACTTCCCCTGCTACCCACAAGCAAATTGGGCCTTTCTGGTGTTGATTCCCAGGTGGGTGGATTTGTGTACATTCTAGGACCCTGTGGGTTGTTGGGGACCACTTTGTGTGGTATCAGAGACTGTAGCCCCATGAAAGCAAGGCCTTGAAAGAAGCCTGTAAGTCTTAACCAGAATGCCAGAAATGCAGGAGGCAGGCATGACCCTATGCTAGCACTGAGGGTCTCCTTGGGAAATTAGGCCTGAAGAATGCATTGTACCCTTTGAAGCTTCCTTTGCTTTGTGTAGCCCTATTAGTATAAACCAGATGTTAAGTTCAAAGCATAAGGAATGAACTCCTTATCACATGAAACACGCCTTAACCACCATCTGGCATCAGCACGACTAACAGACCCTGACCTGAGGCAGATCTCTGTGTTTCTTCAATTGTTATCTACAGATAATATCTGTTTTCTGTAACTGTAGCCTTTGGATACTGATTGATGAGCTATGCATGCATTGTGTATACCCCTACACCAGGGGTGTCAAACTTATTTTCACCAGGGGCCACATCAGCCTCGCAGTTGCCTTCAAAGAACTGAATGTAATTTTAGGACTATATAAATGTAACTACTCCTTAACAGTTAATCCTGAGCTCTGTGTAGGCACCGGGTTAAAACAAGGTGCCAAGCCAGATAAAACAAGGTGGAGAGCCAGATTTGGCCCACAGGCCTTGTGTTTGCCACCTGTGTCCTACACATACCGATCCCAATAAAAGCTGTTTCAGAGAAGGGTTCGAGGCATTCTCTACTAGAGGGAATCGCCACCCCCTTTCCCATCAGACTGATTGTGTCCAGGATGACTCATTTCATCCGTGATTGGGAGGACTCCGTGGGATGGGGTTCCCCTCAGTGGGTCTCTCCAGCTAACTCTCCCATGAGGCTGGGAGTTTCTCCTGCTGCTGCAACCACCATAGGTTTTCACTGTCAGAGGTTTTGCGGCTTTCTTTCCCCATGCCAGAACCATGGGTTGTGCGGTCTGTCTCACTCCCCAGTTGTTTCTCCTGGTTTATCTGTGCACAACTGTGGGACTGCCTGGTCTGCCAGCTGCCGCCTTGCCTGCCCTGGTCCTCCAGCTGCTGCCTTGCTGCGAGTCCTCTCCACCCCAGGTTCCCATCTCCGCTCCTCCTACCAGTCTGGATGAATGTTCCCTCTTTAATTGCTTGGTTGTCAGACTTCCATACAGTTCGATTTTCTGGCAGGTCTGGTTATCTTTTGTTGTCCTTCTTTTGGTTGTGCAAGGAGGCAGAGTATATCTATCTACACCTCCATCTTGGCTGGCCAAGGCTGACTTCTAATTCAGAGGAGCTAAGTCCAGTTATCTACACAGTGGACACATGACTGATTTGCTGGGCAGGATGGCATATAGCTAATATATCTAAAACTTTGTCTTTTTTGAAATCAAGGTTTAAAAAAAGAGGGCCAAGGGCACAGCCCCAGTATACTTTATTTAAAACTGGAATGGGAGTTCATTCATTAAAACTATTATTATTGATCATCTACAGATGACTAAGAAATCTTTGTTCTCAGGAAGGACACAGTCCATTGGGGTAGACAGATGATTTTTATGGAACATAAGTTAAGAAAATAAAGAACCAAGTGCTGTTAGCTGGGGGCAGGGGTGGGGGAGCAGGTCTAGCTCTGTCTGTAGGAGTAACAAGCCGAGAACAGCTTAAGACCCAGAAGAATAGGATGAACAGTGAGGAGGGGGTAGGGGAAGGCAGTGGTCTCCCAGGTAGAGGGAAGGTTGCCTGCAGGGATGCTGAAAGAGATGGGATGTATCAAGGCAGCTGCACAAGGAGTTTCACAGGGAGTTTGTAGAGATGAGTGGAATGTTAAGGGGACAGTTCAACCCACAGTGACGCCAGCGAAGGTTATAGGCTCTGGGATCTCTGTTGTTATATCCATCAATAAGTGGTAGAATCAGCCTTACCTTAAACCTTTTCCTTGTTCTTCATAGTATCAGTTTAAATTCCCAGTCCTGCCATTTGTTGAGACTAAAGATGGAAGAGAATTTTAAGGATATATCAAACCAGCATATCTATAACTGGTGAGAAAACCTTGACTTCTGGTGAGCACAGTAGTAAACCAGGATATTTTCTCTGTGTACTTGGCTTCTCATTAACCAGGGCCTGGCCAGAAGGGACTACCCAGATGCTGGGGAGAATGACACAATTATTCCCACTGTTTAAAGAAAGTTCAAAAGTTACTGAGCTTGAGATGGGGATATCTTTTCCGATGCTTTCATTAGCTACCCTTTTCTTCTGTGACAAGAAGACAGAGAGAGATAGAGCCATAAAGTGTAGAACTCACTGACAACCTCATGCACGAACATGATCCATTCTGCTTATGTGATCATTCAGCCATGTGTATCTGAATTGCATTTTTTAAGTCAACGCATGTCTCTTGAGTACCTCCTACTTGTGAAGGCTTATGGTAGACACTTAAGGAATAAGAATCCTGCCTTCAAAAAGTCTACCACCTGATTGAGACCGAAGACATGTATGCGAACAATTTTAATTAGATAAGTGCCAGTTGTGTGATTTATACTATTATAAGGACTCAGAGAAGAAAGTAATTGTTGCTTTTTTAATTGATTCAATTAAATAAATTGAGAGAGAGGAAGGGAGATAGAGAAAAAAAACATCAATTTGTTGTTCCATTTATTTATGCAGTCATTGATCGATTCTTGTATGTGCCCTGACTAGAGATCGAACCAGCAACCTTGGCATATCAGGACAATGCTCTAACCACCTGAGCTGCCTTGCCAGGGATTGTTCCTTCTCTAGGTATCAAAAATGATACCACAGGGAAAAGTGGGGAAATCTTAAAAAGCAACATAATTATATCTTTGAAGAACAGTTATATCTGTTGTTTTATATCCTCCTCCACCACTTCCTTCTCTTTTCTGTCCTCCTAGCTTCATCTTATACTCTTCTTCAATTACTACATTCGTATCACACTTGCCTCCAACAAACTCCATGCCTCCTCTGAGCAATTGCATTGGCCATTCCTTCTCCCTAGAACACTCTTACCCCTTCACATGATAGGCCTCAACTGCAATACATGTCACCTTCTCAAGGAGGGCTGCCCTGATTCCTCATCCCCCTCCTCTCAGCATAACCTCTATGAGAACTAGAACTTTATGTATTTGTAGAGTTCTATTCCCAATGTCTGGGAGAGAATAAGTACTCAGGAAATACTTGTTGCTAAATGAATTCAAACTGATAAAGATCTACACTACAAGTATGTCTAACTCCAGAGCAAATTAAAAAAAAAGTAAAGAATTCTGGCACATAGAGGTGTTTCATCTTGACTAATCAACACAATAAATTTGACTTTTCCTAAAGGAGTAATGTAACTGGGCAGCCTGAGGTCTGACTGCTTATTGCCATGTACACACATAACTAGAAGATTTGTGGGAAGAAAATAAGTTTTTATTGACAAGGTACCCATTTTGAGGTGGCTGAGAGCATTTCTGCGCTGAGCTGGCCTCATCCGCGCAGAAAACCAGCCACTCTCAGGAAGATTAAAGTCCAAATTCCATGTCCAGAAGTTTCCCATTATTTTTTATCTGCAGTCCCTAGCAAAAGGGGTTGTAGAGTGGAGGGGAGTCTTCATGCAAGGAAGAAGGATCTTGCAAGGTCCATGTCACTTGGTTGTCCCTGGAAAGCGGCATGTGCGATGTCCAAAGGGTGGTATTGCTGGACAAGTTGGCAAACTTGCATTCTGGAGGCAACAAATTTGGCAAGAGGGTTAGAAGGCACAGTCAGAACCATAACAAGTAAATGACAAAGGTAGGGACTAATTCTACAATGTGCCCTATGAAGAAAGAGTGGCTTCTTTGGAGGAAGGGGTGCAAGTCATGTAACACTTTTCCAAAGCCCTATTGCCCAGAACACTTAACACAAATTAGACTGAAGGGAATATTCTGAAATTCCCCCCACCCCTTAACACTTCTGGACCCTTTCTGTCTAAACCATTAGGGCAGAAAAGGAAAGCAGTTTTAAAGCAAAGCCTGTAGGCCACTGCATACTTCACCAACTCAACCATCTAGTCCAGTCAAACCATTAAGTCTCAGGAGGTGACACTGCAGGTGGGCTTCTCAAGTGGGCCCTACACCATCTCCAAGTCCACAAGACTGTCTTTTGAGAATACATTCAGCTGCAAGGCCTTTCCTGGAATGATATCAAGCAGTGACAATTTGACAAATCCTCATGTCTATACATTGAATATCTCTGGTGATATCATCAGGAGCTGAGGTAAACTAGTTGAACTTCTAAGGGAAAACGAACTTTGAGGACAGTTAACTACTCTAAAGTCCAATATTCACAACTGAGCATTGTGATTTTCCTTGAGACCTGATTCATCTCCCTGAGATTACCCACATTATCATCAAAGAGACTGTCAGGTTTTAATTTTTCCTCATCATTTGCATGAGCAGCATGCAACAAGAGCAGCAATTGATCACATAGGCTCTTTAAATCTGCTTTGCTGGAACTTCCACAGGGAACCTTCAGACTGACCCTTAGCCCTTCAGGACATAGAAGTCAAGTGACACACCTGCCATACAGCTTTGCCTGCAGTACCTATACTCCTCCAGTCCTTGAAGTTCCCACCATGTCCTCCTTGCCATCTTTCACGAAAGCAACTTTCATTCCTTCCCTGGAAATACTGCCATGAATCACATGACCAAACAAGGTACCAGGCCATTCTTCCAGTGGGCTTTCATTAGCTTTGAAAGTCAATCTCGAGGAGAACCAAGATGGCGGCGTAGGTAGACACACTGCGCCTCCTCGTACAACCAGAACTGACAGAAAATCGAACGGCAAGGAAATAAAAAATAAACATTCATCCAGACCAGTAGGAGGGGCGGAGACGGGCAACCGGGGCAGAGAGGACTCGAGTTGCCGTAGCGGGACCAAGACAGGCGGAGTGTGGGACCAACGGGGCAGGCAGTCTGACCACTGGCAGACCCTGCGGCCCCACGTTCGCGCGCAGATAAACCAAGAGGGCCGGACTCAGAGTGGTGGAGAACAGGGCAGGCAGAGCGGCGGGTAGCACCCCGCGACTCCACATTCGCGCACAGATAAACCGGACAAATGGTGGGGAGCAAAGCAGACCACGCAACCCAGGGCTCCAGCTCGGGGGAAATAAAGCCTCAAACCTCTGATTGAAAACACCCGTGGGGGTTGGGGCGGCAGCAGGAGAGACTCCCAGCCTCACAGGAGAGGTCGTTGGAGAGACCCACAGGGGCCTGGACTGTGCACAAGCCCACCCACTCGGGAACCAGCACCAGAGGAGCCCAGTTTGATTGTGGGTAGCAGAGTGAAAGACTAAAATCCAGTGGAGAGGGGAGCAGGCACCATTGCTCCCTCTCGGCCCCTCCCCCGCGTACAGCATCACTGAGCGGCAACCAGCGTTACCCCGCCGGGGTGAACACCTAAGGCTCCGCCCCTTAAAGGAACAGATGCGCCAAGACAAGAAAAAAAAAAAAATGGCCCAAATGACAGAACACTTCAAAGCTCCAGAAAAAATACAACTAAGCGAGGAAGAGATAGCCAGCCTATCGGATGCACAGTTCAAAACACTGGTTATCAAGATCCTCACAGAATTGGTTGAATATGTTTGAAAACCAGATGAAAAAATGAAGCCACTGTTAGCAGCTTGGTCAGGCTGTAGATTGGGTGGGGTGGAGCCTTAGGGATTCACCAGGGCAGAGCAAACCATGTGAGCATGGCTAATGGAGTCTCAGATATGGCACCTTCCAGTTGGCACTGTGGTCTCTGGGGGGTATGGCTCAGAAAAGGAACAATGACCTTTTTCCACGTTTCTGTCTGGGAGAAAGCTGACCCCCTTCACTCCCCCTGATGCCAGATACTTCCATTCCTCCCCGTATGCCACTGGTGCCTTTACAGTTGCTACCCTGGTGCTGGAGCTCAGGAGTGAGTCTGTGTAAGTCTGTGTGCGGACCCTTTAAGAGGAACTGCTTGGGACTCCAGTAGTTCCTTTCACCAACTCAAACCGTCTGATTTATGGGGGCTTATCTTCCTGGCACTGGAACCCAGTACTGGGGGTCTTGCTTTGGGCTGGGACTCCTCACTCCTTAGATATCCCTCCTGAATTTTTATCCATGTCTGCCTATCTTCTACTATTCTGGATGGATGTTGTTTCTTTAGTTTTGTTGAATCAAGACTTCCATTCAACTTGATTTCTGATGATTCTGAGTGATGGTTGTTCGGTAGTTTTGTTGTAATTTTGATGTGCTTTTGTGAGGACATGAGCTGTGTTTACCTACACCTCCATCTTGACCGGAAGTGACACACTCTGCTTTTTAAAGACTGCTCCCAGAATCCCTTGTGCAACCTGCATGTGTTGCCCTGGTTGCCAGGGCAACATGTGCTGGTTCAGCAGCCGCACTGTGGCTGCTACTCAACCACCATCCCTGGTGCTTCCCAGCCCCTCCTCCATTGCTGGGGATGTCCCACTGTTACAGTAACAGATGCTCTG
The DNA here is from genome assembly GCF_022682495.2 of Desmodus rotundus. Lineage (NCBI taxonomy): Eukaryota > Metazoa > Chordata > Mammalia > Chiroptera > Phyllostomidae > Desmodus > Desmodus rotundus. Next base: position 108,531,544 of record NC_071389.1, on the reverse strand, counting down.
CTGCTTCTCAGACCTTCTTCAGGTTGGAGTTCCCCATTTACACTCAGCACTTGCTCAGCTCTCAGAAAGTTCACCAGGAAAAAAAGAAAAATAATATCCTCTGGACTCCAAAAGGTTTTCAGTGCCTATATCTAACTTCCCCAGTCATAACTCTGATTATCTTTATTGAGTTTTGAGGGTTTTTTTCCTGTAGAGACAGCTTCTTCCTTTCCCCGTTACCTACTTCTCAGATGTTTCAGGGTAATCTTCCTACATGCTTTACAAGAGTTTAACCATAGGTATGGAGGTCGTAATGTAGGAATTTGGCTGTAGCTTGTGATGTTACTGTCAAATTTATGTATTAGCAAAGACCCACAAGGCTTCCTTGCCACTTGATTTAATTCATCTACCCTGGACACCTAGTAAGAGGCAGTGGACCACCTGGGGCTTTCTTGAAACATTCAACCTCCATCATCAGTTAAGGGAAATAGGTATGGCTCCCACTACTTAAAAAAAAAAAAGTACTGTATTAAAATAGTCAAGCATTGCAGTGTTAAACAAAATTAAGAACTCCAAAATATATTTAGTATAAATTCCTTTTAGTTATACCAGAAACTGTTAATGGTAATTTCATGGGATTGAAGAAGTAGGAATGAGGGAATTGGGGACAAGAGAAAAGAGGAAATTTTTACTGTATACCTTTTAATACTTTTTGAACCATGCAAATGTTTAACTATTTCAAGAATTAAGTAAATTGAACATTTTAAAACTTCAATAAAAGATATTTATGTGACAATATTTTAAAATTACAAGGTGCGTTGTAAAGTTTATTTCTTTTTTGGCCCTGACTGGTGTGGCTCAGTGCGTTAGGCATCATCCCACAAATCAAAAAGTCAGCAGTTTGATTCCTGGTCAGGGCACATGCCTGGGTTCCAGGTCTGGACTCTTGTTGGGGCAGCATGCGAGAGGCAATAGGTCAATGTTCTCTTACACACTGATGTTTCTCTTCCTCTCTTTCTCCCCGCCTTCCCCTCTCTCTAAAAATAAATATAGGAAATCTTTTAAAAAATGAAGTATTTTCTTTCTAAAGTGACTTCTCAGTGTGAGCCTAGTTTAATTCTGAATAGAACATGCACTTGAACTCTAACGCTTCCTTCCCTAGGACTCTCTTAGAGCTATCGTCTTCTGCCTTTATTGGCTCAGACTCTCCTACTAAAGAAAGCCACAGTCTCTTTACACTTGCATTGGGGCAAGCTTTTATTTGCCTGCTTCAAGCAGCTGTCCATGGGTTGTTTTTCTTGCTGTGTCAAAAGGCAGAAGTTGTGGAGTGAGAGATGAGAAGGGAAATGAACCCAGGAGAGAACCAAGATGGCGGCTTCCTCGCACAACCAAAACTGATGGAGAATCAAACGGCAAGAAAGTCCACACCAAGGAAATAAAAAATAAACATTCATCCAGACCGGTAGGAGGGGCGGAGACGGGCACCAGGATGGAGAGGACTCGCATGGCTGTGGCGGGACCGAGACTGGCGGGACCGAGACTGACGGAGTTTGGGACGAATGGCACAGGCAGTCCAGCACTAGCAGACCCTGCGGCCCCACATTCGTGCGTAGATAAACCGGACGAAAGGTGGGGAGCAAAGCAGACCATGCAACCCAGGGCTCCAGCTCGGGGGAAATAAAGCCTCAAACCTCTGATTGAAAACACCCGTGGGGGTTGGGGCGGCAGCAGGAGAGACTCCCAGCCTCACAGGAGAGGTCGTTGGAGAGACCCACAGGGGCCTGGACTGTGCACAAGCCCACCCACTCGGGAACCAGCACCGGAGGGGCCCAGTTTGATTGTGGGTATCAGAGTGAAAGACTAAAATCCGGTGGAGAGTGAGGCAGGCGCCATTGCTCCCTCTTGGCTCCTCCCCCACGTACAGCGTCACTGAGCATCAACCAGCATTACCCTGCCCCGGTGAACACCTAAGGCTCCGCCCCTTAAAGGAACAGACGCGCCAAGACAAAAAAAAAAAAAAAAAAGGCTCAAATGACAGAACACTTCAAAGCTCCAGAAAAAATACAACTAAGCGAGGAAGAGATAGCCAACCTATCGGATGCACAGTTCAAAACACTGGTTATCAAGATGCTCACAGAACTGGTTGAATATGTTCGAAAACCAGATGAAAAAATGAAGGCTATGCTAAGAGAAACAAAGGAAAATGTACAGGGAACCAATAGTGATGCGAAGGAAACTGGGACTCAAATCAACGGTGTGAACCAGAAGGAAGAAAGAAACATCCAACCAGAAAAGAATGAAGAAACAAGAATTTGGAAAAATGAGGAGAGGCTTAGGAACCTCCAGGAAATCTTGAAATGTTCCAACATGCGAATGATAGGGGTGCCAGAAGGAGAAGAGGAAGAACAAAAAATTGAAAACTTATTTGAACAAATAATGAAGGAGAACTTCCCTCATCTGGCAAAGGAAATAGACTTCCAGGAAGTCCAGGAAGCTCAGAGAGTCCCAAAGAAGCTGGACCCAAGGAGGAACACACCAAGGCACATAATAATTACATTATCCAAGATTAAACGCAAGGACCTACATCCAAGATTACTGTATCCAGCAAAGCTATCATTTAGAATGGAAGGGCAGATAAAGTGCTTCTCAGATAAGGTCAAGTTAAAGAAGTTCATCATCACCAAGCCCTTATTATATGAAATGTTAAAGGGAGTTACCTAAGAAAAAGAAGATCAAAAATAGGAACAGTAAAAATGGCAGCAAACTTAGAGTTATTAACGACCACACCTAAAACAAAAACAAGAGCAAACTAGGCAAACAACTAGAAAAGGAACAGAACCATAGAGATGGAGATCACATGGAGGGTTGTCAGTAGGGGAGTGGGAGGGGGAGGGGGGGGAAAGGTACAGAGAATAAGTAGCATAGATGATAGGTGGAAAATAGACAGGGGGAGGATAAGAATAGTGTAGGAAATGTAGAAGCCAAAGAAGTTATAAGTATGACCCATGGACATGAACTATAGGGGGGGAATGTGGGAGGGAGGGGGTGGGCAGGATGGAGTGGAGTGGGGGGGAGGGAAATGGGACAACTGTAATAGCATAATCAATAAATATATTTTTTAAAAAAGAAATGAACCCAGAAACTCCTCTATGTTCTCATGTTCTTGGCACTCCACCCCCAAGCCCCAAACAGAAAAGCAAGCAATGTCCACAGTCCATCACATGATCATATGATAACATGACCAGATGCCCAATACCTGTTCACAGGGCAGTCCTATAACTGGCTTTTTCCCAGCATAAGAAGCACCCTCATCTTCCTAGGCACTTTTGCATCTTAACTTTTTCTGTTTTCTTGGTAGAGTTTGTGTTTTGGGGGGATCTTAATGTTTTTTGCTTTAGGCTTTCCCAATTTCCTTGAGTCAATTCTACTAGGCATGGTATATGCTGAAATTTACTTTTTTTTTTTTTAACAGCAGTTATGCACAAGAGCAGATATACATGCTTCCGGGCACAAAACTTGAGGATACACAAACAACAGATTATACCAGAATTTCTTTTAAGATGTCTTCCAGGTAGCCCTGGCTGGGTATCTCAGTTGGTTGGAGTGTTGTCCCATATATCAAAAGGTTGTGGGTTCGATCCCCAGTCAGGGCACATACCTAGGATGTGGGTTCAATCCAGACAGGAGGTAACAGATCAATGTTTCTCTCTTTCTCCCTTCCTCTCTCTCTGAAATCAGTAAAACATGTCCTTGAGTGAGGATTTAAAAAAGAAAAAACAGGAACTCACAGTGTTTAGTAAATAAAGAATAAATAAATAGTCTTCTAGGTAACAGGGAAGGCACACCGGTCTCTCTGTAGCTCATGCCCAGGGCTGCTTCTCTTGAGAAGCTGGCAAACAATGTTTCTGGGGACACCGCTACCTCTCTTTTGCTGCCTGTAAGCAGCAAGTTTTTTAGTTTAAGAATTCTGTTCTTAATCATTGCACAGGAAATAGACAACAAAAATAATGAATAAGGGAAAGTCAAATTTTATAAAGCTCAAAAGTAGTAATTGACCCCTGAAATACTAGAGTGTCTCAAGTTAAAAATTAGGGTGTAAGAAGTCTTTCCCCTCCTTCCTCCCCTTTCCTCACCTCCCCCAGGATGTTCAGTTTGTGGTCCTGAAAGCTCTTACACTCTTAAGTTTCAGTTTCCTCCTTATACGAAGCAGAGCACCCCTACTGTTGTTGGGAGGGTTAAAGGAGATGCTGTATATCAGTACACAGAACCTCAGGGGGCCCCCAGGATGATGAGACAATAGGAAAGCGTGGTTGTTTACCTAGAATCTTTCCTCTTCCCTCCTCAACAAGATAATTCGGTCAGAATAGTAGTGTGTGATTGCTTGATCCAAAAAGTAATGAATGCACAATAGCAATATGAAAACAACCCAAGTGTCCATCAACAGATAAATGAATAAACAAAATATGGCGAATACCTATAAGAGAACATTATTCAGCCTGAAAAAGGAAGGAAATTCTGACACGTGCCGCAGCATGGATGAGCCTTGAAGACATTGTGCTAACTGAAGTCAGTCAGTGGCAAAGGGGCAAATACTGTATGTTTTCACTCATATGAGGTACCTAGAACAAAGTAGAAAGGTGGTTTCTGGGGTAGGGGGCAGGGGAGAAAAGGAGTTGTTCAATGGGGACAGAGTTTCTGCTGAGGATGATGAAAAAGTTTTAGATATAAATGGTGATGACAGTTGTACAACAATGTGAATGTACTTAATGCCATTGAACTGTATACTTAAAAATGGTTAAACTGGTAAATATTTTTATGTACATTTTACCACAGTAAAACTAATTTATTATTATTTTTAAATATTATGCCAAGTGAAAGAAAACAGACATCAAAGACCACATCTTGCGTGTGTTTAGTTTTTTTTAAGATTCTATTTATTTATTTTTAGAGAGAGGGGAAAGGAAGGAAAAATAGAAGGAGAGAACATCGATGTGCCAGAGAAACAGCAATTGGTACCTCTTGCACACCCCCAGCTAGGGACCTGGTCTACAACCCAGGCATGTTCCCTGACTGGGAATCGAACTGGCAACCTTTTGTTTTGCAGGCTGATGCTCAATCCACTGAGCCACACCAGCCGGGGTTAAAAAATAATTCTTTAAAAAACTTACCAAGGAATTTTAGACAAACAGAATGCCAGTTTGTTAACTGATACTGAGTTCCTTCCTCCTGTGGGCACCCAGAGCACCAGTCACTTCCATACAAAGACTTGCCTGCAGATACACCTCTTTTGCCCTCCAGTCTACTCCATTCCTAGGGGACATGTCCTACCTGTGCTTCCATGGCTCTGCCTGGGAATCCCTGCTGCATTCGGAATCACAACTAGGAGGTGCAGAGGATACAAATGCATGGGTCATGCCTGTGACTCAACATGTAACCAGGCCTTGGGTACCTGCTTTCCTGCCCATCTGCTTCAGTACTTTTCCTTCACGTGTGTCCCTGGTTCCCGCAAGACACTCTGACTCCTTTTCCTTCTGCCCTGACCCCTTTGGATTTAGTGACTCAGCGCAGCACTTGGCCCCTGCAAGAGTCTGCTTCTTCATCTGCTCCCTGTCAATACTCAGAGTCTGCCAAGCAGCTGAGGTCATTCTCAGCTTGTCACCACCCTATGGGAAAGGAGAGCAGAAGCCACCATCATCCATTTTCTGGAAACTTTAGCATCATTCATTTCTCTTTTCACACATCTCCTGCCCCTCCCTGTGGCCCAGTCTATTCCACCTCAGAGGTACTTGTGTATGTACAAGTATTTCCCTCTGAACCCACCCTTTTATATTGCTTAGGAGTAGGAGCCCATCATCCCCTAATGAAACACTGTGCCAGCCTCCTGTCCCGTCTCTCTCCTCCAGTCTGTGCCCCTGCAGTCCTTTCTCCACATGCCTGCCAGAACTATTGTCCAGTCTCAGTGCTCTCCTGCTAAGACAGCCACACAAGTGCCATGCCGAAGGACCAACCTGAAGTTTTTGCTTGCCAGAGTAGGTCACTCACTCCGACCCCCCCCCACTCCTCCCAGCCCCTCCTTCAGCTGCGCTGCACTCCTTACTCCAACACACAGGAAGTTCTGGTTCTTCTCCAGGTGCTTCCACCATCCTCTGTTCTCCACAGAGCTCCTTCTGCCAAGAGTGATGATATGGCCTGGTTGGCCCAGAGCAGTCTTTGTTTATACCTGTTGTTCAGTATAATTATTAATACCCTCCTCTAATAGGACTCTCCACAGTGTCCTGGTTTGGGCAACAAGTTATGTGGTCACACTACATATGACCTAATTCTTTACCTGTGAAATCTCTGATCCTCTTTCGTGACCTGCTCACTGTCAGTACAGGGGAACCTACCCCAAGTCCTGAAGGAGAAATCGGTGGCTCCTTCAGTGCTAGCTCTGCCTCTATGTATAAGTCATGACAGGTTTACCTGTACTGTTAGGAAATTGTTTACATGTCTGTCTTCCCACCTGGACTTCTTGAATCTTACATATCTTTGCATTCCTGTCAGACAGAAGAGTCCCAGACATGTATTAGGTGTTCAATTTAAGTTCACTAAAGAGAAATGAAAAACTGAATTCATTAAATAGCTATTAAGAATTATGTGCCAGGCACTGTTCTAGGCTCTCGTGGCAAAACAGGCGAACATCCTGTTGATACATTCTGATGGCATTTACGTTTAGGTGGAGGAAACAGACATTAGTGAATTTCTGAACAAATCACTGCTAAGGGTGTAGGTGTGGGATTTCCCTGGATGAAGCAGGCTCTCTCCTGGAGCTGGGGCTGGGGGTCAGCTCCCGTTAAGGCATGAGGCTGTCTGAGGGGTGAGGGCCGCCCTGGCCAACAAACACTCTGTCAGGAGGGAAGAAGCAAACGTGACGATGAAAGCAATGTTAGACAGATGTTACAGTGCTGGCTTTGAAGATGGGCGGAGGGGCTACCACAAAGGAATGCAGGTGGCCTCTCAAGGCTGGAAAAGGCAAGAAAATGAATCTTCCTAGAGTTTCCAGAAGGAAATACAGCCCTGTCAATACCTTAATTTTAGCCCAGCTAAATACTACAGAGTCACTAGTGAACCACATAAATGTGATTCCTGCCCTCAGAGAGACGATGGCATCGTCCCCTCTCTGCCTGTTGGAATCACATGTACTTCCATGTAAAGTCCAAATGTCATGTCCTCTCTGTAGCCAGCCCTGATGTCTTCAGACAGAAATATTCTCTCACTTGTTGACACTACTGCTTTGCTTCATTTGTACTGTTTCTAGAGTATATACCACATAAAGAATGTGAACATAAGCCATGGGGAGGTAATTATTTCATCTTTCTAATATCTTCAACATCTAATGGGAACACAGTGAATGAATGAATGAATGAATGAATGAATATGTTAAGAGCCCTTATCAAGAAAAAACCCCACCCATTAACTGCCAAACCTGAACCAGCTGTTTAAGAAAACACATTATTTGAGACATTCTCAAACTCAGTATAAGTGATTGCAGTGGCTTACTGGCTTGGTGGAGGGGGAGGCAGTTCATTTATAAAGTAGTTGGGAATTGGCCTGGAGATTAAGAACAAAGATCTTGAAGTCTTTTCTGCCTTTTAGTTATCTTGTTCCATAATCGTATGTTTCTGAACCCAGCACATGGAATTAAAGCGCTCATTTTCTATCAACGTCTGGTCAAGATGGTGACATAGGTAAACACAGCTCGCCTCTTCACACAACCACATGAAGATTACAACTAAATTATAGAACAACTACTGATCAGAATGGCAGAAATCAAGTTGAATGGAAGTCTGACAACTACAGAGTTAAAGAAACCACATCCATCCAGACTGGCAGGAAGGGTGGACATGGAACAGGCTGGTCCCACATATACATGTGGTGGATAAAAATTTAGGAGAGAAACCTCAGGAGTGAGGTGTCCCAGCCCCACACCAGGCTCCCTAGCCCAGGGTCCCAGTGCCAGGAAGATACGGCTCCATAACTTCTAGCTGTAAAAACCAGCAGGGATTGAGTTGGTAGAGGAAACTTCTGGTGTCCCAAGCAGTTCCTCTTAAAGAACCTCACGTGGACATACTCAGACTCACTCTCTCTAAGCTCCAGCACTGGAGGGGGAGCTTGAAAGGAACCAGTGGCATACAGGAATTGAAGTGTCTGGCATCAAGACTAGAGCAGAGGAATAGCTTCCTCCCAGACAGAAAGGTGAGCAGAGGCCAATGTCCCTTTTCTGAACCCTCCCTCTACAGAGCCACAGAGCCTGCAGGCTGGTGCCATATCTGAGACTTCATTAACCTGGCTAACACTGTTTACCCTGCCCTGGAGATCCCCAGAGACTCTGTCCCACCCAACTTACAGGCCCAATAAGGCTGCCTTTCCATATGAATGGCTGGTATTGGCTTATGCTTCACAGTTTCTTAAATCCTCTCAAACAAGCAGGAGCTGACCTCAGTGAGCTCCCAGATCTTGTACCTCTTGCTAAGTGGCCCCAGGCCTGGCACTACAAGCAGCAGCCAGCCTAGATTCACATCTTGGCTTTACCTGGGAATCCTCAAGCCCAGCACAAGTAGCACCCATCTCAGATTGCTTTACAGTTCAGGCAGAGTGGCACAGAGCAAAACACATGGGGGCTGACCTTGGCCTGCACCACCCAGGAAACCCAACATCCTGTGCATCCTGTGGACAGCAACTTAACAAAATGAGGACAAGGAATCTACCTAATGAAGACTTGAAAACACTGGTTATAAGGATGCTCAAGAAGCTTAGTGAGGACCTCAACAGCATAAAAAAGATTCAGTCAAAATTGAAGGATATAATAAGTGAAATAAAGAAAAATTTACAGGGAAACAACAGTAGAGTGGATGAAGCCAAGAGTAAAACCAATGGTTTGGAAGATAAGGAAACAAGAAACAACCAATCAGAACAAAAGGAAAAGGAGTCCAAAAAAATGAGGACCCTGTAAGCAGCCTCTCAGACAAATTCAAGCAATCCAACATTAGCATCATGAGGGGGCCAGAAGGAGAAGAGAAAGAGTAAAAAATTGAAAATCTTTAAAAAATAATGAAAGAAAACTTCCCTAATCTTGTGAAGGAAATAGACATGCAAGTCCAGGAAGCACAGAGAGTCCCAAATCAGATGGATGCAAAGAGGCCTACTCCAAGACACATCATAATTAAAATGCCAAAGGTTAAAGATAAAGAGAGAATCTTAAAAGCAGCTAGAGAAAAGAAGTTTGTTACCACAGGGGAGTTCCCATAAGACTGTCAGCTGATTTCTCAAAAGAAACTTTGTAGGCTAGAAGGGATTGGCAAGGAATATTCAAAGTGATGAAAAGGAAGGACCTATAGTCAAGATTGTTCTACCCAACAAAGCTATCATTTAGAATAGAAGGTCAGAGCAGCAGAAAGAAAGGAGCTCTTACCCTTTGCGACAGCATGGGTGGAACTGGAGAGCATTATGCTAAGTGAAATAAGCCAGGTAGTGAGGGTCAAATACCATATTATCTCACCTTTAAGTGGAACCTAATCAACCAAACAGACAAGCAAGCACAATATAACCAGAGACCTTGAAATTAAGAACAAATAGACAGTAACCAGAGGGGACATGGGAGGGAATAATAGGGGGGGAAAGGGTGAAGGGTTTTCAGGAACCACTATAAAGGACACATGGACAAAACCAAGGGGGTGGGGTGGAATCAGGGGAGGAAGGTGGGTGGGGAGAGGTGGGCGGAAAAGGCAGATAACTCTACTTGAACAACAAAATAAAATAAGAAAAAAAAAGTTTCCTAGACAAGAAAAAGTTAAAGGAGTTCATCATCACCAAATCATTATTATATGAAATATTAAATGGACTTACCTAACAAAAGATCAAAATTATGAACAATAAAATGGCAATAAACATATACCTGTCAACAATTGAATCTAAAAACAAACTAAGCAAACAAGAAGAACAGAGACAGAATCATGGATACAAAGAGTGTTTTTATGGTTGCCAAATGGGAGGGATTGTATGGGAATGGGTGAAGAGGTGAGGGGATTAAGAAGTACAAGTAGGTAGTTACAGAATAGACATGGGGATACAGTATAGGAAATGGAGTAGCCAAAGAACTTATATGCAAGACCCATGGACATGAATAATAGTGTGGGGATTGCCTGAGAAAGTGGAGGTTGATGGTTGGAGGTGTGCAAAGATGGAAAAACTGTGACAACTGGAACAACATAATCAATAAAATACAATTGAAAAAAAGAAAAAAGTGCTGATTTTCTATAGTCAGAAATCCTTAAAAATACTCGTTGTCAAAATTTATAAACATACAAAGGCATAAAAGAGGAAATTAGATTCAACCATAATCCACCACTCAGACAAAGTCACTGTTACCATTTTGGTATATTTCCTTCCAGTCATTTTTTTTCTTTCTGCAAATAGAAAGCATCTGCTCTGGAGTTCTGGGTTTCAAATTGGTGCTGAGATGGGTGGATTTACATAAGAAGAACATTTTGGTTTCCATATTAATGTTGTGAGGTCTTTGTCTCCTCTCTATGTCTGTGCTCACTGATGACTCTCCTTTCTTTTTTTTCTCATATTGTGTTTTAGCCCTTCTCTCACTAACCCAGAGTTCTAGAGCTGTTACCCAAATTTGAGTCTTCACCCCAGTCTCTGGCCCCAACATCATGTTCCTGATCAGGATCTCAGAGCCCTGTCACCTTAAATCTGTTCGCCTCACTTTCATGAGCCGGTAGCCAAGTTTCTGGGCCAGATCTGATCTTTACTGAACTTCCAGCACGTGTTTATGGATCAAGAGCAGGGCACAGGCAACTGGAAAGACCACCAGTTAGGACAGTGCTTCTCAGACCCTCTGGGGTTAAAAACCGGTCAGTTCTTTTTTTTAAATTAATTAATTTATTTTTATTCAGTTACAATTGTCTGCATTTTCTCCCCTTCCCTTCACCCCGCCCCAGCCAGTCCCACCTCCCTCCCCCACCTCTACCGTCCCCCTTGATTTTGTCCTTGTGTCCTTTATAGTAGCTCCTATAGACCCCTCTCCCCACTATCCCCTCCCCACTCCCCTGTGGCTATTGTTATAATGTTCTTAATTTCAATGTCTCTGGTTATATTTTGTTTGCTTTTTTCTTTTGTTGATTATGTTCCAGTTAAAGGTAAGATCATACGGTATTTGTCCCTCACCACCTGGCTTATTTCACTTGGGATAATGCTCTCCAGTTCCATCCATGCTGTTGCAAAGGGTATCAGCTCCTTCTTTCTCTCTGCTGTGTAGAATTCCATTGTGTAAATGTACCATAATTTTTTGATCCACTCATTTGCTGATGGGCACTTAGGTTGCTTCCAGTACTTGGCTATTGTAAATTGTGCTGCTACTTTCTTTTAAAGTAAACATTTTCCCATGACGTTAAAAAGGCTTTGTAAATGGAAATTGAATGGTTGCATATTATTATCTTTTATATTTGACCGTAATTATCTTAGCCACTCTCCTAATATTGACTTTATGTTAGTTCTAATTTGTCACTATTATGAATAACATCCTGATAAATATCTTTGTGAATCTTTAACCATACATCAGATTAATTTCTTAAATCAGATACATAGAAACAAATGTATTGACATAAAATATGGCATAATAAACAATTGATACATATGCAAACTTGATTTCTAGAGAGTGTACAAACTTACACCATAGTGTGTCTGTCTTGTTGCATTGTTGCCAACATTGTGCATTATTGTTAATTAATTAAAGACAAAAGGAATTTAGGAGTAGAAAGAAGTTTCTTCAATACGAGCAAGAGAATCTATATAAAATGTGCAACTAGCGTCATACCTAATGATGAGAGACAGAGTACTTTCCCCCTCAGATCAGGAACAAAACAAAGATGTCCATTCCCAATGCTTCCATTCAATGGTGCATCATTTTAAAATGTTTAATATAAGATATTTTAAACGCCTCTCCATTTTAATTTGCATATCTTTCTTTCTTATGTTTATTAGCAATTTGCATTCCCTCTTTTGTGAATTACATATCTGTATTCTTTGCCCATGCTTCTGTTAGTGTCCTAGGATTTTCAAAGTTATTTCTATGAGCTTTCTATATTTTTGTCTTAAATATTTATAACTAAAATTTGTGGTCTGTTGTTTCTTTTTTGAATGCCATATTTTGCCATTGAGAAGTTTATTTTATTTTTTGTGATAAAAAGTATTGAGTTTGTCTCTTTTTAAGTTTCTTTTATGTTTAACCAATTATTTTTGCAGTACAACATGGCACTAGAGAAACTATATTGCTTCTATATTTAAGAACTGCTTGAATAGTTCATTACCCTGTTATTTTGATAACCAATTTTTCTACGAAAAGCAGTTCTTCAATCCTGTAACTGCTGTTATTTGTGTCATTATAGGAAAATAAATTGTTCAGTAAATTAATTTTCAGTATTGGTTCAGAGTTATAATGCATAGAATTTGTACTTGGTCCTGAGTAATAGTTTTTATCTATACAACTCAATGAAAAGGATGGTGAGGTTGGTAGTTAAGAATTCTGTAGGAGCATAAAAATTCATGATAGAATTTTACAAGAAAAGGTAGTTTACTTTGGACTGAAAGTTCACCTTACTAATTGTTTGAATGGCAATGGAGAAGTGTCTTCTTTGTCCCAGAGCTACAGTAAAGAGTAAGGAGAACAAATGAGCAGAGCAGTTATTTTCATGGGCTATTTAATCAATAGTGTTTGTCGAGTATATTGGGTATTGAAATTTCCAAATGTTGTTAGTATAAAAGGAGATGATTTTTGATGTTAGTCTGTTAGTTTATAAAAGTGACACAAAGAATCTTTTATTTGACTCTATTTGTAGCTTAACTCATGTCTAATATCTCCAGGAAACTTGCTGATAAATTACTCTATTTTTATTATACCTCATATTTTTGCCACATAATGACTAATGACTTTGGATGTGAGTCAGTAAGACAAGATGTACTTCAGAATAACTATTTACCAGAATTATTACAAGCATATGATGAATAAGATTTTTATGATACCAAAATTCTCTACATAAAACAAAGTGAAAGTCCAGATGAAGCAAAAACAGAAGTACAAAAAAAAAAGTCCTGGATTATTGAACTTCAAAAAGAATTCATCCATCAATCACAATTTCAGAACACATCAGTGGAAGAGAAGAAAATTACACTAAACAGCACCGCTAAAGGGTTCTCTGAACATGTGGAGGCCACAGCATAATCCCAGCCCCCAGTTACTTGGCTTACTCTGCTTTTCTTATGCCCAGTTCAGTCCAGCCTTTCTAGAATTTGCTTTTTGTACCAGCACAGTATCTGCACTGAGCAGGGACTCAGTAAATGGTAGCTACTATGAATACCTTTTTGGTAAATCCTTGGGGAACAGAATCAACTTTCAAAAACAGTACTAAGAGGGTGGGCTCTGGGACCAGGTATCCAGCTACAAGTCCTGCATCCACTGTCGACCACCATGTGACCTTGAACGTGGTTACTTAACCTCTGAGTGTCCGTTTACTCTCATTTAAAATGAAAATAATAGAAGCATCATAGATTTATGTCAGGATTAAATGAGACAAGGTATAAAAATATATGGTATATATCAATAGTAAGTATTAGGTATACTTGAGCTATTAATGCACAAAGGAGAGAAAAACACATCCAGCTAGATATTCCCCTCTATATCATCTTATGTAAGTAAAACAAAATGAAACAAATACACACACGCACACACACACACACATTCTAAGGGCCAGAGTATACACTGACAGCTCTGAATGCTGAGATATTTGAATATGCTCCGCCAGAAGGCAGGGAGTAGGGGATTGGAGGGGCAGTGATTGGCTTGGACATCTGCGGTTTCCTTTCCTGTGCCTCTGTTTCCCTCATGGAATAACAGTTTTGGAGTTCAGAAAAAGGATACTATCTTGATGTGAAAGATAAATTCTGGTTTTGTGTGTGTATGAAAAATAATAACTACATAATATCAGTATAGGGACAACTTGTAGGGACAACTACAAGGAAAGAGAAATGCATTTTCTGTTTCAGTATTCCAGTTGCTGAATTTTTAAAGTAGTACAATGCCTTTCCAGTCAAGACGGTACAGGAAGATGCATTCATCCACTGCAAATATTAAGCAATGCCAAACAAAATATGCAAAGAGAAAATAAAAAAGATACAGCATGGCTCAGAAACAAGATAATTACTTGCAAGGACCAAAAATAGTAAGAGCAGAAGGAGGTGGAATCTGGGATTTGTTGTTCTGGATCTCAAACAGACAGTGGCAGCTGAGAACCTGGCTTCTGTAAAGTGCTCTACCTGAGGCTAAAGACCAAAGCCACATGCACTGCTGAAGCCACAGTCAGGGGAAGAAAATCTCCTTCTCCTCTTTTCCCTTTTCCTTCTTCAAATCTCACTCACCAAGCCTTTCCTTTTGAGCCATCCAGGTGGCCAGTCTGTCAGGTAAGGACATTAGGACATCTACAGGTCTCTGCTTATCTTCCCCTTTCCCTATTTCTGTTCAGATCTGCTATTGTTCTTACATTTTCATTCTGTTTTAGAACTATAAGTCTTTTGTGCTTTGTATATATGAGCCTGTTGCAAAAACAAGTGACTGAGCCCATAGAAAAAGTATCATATCATTAAGCCTGTGTCATGATTATATAGAATAGTTTTCTAAATTCAATATGTAGCTGAGAGTCATGTCCTGACTATACTGTAACTACCAATCTGTGCTTCTTCCAAAAAAAAAAAAAAAGAAGATTTTATTTATTTATTTTTAGAGAGGGGAAGGGAGAAAGAAAGAGGAGAAAAACCTCAATGTGTGGTTGCCCCTCGCACATCCCCTCCTGGGGACCTGGCCTGCAACCCAGGTATGTGCCCCAGACTGGGAGTCAACTGGCACCCCTTTGGTTCGCTAGCACTCAGTCCACTGAGCCACACCAGGTAGGGCCCAATATGTGCTCCTTAATCCCTTCACCTTTTCACCTGTTCCCCCAATCTCGTTGCCATCAAACTATTCTTTGTATCTATGATTCTATTTCTGGTCTGCTTGTTTGCTTAGTTTGTTTATTTTTAGCTTCAGTTGTTGATAGATATGTATTTATTGCCATTTTATTGTTCATAATCTTGATCTTATTTTTATTAAAAAAGTCCCTTTAATATTTAATATAATAATGGTTTGATGATGATGAACTTCTTTAGCTTTTTCTTGTCTGGGAAGCTCTTTATCTGACCTTCTGTTCTGTTCACAGGCTGGTGTTCAATCCACTGAGCTACACTAGCAGCCAGTCTTCTATGCTAAATGATGGCTTTGCTGGGTAGAGCAATCTTGGCTGTAGGTCCTTGCATTTCATCACTTTGAATACTTCTTGACAATCCCTTCTAGCCTGAAAAGTTTCTTTTGAGAAATCAGATAACAGTTTTATGGAAACTCCCTTGTAGGTAACTAACTTCTTTTCTCTAGCTACTTTTAAGATTCTCTCTTTATCTTTAAGCTTTGGTGTTTTGATTATGATGAGTCTTGGGGTGGTACTCTTTTCATCCATCTTGTTTGAGTCTCTCCATGCTTCCAGGACTTGCATGTGTATTTCCTTCACAAAATTAGGGAAGTTTTCTTTCATTATTTTTTCAAATATATTTTCAATTTCTTGCTCTTTCTCTTCTCTTTCTGGCACCCCAGATGATGTGAGTGTTGGTGTCCTTGAAGTTGTCCCAGAGGCTCCTTACACTATTCTTGTTTCTTTTGGATTCCTTTTTTTTCCTAGCTGTTCTAGTTGGTTGGGTTTTTTTTTGCTTCCTTATGTTTCAAACCATTGATTTGACTCTCAGCATCACCACTCTACTGTTGATTTCCTGTAAATTGTTCTTTATTTCAATTATTGTATCCTTCAATTCTGCCTAGATCTTTTTTATGCTTTTGAGGTCCTCATTAAGTTCCTTGAGCATCCTTATAACCAGTATTTTGAACTCTGCATCTGAAGATTGCTTATCTCCATTTTGTTTAGTTCTTTTCCTGGAGTTTTGATCTGTTCTTTCATTTGGGCCATGTTTCTTTGTCTCTTTATTTTGGCAGCCTCCCTTGTTTGTTTCTGTGTATTGGGCAGAGCTGCTATGACTCCCTGCTTTGGTAGTGTGGCCTAACATAGTAGGTGTCCTGTAGGGTCTAGTGGCACAGCCTCCCCTATCAACCAAGCTAGGCACTCAAGGGGCACCCTCTGTGTGGACTGAGTATACCCTCCTCCTGTAGTTGAGCTTTGACTGCTGTTGGCAGGTCCATGGGAGGGAGTTACCCAGGCTAGTCCGTTGCAAGGATTGGCTGTGACCACTGACGATCAACCTCCACCCTCTGTGGAGTATCAGCGGTCAGTGGCCTACTCCATGGAGCAGGGCTTACTTCAGCAGGGTTCTGGTGCCTGCTTGTGTTTTGTCTGGGGCCACATGGCATAAGCTCGAAAGTGACCTGCAGCTGGCTGTTTCTTGTGCTGGACTTGGAGGTGCCCTAGTGAGGCCAGGCTGTGCCCCAAGCCCAGCTGCTGCTACTGCTGGGTATGAGGCCACTTAGCAAGGTACAAGGGGTCTCTGAGGCTAGCTGCTACTTATTTGAGAGGATTTAGGGAGAAGGGAGATTAGGAGCATGTGCCAAGACAGGTCATTTGTATGGAAGAGCCACGGTTAACCACTTGGATGGGCACATAAGTTGTGTGGGGAGGAGTCTCAAGGAATCACCAAGGCAGGGCAGGTTGATGGAATCTCAGATCTGGCTCCTGCCACACTCTGTGGCTCTGTGGGTGTAGGGCTCAGAAGAGGAGCAATGGCCTCTGCCAGCAGATCCATCTTGGAGAAAGCTGTCCCCCACCTCTTACCCTGATGCTAGACACTTCAATTCCTCCCTGTATGCCACTGGTGCCTATTAAACTGCTGCCTCAGTGCTGGAGCTCAATGGAAGTGAGTCTGAGTAAGTCCAAGTACTGGCCCTTTAAACATAACTGCCCGGGAATCCAGCAGTTTAATCCACTTACCCAATCTCCACTGGTTTTTACAGCCAGACCAGGGGACTTATCTTTCTATCACTGGAGCCCTGGGCTGGAGGAGCTGGTGTGGGGCTGGGCCTGTCGCTCCTGAGATATCCCTCTCAATTTCTATCTGCCACATGTGGGTGTGGAGTCACCCCACTTTGTGTCTTCACATCTCCGCCCATCCTACCTGTCTGGATGGATGTGGTTCCTTCTTTAATTTTATGGTTGCAGAACCTCCATTCCACTCGATTTCTGCTGGTTCTGAATGATGGTTGTTCTATGGTTTAGTTGTGATTTTAATGTGGTTTTATGCATGGAAGCAAGCCATGTTTACCTGTGCTGCCATCTTCACCAATGTTGCTTTAGAGATATCTGATGCCAGTTTCTTCCTCATTTCCACATGAGAATTTTTTTGTCTCTATGAGATTTTAGGGGTTTTCTTTTTAAATTTGGTATTCTGAACTTTTTACCAGAATATGTCTAAGTGTTGAGATATATAAAGTATATACACATAGAGAGAGATAGGTATATATCTCACGCTTTACCCTCCCAAGAATAGAAGGTGGGTAAGAAGTTTTTTTCAATCTGAACATCTGACTTTTTCTTCAGTTCAGAGGAATTACAGTAGTTCCCCCTTACCTACAGGGGATACATTCCAAGACCCACAGAAGATGCCTGAAACCATGGATAGTATATACTATGTTTTTTCCTATATATATAAACCTACGATCAAGTTTAATCCATCCCTGACTGGTGTGGCTCAGTTGGTGGGTGTCATCCCACCACGGGAGAGGTTGCTGGCTCGGTCCCCAGTCAGGGCACATGCCTGGGTTGCAGGTTCTGTCCTTGGTTGGGGTGCATGCGACAGGCAGCTGATTGATGTTTCTCTATCTCTTACTCCCTCCCTCCCCTCTGTCTAGGAATAAGTAGATAAAATCTTTTTTAAAAGTTTAATTTATAAATTAAGCACAGTAAGAGACAAACAACAACTAAGAATAGAACAGGAATATTATAAAAATATACTGTAATAAAAGTTAAGAGAATGCAGCCTCTCTCTGATAACCGAGAAGGTTACTAAGTGACTAATGGGTAGGGAATGCTGGACAAAAGGATGATTCAAGTCCCAGTGGGATGGATCAGGACAGCAGGAGATTTCATCACAATCCTCAGAACAGCATGCAATTTAAAACCTATGAATTGTTTTCTTTCGCTGCTGTGGCAGCAGCAATGAGTATGGCCAGGCTTCAGAAGGGGCTTGCCTCCAGCGTCCTCCGCTGTGGCAAAAAGAAAGTCTGGTTGGACCCCAATGAGACCAATGAAATCTCCAATGCCAATTCCTGTCAGCAGATTCGGAAGCTGATCAAAGATGGGCTGATCATCCGGAAGCCTGTGACTGTCCATTCTTGGGCTGGTTGCCGGAAAAACACCTTGGCCCACAGGAAGGGTAGGCATATGGGCATAGGTAAGCGGAAGGGTGCTGCCAGTGTTCAAATGCCTGAGAAAGTGACCTGGATGAGGAGGATGAGAATCCTTCGCAGGTTACTCAGAAGATATCGTGAACCTAAGAAGATTGACCGCCACAGGTACCACAGCCTGTACCTAAAAGTGAAGGGTAATGTGTTCAAAAATAAGCAGATTTTCATGAAACACATCCACAAGCTGAAGGCGTACAAGGCTCGCAAGAAGCTTCTAGCTGACTAGGCTGAGGCCCTCAGGTCTAAGACCAAGGAAGCTTGCAAGCGCCGTGAAGAGTGGATCCAGTCCAAGAAGGAGGAAATCATCAAAACTCTGCCCAAGGAGGAAGAGGCCAAGAAATAAAGCTCCACCTCTCTTACCTGTACACAGTGGCCTTGGCAATTGCACGGATCAGTCATTGAATAAAGTGGCCTCACCTGCCTAAGATAGATAAATCAATCAATCAATCAATCAATCAATAAATAAAAACTATGAAGTGTTTATTTCTGGAATTTTCTATTTAATATTTTTGGACCATGGTTCCCTGCAGGTAACTGAATCCTTGGAAGGCAAAACCTTAGATAAGTAGGAACTTCTGTATCTTCTGATATTTCTTTAAATATTTTCCTTTCATTCACTATTTTCTCCTGAATCTTCTAATAAATACATGTTATATCCTCTGTTTCATAACTGTCCCTCATTATTACTCCATATTTTGGAATATCTCTCCATCCATATCTTGCAGATTACTATTTGATCTTTTACTCCATTTGATATAGTAGGCAGTTATACATGAGCAGGGTAGGAATGATAGGCAAGGTACAGAAGGTCACCAGTGCAGAAAGCCCAGGGTGCCTAGCAATGGACATTTTTTAGGTGGGACCTCGCCACCAGGGTGACCTTTCCTTCCCTAGCATATTGCAAGTCGTGCAGATTAGATGCCCTGATCTTTCACATAGCTGGTCTTGTGTCTTGGACCCTCCTCTGACCTCTTCTCCTCTGGCTTTTTGCTAGTCATGTGGTAGACACCCTTAGAGGAGAAAGAAGGCGGCCATAGAATAGCCTCATATAACTCTCATACCAGCCCTTACACATCTACTTCCTTAAGCATTAAACTACAGAGATAACATCTAGGCTTCAGTTGTGTTTCAGCTCCCCGTCCAGAAGAGCAGGAAAGCCAGGCTGAGCAACACCAACGCTGGTATCAGGACCAGCTGCAATGACTAAAGACCCCCTGCCCTGGTGCCAACCAATTATTAGAGACCACATGCCTGAAAGGACACTCTTAGAAAGCTGATGAATATTCTATTGAGATCTTCCCCTGAAACCTCCAGATAAAAACCCATAAAATAAAGGATGCATCTCTCCATATCTCTCTCTCTCTCTCTCTCTCTCTCTCTCTCTTTCTCTGTCTCTCGTACTCCCGTGCATTTCCCCTTTTCCTTTTACCTTGCACATTTTCTGTGCCTTTCCTTCTCATAAGCTCCAAGGGCCCATCTTTCACCTCTGTAACACGTTTCATAAGTCCATGCAGCCAAGCTGGCTCCCTTCTTCTACGGTTCACTTCTTCTACCTCTGCGACTTTCTGAACAGAGTTTTGCTTGTATTTCAGTGTTGCCTCTGAATTCTTTCTTAGCCAGAACTCAAGGACTGAGATCTAACATCTGGTGTCATTTGCCACTAACACATTCAGTTCCATTTGCCACTAACATATTCAGTCCTATTTTGAGTTTTCATTTTAGTAATCATGTTTTTAACTTTTGAAAATTTTTAATTTTCTGAGTGCTATTTTTTTCATGGCTACATGTTCTATTTTTTTCCCCAATAGATAAATAGTTTAAATTTTGGAGCTTAGATTAGAAAATTGTGTTTTAAGTTCTATTTCTTGCATTATCTGTCTCCCACTCTCTGAAGCAATGTGTTCTATTTGTTCAAATTGGTCTTTCACAGCATTACTTTCTTCTAAATGTCTTATGATTTTAATTGACATGGCTTATGAATGATGGAATATATTGATTTTTACAAAATTACCTGAGCTTCCCTTCAAATGGGTAGTCTTATTTACCCAGAAGACCTCTCCCTCACCCTACTCTCACTCTCCAGCCCCAAGAATAGGAGGTGAGAAGTCTCTGTGTAAATAGGTATGTCCTCCCACAGGCAGAACTCTCAGAATTGCCAAAATAAATAAAAATCTCTGAAAGTGGAGTCTTTTGCCTGTGGCTTCTTGTGGGGAACCTGAGTCTCTCAGTGCCTGCCCTGCCTCCATACCTTCACTGAGGCATCTCCGCAGACATAGCTTTGACTGTGTTGGAGGAGGGGTTCGTGGGGCTGCAGCTAGGGCCAATGGTGCTGCTCCAGATATGTAATGGAGGGGGAGGAGCTAAGTGACAGAGTCATTCTGTAGATGGTCCTTTCATTTATCACTCCTTTTCTCCAAACATGGTGACTTCAGGGCTTGGAATTTCTCCAGAGCTCTGACAGGAAAAACAGCTACTATGTTCATGGTGGCCTGAGGATACCATTTTGTCCTGCAATGATTCCATCTACTTTCTATCAATCTTTCACAGTGTCTTGTCCACGGATGGTGCTTTCTTATTTTCAAGGCCTCCCATCTATAGTATTTCCCATTTCACTGGGGTCTGCTTGCTCTGGGCTTACAAATGGGAAGAAGACAGATACAGTCCCCTCTTGTGGTTTTATGGTGTTGAGCAGTAAAAAGCACTTAAAGTTTAACAGACAATTCTGCTATCAACACAGTAAGTGTTCAGGAGGGGGTCCCTAACTAGACTTATGGGTAAGAAAAGGCCTCCAAAGGAAGGTTTTCTAAACTGAAATCTGAAGGCCGAACAGGGATTATGTTGGGGCAAGAGGAAGTGTATGCCCAGAATAGAAAGAAGAAAGGGGAAAGCCTTCCACCCTAAAAGAACAGCATGTGAAATGTGTAATCCGTGCAGGTGAGAGTGGCCAGCTGCATAAAGGGTTGAAAACATCCTTATGCCTCATGGGACAGGAAGGGCTCAAACAAGCTGAATCTGATAGTTGCCCACCCTGCTCACTTAGATGTTCCTTGTCCATGTTTTTGTTTCAAAAGAGAAAGGCAATCAGCTTCTATAAAGGGCTTCTGCTGGAAATGTTGATGCATATTTTCTCCCTAACTCAGTTATCTAGTGAGATAGACATTGTCAATACTAATTTAGCAGTAAAGAAATTGAGGCTCTAAGTGGTTAAGTAACTTGCCCAAAGCCACATAACTAGTAAGTGCTAATGCTGGAATTTTAATTGGCTGGAGCATCTCTAAAGCCCACGTGCTTTTCAAATTTAGGTCCCAGTATCTTTTGTGTGTGTGTGTGATGAAATACACAAAACAAAATTTATCATATTAACCATTTTGAGTGTTACAGTTCAGTGGCATTAAGTACATTCATATTCTTGTGCAACTATTACTGCCATCCATCTCCAGAACTCCTTTCATCTCGCAAAACTGAAACTCTATACCTATTTTAGAGCAACTCCCAATTCCTCACCCTCCAACATGTGACAGCCATCCTTCTCCTTTCTGTCTCTCTGCGTTTGACTACTCTAGGGCCCTCATATCATCAGAATCGTGCTATTGTCTTATTGTGACTGACTTATTTCTCTTAGCATGTCCTCAAGCTTTGTCTTTAGGTGCTAATATCTTTTAAATACCTGCACCTCCTGATAGTCTCAAAAGGAAGTGCCACAGCCTGAGCTGAAAATGGGAGGAATTGGGTTGTGACAAAACTCCATGTTAGGGAGACTATCGGACCATGATGAATTAGCAGAGGACACTAGAGTTTTCAAAATCTCAAATCCTACACTCACTAGCATACATGATCACTGTCTCCACCGCATGTTAAACAGTCAGAAAGTGCATAATGTACTGGCAGTAAAACTGTAATCAATTTTGTCCAGAGAGCTTCCTGCAGAGTGACATGACTCCTAACTAAATTCATGCCTGAGAAAGGAAGCTTCCCTTAGCATAGGAGCAGGAGCCATTTATTCATTCATTCGTCAGACAAACGCTATGTCACGTACACGTGTGGTGGATAGCTTCCGTTTGCTTCTTCAGACCTTGTCTCCATGGTCTCCACTCTGCTTTGTATCCCACAGGCTGACTTGCAGGATTGTCTTTCAGCTGCATTTGGCTAGCTGGAGGCACCCACAAGAGATGGGAGTGTGAGAGTGCAGTTGGCATATTTATTACCCTGGCTTGCTCTCGGTGGGGTTGCTATGAGTTGGCTGCTCTAAAGGCAACACTTTCTGGCACCTAAAATGCAGCTAATGACCTAGAAAATGCCCTCACTACCCCCTCCTCCATCAGCAAAAATAACCAAATGTAGTTTGCCTTCATGTGTCAAGGATAGTGTTATATCTTAACTGTCCTGCCTCAGAGCTAAATTAAATCCCACTGTCATAATATCTGGAGGGACCCTGTTTGTCTTGATATTCTACAGGGTATCACCCTAGG
Organism: Desmodus rotundus; assembly: GCF_022682495.2. NCBI lineage: Eukaryota > Metazoa > Chordata > Mammalia > Chiroptera > Phyllostomidae > Desmodus > Desmodus rotundus. The sequence continues at coordinate 108,508,564 of NC_071389.1, read as the reverse complement.
CCATTACACTGATGGCATTGTGCTAACTGGATGAGGATACACAGGTGGCAGGCACCATAAGTGCATTGGTCACACGTATGCATACCAAGGAGTTGGGAGATAATCCCTTGGATGTTTAGAGGTTGCTATGTCAGTAAGGTTTCTGGGGTCCACTGTTCCTGGACATGTTGGGATATCTTCTTGCACAAATAACACACAGTAGTTGTATCTTGCCCCTCATACCACATAGGAAAGGCAACACTTTGTGAGTTTCTTTGGATTTGAGAAGCAACTCAAACCATACTCTAGTGTACTGCTCAAACCTAATTACTGGGTGATTTACAAGGTTACCAGTGGTGAGTGGGCACAGAATATGAAGAGAGTCTGAAACAAATCCAGGCTGCATTATAGGCAGTCCAACCAGCAGACCTAATAAAGTGGAAGAATCTATGGCAGACAGATGCCATAGGGGGCCCTGGCAAGATCCAATGAGGCCCAAAGAAGGTCGACGGCTGACATTTTTTTAACTTGAAAAGCAGCTCCTGGACTGTTTGATAGCCCCAACAGAGACTGAACATCTGACCTTGAATCACAAATGACTACGTGAGTTAGATTGCCTATCATGACCTAGGCAGAACGGCCCCATTCTAACCAATCAGGACAGTGTTTTGGGGATCAAACTGTGGGGATTTGGATTCCTCATTTACAATGAGGAAACATCAACCAGGGAATAGGAGTAGGGACTTCTCTCTCTATAAGTCAGCTCCCCTCTGCCTCAGAGAGTGCACTTTCTCTTTCCACTGAACAGTGAAGGTGCATTTTCACAGCTGAATATGAAACACCAAAGATGTTGCATCTGACCAGAGCAGAGTGGACTAAAGCAGAGCAGGCAGGCGGAGTGGACCAGAGTGGAGCCTTGCCTGAGGGCCGCCTCACCCCAGGGCCACCTCACAGCCATGCTGACCCACCACAGGCTGTCTCGTAATTGAGATGTAATCTGCTGAGCTGTTCCACAACCGTCATGCACCACAGCTGTGCTATATCACAGTTGAGCTGTTGGCATTGAATTGGCACCAACAACCATCAGTTGACAAATCTATCCAAAGTTTTCAGAAAAGATGGTAGATATATGAAGTTTTAATCTTGCTATGAATGTCCTTATGTATGTCTCCTTATGCACATGTGTTGTAAGGGTACCTTCTAGTGGAATTGCTGGGTTATAAGGTATGTGAATGTTCAACTATAAAGATATAACTAAATTGAGTCCAAAGTGGCTATAATATATTTATTGTCCCATCAGCAGTGAGTTTTCATTGTTCTTTGAGACTTGAGATTATAAAACCTAATTTCAGCTAATTTAGAGGGGTTTATGTGGTATTTCATTATAGTCTTAACTTGCATTCCCTTAATTACTAATGAAGTTGAGCAATTTTTCATGTTTATTCACTATTTATGTTTCTTCTACCTGTGAAATATGTTTTTATGTGTTGGGGAAGTTTTTCCATTGGCTGTTTGTCTTTTCTGCTTTTTTAATAGGCATAATCTGAACACTACTTTCTTCGTTAGCTATATGTGTTACACATATCTTCTCTCAGTTTGCAGATTGCTTTTGCATTTTCTTGTTGGTGTCTCTGGATAAACAGAAGTTCTTAATTTTAACCTAGTAAGATGTATCAATCTTTCTGATTAGAGCTTTTGTGTCTGGTTTAAGTCCTTCTTTCTTATGCAGAGATCTAAAAAAAAGATAGACTCTAAGGAGAAGGAAGATGAAAGCATAGGTAAACATGGCTTGCCTCCTCACACAACCAAAGCAAAAATTACAACTGAACTACAAAACAATTACCACCCAAAATCATGAGAAAATCAAGCTGCATGGAAATCCAACAACCAAGGAATTAAAGAAATCACTCCCATCCAGACAAGTAAGAGGGGTGGAGACACAGAGACACAAAATGGGTGGTTCTACACCTATGTGTTGTGGATAAAAATCTGGAGGGATACCTCAGGAGCCTGGGATACCAGCCCCACACTACAGCACTCAGCCCAGGGTTCCAGTGCCAGGAAGATAAGGCCCCATAACTTCCAGCTGTAAAAACCAGTGGGGGCTGGGGCAGTGGAAGAAACTTTGGAATTCTCAGGTATCTCCTCTTAAAGGGCCTGCAACAGACTTCGGACTTCCGTAGACTCACTCCCTCTGGGATCTAGCATCAGGGAAGCAGCTAGAAGGACAACAGTGTGTATGGGGAGAAACTAAAGTGTCTGGCACCAGGACAAGTGCTGGGGGACAGCTTCCTTCTGGACAGAACTTCATAGGTGGGGCAGTAGCCATTGTCCTCCTTCTGAGCCCTCTGCCACACAGAGCCTCAGAGTGGCAACGCCATATCTGAGACTCCACCAACCTGGTTCACACAGGTTGCCCCACCCTGGTGATTACCTAAGGCTCCATCCCATCCAACTTATGGATGTGCTTTTCTACAGTAGGCCACATTACTAAAACAAGGAGTCAAAACAGCTCCCCTAACACATAAAAACAAACACAGGGAGGTTGATAAAATGAGGAGACAAAGAAATATGGCCCAAATGAAAGAACAGAACAAATCTTCAGGAAAAGAACTAAACAAAATGGAGATAAGCAATCTATCAGGTGCAGAGTTCAAAACACTGGTTATTAGGATGCTCAAGGAACTCATTGGGTACTTAAACAGCATAAAAAAAAAGACCCAGGCAGGAATTAAGGTTATACTAGATGAATAAAAGAAAAAGTTACAGGGAATCAATAGGAGTGAATAGAGCTGAGAATCAAATCAATGATTAGGAACACAGAGAAGAAAAAAAATATTCAATGAGAACAGTAAGAAGAAAAAAGAATCCAAAAAAATCATGATAGGCTAAGGAGCTTCTGGGACAATTTCAAATGTACCAACATTCCAATCATAGGTGTACCAGAAGGAGAAGAGAAAGAGCAAGAAATTGGAAATCTACTTGAAAAAATAATGAAAGAATTCTCTAATTTGGTGAAGGAAATAAACATAAAAGTCCAGGAAGCACAAAGAGTCCCAAATAAGGTGTTCACAAAAAGGATCACTCCAAGACACATTATAATTAAAATGCCAAAGGTTAAAGATAAAGAAAGAATCTTAAAAGCAGCAAGAAAAAAGCAGGTAGTTACCTACAAAGGAGCTCCCATAAGACTATCAGCTGATTTCTCAAAAGAAACTTTTCAGGCTAGAAGGGACTGGCAAGAAGTATTCAAAGTAATGACAAGCAAGGACCTACAACCTAGATTACTCTATCCAACAAAGCTATCATTTAGAATGGAAGGGCAGATAAAGTGCTTCCGAGACAAGGTAAAGCTAAAGGAGTTTATCATCACCAAGCCATTATTACATGAAATTTAAAGGCACTTATTTATGAAAAAGAAGATCAAAACTATAAACATTAAAATGGCAATAAATTCACAACTATCAACAATTGAAGCTAAAAAAAGAAACTAAGCAAACAAGCAGAACAGGAATAGAATCATAGATATGGAGATCATTTCGAGGGTTAACAGTTGGGAAGGGAAGGGGGAAAATAAGGAAAAATGTGCAGGGATTAAGAAATATGAATTGTACAGAATACACAGGGGGATGGTAAAAACAATATAGGAAATGGAGTAGCCAAAGAACTTATATGTATGACCCATGGACATGAACTAAGGGGCGGGGAAGGAATTGCTGGAGGGAATGGGGATACTGGGTGGAAGGGGGCAAAGAAGGAAAACTTGGGACAACTGTAATAGTATAATTAGTAAAAGATATTAAAAATAAAAAAAGATAGTCTCCTCTTTATAAATGCTTAAAGATCCTACTCTTATACATGTGTTTAATCCTTCTGGAATTAAGTATCATAAGCCCACTTGTAAGGACTGATTTACATGTGGAAATGACATCCACATATTCCTTCCAGGAAAACCTGCCTCATGCATTCTCTATGGCTTATGAAACCCTTCTCTTACACATATTTTGAGTTTGTCACTGGCTTGTAGGCCAAGGACAGTATAAACATGGGGACCCTTACAGTCATAGTTACTTTAGCCCAAACTGCTAGAGTAAATTAGTTTCTCAGTCTCAATTCCAAAGGTCTAATAAGGGCAGTAAAATACTTCTGAACATAAAAGGAATATATATCCCTAGGGTTGAGTAAAATCCCCCCAAAACTGTACTTTTAAGCATCCATATTATGTGACTGCATTTTTCATAACCATTAAAAAGACTTTCTATGAAAACAATTCTAGCTACTCTTATTAAGTCAAACAACACAAAACACCATTTAATGATACTGAATTTTAAAGCAACAGCAACAGCTACAAACAAGCTCTGCAGTCAAATCCACTTCTTAATGTCAGGAACTTGACCAAAGGAAGCCACACAGGAAGCTAACACTGATATACTGCTCTATTTCCAAAATGACTGAGCACTTCACAGAAGCAGTTGGGAAAAAAGTAGAAGTAATTTTCCTTCTGAGATAACCAAAAATAGCAGGGTCAGCCTAAATGTTTTGTGTCTCCAAGATATTAAAATATCAAATATCCTATAAATCTGGAATTCTGAACAAAAACAATTTTATTCCTGATTTTGCTTTGCTGATGCCTGAGAATATGTCTTGGTCTTTATGAGCATAATCATGTGAGGAAGTTGTCTACTGCCACCATTATACACCAATATGAACTTAGAAATCTCGTTAACTTTATGGTTTATTTGATTAAATACTAGGCAGGTTCTCTATTTGGGCAGTGAGTCCTTCTGAAGTCTGACTTTCTTGTTCTGTTTTCTACTACTTTCACTTTCAAAATCTTCTGTCTCTAAGTCCTCCTTTGCCCGAAGAAGTAAATACCAGTAAAAGTAACTACATAGGTAAATACAAAAGCCTGCATTATTGTGGTTTTGGTTTGGAACTCCTTGTTGTTGTTTTTTTTTTCTCTATGATTTAAAAGACAAATGTATAAAGAAAACTATGTATTTATGTTAATCAGCACATAATGTAGAAAGATGTAATTTGTGACAATAACAACATAACAGGGAGGACATACTAACATATATGGAGTAATGCAGGAACAAAGTTTTGTATACTATTAAAACAGTATAAATTCAAACTAGATTGTTAAAAAAAATTAATTGTAATCCCTAGGATAATCACTAAGAAAGTAACTAAAACATATAAGTTGAAAGAAATGAGAAAACAGTACAATGGAAAAAAGTTAAACACAAAGAAGGCATAAATGAGGCACTGAGAATCAAAAATGATGTAAGACATATATAAAGAAAATAGCATAATAGACACATCATGTCCTTCCTTATGAATAATTACATTAGGTGAAAATACATTAAACTCTTCAAAGAGGAAGTAGAGATTGCCATAACAGATTTAAAAACATGATCCAACTTTATGTTGACTATAAGAGATTCATTTTAGAGCCAAACACACAAATAGATTGAAAGTAAGAGGACAAAAAACATTCTATTGTAAGTAATAAGGAAAAGAAATCTGGAAAGCCCTGACTGGTGTGGATCAGTGGGTTGGGCATCATTCCAAAGGCTGGAAGGCTACAGGTTCGATTCCTAGTCAGGGTGCATGCCTGGGTTGTGGGTCAGGTCCATGACTGGGGGCATGTGAGAAGGCACACTGATGTTTCTTTCCCTCTGTTTCTTCCCATCTCTCTAAAAATAAATAAATAAATAAATAAATAAATAAATAAATAAAAGAAATCTGGTAGCTATACTAATACTAGATAAAATACCTGATATCAAACTGTATTACAAGGCCACTGTAATCAAAACAGCCTGGTACTGGCATAAAAACAGGCACATAGACCAATGGAACAGAACAGAGAGACCAGAAATAAACCCAAGTCTCTACAGTCAATTAATATTTGACAAAGGAGGCAGGAGCATAAAATGGAGCAAAAATAGCCTCTTCAACAAATGGTGTTGGGAGATCTGGACAGCTACATACAAAAAAATGAAACTTGATCACCAACTTACGCCATACACAAAAATAAACTCAAGATGGATAAAAGACTTAAATATAAGTCGTAACACCATAAAAGTCCTTGAGGAAAACATTGGCAGGAAGATATCAGACATTCCACACAGCAACATCCTCACAGACATGTCCCCTAAAGCAAGGGACATAAAGGAAAGAATAAACAAATGGGACCTCATCAAAATAAAAAGCTTCTGCGGGGATAAAGAAAACAGCATTAAAATACAAAGAGAACCAACAGTATGGGAAAACATATTTGCCAATGATACCTTAGATAAGGGCCTGATCTCCAAAATATATAAAGAACTCACACGACTCCACTCCAGGAAGACAAACAACCCAATTAAAAAATGGGCAAAGGACTTGAACAGACACTTCTCCAAGGAAGACATACAGAGGGCCCAGAGACATATGAAAAGATGCTCAGCATCACTAGCCATCAGAGAGATGCGAATTAAAACCACAATGAGGTACCATCTCACACTGGTCAGAGTGGCCAACATAAACAAATCAACAAACAAATGTTGGAGAGGATGCGGAGAAAAGGGAACCCTAGCGCACTGTTGGTGGGAATGCAGACTGGTGAGGCCACTGTGGAAAACAATATGGAATTTCCTCAGAAAACTAAAAATGGAACTGCCTTTTGACTCAGCAATTCCGCTGCTGGGATTATACCCTAAGAACCCTGAAACACCCATCCAAAAGAACCTATGCACCCCAATGTTCATAGCAGCACAATTTACAATAGCCAAGTACTGGAAGCAACCTAAGTGCCCATCAGCAAATGAGTGGATCCAAAAACTATGGTACATTTACACAATGGAATTCTACGCAGCAGAGAGAAAGAAGGAGCTTATACCCTTTGCAATGGCATGGATGGAACTGGAGAGCATTATCCCAAGTGAAATAAGCCAGGCGGTGAGGGACAAATACCATGTGATCTTACCTTTGACTGGAACATAATCAACAAAAGAAAAAGAGCAAACAAAATATAACCAGAGACATCGAAATTAAGAACATTGTAACAATAGCCAGAGGGGAGTGGGGAGGGGATAATGGGGAGAGAGGTCTATAGGAGCTACTATAGAGGACACAAGGACAAAATCAATGGGGAGGGTAGAGATGGGGGAAGGAGGTGGGACTGGCTGGGGTGGGGTGGAAGGAAGGGGAGAAAATGCAGACAATTGTAACTGAATAAAAATAAATTAATTAATTAAAACAAAAACAAAACAAAAAAAATAGCCTTTAAGAAAAATATTCTTACAGGAAACAAAGAAAGACTCTATACACCTTATTAATAAAAGGATCAAAACATCAGTAAGCTATAACAATTATATCTAATAAAAGAGCTACAAATAAAAGAACTTCAAAATATACAAGGAGCTCTGAATATAAAATCTCATAAAAGACCTAATAAAATAACTTCAAAATATATAAAGCACCTAATAAAAACATCTAATATAAAGAGCTCCAAAGTATACAAAGCAAAAACAAACAAAATTAAATGTAGAAATAAGCAATGCTTCAATTATAGTTGGAGATTTCAATATACTACTTTCAATAATGGGTCAACCAACTAGACAAAAGATCACCATGGAAAAAGAGGACTTGAACAACACTATAAACCAACTAAAACTAACTGACGTATGCAGAACACTCCAGAATAGACTATATATTAAATCACTAAACAAGTCTTAATTTAAAAAGATTGAAATCAAACAAAATACCTTCTTATCTGTTCATAATGTAATGAAACTAGAAATCAATAACAGAAGAAAATATGGAGAATTCAAAAATACATGGAAACTAAATAACATAGTTTTAAATAATAACTGGGTCAGTAAAGAAATCACAAGAGTTCCGGCCAAGATGGAGGCATAGGTAGAAACCCTTCTCTTGCTCGCACAACCAAGAGGAGGGTAACAACCAAACTAAAATCAATAAACAACCAAAAGTGCCAGAAAAATCACACTGCATGGATGTCTGACAACCAAGGAGCTTAAAAAAAAAAAAACCAACTACAGCAACCAGACAGGTAAGGCGGTGGACTGCAGACTGCACAGGCTGACTCAGAAAAACCACTGTGAGGCAGCAGACCAGGTGGGCAAGGCTGGCTGATGTGAAGCAGCAGGCTGCAAGGGAGGGGCTGGCTGAAGGCGAAACTGAGACTCAGAGCTGACTGTGGACTAAAGGGATTGCCACGGTGGGAGAAACTCCCAGTCTTACTAGAGAGTCTGTTAGAAAGTGGGCTGGAGGTGAGCAGGCAAGCTGCATCATTCCCTCTTTGGCCTCTCCCCCACAGGCACTGCTGCAGCGCAGCAGAGGGTTGCCCTGCCCCGCCCCTTTACAATTTATCAGGTGCACCAAGACAAAGAAATATGGCCCAAATGTGAGAACAGAGCAAAACTTCAGAAAAAGAACTAAGCAATGTAGAGATTGTCAACCTATCTGATGGAGAATTTAAAGCCCTGGTAATCAAAATGCTCACAGAACTGATTGAGCTTGGTTGAAAAATGAAAAAACAAATGAAGGATACCCAAAATGAAATAAAGGAAAATATTCAGGGAACCAACAGTGACAGGAAGGAAACCAGGACTCAAAGCAACGATTTAGAACAAAAGGAGAAAATAAACATCCAACCGGAACAAAATGAAGAAACAAGAATTCAAAAAAGTGAGAGACTCTTACAAACCTCTGGGACAACCTGGAACATTCCAATATCCAAACTACAGGGGTGCCAGAAGGAAAACAACAGCAAGAAATTGAAAACTTATTTGAATAAATAATGAAGGAAAACTTCCCCAGTCTGGTGAAGGTAATAGATTTCCAGGAAGTCCAGGAAGCCCAGAGAGTCCTAAAGAAGTTGAATCCAAGAAAGCACACAGCAAGGCACATCATCATTAAGTTACTCAAGATTAAATATAAAAAGAGAATCCCAAAACAAGCAAGAGGAAAGGAGAGAGTTACCTAGAAAGGAGTGCCCATAAGGCTATCAGCTGATTTCTCAAAAGAAAACTTGCCGGCAAGAAAGGGCTGGAAAGAAGTATTCAAAGTCATGAAAGGCAAGGACCTCCATTCAAGATGACTCTATCCAGCAAAGCTTTCATTTAGAATGAAAGGGCAAATAAAGTGTTTCCCAGGTAAGGTCAAGTTAAAGGAGTTCATCATCACCAAGCCAATATTATATGAAATATTAAAGGGACTTATCTAAGAAAAATAAGATCAAAACTATGAACAGTAAAATGACAACAAACTCACAACTACCAACAAATGAACCTAAAAGAAAAGAAAAACAATAAAAACAAAAACCAAGCAAACAACCAGTCCAGGAACAGAATCAAAGAAATGGACATCACACACAGAGATTTCAGTGAGGAGGGGGAAGGGAGGAATAGAGAGAAAAAGGTACAGGGAAGAAGCATAATTAGTAGACATAAAGTAGGCGGGGAAAGATAAAAACAGTATAGGAAACAGAGAACTCAAAGAACTTATATGTACAACCCATGGACATGACTAAGCAGGGGGAATGCTGGAGGGTTGGGGGGCAGGGCAGAGGGGGGTAAATGGGGAAATTGGGAAAACTGTAATAGCATAATAAATTAAAAATACTTTTAAAAAAAAGAAATCACAGGATAAATGAGAAAACATGTTGAGATGAATGAAAATGAAAGCACAACATACCAAAATCTGTGGGATGCAGCTAACCAGTGCTCAGAGGGACATTTACAGCTGTAAATGAGACATTAAGAAAAAAAAGAAAAATCTCAAATCAATAACTGTACACCTTAAGAAACCAGATATATAAGAGCAAACTAAATCCAAAGCTAGAAGAAGGAAGGAAATAATTATTAAAGTGGAGATAAATAAAATAGAGAACAGAAAACAATAAAAAAAAACCAAGAAAACCAAATGTTGGTTCTTTGAAAAGGTCAATGAAATTAATAAACCTTTAGCTAGAAGGAAGAAAGAATGAGAAAGAGAGAGAAAGTAGATTCAACTTACTAAAATCAGAAATAAAAGTGGGGACATTACTACTGACATTACAAAAATGAAAAGTATTATTTAAAAAAATACTATGAACAATTAAAATCCAATAAAGTATAGAACCTAGAAGAAATGCACAAATTCCTAGACATTTCCAAAGTACTGAAACTGATTCAAGGAGAAATAGAAAATATTAATAAATTTAACAAGTGATGGTTTCACTGGTGAATTGTACCAGATATTTAAAGAAAAATTGACCAGTCTTTCTGAAAGTCTTCAAAAAAAAAAAAGGTACAGAAGGGATCACTTCCCAAACCCTTCAATGAGGACAGCATTACCCTAATACCAAAGCCAGACAAAGACATCCCAAGGAAACAAACTACAGACTAGTACCTTTTATGAATATAGACACAAAATCCTCAATAAAATACTAGCAAAGAAAATCCAAACAGAACCCTGGATTTCACCCAGGATTGCAAGAGCAGTTCAACATTTGAAGATCAATCAGTAAAATACAGCACATTAATATAATCAAAGTGGGGCAAAACACGTGATTATTTCAGTTGATGAAGGAAAAGCATTGAACACAATTCAAGACCCTTTCATGATAAAAGTACTAAAAAAAACTAAGAAGAGAAGACAACTTCCTCAATATGTTAAAGAGCATGTTTGAAAACCCGCAGCTAACATACTTAATGGTTAAAGTCTGAAAGCTTTCCCCATATGATCAGGAGCAAGACAAAAATGTCCACTTTCACTACCTTCTTGCCAACATTGTACTGAAGGTCCTAGACAGAGCAATAAGGCAAGAAAAAAAAAGGCATCCAAATAGGAAAAGAGCGGAGTAGTAAAGCTACTCATAGATGATATGATCTTTTTATTGTATCTTTAAAGAATCCACAAAAAATGTTTAGGGCTAATAAATGACTTCAGAAAAGATACAGGAAACAATGTCAACATACAAAAAGTTAAATGTATTTCTATACACTAACAATGAACAATCCAAAAGTAAGGAAACCATTTCATTTATAAAACTATAAAAAAGAGTAAGATATTTAGGAATAAATTTAATCAAGGGAGTTCAAGACTTGTACACTACAGAGCTACAAAGCATTCTTGAAAGAAATGAAAGAAGACCTAAATGAAAAGATGTGTTTATAGATTGGAAGACTAAATATTGTTAATATGGCAGTAATTTCTGAAGTGATAAACATATACAGTGCAATCCTTATCAAATTTCAACTGAAATAGACAAGCTGATCCTAAAATTTATGCATAATTTCAAGAGACTCTAAATAACCAAGGAAATCTTGAAAAAAATCAAGGCCAAAGTTGGGGAACTCACATCTTCCTATTTTAAAGAACTGATGGCCCCACAATAAACCCATATTACCTATAGTCAACTAAATACATAAAGGGATGCCAAGATCTTTTAGTAAGAAAGAATCATCTTTTCAACAAATCGTGGTCAGAAAATTGGATATCCATACGTAAAACAATGAAGACTCCTACCTCATACCATACACAAAAATTATCCCTGATGTGACAAGTATCAGTCATTTGCTTCCTGTATGCACCCTGACCAAGCAATGAACACATATTCTAGGTATATGCCCTGACTGGGAATCAAACCCACAAACTTTTGGTGTATGGGACAATATTCCAAACAATGCACCCAGCCAGGTGCCGATTTTTAATTTTTTGAAGAACCTCCATACTGTTTTCCACAGTGACTGCACCAGTCTGCATTCCCACCAACAGTGCATGAGGGTTCCCTTTTCTCTACATCCCTGCCAATACTTTTTGTTTGTTGATTTATTGATATAGCCATTCTAACAAGTATGAAGTGATATCTTATTGTGGTTTTAATTTGCATTTCCCTGATGATTAGTGATGCTGACCATCTTTTCAAATGTCTATTTACTGTATGTCCTCTTTGGAGATGTGTTTTTTCAGGTCCTTTGTCCATTTTTAATTGGATTTGGTTTTTTGTTTTTGTTTTTTGGTGTTGAGTTATAAGAATGCTTCATAAATTTTGGATGTTAACCCTTTATCATGTGCATCATTGGCAAATATGTTCTCCCATTCAGTGGGTTGTCTTTCATTTTATTAATAGTTTACTTTGCTGTGAAAGCAGTGGTCCCCATTTTTAGTATTTTCTTTTGTTTCCTTGCCTGAGGAGATATATCAGAAAAAATATTACCAAGAGAAATGCCTGAGATTTTACTCCCTATATTTTTTTCTAGGAGTTTTATGGTTTCAGGTCTTACATTTAAGCATTTTGAGTTTATTCTTCTTGATGGTGTAAAAAGGTGGTCTATTTTCATTGGGGGGGGGCATTTATCTGTCCAATTTTCCCAACACATTTAATGAATAGACTATCTTTATTTCATTGAATGTTTTTGCCTCTTCTGTAAAATATTAATTGACTATATAGGTGTGGGTTTATTTCTGGGTTCTCTATTCTGTTCCATTGATCTATTGATATATGTCTGTTTTTATACGAGTATCATGAGGTTTTGATTACTATAGCTTTGTAGTATACTTTGATATCAGATAGCATGATACCACCAACTTTGTTCTTGTTTCTACATATTGCTGTAGCTATTCAGGGGCTTTGTGGTTCCATATAAAATTTAGGATTATTTGTTCTGATTCTACAAAATACGTCATTGGTATATTGATAGAAATTGTGTTGAATCTATAGATTGCTTTGGGTAGTATGAATGTTTTAATGATATTAAGTCTTCCTATCCATGAGCACAGTATACCATTACACTTATTTGTATCTTCTTTAATTTCTTCCTTCAGTGTCTTATAGTCTTCTGAGAACAGGTCTTTCACTTCCGTGGTTAAATTTCTTCCAAGATATATTTTATTTGACACAATTGTAAATGGGATTGTTTTCTTAGTTCCCCTTTCTTATAGTTCATTATTGGTATATAAAAATGCAACCTTTTTCTGGATATTTATTTTGTATCCTGCTATTGTACTTTACTGAATTTATCAGTTCTAGTAGTCTTTTGGTGGAATCCTTAGGTTTTGCTATGTACAGTATCATGTCAACTCAAATAATGGAAGTTTTACTTTTTCCTTTCCAATTAGGATGCCTTTTATTTCTTCTCCTTGTCCTATTGCTGTGGCTAGGTCTTCTAGTATTATGTTAAATATGACTGGTGAAAGTGGACATTACTGTCTTGTTCCTGATCTTAAAGGAAGCACTTTTAGTTTTTCCCCATTGAGTATGATGTAGCCGTGGATTTGCTACTTATGGCTTTTGTTATGTTGAGGTGTGTTCCTTCTATTCTGACTTTACTGAGAGTTTTTATCATAAATGAATGTTGGCTTTTGTCAAAAGCTTTTCTGCATCTATTAATATGATTATGTGATGTTTATCTTTCATTTTATTTATGTGGTGTATTGGATTAATTGATTCACAAATACTATACAAATCTTGCATCCTAGGAATAAATCCCACTTAATCATTGTGTATGATCTTTTTGATGGACTGCTGGATTTGGTTTGCTAATATTTTATTGACGATTTTTGCCTCTGTGTTCATCAGGGATGTTAGCCTATAATTTTCTTTTTCTGTAGTATCTTTATCTGGCTTTGGAATTGGGAAAATGCTGGCCTCATAAAATAGATTGGGAGTCTTCCTACCTTTTGAATATTTTGGAATAGTTTAAGAAAAATAGGTGTTAGTTCCTCTTTGAATGTTTGGTAAAATTTACCTGTGGAGCCATCTCATCCAGGACTTTTGTGTGTTGGAAGATTTTATTTTATTACTGCTTTGAAACCATTAGCTGTAATCAGTCTGTTCAGTTTTCTGTTTCTTCTTTTTTAAAAAATTTTATTCAGTTACAATTGTCTGCATTTTCTCCCCATCCCTCCACCTTCTGTTTCTTCTTAATTCAGTTTTGGGAGATTGTATGTTTCTAGGAATTTATTTATTTCTTCCATATCATCCAATTTGTTGGCTTATAATTTTTTTGTAATTATTTTCTTGCAATATTTTGTATTTTTTGGTGTCAGTTTTTACTTCTCTTCTTTCATTTCTGATTTTACTTATTTGGGTCCTTTCTCTTTTTTTCTTGATGAGTCTTATTTGAGGTTTATCAATCTTGTTTATCTTTTCAAAGAACCAGCTCTTGGCTTTGTTAATCTTTATATTTTTTTTAGACTCCATTTCATTTATTTCCACTCTAATCTGTATAATTTCCTTCCTTCTACCCACTCTGGGCTTTGTTGTTTTTTCTTAGTTCTTTTAGGCTTAAGTTTAGATTGTTTATTTGATATTTTTCTTTTTTCTTGAGGTAGGTCTGCAATATTATGAATTTTCCTCTTAGGAGTGCTTTTGCTGTGTCCCATATATTTGAGGTTATATTCCATTTTTCATTTGTCTCACAGTAACTCTTGATTTCTTTCTTTTTTAAATCACTTTTTCTCAATTAAAGTTGAAATACAATATTATATTAGTTTGAAGTGTACATCCTAGTGATTAGATATTATATAACTTACTAAGTGTTCATCCTGATACATTTCATACCCACTAATACCATGTATAGTTATTAACATATATTGACTATATTTTTATGGTGTGCTTTAGATCCCTATGACTATTCTGTAACTTCCAATTTGTACTTCTTAATGCCTTTACCTTTTTCCCCAAACTCTTCAAACCCCCTCCCACTTAGCAACTATCAAAGTGTTCTCTATATATGAGTCTGTTCCTGTTACGCTTGTTTGCTTAGTTAGTTTTTAGACTCAATTTTGACAGATATGTATTTTTACCATTTTAATGTTCATATTTTTGATCTTCTTTTTCTCCATATTCTTCTTAAAGAAGACCCTTTAAAATTTCATGTAATACTGGCTCAATGGTGATGAACTCCTTTAACTTTTTCTTGTCTGGAAGCTCTTTGTACATCCTTTCATTCTAAATAATAGCTTTGCTGGGTAGAATAATATTGGTTGTAGGTCCTTGCTTTTCATCACTTTCAGTATCTCTTGCCAATCCCTTCTGGCCTGCAATGTTTCTGCTGAGAGAAATTAGCTGACAGTCTTATGGGAGCTTCCTTGTATGTAACTAACTGCTTATCTCTTAGTGCTTTTAAGATTCCCCCTTTGCCTTTGACCTTTGCATTTTAATTATGATGTGTCTTGGTGTGGGCATCTTTGGGTTTATCTTGTTTGAGACTCTACGCTTCTTGGACTTGTCTATTTCCTTCACCAGGATAGGGAAGTATTCTGCCATTATTTTTTCAAACAGGTTTTCAATTCCTTGCTCTCTCTCTTCTCCTTCCAGCATCCCCGTGTTGTGTATGTTGGTACAATTGAAGTTGTCCCAAAGGCTCTTTACACTGTTCTCAATTTTTGGGTTCTTTTTATTTCAGCTGTTCTGATTATTTTTTGCTTTCTTATATTTCAAATCACTGATTTAATTCTCAGCTTCATCAACTCTACTGTTGATTCCCTATAAATTATCCTCCATTTCAGTTACTGTAGCCTTCACTTCTGACTCATTCCTTTGTATGGTTTTCATGTCTTTTTTTATCCTGTTGAAGTTATCACTAAGTTCATTGAGTATTCTTATAACTACTGTTTTGAATTCTGCTTCCAGTAGATTGCTTGTCTCCATTTTGTTTCATTCTTCTTCTGGAATTTTGTTCTGTTTTGCTTTGTTTTGTTTTTTTCATCTGTGAATGTTTCTTTGTCACCTCATTTTGGGAGCTCCCAGTGTTTGTTTCTATATTAGGTAGAGCTGCTATGTCTTCTGGGTTGGTAGAGTCTCCTAATGTATTAGGTATGCTGTAGGGTCCAGTGGCACAGACTCCCCATTCACCCAAGCTGGACACTCCTGGTGCACACACCCATGTATACTGTATACACCCTCCTGTTGTAATTGAGCATTGATTGTTGTTGGCATATCAGTGGGAAGGATTACCCCAGGCCAATCAGATGCAAGGACTGGCTGTGACCATCAACCACCATGGAGGATCACCTGTGCAGTAGTCAACCTAATGGAGCACAACTTATTTCAATGGGGCTCTGGTGCTTGCTGAGTCTGCTGCTTGAGTGTGTCACTTGTGGAGGTGGGTGGGTGGTGCTGCAATGTGGTCTGAATCTGTCCAATGAACATGATGGCTCTGCAGCCTCCTGGGAGATGCAGGCTAAGGACAGCCACCACTGTGCCCTCTCTGGGGCCTTCTGGCATGAGCTACAAAGCTATATGCATATGGCTGCTACTTATGCTGGGCTTAGAGGTGCCCAGAAGAGGCCAAGTTGTGAACCAATGCCTGCTGCTGGTAGTGCCAGGTTTGGGGCCACTTTGCTAGAAGTACAGAGTATGTGGAGGCCAAGTGCTGCTCTTCTGAGAGATTTTAGGAAAGTCTGGGGCATGAGCCAAGATAGGCCATTTGTATGGAAATATCACTGGAAACAACTTGGTTGGGCCCACAAGTTGGGTGGGGTAGGGTCTCAGGAAGTCACAAGGGCAGGGCAAAAAGTGATAGCAGATTTATGGAGACTCAGACATGGCAACCACCAGCTGGCTCTCTGGAGAAAGGGCTCAGCAAAAAAACCCAAAAGCCTCTGCCAGCACTACTGTCTTGGAGAAACCAGAATGCCAGGCCTTGTCTTAATGCCACACAATTTAGTTCCTCCCCATTTGTCCTTGGTGCCCTTCAAGCTGCTGCCCCAGCATTGAATCTCAGAAGGAGTGAATCCAGGTGAGTATGTGTGCAGGCCCTTTAAGAGGAATGCCTGGGATACCGGAAGCCCTCTCTATCTCTCAGCCACAATCCCCACTGGTTTTTATAGCCTGAAGTTGTGGGGACTTGTCTTCCTGGAATGGTAACCTGGGCTGGGGGTAGGGGGCTGGTGTAGAGCTGGGAGCCCTTGCTCCTCAGTGGGGACTGCCACAACCAAGATAGATAGCCCTCCTGATTTTTATCTGGCACAGGTGGGTGTAGGACCAACCCATCCTATGCCCTCACCCCTCTTACTAGTCTCAAAGTGGCTTCTATTATATAGCCTTAGTTGTAGGACTTCTGTTCAGCTAGATTTCAGGTGGTTCTGGACCATAGTTTCTCTCTAGTTGAGTTGTAATTTTGATGTGGTTGTGGAAGGATGTAAGTACTGCATTTACCTATGCTGCCACTTGACCAGAAGTCTCTCAACTTTTGATTTCTTTCTTCATCTCCTTGCTAACCCATTTCTTGTTTAGTAACTTGTTATTTAGCCTCCATGTGCTTTTCAGTTTTTCTCATAATATAGTTTCATACTATTGTGGTAAGAGAAGATGCTTAATATGATTTCAATCTTCTTAAATTTATTCATACTTGTTTTCTGTCCTAATGTGATCTATCCTAGTAAATGTTAAATATGCACTTGAAAAGAATGTATATTCTGCTGCTTTGGGGTAAAATGCTGGGAAGACATCAATTAAATCCACCTGACCTAATGTGTGATTTAAGGCCACTGTTTCCTTCTTTTCCACCTGGAAAATCTATCCATTGGTGTCAATGGGGTATTCAAATCCCCTACTGTGTCTGTATTTCTTTGGTCTCTCCATTCATGCTCATCAAGATTTGCTTTATGTATTTAAGTTCTCCTATTTGGGTGCATAAATGTTTACATGGATTATTTCCTCTTGTGGGTCCCTTTATCATTATGTAATGTCCTTCTTTGTTTCTTATTATAGCCTTTGGTTATTTGTTGTTTTTTATTGATGAGAGACAGAGATTGGTTTGTTGCTCCACTTATTTATACCTTCATTGGTTGCTCCTTGTATGTGCCTTGAAAGGGAGCAAACCTGAAACTTTGGTGTATTGGGACGATGCTCTAACCAACTGAGTTACCCAGTCAGGGCTTATAGCCTTTATTTTTTTAAAACTATATTTACTGATGAGAGAGGGAGAGAGAAAGGGGGAGAGAAACATCAATATGAGAGAAATATCAATTGGTTGCCCCCCGCATGCACCCCAACCCGGGACTGAATCTGCAACCTAGGTATGTGCCCTGAACAGGAATTGAACCTGCAACTTTTTGGTGCATGAGACAATGCTCCAACCAACTGAGCCACATTGGCTGGGCTAGTCTCTGTTTATAAAGTCTTTTTTCTGATATAAGTATTGTTACCCCAGCTTTTTTTTTCATTTTCATTTGCATAAAAAGTTTTTGTCATCCTTTTACATTCAGTCTGTGTATCTTTTCTTCTTAGGTGGATCTCTTGTAGACAGCATATACAAGGTCTGTCCAGAAAAAGTCCAGCCATTGTTAATATAACAAGAACAGTTTACATGACATTGATGTAACCTGGTATCCAAGGAGAGTGGACTGAAATGCACATGCATGTACAATGATGACTTCACTGTACTAGTCAGTGGGGGTGGTAGATGCCATTGAGTGAGCATGTGTACTGTGTGGCCATTGCATTCAAAATGACTGAACAAGCAGAGCAATAAATCTGTATCAAGTTTTGTGTTAAGCTCGAACATTCCTCCATGGAAACTATTCAGATGATTCAGAAGGCTTTCAGGAACAATGCAGTGAGTGCAGTACAAATAAAATTGTGGCACAAATGCTTCAAGATGATTGAGAATATGTTGAAAGTGATCCATGTTCTCGAAGGCCTGCAAGAAGCAGAACACTTGAGAATGTTGAACATGTGTGGACTGCAATCAACAAAAATTGACGACTGACAGTGGGAGAACTAGAAGCTGATCTGGGGATTCCAAAACCTACTGCGTCTGAGATTTTGATTCAGGATCTTGGCATGAAAAGTGTCGTGACAAAATTCATTCCGCAAATTCTGCTACCAGAGTAGAAGGAATATCATGCTGCAGTTGCTCATGATTTGATTCAAACCACTGCAAATGAACTAGATTCCTCAAGAAGGTCATAACCAGAGATGAGGTCCCAAGGTGCCTACTTTGAAGGGAACTGAGGCATTATTGTCCTATGTACAACATTTCTTGTATCTTGTGTCTTCTTCAATAAATGTCTCTATTTTTCACAGTATATGGCTGGATACATTCTGGACAGAGTGATATCAGTCGTGTTTCCTTATCCATTCAGCTACCCTATAGTGTTTGATTGGAACATTTAAGCCATTTACACTTAAAGCAATCATTAATAGGTATGTTTCTATTGCCATTTTACTCTATAACTATGTTCCTCTTTTTTTCTTTCTTCTTCTTAAAGAACTCCCTTTAACATTTTTTTTGTAATTTGTAATATAGGTATGGTGGTGATGAATTCCTTTAGTTTTTTTTGTTTGGGGAGTCATTTATTTCTCCTTCAATTTTAAGTGCTAAGCTTGCTAGATATAGTAGTCTTGGTTGTACATCCTTGCTTTTCATCACTTTGAATATTTTGTGCCAATCCCTTCTGGCCTGAAATGTTTCTATTGAGAAATCAGCTGACAGTTTTATGGTAGCCCTTATAGGTAACTATTTCTCTTGCTATCCTTAAGATTCTCTCTTTGTCTTTAACCTTTGCCATTTTAATTGTGATGAGTCTTGATGTGGGCTTTGGGGGGGTTTGTCTTCATTGGGACTCTCTGTGCTTCTTGGACAGGTGTATCTTTTTCCTACACCAGGTTAGGAAAGTTTTCTGCCACTATTTGTTCAAATAGTTTCTAGGCCCCTTGATTTCTCTCTTCTCTTTCTGGTGCCCCTATGATGTGAATGCTATTATACTTTGTTGTCCCAGAGGTCCCTTAAACTATCCTCATTTTTTAAAATTCTTTTTTCTTTTTGCTGCTCTGATTGGGTGTCTTTCAAATTACTCACTTGATCTTTAGCTTCATCTTACCTACTGCTGAACCCTTTTAGTGTATTCTTCATTTCAGATATTGTTCTTCATTTTGTTCTTTTTTCATGGTTTCTAAGTTTGTTTTTATTCTGTTGAAGTTCTCACTGAGTTCCTTGATCATCCTTATAACCATTGTTTTGAACTCTAAATCTTATAGATTCTTGCCTCCACTTCATTTAGTTGGTTTTGTTTTTTAATGATTTCTCCTATTCTTTAATTTGTGGCATGTTTCTTTGTCTCCCCATTTTGGCTGCCTCTCTGTGTTTACTTCTGTGTACTAAGTAGACCTTCTATTTCTCCCAGTCTTTGTAGGGTACTCTTGTGTAGTAGATATCCTGTGGGACCCAGGGGTATAGTCTCCCTGATCACCTGAGCTGGGTGCTCCAGGAATGTCCTTGTGTGGGTTATGTGAACCTTTTTGTTGTAGTTAAGACTTGATTGCTGTTGGCCTATCCATGGTTGGAAATGACTTTCAGGCCTGCTGACTATGAGGATCCACCCAACCACAGTGTAGGAGCTAATGTGTGGGGGCTGACCTCACAAAGAAGAATTCGGCCTAGCAGGTCTGGTGCCTACTAAGATGTCCCTTTGGGGTGCTGCTTATGGAGTTAATTGAGTCCTATTCTGATATGGTCTGAAACTCGCACTGGGTGTGTGGTTCTGGGGACTCTTGGAAAGGACTCTGGTGCAGGTCAATGTCAGACACTGCCTGTGAACAGTCCTGTACTACCTATTTGGAGCTTCAAAGTTATCCACAGTTTATGGTTGCCTCTGCAGGGCCTGGGTATGCATGGTAGGGCCCAGGCTGCCTGCCATGGCCATCTTTCACCAGTACCAAGTCCAGAGGCGGTCAGCAAAATGCTCAAGGCACCTTGAGATCTGTCTCTCTCTGCCTGCTCTCTGCCTGTTAGGCTCAGTCACTGAAAAAGCCTCTGGCAATATGCAAGTTGTGTGTGTAGGTTCTCAGTAAGTTACAACGTAGGGACGAGGGGTGTTCACCAGTGGTGTTCACAGATTCAAACAGCATGATTGCTGGGTCTGAGGACACTCAGCAAAAGTCTCAGGCCTGACTGACCTGGTTGACTCAAGTTGACTGACCCCAAGGCCAGCTACCATCTTCCTGGGGCCTTTGGGCCTTTGTGGTAAGGTGAGACCTCAGTGATTCATAAGGGTGAAACCAGCAGAATTCATTAGACTAAAACATTAAGATTTGGCCATGTGTGGGGTGGGCTCTGCACAGCAGTGGTGCTGGTTGCGCATGGAAGGGAAAAGTGACTCTCACCCCAGAGCCACAAAACTCAGTCTCTTGCTATTCATCTCTGCCACACCCTGAATCTGCCCATGTGGGTTCAGGGCCAGCCCATTTTGTGACTATGTTCTTCCTGTCACACTGGATGTGGCTTCTTCTGTGTTCCTTGGTTATAAGACTTCTGTCCTCTAGTCTTCATTTGGTTACTCAGGTTGACTGTTCTGTAATTTAGTTGTTACTTGCATTTGATCCTGGGAGCATGTGAGTGTACCTTCCACCTACTCTGTTGCCATCTCATATCCCCCACCCTGCCATCTATGTAGCTTCAGTGGTGAGGTGTCTGTCCAGAGATTATGCCCATTCTTAAACTGGATTGCTTGTTTTCTTATTGTTGAGGATTAAGATGATGATGATGATGATGATGATGATGATGATGATGATGTGTGTGTGTGTGTGTGTGTGTGTGTGTGTGTGTGTGTGTGTGTTTGGATACCAGTTGTGTTATCAGATCTGTGTGTTAAAACAGTTTCTCTGAGTCTGTGACTTATGTAAAAATCAGTAAGAAGACTGACATTCATAAAAATGTCCTCCTCTCTCCTCTCTCTTGCTTTCCCTACCATTAGGGGCCTCTCTCTCTGCCTCCAGGGAGAGCCTGGTGAACCCCATTTAGAGGACCTTTGTTCTCTGCTCGGCAAGGAGGCAGTCCCATTTCTGAGCAGACAAAAGATATATCACTGACTGTGGCCTCATGTGGCAGCCACGTGGATTCCATCTGACCTGACTTTGAAGGGGATGAGGGCTCTCTCCCTCATCCCCACTGATCAGAGGCCCCCTCACAGGAGATGCATGTGCTGGATATGAGGGCTGAGGGCTGGCACAGGGCCAGGGCAGAGGTCACTGCTGGAGGACTTCTGGGGACTGGGTGCTGTGGCCTGCCCTGAAGCCTCCAGCCTGATGTTTTAACTTCCTGGCACCTTCCATGAGGCCCATTGTAAGGTCCCTTTTGTTCACACAAGCTCAAGCCAGTCCTACTGTTGCAACTGAGATCTTCACCTGGATAGAGCACTTTCATGGTGGTCCCTGTGACTGGCTGAGCCTCCTTAGATCTGCTTTGCTGACAGATCTGCCCTTGGAAGGAGAGGGAGCAGGCCAGAATGTGCAGGATGGCACATTCTGTCTTGAATGGCAGGGCTAGGATGTTTGGTTGAGTTACGGAGCAGGATGGGGCTGGTGTGGGCTAGGAGTGAAGGGGAGCATGAGGTGAGGGCAGGGTAGAGCAGGATAGAAGGGACCTTCCAGCAGGGTATGTCACTCCCAAGTACCTTCAACTTCTCCACCCCTAGCCCCTCCTCCTCCTCTCTCCCCGCCCCCAGGTCTCAGCACCCCTGCTTTCCCTAACAAGGCTCAAAGTGGACAAGGTGACTAGGATATAGGGAACTTCCCCCAACACCTTAAAATCATGTTTACATTAGACTGAGAATCTCCACTTCTAGAGACCTGTCCTAAATAAAGATTTATACTTGCAGATGTTCCCTTTAGCATGACTCTGAGAGTGAAAAACAGAAATGGCTCATGTTCCACAGCAGGGGCTCCAGAAATTCTGATGTGGGGACACAGAAAATGCCAAGGAGGAAGAGGGCTGACTGGCAGTGTCCACCCCGAGGGAAATAAAGTTCTGGAAGGACACACACTTGGAAATCCTCCCTGCCCCACACCCACAAGTGCTCATGCACACGTATACATGTGAATGTGCACAGGCACTCACACGTGCACTCATGAGTGTGGGAACACAGGTACACACATGCGCACATGCTGACACAACACACACACACTGGGAAAGGAGTTCTGTGCACAGTGAGCACCCTGTCAGGGCAGGCTCTGTTCCCTGGGAGGACTTTGCTCTTGACTTGGTTGTGAATTGTTTTAGAATGCATTATTGTACTATAACAAACCTTTATTTTTCTTGTCCTAAATCCTTTAAAAATAGAAACTAAATAATGTACTTACTTCATAGATGACTGACAAATGGATAGCACTGAACATATGACTTTAATATTTTTAGAATGATTAAAGTCATGCATGCTTTATAAAAAATTTAGACATCACCTCAAGGAGAGGAAGAGATTTGCAAGTCCCAGCCCAGAAGTGACCATCATGAATGGCTGGGTTGGAGCCTCTTAGGTTCCACCTCTCTCCTTTGTTTGTCCCTGTAACATGCAGACTCATTTTCACAGATGCGTGTCTACCTATTGAAATCACATGTATGTAGTCTAACAGGCAGGATCCTGGATGCACACTGTCGGTGCACGTGTCTCATATGATAGGACCCCTGAAGTCTTTTTCTGTCAGCACACAGAGGCCCCTGCACCCACTTCAGCAGCTCCTCAGCTTCCCTCGTCCATGGGTACCAGGATTAGTGGATCCCATCCCCCTCTCAATGGACATTAGTGCTTTTTCCAATTCTCAGCTATTTCTTCAGTGCTCTGATGGGTAGTCTTGAAAATAAATTTTTGAAAAATTGTGCAAGTATTTCTGTGGGGTAATCTTCTAGGACGAGCACTACCAGGTGAAGATGTGCACCTGTGGAACTCTGGCAGGTCCTGCACACTGTTCTCCCAGAGACGAGTCATTTCCCCTTTCTCTCCAGGGGCACTCCTGGGCCTCTTCCTCACTTTGTCCCCAGGGCTGCTTGCCACCAGACCAGAAGCCTGCCAGTCTGATGGTGAGAGTGCTCTGTCCCCAGTGTTGACAGTGCATGTGTCCCCACTGTGGACATTGGACATCTCTGCATGTAGAGGCGTGTGCACTGCCTCTTGTTGGAAGTGCATGTTTTTGACCCATGTCACTTTATCAAACACTGATTTTGGAGAGTTTTCTGCACCACAGAGATATTAAACCTTTCTCTGGCTTTGGGTTGTGAGGAATGCTTTCCAGCTTGTGGTTTGTCTTTCCAGATTTCTGCATTTTTCTTGTTTTTATTTTGGGCACATCAAAAGCCAGGCATTGCCTGACTGGCTTCTGGCCCTGGGGTCACACTTGGCACAGAGGTCTCTGCCCCAAGATTATACACACATTTAGAAAAGTGGCTTCTATTTTTAACATCTGATTGCTAATCCATCTGGGATTTTCCTTTCAAAAACCAGAAATGTTATTTCAGATTAAAAAAACAACTGAAAACATGTGACCAGAGACAAAAAGACATCTATTGTAAGGTTTCATTCATAGGAAACATCCAGAATAGGTAAAGGAGCAGAGACTGAAAGCCCATCAGGGGTGACCAGGGACAGGAGGAGTGGGGAGCAAGTATTTCCGGTGCAGGGTTTCCTCTCGGGGAGGTGGAACACCCTACTACTAGAGAGTGGTGATGCTTGCACAGCATCGTGAATGTATGTCCTGCTCAGGAATGGCACAAATTAAAATGTAAACAATACTGGCATTTATTACTTAAAATGAATCACACCATGGAAAAATGAAGGATAAGAACTGAAAAAAGAAAAGATATCCAAAACACCCCACCTAATCAAATTAAAAAAATAAATTACTGAATCATATCATGGAAAAAAGAAAAACATAACAATGACAGAAAATAGAAGAAAAAGGTCAAAGAGCGAGGGTAAAACAAATTCTTCTAATGGGAGATATAGGGAACCATTCCGTGTGGCATGGTGAATGTAGCGCAGCCCCTGACTCGGAAAACTGGTAGGAAACAAGTCGGCACACGGGACCCAAGCCCACGGATAGGTTTTCCTGTGGGCAATCAGGCCTGCATTGTACCTCAGCTGCTTGGAGGCTTGCTTTTTGCTTAAACTCCCTCACCCTGAATTGAGGCAGCAAATGTTTATTGCATATCTTTAAAGTAACTTCCTAAAATCTATGCTAAACCTCCCAAGGATGGAGTGTAACCAGTTCAACCACTTTTTCCTTTGCATTTGCAAATACCTTTTTTCCTTGTAGTAATTAGCAACTTCCTCTCCTTTGTTACCTGTAAAAAGTAACCACCTAAAGCGAACATGTGCAGAGTAAATGAGGATCATCCTCAATGTAATGTACCCAGAAAAGCAATAAAAGCCTGTCCAGGCAGGGGTCGGCACCCTCTCTCACTCAGAGTGGCCATGCTGTCCCTTTTTCTCCACAGGACTTCTACGTGAATTTGTTCATTGCAGCCACAACACATGGACCCTGCTGGACAGAGTCCACATCAGGGAGAGAAAGAGGAGTTTCAGTGAGTCTAGAGGTGGCCCTGGTGCATCCTCCTGAGGCAGCTCTTCCTCTGAGGCAGGAGCCAGGGCAGGTTCAAGGGAGGGCTCTTCAGGTAAGGGTGGTGGGGCCTCAGTCAGGTCAGGAGATGTTTCACAGGCTGGCCCTGGTTCCAGAGCTTCAGCTGGCACGACCACTGGAGGTGGCATGACCACTGGAGGTAGACAACCCTCCAGGTCCGCAGCAGCCCCCTGGTCTGCCCCTGCATCAGGCTCCTTGGGATGTAGCACAGATGTTAAGGCAGGAGCTGGCTCTGCCTCCTGCACTGGTGTTGCAGTTGGGAGAGGAGAGAAGGTTGCTCATGCACCTGCATTTCCTTTTGGTACCCTGAGGCAGAACACAGCTGCAGCCTGGAACCCACCCTAGGACATCCTACTGGAGGGCAGTCCAGAAGATGGTTGGTCTGAAGCTGGTCTTCCAACTTGGCCAGCCTCTGTGGTTGCTCCTTGTGTGTTTGGCACCAACCCCTCCCTATAAACTCACATGTACCTCCATCTCCATCACACCTGCACCTTACCCCCACCCACCACCACACCTGCACCTCCCCAACCATCTCGCCCTTGGGCTCTGCCTCCTTGGGCTCCAGGACACATGGCCCACTTTGTTTAATGTGGGCCTGGTACTCCAGGTTGGAATTGGAAATTGTGAGCTGTTTGGGGACCCTGGGTGGCTTCAAGGGAGGAGTCCTTCTCCCACCATCCAGTTGCCGTGGTTCCCCAGACCCCCAGGTAGCCACAGACACTTCAGACCTACTATTCCCTCTGCTGGGTGGCACACCTGAGCTTCACTGGGGGAGACAAAGCAGGGGTCTCTGTTGACCAGCTGCTGTTCCTCTATGTCCCAGGTTGAGATGACAGTGACTGACATTGTCAATGTCAGTGACATTGGCAGCTGGTCCTGAGGTCTCAAGCCCTGGATGGTCCTAGTTGCTGCTGCTTGTGCCCCCTGGACCTTCTGCACAAACCTCCACTCAGGAGAAATGAGATTCATCTCTAGGTCACAGGATAAGCCTTGTGCAGAGGGCGTCTCCCACGCTCTATGTCTACCCAGTCAACCTTGGGGCAGTTTTAAACCCAGGGGCAACTTTAGAACATGGCTGCCTGGTTACCAGGGTTCCAAGTTCTGTTGGGCTTTTTGGTCAGGAAATGAGGTCACTGCTTAGTGTAGTGAGGTCACTGCTCTTGTGTGGAAGTAAAGTCAGTGCTCTTGTCTGAGGAGGCACTAGGGTTAGGGACCCCGGCAGGGCATACTCATGGAACCCGATGGCAGAAGGTACAGCTGGGTTTCCTTGTCTCAGGAACCCCCCCATTTTGTTTCTCTTTTTCTGGAGTGCTTATTCTCTCATGTTTTATGTCTTTTCATGTCTGCTTTATTCACAACATCTTCCTCCGCAAGGCTCGTAGTGAATCCTCTGCCGTAACTTTGAATTGTACTTGAATTAATGGTGGCATTTCAGCAGGCAGGCAATTGGGCCATCCATGTCCATGCCTATGCACTACTTACAGACTTCAGTCTCAACTATAAATTCCTAGACCAATGATTCTGCTTCGTCCGTTAAGGGTCAGCCACCCATCTTTTGCCAGTTCATATATAACTAGTGTAGGGGTATTCTCTTGGTTCATAGGAGTATCCTTTTGGCATGGCAACCTTTCTAGTGAAGAAGTGTAGTAGGGATACAGTCAAGACCATCTTTACAAAAGTAGTTATAGGTGGAATGTACTTTGGATGGGTGGAGTCATACCAAAGGAATAAATGCGCTTTGGAGAAAAAAAACAATGGGAAGATAGAAGAGATCATGTATCGTAGGAGGAAGTATGGTAGCTATGGAGATGTGGGTTTAGATTTTTGTCTGATATGTTTATAACCTTTTCATGTGTGCATGTACACACTTGCATTCTATGTGACACAACTTACAGAAAAAAATTAAAATTTAGAACTAGTTTAAGGTATTTCATTCTGCTTTCTTATCTGTCTTCTATCAACTATTGCTTAATTTTTATATATAATTTTTCCATAATTAAGGTTTAATTATTTAAGACTGCTATGTGTACACCAAGCCCCAAATATTTTTATTTCTCAATACACAGAAAGGCTACGTTTCCCAGATAGATGGAACGATATAACCAGGCTGTGGTCAGTGCTACCTGGGCACACTTCTATCCATGGCCACCCAAAATCTTCTCAACCATCTCCATGCTCTGTCCCTCTTCCTGTGTCTACCACCTTGATCCAAAAGATCCAATAGAGGATCCCAAATCCCTGGAAGCTGGTTAAGCCATGGGATAAAAACAATCATGGGCTTCTGAATGACTGTAGGGAGCAGAGACAGGCCCTGTGTCTCAGAGACTTCCATTAGATAATTAAATAAATGACATATGAGTAATACCACTGAGGGGGGGGGGGGTTGGTATTTTTATTTTATTTCTTCCATTACCATTTAATCGCCTTATTTCCCCCTCCCTGCTGCAATCACCACACTGTTGTCTATGCCCATGAGTCCTTTTTCTTTTTCCTTGTTCCTTAGTCCCCAACCTAACCTTCCCCCAGTTAGCTATCATTCTGCTCCCTAACTATGTATGAGTCTGTCTGTATTTTGCCTGTTAGTTCAGTTTGTTCATTAGATTTCACATATAAGTAAAATCATATGGTATTTGTCTGTCTCTGATTGGCTTATTTCACTTACCGTAAGGTTCTCCAGGTTCATCCATGCTGCCACAAAGGATAAAATTATCTTCTTTTATATGGCCAAGTAGTATTCCATTGTGTAAATGTCCCATAGTTGTTTTATCCACTTGTTTACTGCTGGACACTTGGGCTGCTTCCATATCTTGGCAATTGTAAATAATGCTGCAATGAACCTAGGGGGGGGCTTATGTTCTTTTGAATTAGTGTTTTGGATTTCTTTCAATATATTCCCAGAAGTCGGATTGCTGGGTCAAAAGGCAGATCCATTTTAAATTTTTTGAGGAAACTCCATACTACTTTCCATAGTGGCTGCACCAGTCTGCATTCCCACCAACAGTGCAAAAGGGTTCCCCTTTCTCCACATCCCCACCACACTTGCTGTTTGTTGATTTATTGATAACAGCCATTCTGACTGGTGTGAGGTGGTATCTCACTATCGTTTTAATTTGCATTTCTCTGATGATTAGTGACGTTCAGCATATTTTCATATGTCTATTGGCCATCTGTATGTCCTCTTTGGAGAGGTGTCTATTCAGGTCCTTTGCCCAATTTTTAATTGGATTTTTTTTGGTGTTGAGTTCTGTCAGTTCTTTATAAATTTGGGATACTAACCCCTTCTCAAATGTATTGCCAAATACGTTCTCCCATTCTGTGGGTTGTCTTTTTATTTTGTTGATGGTCTCCTTTGCTGTGCAAAATGTTTTAATTTGATATAGTCCCATTTTCTATTTTTTTTCTTTTGTTCTCTTGCATGGGGAGAATATTGCTATGAGCCATGTCCAAGATTTTACTGCCTATGTTTTCTTCTATGATTTTTATGGTTTGGGGTCTAACATTAAAGTTTTTATCCATTCTGAATTTATTCTTGTGTGTGGTGTAAGAAGATGGTCTAGTTTCATTTTCTGCCTGTATCTGTCCAATTATCCCAATACCACTTATTGAATAAAGTGTCTTTAGCCCATTGTATGTGTTTGCTTCCTCTGTTGAATATTAATTGACTATATAAAGGTGGGGTTTATTTCTGGAATCTCTATTCTGTTCTATTGGTCTATATGTCTGTTTTTATGTTAGTACCATGCTGTTTTAATTACTATGGCCTTATAGTATAGCATTTATCAATAATCACCTTAAATGTAAATGTAAATCCTTTTTTCCCAGAATTTGAATTGCTGGAGGGCAGAAACCATCTCTTTCTCCATTTTCTTCTACTCTCAGCATCCTGCAAGGATCTCATGTATGGCCAACACCCAAACCGTTAACTGAATTCAGCCCTCTGGGAGCAAGCACTTAGCCACAGCACATAACTTCTAAGTGCCGAGATCCCTAGAGCTGAACTCAATGTTATGCTTTACCATTTTAGCTTAGATTTTCCCAAAAGCAGAACCTGATGTAAGGATTTGGGTGCAGGTAGTGTATTTTGGAGGTGATCCCCAAAAAGCAGTGTGAGGGACAGGTGACCATGAGACAGGGAAGGAGGAAAAGAAAACATGAGGGAGACTTATCAAGGCCTCTGCTATAGGGTATGGTGGAGAGTTTTATTTTGCTGGAATGTCTTTGAAAAATACAGAATGCCTCCCAGAATTTCATTCCCAAGGACAGTGGCTGCAACATTTATCCACTATTTCCATTTCCCCATGTCAACAGAAAGTTTCGAGGCAAAGAGAGGCACCTACAGGCACTTGAAGTGGGACACTGTTCTCCTGAGCTTGGCAGGGGATGGAGCCAGAGGTGGGCCAAGGGGATGCGGGGCATCAAGAGCATCTTCTTCATTTACTGTAATGACTTTGCCTGCCCTCCCTCCCTCCTTCTTTGAGGAAGAGTCTCTCATTTCTTTTATCCTGCATAGTGTTTATGGATGACTTTAAATACCTTTTAAATAGAAACAGATTCAGCCTTTATGTGGTTAAGTTTGCTATTTGGATTAACAGAGTGGGAGACTAAAGCTATCAGAAAGCCCGAAAGCATATTCCCCTCCCATAATCCTTAGGTACCTGCCACACCCTTTATGGGGAAAGATTCTTGGAGAGTCTTTCTGCTCCAAGCTGAACACACCCAACCTCTTCACTTGTCCTTTCTCAATGCTTCTCACAGTGAACATTGGCCCTGCTCTACCAATCTCATTTCTGCTCATATCTTTGCTGGTTCAAGGCATTCATCAATCAGTTCACCTCAAAAGCTATCTCTCCACTTTTATACCTCTTTCTAGTTATTATGAGTTGAATTGTGTTGTTCCCCATCTCCAATTCTTATGTTGAAATCTTAGCTACCACCCCCCACTACCTCAGAATGTGACCTTATTTTTACTTAATGTTGTCATGGATATAATTAGTTAAGATGAGGTTTCCTTTCTTCTACTACTTTGAACTTTATTTGTTGTTCTTTTTCTAGCTCCTTTAAGTATAAAGTTAGATTGTTTATTTGAGATTTTTCTCGTTTCTTGAGGTAGGCTTGTAATGTCGTGAATTTCCCTCTTAGGACTGCTTGTCGCTGCATCCCACAGTTTTTGTGTTGTTCTGCTTTCATTTTCACTGGTCTCAAGCTCTTCTGATTTCCTTCTTGATCCCATTGTTAACCCATTTATTGTTTAAAAATGTGTTATTTTGCCTCTGTGTGTTTGTGCATTTTTCAGTTTTTTCCTTGTGACTGATTTCTAGTTTTATACTGTTGAGGCCAGAGAAGATGCTTCATATGATTTCAATCTTCTTAAATTTATTGAGACTTGTTTTGTGTCCTAACATGTCCATCCTGGAAAATGTTACATTTGCACTTGAAAAGTATGCATATTCTGCCGCTTTGGGGTGAAAGGCACAGAAAATACTAATGCAGTCCATTTGGTCTATTGTGTCATTGAAGGCCTCCATCTCCTTGTAGATTTAATGTCTGGAAGATCTATCCATTGATGCCAAAGGGAGAGTTAAAATCCCCTACTGTGCCTGTATTCCTATCAATCTCTGCATCTATGTCCACCGAGATTTGCTTTATGTATTTAGGTGTTCTTGTGGTGGGTGCATAAATGTTTACAAGGGTTATTACCTCTTGTTGGATTTCTCCACTTTTTTTTATCATTATGTAACGTCCATCTTTGTCTCTTATCATAGCCTTTGTTTTAAAATCTTTTGTGTGATATAAGTATTGTTACCCCAGGTTTTGTTTTTACATCTCCATATTATGAAATATCTTTTTCCATCCCTTTACTTTCAGTTTGTATGTGTCTTTTGTTCTAAGGTGGGGCTCTTGTAGAACAGCAGTCCCCAACCTTTTTTGACATCAGGAACTGATTTCATGGAAGACAGTTTTCCATGGACCAAGGTTGGGGAGTGCTTTAGGGATGATTCAAGTGCATGACATGGTCACCTCCTGCTGTATGGCCCAGATTCTAACATGCCTGGACCAGTACTGGTCTGTGGCCGGGAGGTTGGGGACCCCTGTTGTAGAAGACATATATGTGGGCCTTCTTTTCTTATTAGTTCAGCTACCCTATGTCTCTTGATTGGCGTGTTTAATCCTTTACATTTAAAGTGATTATTAATAGGCACACATTTATTGCCATTTTACTCTTTAAAAATATTCTCTTCTTTTTCTCCCTTTCTTCTTTTAAAAAAGTCTCTTTAACATTTCTAGTAACACTGGTTGGGTGTTAATGAATTCCTTTAGTGTTTTCTTGTCTGGGAGATGCCTCATTTCTCCTTCTATTTTAAATGATAGTTTTCCTAGGTAGAGTAGTCTTGGTTGCAGTCTTATGAGAGCTCCCCTGTTGTTAACTAACTGTCTTTCTCTTGCTGCTCTTAAGATTCTCTGTCTTTAACGTTTGCAATTTTAATTATGATGTGTCTTGATGTGGGCCTTTTTGTGTTCATCTAGATTGGGATTCTCTGTGCTTCCTGGACAGGTGTGTCTTTTTCCTTCACCAGGTTAGGAAAGTTTTCTGCCATTATTTTTTTCAAATAAGTTCTAGGTCCCTTGTTTTCTCTCTTTTCTTTCTGGTACCTCTATGATGTGGATGCTGTTATGCTTCATGTTGTCCCAGAGATCCCTTAAACCAGCCATCCCCAACCTTTTTTGCAACAGGGACCAGTTTCACGGAAGACAATTTTTTCACAGACTGGGGTGGGTGGGGATTGCTTTATAGCCAGCCACCTGATGCAGCTTAGTTGTCACTTGCCACTCACTGATGAGGTTTTGATATGAGTCTGCAAGCAATTGATTTATTATGGTCTCTATACAGTCAAACCTCTCTGCTAATGATAACCTGTATTTGTAGCTGCTCCCTGGCACTAGCATCACTGTTTCAGCTCCACCACAGATCATCAGGCATTAGATTCTCATAAGGAGGACACCACCTAGACCCCTTGCATGCATAGTTCACAGTAGGGTTGTGCTCCTATGAGTAACAAATGCCACTGCTGATCTGACAGGAGGCGGAGCTCAGGTGGTAATGCAAGCATTGGGGAGTGGCTATAAATACAGATGAAGCTTTGCTTGCTCACCTGCCACTCACCTCCTGCTGTGCAGCCTGGTTCCTAATCGGCCATGGACCTTGTCCATGGCATGGGGGTGGGGGACACCTGTTTTAAACTATCCTTATTTTTTAAAATTCTTTTTCTTTTTGCTGCTCTGATTGGGTATTTTCTGCTACCTTGTCTTCCAAATCACTCACTTGATCTTCAGCTTCATCTTACCTACTGTTGATTCCTTTTAGTGTATTCTTCATTTCAGATATTGTTTTCATTTTTGACTGGTTCTGTTTTATGGTTTCTAAGTCATTTTGTATTCGGTTGAAGTTCACACCAAGTTCCGTGATCATCCTTATAACCATTGTTTCGAACTCTGTATCTGGTAGACTGCTTGCCTCCATTTCATTTAGTTGGTTTTTTTTTTTTTTTTTTTAATGATTTCTCCTTTTCTTTAGTTTGTGGCATGTTTTTGGTCTCCCCATTTTGGCTGCCTCTCTGTGTTTGTTTGTGTGTACTAAGTAGATCTTCTACTTCTCCCATTCTCTGTAGGATGGCCTTGTGTAGTAGGTATCCTGTGCGACCTAGTGGTACAGTCTCCCTGATCACCTTGGCTGGGCGCTCCAGACATGTCCCTTGTGTGGGTTATGTGAATCCTCTTGTTGTGGTTGGGTCTTGATTGCTGTTGGCATGTGAGTGGTGACCTTCAGGCCAGATGACTGTTAGGATTGACCTCAACCACAGTGTACAAGCTGCTGGGTGAGTGCTGACCACACAAAGCATAATTCACCTCAGCAGTTTCTGGTGCTTGCCAAGATATCCCTTTAGGTGTGCTACTGTGGAAGCAATTGAGTCCTGTCTTTATGTTGTCTGAAGTTTGTTCTGGAGCCTCTTGAGAGGGTCACCAGTGCAGCTCAGTGTCAGACACTGCCTGTGACTGGCCCTGGACAACCTGTTTGGAGCTACAAAGCAATCCATAGTCAGTAGCTGCCTCTGCTAAGTGTGGGTGTGCATGTGAAGGGCCAAGGTGTACACCAAGGCTGGCTCCCATGAGCACTGACCCCAGGGGGCAGGTTAGCAAAAGGCCCAAGGCTTCTTGAGATCTGCTTCTGTCTGTCTGCCTCTGTCTGATGGCTGCCTGTCAGATTCAGGCACCGAAAGATCCTCCAGTGGTGCTCAAGTTGCATTAGGTAGGTTCTCGGTGAGTCGCCACATAGGGGCAAGTGCTGTTCACCAAATTGGTACAGGTTCAAACTTGGTGCCAGTGCTGGGTCTTATGCCACTCAGGAAAAGTCCCAAGGTACACCAAGGCCAGCTGCTACTCCCCATGTTCCCACAGACCTTTGTAGTAGGCCAGGGTCTCAGGGAGTCATCAGGGTGAGACCAGCAGTGTTTGTCAGGCTGAAACAGGGCAAGATTGCCTCATGAAGGTATGGTTCTGCGCTAGTCAGGTGTGTAAGGGAATAAAGGTCCTTGACCTTGAGCCACACTACTCAGTCTGCCCCAGATGCTGCCCAGACCTCCCAGATAGCTTAAGCTTGGCAGGACAGGGCTGCTAGGAAGTTAAGAAGGTGGGTTTAGTGGATTTTCCAGGAGGGAGCCGTAGTCAGGCTTACAGGAAGGGGGTGGAATGGCCTCCACCTCAGAGCACACAACTCAGCCTCTGGCACCCTCAATCTGAGTGGACATCTACACCATGGGCCCAGGCAGCTGGATCCTCCACAGGGTATGAGCACCTCAGGGCAGGGTGACAGGAAGTCAAGAGGGAGGGGCTATTGCATTCCATATTGATACCATATGGACAGGAGTGCTTGGCCCATCTAGGGTGGTGTGGAGAGGGACTCAGTACAGGGACCCTGGCAGCCGTCCCTTCACTTCTCTCCCTGGAGCTATACAATGTAGTCTCTCTTCCCACAACTGTAGCAGCTCTGAGCTGCCCTCCCTCTAACGGAGCCTAGGCAAGGGGCTTCAGACAAGATTTTGGGCACTGGCCCTTTAAGAGGAGGCTTGGGTTTCTAGGAGACTACCATCTCTCCCTGGTGGACAAATCCCATTGGTTTTCATAGCCATATGTTATGTGGGCTCCTCTTCCTAGCTCTGGTGCTCCAAACTCGGAATCCCAGCATTGGGATGAGACCCCACACTCTTCATCAGGACCTCTGCAGATGAAATGTCCTTCTGGGTTCTCAGCTGCAGCATGTGGGTGCAGGGCCAGCCCTTTTCGCTTCTCTGTCCTATGTCTCTATGTGGCTTCTTCTGTAAACCCTTGGTTATAAGACTTCAGCTAGTCTTCAATTGGTTATTCAGGTGGATTGTTCCATATTTTAGTTGTAATTCCAGTTTGTTCCTGGGAGAAGATGAGTGTAGCTTCCACCTATTATGCCACCATCTCACACCCACTCCATTTCTTCCTGAGTCAGTTTCAGTAGTCTGTGTCTTTCTAGCAATTTTTCCATTTAATGTAAGTTATCTAATTTGTTGGCATACAGTTGTTCATTACATTCCTTTATAATCCTTGTAATTTCTCTAGTCAGTAGTGATGCCCCCTCTTTGATTCCTGGTTTTAATAATTTGAGTTTATTTGAGTTACTTTTATTTCTTGGTCACTGTAGCTAAGCTTATTAATTTTGTTGATATTTTCAAAAACAAAACAACTTTTGGTTTCATTTATGTCCTCTGTTGTTTTTCTGGTTTCTTTTTTATTTGTTTCCTCTCTAGTCTTTAGTATTTTTTTCCTTTTGCTTACTTCGTGTTTTGTTTGTACTTCTTGCTCTACATTCTAAGGGTGTAAAGTTAGTTACTTATTTGAGATTTTTTTTCCTAACATAAGATTTACAGGGGGTGGAGGTGGGTAAAGAGGGTCAAAATGTACAAACTCCCAGTTATAAAATAAGTCATGGGGATTTAATGTATAGCATAATGACTATAGTTAATTATAAGGTAGTACATATTTGAAAGTTGCTAAATAGTAGATGTTAAAAGTTTTCATCACAAGAAAAAAATTGTAATGATGTATGGTTACAAATGTTAATGAGACTTATTGTGGTTATCATTTGCAATATATAAATATCAAATCATTATGTTGTATACCTGAAACTAATATGTTATATATCAATTATACCTTAGTAAAAAAGAATTTCTAGCTATAAATTTCCCTATAAGCACTGCTTTTACTGCATCCCATAAATATCAGTATATTTTATCCTCAATCATTTCAAAGTATTTTCTAATTTCTTTTAATCTTCACCTGAGGACATGCTTATTGATTTTAGAAAGGGGGAAGGGAGTTCCGACCAAGATGGAGGCATAGGTAGAGATGCTTTGCTTCCTCGCACAACCAAAGGAACCATAACAACCAATTTAAAAATAATAAACAAGCAGAAGTGCTAGAAAATCAATCTGCATGGAACTCCAACAACCAAGAAGTTAAAGAAACATTCACCCAGACTGATAGAAGGGACGGAGACAGGAAATGGGCACCCCAGTGGAGAGGACGTGTGGCAAGGCTTCGGACCATGCAGATAGGGCAGGAACTAAACCACCCAACTGGCCACGTGGCTGAATGGGAAACTAAAGATTCAAAGCTAGCTGTAAACTACCGCAGGGGTTGCCATGGTGGGAGACACTCCCAGTCTCACAGGAGAGAGTTCGTTGGAAAGTGGGGCTAGAGTGGAGCAAGTGAGAGGCACTGTTCCGTCTCTGACCCCTCCCCCACAGACAGTGCCACAACGCAGCAAAGAGGGTTGCCCTGCCCTGGTGAATACCTAAGGCTCCTCCCCCTTACAACATAACAGGTGCACCAAAACAAAGAAATATGGCTCAAATTACAGAACAGATCAAAACTCCAGAAAAAGAGCTAAGTGACAAGGACATAGACAGCCTATCTGATGCAGAGTTCAAAACACTGGTAATCAGGATGCTCACAGAACTGATTGAGCTCAGTCACAAAATGAAGAAAGAAATGAAGGCTACCCAAAGCAAAATAAAGCAAAATTTACAGGGAACCAACAGTGAAGGGAAGGAAACTGGGACTCAAATCAATGGTATGGACCAGAAGGAAGAAAGAAACATCCAACAAGAACAGAATGAAGAAACAAGAATTAAAAATAAATGAGGAGAAGCTTAGGAACCTATGGGACTACTTTAAACATTCCAACATTCAGATCATAGGGGTGCCAGGAGAACAAGAGCAAGAAATGGAAAACTTATTTGAACAAATAATGAAGAACTTCCCCAAGCTGGCAAAGGAAATAGACTTCCAGGAAGTCCAGGAAGCTCAGAGACTCCCAAACAAGTTGGACCCAAGGAAGCACACAACAAGGCACATCATAATTACATTACCCAAGATTAAAGATAAGGAGAGAATCTTAAAAGCAGTGAGAGAAAAGGAGACAGTTACCCACAAAGGAGTTCCCATAAGACTGTCAGCTGATTTCTCAAAAGAGACCTTACAGGCAAGAAGGGGCTGGAAAGAAGTATTCCAAGTCATGAAAGGCAAGGACCTCTATCCAAGATTACTGTATCCAGCAAAGCTATCATTTAGAATGGAAGGGCAGATAAAGTGCTTCCCAGATAAGGTCAAGTTAAAGGAGTTCATCGTCACCAAATCCTTATAATATAGAAATGTTAAAGGGACATATCTAAGAAATAGAAGAAGATAAAAAAAACTATGAACTCATAACTACCAACAACTGAACCTAAAAAACAAAGACAAAAGCTAAGCAAACAACTAGAACAGGAACAGAACCAGAGAAATGGAGATCACATGGAGGGTTTTCAGTGGGGAGGAGGATGGAAAAGGTACAGGGAAGAAGAAGCATAACTGGTAGGTATAAAATAGACAGAGGGAGAAGTTAAGAATAGTGTAGGAAACAGAGAAGCCAAAGAACTTACATGTACAACCCATGGACATGAACTAAGGGGGGGCGGGTGATGCTGGAGGGCAGGGAGGGGGCATAAAGGGGATAAAAAAATTGGGAAAACTGTAATAGCATAATCAATAAAATATACTTAAAAAAGAGAGGGGTAAGAAAAGGAGAGAGGGAGAGAAACATTGATAAAAGAAAGAAATATCGATTGTTTGCCTTCCACATGTGCCCCAACCAAGGACCACACCCGCAACCCAGGGCAAATGCCCTGACCCAAAATCAAATCTGTGGTTTGATTTCACCTAATAGGACAATGCTCGAACCAACCTAGCCACACTGGTCAGGGGTATTTTCTAATTTCTATTAAAATTTCTTCTTTGATCCATTGGTAACTTACATTGTGTCATTTAATTTCCACATATTTGTGACTTCCAAAATGTTCCCATTGTGGCCTAAGAACATACTTTGTATAAATTCAGTTATTTTGAATGTTTTGAGACTTGTTTTGTGGCTGCTATACGGTCTATCCTGGAGAATATTCCATAAGCACATGAGAAGATCTTTCTGCTATTGTTTTGCCATAGATGACATGGGCCTGGTTGGTTGATAGCATTGTTCAGGTGTTCCGTATTCTTGCTAACTTTCTGCTTGGTTGTTCTATCTAGATGCGATATTGATGTCTCCAATCATTATTTTGATTTTTTAAATTTCTCCCTTAGGTTATTTTATATTTAATCTTAACAGTAACCTCAGAGTGATCTTTTTCAAAAGTAAGTCATGTTATGTAACTCCTTTTCAAAATCCTCTAATGCCTTCCCACCTCATTTGTAATACAAATCAAGGTATATACAATATACAATACAATGTCAACAAAATATGTTCACATTGCCTCATACTGTATTCCACACCGTCCTCCAAGTTCTCTTCTTCTTTGATCCAGTTTATTGCCGACCCCACCCCCAACATTCCCTAAACGTGCCATGCACTTGGTCCACAGGACCTTTACACTTGCAGTTCTCTCTGCCTGAAACGCCCTGCTTTCAGACGTCTACAGGACTCCCTTCCTCACTCTTTTCAGACCTTCGCTCAAATATCCTTCTCAGAGAGATATTACCTGATCACCTAGTTTAAATTGTAATGTCTCTTCATTCCCCATTGATTTTTTTCTCCCTAACACTGGTCATAATGTAACAAAATAATGCAAATAATGTGTTATTTGTCTTTCTGCGTTAGAATGTGAACTTCAAGAACACAAGGATTTTTGTCTGTTTTATTCCGGTGTATCTCCAGCATTGGATCAATGCCTGTCACTTGGTAGGTGCTTAATAAATGTACACTCCATGAAGGAATGAATCTCCTGAGCACAGCTGGAAGAAACCAGTCAGCTCGGCAGCAGATTAAGTTAGAGGCATTGTCAGTCAATGTATTTATGTGGCCTCTAAATACAGATCCATTCTGTTTGATAAGACTCTGCAACTGTGAACAATCATTTTCTTAAAAATCCATTAATGGTATTAAAATTACCAATATTAACATTGATCGAGTTGGGCCAGCTTGCTTCTCTCTTCCATTTCCATCTTCTCCATCTCTGTTTCCAAATATTTTGGGGCATTTACTATATACTAAGCGCTGAATATAAAGTAGCACACCTGTAGTGATGAAGTCCTTACCTTAATGAAAATTACATTATAACTTTCTGAAATTCACTGTGCAAAATTTATCAAACCATTTTCCCTAGAAGTTCCCTATCCAGTTTCTCCTCAGTTTCAAGTATTTTCTCCTAGATCAACTAACTTTTAATAGAATTTTAGCAAATGATTTAAATTGAACCTTACCATTTTCATGCACATAAGTCAGTTTTCAAATACTGCAAAAACCAAGTTTTAAGCCTCACAGATATTTGAAGAAGTTTAAAGAAAATAGTTGGCAGTGGAAAAGCATTTATAAATTTGAAAGCTTAGTGCAAATTAGCAGCATTAAACTAATGTCAGGCAAAGGTTCTTCACGTAACATGTTATGCTTCAGCTACAAATCCCAAGCTGAAACTTTAAAAACATTTTGTATCAATTATTTCACAGGAATATTTTGATGACATTGTGGTTCATTATCATGGTTAAAATTATTGCCAATTTTACCAAAAAAAGGAGTCTGTTTCATTAATTCCTGGTATATATGAAACTGTAGCCAGAGTAATTTTTCTAATGGCTAAAAAGGTTTTAGTCTTTTGTCAGCAAGTACTGTGGTTAAAATATTTCAACCACAGATTCCTCTTATTTCATCAGAGTGCAGCCAAGTACCTGAATGGGAGAGCAGAGGTAGAGAAAGGACACTGGCCAGTCAGCAGAAAATTCTGAATCTACTCATAGGGCATAAGCCTAATTGCTCACCTATCTCACTTGACACCTAGAAAGACTGTTTTGAGAAAACTTTTGTGAATGTTTTTAAAAAGTGTCTCTAAGATACAATGTTTAAAACATTTTATTTATTTAATTTTGAAGAGAGGGGAAGGGAGGGACAGAAACATCGATGTGAGAGAGAAACATAAATCAGTTCCTTCTCGTACACACACCTACCAGGGACTGAACCCACAACCCAGGCATGTGCTCTGACCAGGAATCAAACCCGCAACCATTCAGATCACAGAACGATGCCCAACCAACTGGGCCACTGTGGTCAGGGCTGCAAGATAAATTTTAACAAGCGTAATAACCAAGTACGAGCTCCCTATTGGATTTTCCCACAAAATCTGAGCTGTTTGACAAATAAGCAGTGTCACCAAAAACCTAAGGACATGGTAGAATAAAAATGCAGCAAAATTAGCCTAACTACAGGGTAAATTAAAACTTGAAGACCTTCAGTTCAAAGCAGTTCGGAAGAGGTGTGCTGAGTGAGACTTGTCCAGAATTCACAAATGTGTCCATGTTTCTGAATAACTTTGCAGAAGCAAAATCACTATGGAAACCTGCATATTCTGACCTGGAACTCATCCAAATTGCATTATAGTCAAAGTTTGTGACAAATAGAGACGTTTCAGGAACTTGCAGTGACATCCCTGGCTCTCCTCAGACTCAAAGCACACCCAGCAATAGAAGTGGAAACTAGGGCTGTGTTCTTAAACATTTCGGTTTCAGAATCCCTTTACCTCTTAAAAATTACTTGGGACCAATCAGAACTTTTTTAAATGTGCTTTTTATCTATCAATGTTTACCATATTAGAAATTAAAAGAATTTTTAGATATGTTCATGAATGTATATAAAATCATAATAGCCCCACTACATGTTAATGTAAGTAACATTTTTTTTATGACAAAGAACTATATCTCCCTGAAAGTGGTGGGGGGCGCGGCATTGTTTCACATTTTTACACTATTCTTTATGTCCAGCTCAAAGGCAGCTGGTCGCTCATATCTGTTTTTGCATTGAGTCCTCTGCATGTCCTATTTGATTGAAGTATATGAAGAAAAACACAGACATACAGATGTGTTATAAAAGGAAGGAGTATTTTAATAACCTTTTCAGATAATTATGGTTATTCTTAGTTGATACTACACCAACATTTAATAAGTGGCAGGTTTTTTAAAAGAGCGGTTGCAATGTGAAACGTGAAATGCTATCAATGAAGTGTTCACACTGTTGTAATAAAATCCATTGGTCCATATTTCACTTCAAATGATCTTTTCCCATTCCTAATTTTGTAACATCATATGTTGGTTATTTGAAAATATGATTCACGCACTCAACGATAATCCACATGTTGACACATTTCATTATACAATATAAAACAAACCACATTGGCTCATATCACGAATGATCTCATCAGTAAAGTATTTAAGTTGTAGGAAGCTGTCATGCTCAGTGGTGAACAGGGTCTGTCCAGAAATTATCCAGCCACATGCTAAGAAAAAGAGACATTTATTGAAGAAGATACACGATGCAAGAAACATTGTACGTAAGACAATGACATCTCAGTCCCCTTCAAAGTAGATATATTGGGACCTTACACAGTTCTAATTGCCATCAGCTACCCTGGCATATTTTCCTGAATCTCATCGATGGTCTGAAATCTCTTCCCTTTCAAAGGTGATTTTAGTTTTGGGAAAAGCCAGAAGTCTCAGGGCACTAAATCTGGGCTGTAGGGAGGCTGAGTCACCTGGGTGATTCGATGTTTTGTAAAATAACTCTGCACGAGACGTGATGCATGAGCAGGTGCATTGTCATGATGAAGCTGCCAATCACCAGTTGCTCATGGTTACAGCCTTCTAATCATCCAAATAGTTTTTGCAGAGGAATGTTCAAGCTTAATGCAAGCTTTGATGCACATTCGTTGCTCTACTCGCTGTCATTTTCAATGTGACAGCCACACAGTACACATGCTCACTCAACAGCATCTACAGCTTTCAGTGACTAGTGAAGTTGTCATTGTTCACACATGTGCATTCCAGTCCACTCTGCTTGGCTACCAGGTTACATCAGTGTCACACAAACTGTTCTTGTTATATTAACAATGGTGGAACTTTTTCCAGACAGACCTTATAGAAGTTTTCCAAAATTCTAATTTTTACATTTAAAAGCTCAAATTATCATTGGCAACCAACACTGTCCGTTGTTTTTCTCATAGTAGCAATAGTCTGGCTTAGTTCACTGTTCAGAAAACGTCTGCCAAATACTCAACTCTGCATAACCTCAGTCTGTCTGTCTGTTGTTCTTTCACGTAAAAACTGTGTTCAGTGGGAACTGATAGTTTTCTTTCAACTCAAACAACAGAACAAGTGGTTTTCTTCCAGACAACCATCATGTTGGTTACATAGCACACGTGTCTCATGCATACTCCCCATTTTGTCGCACACAAGTTTCTTAAAAGTTGTACACTCAAGGATGGAGATTAAGTAAAATTAGTGATTTTTACTGCCCTTATCTAGCATACTCTTAAGTGAACTAGCTTTTTTTTTTTGTCTTAACTGTGAGTGCATGGTGGAGAAAAATGCAATAGCGACCAGTACAATGTGTTGCCACTGATTTGATCTATGATAAGGCACTGGGTTGTTTTTCCAATTATTGCTTCTTCACCACCAGAGAAACGTCAATGCAGGGAAAAGGGAAATAATGTCTTAGCATTATTATGAAAATAGTTTTGACTGCATACGTCCCTTGCAAAGGTCTGAGACACTCATGGGTCCACAGACCACACTTTGTGAACCAGACTATGAGAAGCTGTAAAGCAGAGCAAGGGAGACAACGTACTTTGCACCCACCAGTACAGTATAGAACAGCTAGCTTTGATTTCAGAACCCCTCTTTCCGAGTACCCCAACCCATTATACGCTACGTCCCCCATGCTGCCTCCCAGCCTATTTCTATCTCTGTGCAGGCCTTTGCCTCTATCGGTGAAATTAGAGGTGACAAAAATATGCTATGCGGAGGTCCTTTTCTCCCCAGTGAGTGTCCATCAAGCACTAATACTCTTTTGTTTTCACTTAGCCTGGAACTGGCCTCAGAAACTACTCAATCCAGGTGCAATTAGCCATAATCAATCAATCAATCAATCAATCGACCAGGACTAACAACAGACTGAAATTTATCAGTCCTCATCTCAATCATTACAAAGCAAGTGTGTGAGGTAAGAGGGTGAACCTCTTTCTTTCTTCTTTACAAGTACAAAAAAGTTTTCCAGGAAGAGACGTGGACAGCTCCAAG
The DNA here is from genome assembly GCF_022682495.2 of Desmodus rotundus. NCBI lineage: Eukaryota > Metazoa > Chordata > Mammalia > Chiroptera > Phyllostomidae > Desmodus > Desmodus rotundus. The sequence goes on along the minus strand of NC_071389.1, from coordinate 108,465,555 downwards.
TGGTGGCATTACCCAGAATAAGTAATCCTTAAAAGTTGATCCCAACAGACCAGCTGGTCTCCTTGAATTTATTACTAGTCCAACAGCCTATTAGATGCTTCCTACCTACTACAGAACTCTACATTGTATCTGTTTGCATATTTCCAAATTATGCTTTGCTGTCTAAACATAGTTAGGCCTCCACAATTACTGCAATGACTTTCCTGACTCTCACCTTATGCTCTTCCTGCCTGAAAACTTCTGCTCTTTGACCAGGTTCTTCCTTATGTTGCACTGGCCGTGAAGTTTAGGGCAGCTGAAGATATTTCAGAAGCTAGAGCAAAAGGCAGGATTCGGGAACAGAAATATCTGCTTGTAGACAATGAAGAAATTGTTAGGGGGTTGAGATTCTATTTGAATGTCCAATCACACGTTCACAAACCTGTTTATTATGCCTCACTGTTCTCAGCTAGAGAATCAAATTCTGGAAGAGTGCAACCTTGGCCTTGTTTATTAAAATACAGCTTTTATTTTGTTAATTTTTTCCTGTTTCTCAGGATCTCAAATGAAAATTTTGATGGAAAATATTATTTTATATCATTGTTCTTCACTATGTTTTTCAATTATTCACATATTTCTGCCCTCATAACTTTAGTTATCATTACAGTAACATTATCCTGGAAATAAGAATTCTTGTTACATACTTTCTACACTAGAAACTCCCAATCAGTTCTTATTTAAAATTATTCTCCAGACAATCTACCAATACAAAAGGCAAATCAAACAGAGTTCATGGATACTCACAGAGAATTCCCAACTAGAGCCACACAAATAGAGGACAAATCCATATTTCCTCCTAACTTGGAAAATTTGTCCTGCTAGAGTTAAACTGCCAATGTCTTCTGAAAGCCAAAACAAAACAAAAAAATGTACTTTGTTAAAAATCCCTTCACAGGAGAAAACACACACACACACACACACAAATGGAAACACAGATGTGAATTTAGCTTATAAAGACCAAAGGGTATCAGTTTTATTTAGTATTTTACTCAAACCTGGTGCAAAATTATAAATTTGCTTCATTTTAGTAAGTCACATTCCTATTCATTTGTTGTCCTTATTGTCTAAAGCTATTGGATGACTTTCATTTCTCTGAGTTTTTAAGATTGTTATCCATTGCTATACCTTGACATAAGCTAAAATACTTTCTGCTTAAAATACCTTTACTAGTTATCCTCTGGTCAAAGTGTTACTCTTTCACTGACCTCAGTCTCTTCTGTGGAGCCTTTCTGTCCGGGGTGGTTTTCTCCTCCACTGCCTTCCTCTAATCTACGTGCAGTGCCATCATGCATGGAACTCCCACACTGCTCATACTCAGCGTCCTCTATTCCACCACTTGACGCTCTCACCGTTCTCTTCTGCCAAACTCTTTGTGGTGTTCTGCAGGGCAAGGGCCATGTTTCACTCATTTTTATCGTTTCAGTACAGTATCCAGCCTAGTCTAGATGTTAATGAATATTAAATGAATTTTGGGTTTTACGACTTCTGCATTTAATTTACTTCACATTTCTTTTTAGGTTTCAATTTTTTCTTATTCTCTTTACCTTAATGATCTCAAAGTGGAAACAAGTAAACCATTAGAGACTCAGGAAACCACTTTGGTTTTCAGATCTGTCCGATGGAGCTGGATACACAAATCTATTTTAAAAGCCTGTAGTAAAAATAAATTTCTTACTCTCTTCAGAGGAAAATGCTAAATAAATAAAAAAGGGGTTCACTTTGGAAAACCATTTTGCAGTTTATAATGAAGTACGACATTGTTGAGTGCAAACAAAAACTTGGCCAGGTATTCCTTCAGCAAAAATTACTTATTCAGGATAAAGAAAGGATTGCTATCCTCTATACGCAGCCATGGTGAGCCATGTGCAAGAAGAATGTGACACAAAGGGGAGGAAGCTCTTTTATAGAGGGGAGAGGAAATGGGGAGGGGGTGCTGTTACAGTCACAGAGTTCTGTTATAACCATAGAGTTCTTCCTCTAGGGCTTTCAAGACTGAAAAAGGATGTGAGAGTTCTTCCTATGGGCCCTCCCAATTCCTGTCACATACCTACCTATCATCAAGCGATGCTAATTCTAGGCATTTACCCAAAATATGAAAAACATATTCACAAAAATATTTATGGCCACTTTATTCATAGTAGCAAAAATTGTAAATAGCCCACATTTTCATCCACAGGAGAATGTATAAATAAATTGTGGTATATTCATATAGTATAATACTATTTACCAATAAAAATGGAATTGAACTATTGATACATCCAAGAAAATGATTAAATCTCAAAAACATAAAGCTGAACAAAAAGAGCTGGACAAAAAGAGTATTATGGTATGGTCCTGTTTATATGAAATTTAAGAACAAGTAAAACTAATCTATGGTTATAGAAATCACAATATTGGATAGTTCTGGTGGGGAAAGGGATTATCTGGAAAGGAGCATCAGGAATTTTCCATGGGGAGGCAATGTTCTGTATCTTGATTGGAAATATTGGTTATAAGATTATATAGATATAGATAGAGATAGAGATATGGATATGGATATAGATAGATGTAGATATACACATATGTCAAAAGTCACCCCATTGCACAGTTTAGGACTTGTGCATTTTGGTCTGTATATTTTAAAAAATCTATCTCTCTCTCTCTGTTTCTCTGTGTATGTGTACACACACACACACACACACATATTAAGTGGAGAGTGATGTACCACATTTAAAATGGTGGGCCACAGCAAAAATACATTTACTTTTGGAATTCATTTTGGTTTACTATTATTTTTATTTTATTAATATGCTTTTCTTAAGATAATAGAAGTATAATTTTGGTACATTTAGCCTGGATCAACTGATAGCATATAAATAACAGAGTATGCTAACAAAATAGAAAGATTGACTTAGAACTGAATTTCTCCTATGACGAAGACTTTTAAAAAGTTAACTAAAATAAACATGGTGGCAAAGTAGGCGGAAGCTACACTAACCTCCTCCCAGGACCAAACTGGAATTACAATAAAGTATAGAAAAAAAATCATCCTGAATAACCAACTGAACAATTAGCTGTAGAGAAGCCCTATAACTAAGGACATGCAGAAGAAACAATATTATTACATCAAGACTGGTAGGAAGTGAGGAAGCATGAGAGGGCTGGCACAGCTGAATTTCTGGAGGGATATTTCAGTACCTGAGGGCACTGACTTCAGTACCTGCAGTATGGGAAATGACCTGAGGCAGACAACTCCCCTCCAAATGGCATCAGCCATGGGGAAACAGTAGCCCCACCCACAGGAAACCCTCTTACCCTACTCTGTGCAGCTTAAACTTGGCTGCAGAGGAGTATAGCTGGAGGCATTTTCAATGATTAAACCTAACAGAAAGCCTGCAGGCAGAGCAGGATCCCTGGGAGCTATGAGACTTTAGCTGACCATACCCCAGGCTCAGTGCTGGTAAAAGATGGCCTTGGTATGCAGTTTGGTCCTTTCCACAAGCACCCAGGCCCAACAAAGGGAGCCACGATGTGTGGGTCACCAATAGCTCCAAACAGGTTGCCCAGGGCTAGTCACAGGCATCTTACATAGGGCTGCACAGGCAGCCAAAACGGGAAGACAAAGAAACAGGCCTGAGATTAAAGAACAAATCATTCTCCAGAAGGAAAAATAATATGGAGGCAATTTATCAGATATAGAGTTTAGAATAATGATTATAAGGATACTTAACACCATGAAGACATAGAAACCATAAAAAAGGACCGGTCAATAATAAAGAATGCAATATCTGAAATAAATAATGTACTAGAAGGAATAAATGGTAAGTTAGATGAAGCAGAGGATAGAATCAGTGTTTTGGAAGATAAGGTAGAAAAAACACCCAGGCAGAGCAGCAAAAAGAAAAAAGAATTAAAAAAAAAAAAGAGAGTTTAAAAAACATTTGGGACAACAAGAAGCATAGCAACATCTGCATTATGGGGATAACAGAAGGAGAAGAGAGTGGGAAAGGGATCAAAAACAAATTTGAAGAAATAATAACTGAAAACTTCCCTAACCTGGTGAAGGAAAAAGGCAGACAAATTCAGGAAGTGCAGAGTCCCAAACAATTGGATTCAAAGAGGCCCACACCAAGACACATCATAATTAAAATGCCAAAATTTAAAGACAAGGAGAGACTCTTAAAAGCCACAAGAGAAAAGCAGTTAGTTATCCATGAGGAACTCTCATTAGACTGTTGTATGATTTCTCAACAAAACATTTCAGAACAGAAAGGAGTGGCATGAAATATTCAAGGTGATGAAAAGCAAGGACCTACAACCAAGGCTCATTTACCCAGCAAGGCTATCATTTAAAATTGAAGGAGAAATAAAGAGCTTCCTAGATAAGAAAGAGCTAAAGAGTTTGTTACCACCAAACCAGTAATGCAACAAATGTTAAAGGGCTTGCTTGAAGGAGGAGGAAGAGGAGGAGGAGGAGGAGGAAGAAGAGGGAAATAGTTAAAAAATAAAATGGCAATAAATACATATCTATCAATAATCACTTTAAATGTAAATGGCTTAAATACTCCAATTAAAAGACATAGGATAGCTAAATGGATAAGAAAATAAGATCCATATATATGCTGTCTCCAAGTGACCCATCTCAGAAAGAAAGAAACACACACACTAAAAGTAAAGGAATGGACAAAATATTTCATGCAAATGGAAAGGAAAAAAAGCTTAGATATACTTATAACTGACAAAACAGACTTTAAAGTCAAGGTTATGGTAAGAGACAAAGAAGGACACTACATCATGATAAAGCGAACAGTCCAACAAGAGGATATAACCCTAGTAAACACTTATGCACTCAACATAGGAGTACACAAATATGTAAAATAAATCTTGATGACATAAAGGGAGAGATCAACAGAAATATAGTCATATTAGGGGATTTTTAACAACCCCATTGACTTCAATGGATAGATCTTCCAGACAGAAAATCAACAAGGAGAAAAACCTTTAACCAGACTCATCAAGAAAAAAAGAGAGAGGACCTGCTCTGGCTGGTGTGGCTCGGTGGATTGAGTGCCAGCCTGAGAACCAAAGGGTCACCAGTTCAATTCCCAGTCAGGGCATATGCCTGGGTTGCGGGTCAGGTCCCCAGTTGGAGGCACATGAGAAGCAACCACACAATGATGTTTCTCTCCCTCTCTTTCTCCCTCCCTTCCCCTTTCTCTAGAAATAAATAAAATCTTTAGAAAAAGAGAGAGGACCCAAATAAATAAAATCAGAAATTAAAGAGGAGAAATAACAGTAGACACCAAAGAAGCACAAAGGATTATAAGATTCTATGAATAAGTATATGCCAACAAACTGGACAACCAGCAAAAATGGATAAATTCCTAGAAACATACTTCTTCCAAAGCTAAATCAGGAGAAATCAGAGAATCTGAGTAGACAGATTACATCTAGTGAAAGTGAAGCAGTAATCAAAAAACTCCCAACAAACAAAAGCCCTGGACCAAATGGCTTCACAGGTGAATTTTACCAAAGATTTCAAGAACTAACACCTCTCCTACTCAAATTATCCCAAAGAATTTAAGAGAAGGAAGACTGCCAACCTCAGTTTACAAGGCCAGCATTATGCTAATTCCAAAACCAGATAAAGATACCACAAAAAAGAAAATTATAGGCCAATATCCCTGGTGAACATAGGTGCTAAAATCCTTAAAAAAATATTAGCAAACTGAATACAGCAATACATCCAAAAGATCATACACCATGATCAAGTGGGATTTATTTTGGGGATGCAAGTTTGGTACAACATTTGCAAATCAATAAACATGATACACCACATAAAGAAAATGAAGGATAAAAAACACACAATCGTATCCATAGATGCAGAAAGAGCATTTGATGAAATTGAATACCCATTTATGATACAAAGTCTCAGCAAAGTTGGATTAAAAGGAACACACCTTAACATAATAAAGACCATATAAGACAAATTCACTGCCAGCATCATACTCAATGGGCAAAATCTAAACTTGTTCCCATGAAGATCACAAAGAAGACCTGGGTTGCATGGTCTGTCTTGCTCCCCATTTGTTCCTCTCAGTTTATCTGTAGGCGAATGTGGGACAACCCAGTCCTCCAGTCGCCATCTTGCCATGTGTCCTCTGTGCCCACTGCCCTTCTCTGCCCCTTATAACAGTTTAAATGAATATTTCTTCTTTAACTCCTTGGTTCTCAGACTTCCATACAGTTCAATTTTCTGGTAGTTCTGGGTTTTTTTTATTTCCTTCTTTTGGTTGTGCAAGGAGGCAAAGTGTATTTACGTATGCTTCCATCTTGGCCAGAAGTCATTCCTGGGTTGTTTTTGTTTGTTTTTTTGGTTTTTTTAGTGGTTCTTGTGTAAACAAACCTATTTCATTGCCAGCGGTATAAAACTATAGCACGTACAATTATAGTAGTAGACTATACCATCTAGGTTTCCGTAAGTGTACTTTATGATGTTCCCACAATGATGAAATAGCCTTAAGAGACATTTGTCAGAATGTATCCCCTTTGTTAAGAGATGCATAACTGTGATTCCAAATCCTAAGAAAGTGTATTACTTAAAGAACAAGGAGATAAGGGGAAGCCAGTAAAACAGCCTTTGGAATGTTCAGAAAGGGTAATGTTTCAAGTAGGAAGGAGTGGCCAACAGAGTTCAAAGCTACCAAGAGATTAAGAAAGACAAGAACAGGGAATGTCTTTTGGTTTTGGCAACAGGGAAGCATTTGATAACCTTGACAAGAGCAGTTTTAGTAGCATGATTGGAGCAGAAGTCAGATTAAACTGAAAACAGAAGGGGAGATGAGGAAGAGTTAACAGGGTTCATGTATGAGGTAAAACCACAGTGCTGAAATCTTATTGATGTACAAAAACAGTAATTTTATATCACTTTTTTTAAAAGCTTGATGGAAGAAAGTATGGTGCAACAGATGGCAGGGAAAATTAGGTCAATTAGGGTCAGGAAGGAGAGGGTAGTGGATTTATGGAAAGATTAGAGCATATTTGTACACTGATAAAAATGAAGTAGTCATCGGCTGAAAGAAAGGTGAACAGAAGAGATAGAAGACTTGATAATCAAAGAAAAATATGAAATAGTCTTTACATACATAGGTAAGCACACTAATTCTGGAACTCCAATGGGGAATGCTAATACTACTCAGTATACATTTGAGAATGGTTGATCATGAACTTATGGCAGGGGCTAAAAACTCAAATGTCTACAGGCAAAGCCAGGTAAACAACTGAAGCAGGCTGAGTGGACATACAGAGACTGAAATTAAAGGGTTGGAAAAAGATATTTCATGCAAATGGAAACAACAGAAAAGCTAGAGTAACAGTACCTGTATGAGATAAAAATAGACTTTAAAACAAGGACTGTAACAAGAAACACAGAAGAGCGATTCATAATGATAAATGGACACAGCCAAAGCAGCTCTAAGAGGGAAATTCAAAGAAATACAGGCCTACCTCTAGAAACAAGAAAAATCTCAAATAAACAACCCAACCTTAAACCTAAAGAAACTAGAAAAAGAAGAACACACAAAACCCAAGCGAGTAGAAGGGAGGAAATAAACAACAGATTGGAAATAAATAAAACAGAAACTTTAAAAAAAAACTCCAGAAAATATCAGTGGAACTAAGAGCTGGTTCTTTGAAAAGAAAAACAAAACTCATAAACCTTTAACCAAACTCATCAAGAAAAAAAGAGAGAGGACCTGTTGGGAACCACCCTGCCTGGTTTCAGAAGCTGTAAACCCCCATGGCTAAAGTGAGTGAGAGACCTTGGGACCATAAGCCACTAAGCAGACAAAGCTTATCTCCCTGGCAGGGGTGCCACCTCTGCTCACTTTACTTCCCCTGCCTGTCTTAAGCCTGAAACAATGACAGAGGGGGGTGCAGTCCTATGCTGGAAAGGGCAGATCCCCCAGGGTGATCAGGCCTAAGAAAGAATACATAAAACCCTGTGAAACCTGCTTTGCTAAGAATGACCTCAGTTTTCTGATAAAAGTCCAAGCATGAAATGAGTTTATTACCCAAAGTTTTATAGCCCTTTAGCTAACTGATCCTTACTTAGAATAAGCCCTCAGAGTTCTTTGTATGTTATCTATTGTTTGATCCTTACCGCCTGACAATGACTGATGAGCTTTACCTGTATTCCTGTGCAAATTGAACCCAATGAAAGCCCACTGAGGAAAAGGCTCTTGGTCATTCTCCTTTGAGAGATCCACCACCTTCTCTCCCCAAGCAGATCATGTCTTGGTAGACTTATTTTCATCCACAGCGGATAGGGGGCTCTGCAGGCAAAGCTCCCCGACAAGGACCCAAGTTTTAAAAAAATCAGAAATGAAAGAGAAGTAACAACTGGCACCACAGAAATACAAAGGATTATAAGAAAATACTATGAACAACTATGTGCCAACAAATTGAACAACCTGGAAGAAATAAATAAGTTCCTAGACACAATCTTCCAAGATTAAATCAAAAAGAAACAGAAAATTAAACAGATGAATAACTGCTATAGAAATTGAATGAGTAATAAAAAAAAATTCCCAAGAAACAAAATTCCTATACCAGATGGTATCACATATAGTTTACCAAACATTCAAAAAAGAATTAATACCTTTCTCAAATTATTCCCAAAATTTGAAGAGGTTGGAAGGCTCCCTCATATTATGAAGCCAGCATTATTCTGATACCAAAGACAGACAAAGACACTACAAAAAAAATTATAGGCCAACATCACTGATGAACATAGATGTAGAAATCCTCAACAAATTAGCAAAGCAAATTCAGCAATACATTAAAAAGATCTTACACCATGATCAAGTGGGATTTATTTCTATAATGCTAGCTTGATTCAATATCCAGAAATCAATTATTGTGATATACCTAAACAAAATGAGATAAAAACCATATAATCATGCCCTGTCTAGGTGGCTCAGTTGGTTGGAACATAATTCCATATACTAAAAGGTTTGTGGATTTGATTCCCTGGTCAGGGCATATATCTGGGTTGTGGGGCTCGATCCCAGGTTGGGGCATGTTGGGGGGGCAACCAATTAATGTTTCTGTCTCATCTCTCTTCCCCCTCCTTCCTCTCTCTTTAAAGTCAATAAAAAACCATATCCTTGGGTAAGGATTGATAAAATTATGTGATCATATCAATGGATACAGAAAAAGCATTTGAGAAAATCCAACCTTTATTTATGATAAAAGTTCTTAGTAAAGTAGGGATGAGGGGATCATACCTCAACATTATAAAGGCCATATATATGATAAATCCAGAGCTAACATCATACTTAATGGTAAAAAGCTGAAAGATTTTTAAGATCAGGTACAAGACAAGAATGTGCACTTTTACCACTTTTATTCAACACAGTATCAGAAGTCCTAGCCATAGCAATGAGACAGGAAAAAGAAGTAAAAGGCATCCGCATTGGAAAGAAAGAAGTAAAACTGTCATTATTTGCAGATGACATGATATTATATGTAGAGCACCCTGAAGATTCTGTGAAGTAATGATTAGAATAAATGAATTCAGTAAAATAGCAGAATACAAAATTAATATTCAGAGATTAGCTGCATTTTTATAGACCGATAATAAACTATCAGAAAGAGGAATTAAGAAAACAATCCCATTTACAATTGCATGAAAAGATGTTAAATACTTAGGAATGAATTTAACCAAAGAGGTAAAAGACCTGAACTCAGAAAACTATACGAAATTGAAGAAGACACAAATAAATGGAAGGATATACCATGGGTAGGAAAAATTAGCATTATTAAAATGTCCATACTACCCAAAGTAATCTACAGATTCAATGCAATCCCTATGAAAATACCAATGTCAGTTTTCACAGTACTAAAATGAATATCCTAAAATGTATATGGAAACACAAAAGACCCTGAAGAGCCACAGAAATAATTAAGACAGAAGAGCAAAATTGGAGATACCACACTACCTAATATCAAACTATACTTCAAGGCTATAGTAATCCACTGCATGGTATTGGCATAAAAACAGACATAGAGATCAATGGAAAAGAATGGAGAGCCCATAAATAAACCCATCCCTATATGGAAAATTAATCTATGATGAAGAGGGCAAGAATATACAGTGGGGTAAAGATAGTTTCTTCAATAAATGTTTTTGGGAAAATTGGACAGATACATGGGAAAAAATGAAATTACTTCCTTACAGCTACCCAAAAATAAACTCAAAATGGGTTAGGACTTAAATGTAAGACCTGAAACCATCAATCTCCAGGAAGAAAACATAGGCAGTAAATTCTTGGGCATTGGTCTTAGCAATGTTTTGTGTTTTGGGTGTTTGGGGGGGGGGGGTGGCTATGTCAATTAGGACAAAGACAACAAAAACAAAATAAACAAATGGCACCACATCAAACTAAAAAAATTTTGCACCACAAAGGAAGCCATCAACAAAACAAAAAGGCAACTAACTGAATGTGAGACATGTTTGCAAATGATATATCTGATAGGAAGTTAATACCTAAAATATATGAAGAATTCATTCAGCTCAACATTAATTGAACAAACAATTCTATTTAAAAATGCACAGATGACCTGTAGACATTTCTTCAAAGAGGATATACAGATGACCAACAGACATATGAAAAGATGATTAACATCACTAATCATCAGGCTTTAATACAAATTAAAACCACAATGAGATATCACTTCACACCTGTCAGAATGGCTATCATCAATAAATCAACAAACAAATGTTGGTGAGGATGTGAAGAAAAGGGAAACTTCATGCACTGTTGGTGCGGTTGTAAATTGGGGCAGCCACTATGTAAAACAGTATGTAGTTTCTCCCCAAAATTAAAAATAGAACTACCATATGACCCAGCAATTCAGCTTCTAGGAATTTATCCAAAGAAATTCAAAACACTAATTCAAAAAGATATATGTACCCCCATGTTCACTGCAGTATTATTTACAACTGCGAAGATATGGAAGCGACCTAAGTGTCCATCAACAGATGAGTGGATAAAGAAGATATGGTAGGTACATGTATACGATGGAATATTACTCAATTATAAAAAAGAATGAAATATTTCCATTTGCAACAACATGGGTGGATCTAGAAGACATAATGCTACCTTAAATAAGTTAGCCAAAGAAAGGTCAATATCACGATTTTACTTCCATGTGGAATCTAAAAAACAAAATGAACGAACAAACATGGACCTGGAGATTATTATGCTAAGTGAAATAAGCCAGTCAGAGAAAGACAAATACCATATAATGTCACTTATATGTGGAATCTAATGAACAAAATAAAATGATGAAAAAAACAGAAACAGAGGCCTGGATACATGGAACAGACTGATGGCTGTCAGAGAGAATGGGGGAGGAGGGAGCTGGATAAAAGGTGAAGGGATTAGGGAAAGAGCATATATGTATAACCCATGGATACCGACAACAGTGTGGTGATGGCAGAGGGAAGGGGGAGTGGGGACTAGGAGGAGGAGGAGGACAAAGGGGAGGTGGAAAGACATCTTCAATAATGTCAATAATAAAAATAAAGAAAAAAGAAAATGATATAAATAAATAAATGGACAAAGCAAATACAAAGAACAAACTGATGGTCACCAGATGAGAGGGATGTTGGAGGGGTGAGTGAAAAAGGTGAAAGGGGTTAAGAAGGACAAATTGCCAGTTACAAAAATAGTCACAAGTATGTACAGTACAGCACAGGAAATATAGTCAATAACATTGTAATAACTATGTACGGTATTTGATGGGTACAGAATTATGGTGATGCTCACTTCATAAGGCACATAAACCTAATCGTCATCTTGTACGCCTGAAACTAATATATCATATGTCAACTATAATGAAAAAGTAAATTTAAAAAATAATACATAGTTATTTAAAAGGTATCAGGCAAATTCCATTATTGGGGCATCCTACAAAATACCTGACCAGCACTCTTCCAAAACTGACCAGTTCATGAAAAACATAGAAAGTCTGAGAAACTGCCAAGGAGACATGATAACTACCTGGCATGAGTTATCCTGGATGGGACTCTGGAATAGAAAAAGAGAGGACATACAGATGGCCCAGAGGCATATGAAAAAATGCTCAACATCATTAGCCATCTGAGAGATGCAAATTAAAAACACAATGAAATATCACCTCACACCTGTCAGAATGGTGATCATTAATAAATCAACACACAACCAGTGCTGGCGAGGTTGTGGACAAAAGGGAATCCTAGTGTACTGTTGGTGGGAATGCAGACTTGTGAGGCCACTGGGGAAAATGGTGTGGAATTTCCTTAAAAAATGAAAAATGAAAATGCCTTACAACCCAGCGATTCCACTGCTGGAATACACCCTAAGGATCCTGAACCACTAATTCAAAAGAACTTATGCTCCCCTATGCTCATAGCAGCACTATTTACAATAGCCAAATGTTGGAAACAGCCCAAGTGTCCATCAGTAGATGAATGGATTTAAAAACTGTGGTTCATTTACACAATGGAATAGTACACAGCAGAAGGAAGGGGCTCCTACCTTTCCAGACAGCATGGACGGACCTGCAGACTATTATGCTAAGTGAAATAAGCCAGTCTGTGAAAGACAAATACCATATGACATCACTTACAATTGGAATCTAATGAATGAAATAAACTAACAAGAAAAACACAGAGACAGGGAAACAGGGGACAGACTGATTGCTTTAGGAGGGGAGGAGAGGGGAAATGGTGGAAGAGGGAAGGACTAGCCAAAGAACATGTATGAATGATGTGTGGACATGGACAACGGAGAGATTGACTGTAGGCTACAGGGGTGGGCTGGATGGAGGGGGACAAAAGAGAAAAAAATGGGACAACTTTGATAGAATAAACAAGTTTTTTAAAAGGGTATTATAAAAGTTAAGGAAGTCTGAATAAACTATGAACAATGGCCTTCTGTATATTCAATATCCAGCTTTAAAATGGTCAACAGTTAAAGTCTCCCTTATAGCTTTCTTTATAGTTCCCTTTGTTTTTTTCCTAAATTTGAATTTTATTCCCTTGACTACTTTCACTATAGATATATGTATTTAACAATATGAAAAATTTAAAATTGTATACATATAAGTTATCATACTACATATACTTTACATCATCCTCTTTCGCCTCGTTCTACTTCTGGGCTCATTCTTAACCAACTGGCATACAATATTTCATTACATGACTATCCCGCGAAGTATTTATTCTCTTATTGATGAATGTTTCCAAATGTTTGCTTCTATTCACAGCGCTATGTACATCACTGTCTACATATCAGAGTTTCTGTAAGATACATACTTTGTCCGGAATGCTGGGATTCAGTATCTGGACATTTTCAGTTCCACTAGGTTTTGCCAAACTGCTTTCAAAGGCTGTAACATGTATGCATGCATATATTAGCCAGGGCGTAGTGGGTTCTGACGCAGTTAGGAGAAAAACTTTTTAGAGATATACAAATTGGAAAACATTCTTGCCTTAACTTTAGCTTTATTTCTGTGTCCATGTAGTCATTCCTATAAACAATCAGCAATTACGAGCCCTAAAACTCCATGTTCTAGGACTAGCCACATCTCAATACCCGTAGACACAGACAGGCTGGCTTGCGGCGTTATCTTCTGACGCAAGAGCGGACGTCGGCACGCGGCGGACGCCGGCGTTTTGTTTGACGCCCTAGAAAGCCCATTTCCGGGCTGTCTGGCAAGATCCAAGTATCAAGTTTATTTTGGTCAACTGCTTCTCTTTCATAAGAAAGGAAAATAGCCTGAAAGCCTCTTCTTTTTCTCAGAGGTGATTGTCTAGTCGTCTCTAAGAGTCTGTCATCCAAGAAGAGTCTTTCGGCTGGCCTTCCTTTCAGGCAGAGCCGCTGGCAGCCCTCAGGCCCTTGCAAGGCGCGCCGCAACCCCGCCTCTTTCTTTTCCGCCCGAACCGCCATCTTCCAGGTAGGGTGCGTGAGTTTCTCCCGGCGAGCTTGATCCACAGTGTTGAGTTCTAACCTTGACTCCGCTGAAGCTGCCCAGTGGGTCCGGGTATATTGTCTGGGTCCCTCTGGCTTGGGTGGTGGAGCTTTGTCCAGACTCGGATGGCGTGCGCCTGGCGGTTACGGGTTTGGGCCGGGGCCCGAGGCCCGGACCGCGGTGCCGTGGCCCAGCAGAGACCAGGCTCGAGAAGAACGAGATCGAATCGCCTGCGTGAGGAGACTTGAGTCAGTCTGGGAGGACGTTCATTTTATCCGTGTCCTCACAGCTTCTCTTCGTTAGCCTGGGTCTTCTCGGATAGCCTCTGTGGGGCCGGGCCGCGTGGTGGGATGCCTTTCACACACCCTTCTGCGCGGCATTTTTACTCCTAGCTTAAAACCTACATTCTTAATGCTACCGGATTGGGATTTAGGGGTAGGAGGAACGGTTTCAAAACTAGGAGTCGCCTTTAATTTGCGGTGAGGTCTGGTTGCGTGTGAAAGCCTCGTGGTCGGAGAACGGAATAGGTTCGCACCGTGTTCACCTGGATAGAGAACTCCAGACCCCTGGTCTTCGGTGCATGAAATGATTCCCGGTTGTTTTTGGCCCCGGATCGCATTAACCAAAGGGAAAGTTACTTGCAACGGGCATTGTTCTGTTAAGTTGTGTTGAATGATGGGTTCTCGTATAACTGATTTAGTAGTTTAGGGGAAAGGTTATTGCAGAACCACTTAATCGTAGTGTCTTATTTTTTTGTCTAGCTTATAGATAGTAGTGACCAGCCACTGGAGTTGAGCAAACTGAAGTCTGCACTCCATAGTGGGTTTTAGTTTTGGAAATGACAAACTATGTTTTGGGTATTGATGTAAAATGAATTTCTTACTCGGGAAGACGGGCCTGATGGAAGGAGCATGGGCCCTGGAGTCAGAAATGACCTAAGTGACTTTCGACCTAAGTTACTTGGACCTGCAGAGCATCTTTCCTTGTTTATAAACTTAACACAAGTTTCTACGAACTTAATATTTTGAGGATGAAAACAGGGAACTTGATATGTAATAGATGCCTAGTTGCTTCTAAAAGTAAAGGGTGTGAGTGTTTTAACAGTGGTTTGCTTGGCTTTGGGTGGGTTAGGTGAAACATTCTTGTGCCTCTGCCTCACAAGTTAGATGAAAAGGGTACTTTGGTGGAGTCACTTTTCTTGAAGATCACAGAGTTGATTAAGAGACCAATTTACATAGTACTCTTGTCAACAAGAGACTTAGGTGTATTTTGCTTCCTGGTAGTAATTGTAAGCAATGGTAGTTCTCTTTTTAGATGATGTGAAACGTTTGAAACCTTTTGGGAAACAAAATGAAAGGTTCTATCCTAAATGCGTATGGGTAAATTCTTACACAGTGAGTTGGAGATTTTTGACAGTTAATATTTGTACAAGAGATACTACCAAAAAAATTAGGTTTGCAATAAAAGTTTAATTCACCATGTAAAAATGTAACACTGAGTTTTGTTAGGCTTTCCAACAATACCTTCAAGTTAGTAATTCCTGTGCCCTTGGCATTGTAGGCTGGGATCTACAGGTAATATTGGGGGGGGGGGGGGGTCCTGTTGGGTTTTTATATTCTAATAGGCAAAATACTGATTTGGGTTCTGAAGTCCAGTTCTGTTACTTAGGAATTTTAGTGTCATAGAACTTGGGTTTGGCAAAGATTTTACTTGCCAAAATGATGGTTTGTAGGAAATGTTTGTTTGCTGGTACATTTGACTATTTTATGCTTTCTGGTTTCAGTAATTCGCCAAAATGACTAACACAAAGGGAAAGAGGAGAGGTACCCGTTATATGTTCTCTAGGCCTTTTAGAAAACATGGTAAGTAGATTTATCCCCTTTGGGACCAAGCATGGCATACATATCTGCTGTATTGATATATTTGTGTTGAGAGTCATATAATGTATTCTTAATAATGGCAGTTAACCCGCATCTTCCTTATTTTGCAATAAAAAAGCATGAATTTTATATAGTAGTTCTTAAATTGTCAGCTTGCACATTTTTAAAATATATGTAACTTGTCAAATGTGTGTCAAAAGCTAGTGAAATTACATTTCTTTGACTTTTTCATCTTGATCACTTTTTTTAGGAGTTGTTCCTTTGGCTACATACATGCGAATCTACAAGAAAGGTGATATTGTAGATATCAAGGTAAATTATAAAATTGGGGAAGTAACATTAGAATTTAGAACAGTTGGATTTAATCTAACAAGAATTCAACTCTTAAGTGTTTATTGCATCTGCTGGCTCTTTTTTATCCTAAATCGGGGGAAATGCATTGCCCTTGAATAGCTAGTTTAATTTTATTTTTAAAGCCAGTTTTTATAGTGCTATTCTTGAGTCTTAAGAAATTTCTCATTACTGGTTAACAGCTAGTGGAAAATAACAGGAGAAATAATCATGACACTTTGTTGAGGTGACAAGGAATGCCTTAATGCAAAATGTATTGGTGGTGATTAATAAAACCAGTGAAAGCTATATTCTTTTGAGACCGATATTTAAGTGTATCCTGGCACTCTAAAGCTTAATGATGATTGTCTTTTTGATTGCTTAAAGCAGTGTGAAAAATGCATTTCACCGGCTCTGAAAGCTCTTGAGTTGCCATTTAAAAGAGAAGTCAGTGTTTAAAAGGAAGGGAGGACTTGTTGGGATGACATTTATCTCCTTTCTTAACCAGGGAATGGGCACTGTTCAGAAAGGAATGCCCCACAAATGTTACCATGGAAAAACTGGAAGAGTCTACAATGTTACCCAGCATGCGGTGGGCATTGTCGTAAACAAACAAGTGAAGTAAGTAATGTCAGTTCTTGGCTAATTCATATTCCCTCATACCCCCTTTTCACTTTGCCAGTTGGACTTGTGTCTTTATTGGCCATTCAAATGGGGCAAAGGAACTATCCTTTTAAAACTCAAGCAAACTGGGTGTTTGTCTTGTATCCTGTCAGAGGAAACAAGTTGAAACAGACATACTGGAAAGTCTTAATGGGATCTGGTATTAAGCAGTTCTGATTTTCAGAGTAGAAAACATTCAATAATGTAAATTTTATTAATCTGGTTTTGGTTCAATTAGTATTTCAGGGTCTGTTATGCTATCTAGGGGTAAAAGGCTCATGGTTTACTTAATAAATGTAACTGCCAAAAATGGGTTTTTTGAATTTTGGTTTTATTTTTTATGAAACATTTATAAGAATTTTGCTTTCTCCAGGGGCAAGATTCTTGCCAAGAGAATTAATGTACGGATTGAGCATATTAAGCACTCAAAGAGTCGAGATAGTTTCCTGAAACGTGTGAAGGAAAATGATCAAAAAAAGAAGGAAGCCAAAGAGAAAGGTACCTGGGTTCAACTGAAGCGGCAGGTGAGTGCTTGACAAAGGGTTTTTTGTTTGATCATGGGAACCGTAGAACTGTTGCTCAGTAATTTCCTTTTATATGAAAGTTAAAAAAAATTGAGTATGTGTTTTTTCATTGTTTCTGGGAGCACTTTGAAATCGAGTTACAGTACTTTATGTAATTATTCCCTAACCTCTTTTTTTTTTTTTTTTTAATTATAGCCTGCTCCACCCAGAGAAGCACACTTTGTGAGAACTAACGGAAAGGAACCTGAGCTGTTGGAACCCATTCCCTATGAATTCATGGCATGATGAGTGTGGAAAAAAATAAAGACTTCTATACTGATAAAAATGTTGAATCATTGGATGATGTCTTTACTAAAGGAATTTAAGTGTTTTTTCTGGCTGAAAGATGTGAGGTGGCTTATTTGCAACAAAGAATGTACTCCATTAGTTAGGAAATGGCATCTGTTGCATTATTGTTAAGCTCAAGGAAAATCGATTACTTACAATTAGATCATAAATAGCTGTAGTTTAAGGATCAGAAACTTGCCTTTGAAGTCTGGTACTTAAAAATAGATTGTTTCAAGTACCCTTTGCTTGTGAGCTACATAATAATTCTGAGTTGCTTCTACCTGTCATGGAACACGGCTTAGAAAATAATAGTGTTTGATAATTCGGAACTAGAATACCTTTCTTTTCCCCCCTAAGGATAAACATCTGTCACATTTAATATGTTGTGTTGCATTCTAAGCACTTTACATGTTTAGCCTGTTTTACATAAAAGAAAGCTGAGGCATGATTAATTTGCCTAAGGAGATTCAAACCCAGACAGTTTGACTCCATCATCAGGTCTTAGTTAGTGTTACTTTGCTTCATATTAATGGGACGTTTTAAACCTACTTTGTATAGTTGGAGTACATTTAAGTTACTCTGTTGCTTCCTAGATACATACTTGGATGTGGCAAAAGCATCTCAGACATATCCAGAAGCGAACTGATGGAATCCTATCCTAGCTGCCTTCAGTGTTCTGTGAAGCCTGTAGCAATAACATCCGTTCATTTGAAATGGAAAACCTGGCACTTAGAGTATCTTTCTCTTCCCCTCTAATGGACGAAAACCTATTCATTTTTGTAACTTCAGTCTGTGCTGCAAATGGGTAAACCCAATGTTACTGGCTTTCAGTTTTTCTCCAGTGAAGTGTGATTGTGATACGTCTGCTTTGGAATCTAGCAAACCTGGTTTTGAACCTCAGTGAATGTCTAACAACAAATGATGCATATTGACTGCCATTAAAGGTTCACATCTGAAAATTGTAGAAAATTGTGTTCAGTCATACTTAATTGGTCAACAGAATTCACCATCACAGAAAGCAACCAGAAAAAACTTATAAATTGCTTCAGTTGGCATTCCTGTTACAAGTTTTTCAATTTTAGTTGATGGCAACACTATGTCCAGTTGAAGTCATTTTAAACTCGCACATGTCTCTCACTTTGCACATTTTAAAATTCTATTTACTGAATTTTTTTTTTCTAGCCATTATCAAGGCAAAATAAGGTATCAAGAGTTGGTACTGACAGTCCTCTTGTTTCTGCCCTCTCTTCACCGATTGATTATTCCTGGTCTCTTGTTTCTTTGACCCTTTTCCACGTGTTGCTTCTTGACTTCAGCCCATGGACTTAGAAAAACGGATAATAAAATGAGCAGCTTTTCCTTTGCCTTCCTCTGGTAGCTTAATTTCCCAGTACCACTGCAGATACGGCTTCTGCCTCCATCACTCCAATGAAGCTACTCAAAGTTTACCAACACTTGCTAATTTAGAGACTTTTCATTTGACTATCTCCCTAAATAATATGACAATTTTTTCTCTTGCAGACGCTTTTGCCATAATACTTTTTCCCAGTTCTCCAGCTGGCTGCATGAACTGGAAACTTGATTAAAATGCAGACCTACTCAAGAACAATTTGAGTCAGAAATTGTAGGAGTGGGGTGCGGCACTCTTAAGGTCTGGGTGATTAAGATACGTGTTCCAAGTTTGAGAACCACTGTTCTGGCTTAGTCTTCCCTAATATGCTTGAAAGTCAGATTTCAGAGCTCATTGTATGAAGCTCTAGATCTATATTTACGACTCCCTCTTGGGCAGCTCCATCTGGCTGTCCTGCAAATATACATACTAGTTTGTATGGTTTTATTACATGAAATGTACTAAATTACTAAATTGAAATTCTTGAGCTTTTGGTAATGTGTGTGTGCTGATAAAATGCCTGCCTTGAAGTGTAGGTCCTTTTAAATACCATCACAGATTGTAAATGTATAAATCAATCCTTTACAATTCCCATCTCAACATTTGCTGTGTATGAAGGAAAGTGCCCTGACCGTGGGACTGTACATCCTTCTCTAAGAGTCAGGACTGTAAGAAAGGCTGCATGATTGCTTGGACTTTTAATTCTGATCTAGCCAGGTGTCTCTCGAGGCTTCTGTTTTTGTTCAGTTGAACCCAATCCCAGGGGCATATTCTTTGAAGTCGTCTTGAAAGTTGTAGGGGAAAAAAACCTCACTCCATTTTATATCTCCTATATTCCCACTAGGGTACGTTAGTATTTTCTCTGTACTGGGATGGAGAAAGTGCTAGAAATTAGAAATACAAATCTCTAAAATAAGGTAGGAGTATTTTTTTGTCAGTACAAGAGATTCAAAACCATTTATTTGAAATGAGTCCTTATAGCATTTCTTCACCCCAGCTCCACTTGGAAAAATTTTGTTCATTCAAAACTCCTCACCTGTTAGACAAATTGCTTGGTTATGAATAACAACAGTGAGGCAGCACCTGCAGCTGTTCCTGCTGAGGTGGAAAATGTGTCAAGGAATGGATCAGCGGCTAGCCAAGGTTCTGTATTGTGATGCTTTCAAAACAGCAAAAGTACTGGACAAGGAACAAGTAACAGGCCATCTCACAAAGCTCGAAAGGGAAAAGGCACAGAGAAAATGCTTTCATACACACTTGCCTAGCAAGAACAGAGTTTATGGAAATCATTTGGCTTGGAAGAGAAATGGCAGTGGGATACTCTATACAAAATGAGATGATGGCTTAGCCGAAGTGAAGATGTGATGGGGTTGTTTGCTCCTGGGAAAGAAGGAAGACATTAAGTTCAGCCTGCTTTGTCGTTCCGTTTACATGACCAGAATACTCTGTCTTGCTTTCCACAGTGGTGGACTGCACCAAGATTTGAAATCGGGGGTTGGACCACAGTTGGCAAACACAAGGCCTGAGGGCCGAGTCCAGACCTCCACCTTGTTTTATCTGGCCCGGCACCTTGTTTGTATCCGGCAGCAGCACCCAGCTCCTTGCCCCTAGTTAAGAAGGGGTAGTACATTTATACAGTTCTAAAATTATATTCGAACCTTTGAAGGCAACCTCGAGGCTGATGTGGTCCCCAGTGAAAACGAGTTTGACACCCCTGGATTGGACTGTCTACTTCTGAATGGCTCTGACTGCATAAATTACTATGCTTGTCTGACCATCAGTTTAGAAGATATTTTACCAATTTCAGGGATTAAGGAAGAATAGAGATTTAGAGTTTCTCTGTTAATTCAGTAATTTATGAATGATAATTAATTTTAACATTATGGGGATGCCTGTGAAGGCAGGCAGGAGTATCTTACACTTTGTTGTCCTCTCAGTAAATATTTCATAATAGAAACTTGGCTGTTCTGTGTGTTCTATACCAGCACTTAGCCATACAAAGTAGATTTTCAATTATTTTGACTGTTGAAATAGGGAGTTGGTAGAAGACAAAGCTCTTCCTGTACTGCTGGGGAAAGTATCAAAAGGTAGTCCCCGGGTCTCCAGTAAGTGGCAGTAGTAAGTATTTAGGCTACACAGGAAAGGCCATTGATGGGTGATGGACGGTGGTGGGAGAGATCTTTGGTGAAGTTTTGCTCCAGGGCTAGAAATCAAGCTTATTTAGCTGGTAAAGGGTTAGTATTACGCTCCTACATGTGGTGGTGTTTGCATATTCCAAATTCTGCCCTTCACACTCATTCTAAACACCCACGGATCTGTATATCCATATCTGCCTACGCATTTCCATTTTTCTACAATGACAAGCATGCCTGTTTGCTGCACCACGATTTTACATAATTGGACACAAATCCAAATGATGAAGAACACAACAGCAATTTACACAGGACTATTTGTATTAATGTATTGTCTGCTCATTAATGTATTGTCTGCACTAAAAGGTCATGTAGTATCGTGTATTTGTGAATGCAAAGAGCTTCTAGGTAGAGCAGAATAACGTGAGCTCGCTGAGCAAAGGTGTGATGGAAATGTAAAATGAACATAATTATTACCTGGCATGGAACAGGAATCCTCCTTACTGGGTGACCTTAAACTTCAGCGATCTTATTCCTGACTGGGAATGTAAGACTGACTGAGGTGAAGAAATAAGCCCAAGATTCAGCCAAGAAAGGGCTTATATGCCCTAGAAAGTTCTGCATTTAGACTCTAGGAAAGTGAGGTTTGTGGCAGACACTATTGACAGCCGCTCCACAGAGTTTCTGCCCCGTGATGTTTAGCAGGTGGCACTGTGTCCAGCCCTGGGGAGGAACTGTGGCTGTTCAAGTTAGCCATAGCAATCCCAGTCTTATTTGCCAGATACTTGGATAAACTTCCCCAACTTCTCAGTTCTGGCCATCGAAATATTAGAGGAAGTCTGCTGGGATCTCCTGAAAATTATTTCACAATAAGAAAAGACAGATCTTCCCTCCATGCTTGAATGAGGACTTGATGTTTGGTGAAGCAGGAGCCATGTTGTGTCCAACAAGGAGAGGCCAACAGAACTGAGAGAGAACCACCCAGGCCCCTCTCACTGAACTGCTCAAAGACCCCCGGAATCTAATCGTTTCAAGGTTCTGTAAATAGTAACTTTATGGTGCCCTTTCCCAGGCAGGGAAGGTGGTGCCCTGCTTCAGTTCTTCCCAGTGGAACTTGAAATGATGGAACTTGGCAACTAATCAATGTGGAAGTGAGAATGGTGGGAGTCAGGGATGACTGGGAAGTCTGGGCTGCTACTGGGTGATTGGAGGCACAAGCCAGTGTGGTCCATTGCAAAAATGGGTCCCATTCTCTACTCCTGTCTGCATCCCAGTTCTTTCAAATGTACATCTGCAGCTCCCTCCATCAAAGGGTAGAGTGTATTTCCCTACTCCTTGAATTTGAGCTGGCATGGTGACTTGCTTGGGCCAACAGAAAGCAGCAGAGGTGATGAGTTCCACGTGGGAGCCTAAGTCACTGTCTTGGAAACCTCAGCCACCAGGAGAACAAATCTTGGCCAGCCTGCTGGATGAGGAGAGCCATGTGATGCAGCCACTGTCCTCTCATGACAGCTGACTGGCAACCAGCTGCAGGATGATGCCAGTTCCCCGGCCCCTGCCAGCTCTCTGCAGATGCATAAATGAGCCAACCAAGATCAGCTTATCCTGGCTTAGAGTAGGATAATACACCTGCCCTTCAGACTTGTAAGCAGCTATGAGGGATTATTGTTTTAAGCCAATTGGT
Organism: Desmodus rotundus; assembly: GCF_022682495.2. Taxonomy (NCBI): domain Eukaryota; kingdom Metazoa; phylum Chordata; class Mammalia; order Chiroptera; family Phyllostomidae; genus Desmodus; species Desmodus rotundus. The sequence goes on along the minus strand of NC_071389.1, from coordinate 108,442,588 downwards.
TTCATGCTGTTCTTCCTGCAGCAAAAGCTAACTAATACAACCAGGACAGAGGGAGGGGTGAGGAAGGGTGGGGCTGTCTAGTAAGCAATTAGACGAAGCTAGAACACAGGGGGCCAGAAGCATGGAGGTCTCCTAACCATAAAGGATAAACCCCCATGGCTCTGCATTGCAGTGGCGGGCAAGACCAGACCACATTTCTGTGTCCTCTTTCTCCCACTCTCCCCAACCCCCAAACTCCACTTTACTCCTGGAAGTCAGTACTTGAACAGTGAAGCACAGGCGTGACTCAAGTGCGCTGGTCCTGAGCCAAAGCTCCCAGGGAAGGGAGTGCTTACTGAGTGTTCTCTAATGAGTCAATGCAACCAGGCCTGCGGAGGTGCAAACAATTACTGCCCCCAGGGGCCTTCACGGATCTGCAGCCTGGCTAGGGACTACAGTTCCTTTATATATCTCGGGACTCTCCCTCCCTCCCCTTTTCCCTATTAATGCCACCCCTTACTGCCTTGTGAAAATAAAAGGCAACATCCGACAGGAATTTCTCCCTCCCACTGTTGCAGAAACATCCGACTGCGCTTTTTCCTTTTCCTCTGGTCCCCCAGCTCCTAACTCCGGCCTCGGTTCACCACTAGTATAGTGTAGTGACTAGTGGGGGGGGGCGGTTCCCGGGGCTCTGCGGGCACAGCCGGGCGAGAGGCCTCTCCGGAGCTCTCAGGGTCGTGGCTGCATTTCCAGGGACTGGGAGCCCCGAGCCCCCCGGTTCCGGGGCAGAGCCCACGCCAGAGGTGACGCCCTCGAGTTCCTGCTCCGGCCCCGCCCGCCGTTGCGGGAAGGGCGGGGAAGAGGAGGAGCGAGAGGCGCCCCCGCGCAGCCACCGCCCCCACACCGTGGAGCGGTTTAAAAGCCTGCAGGGCTGACAGCTCCGCGTCCGCCGGGTTCTGGAGCCGGAGTCCGCTCGCCGCTCGCCAGCCGCGCTCTCTGTGGCCGAGGCCCCGCTGGGTAGGCTGGTGCTTTCCGCGGCCGGACGCGGTCCATGCGGCCGCCCAGCATGTCCGGGCACTTTCTGCTCGCACCCATCCCCGAGTCCTCCTCCGACTGCCTCCTGCCCAGGGACATCAAACTGGCTGTGCTGGGCTCCGGCCGCGTGGGCAAGAGCGGTGAGTGTCTAGGGGACCGCACGGGGCGTCGACGGCCCCGGGCCTGGCCGGGGACCCCCGGGGGCTGGGGAAGAGCTGGAGTTTGTGGCAGGGGAGGACAGGACCCGGGACGAAGCGGACATCCCCTCCCGCCTGGTTTCCCGCGGCTTCCCGCAGCATCCACTCGAGAGCTGCGGCTGTTTGGGCACCTGTTGGGGAACGCGGGCTGGTGCAGCAGGTCGAGTACCTGCTCTGCCGGGGTCCCCACCACCAAAGACCACGACGACCACCTCTGGGTTTTGCAGAGTCCGCAGCTCGGCCCTCCCTCCTTCTCCCCGAGAGGGTCGAGGTTTGACGGTCTTGTCCGAGTCCTTCCGCTGATTTTACTCTTTCATTTTCAGCGATGATTGTGCGCTTTCTGACCAAGAGATTCATTGGCGATTATGAACCGAATACAGGTTAGAATAATTACGTGTCCCCTGCTTTTATGGCTGCATGCTTCGACTTTCTTTGTCCTGCTGAGAGTGTAAGAATTTAAAAGTAGACTCTCCTTCATTCTCTAGGCAAATTATACTCACGGCTTGTCTGTGTCGAGGGAGACCAGTTGTCCCTGCAGATCCAGGACACCCCCGGAGGAGTCCAGGTGAGGATGGCGAACTTCCCTTCCCACACTGAGGTTGCTCCGGAGCGTGAGCAAGACGTCTCTACAGGCCTGTTGTGCATTTAGATGGAGCAGTGGGCAAACCCAGGAGGGGCCGGTCAGTGGGCTGTTAGAAACCCTCCAAGGGAGTGCGGACTGGACGGTTAGAGGCAGCTTCCTCCCTTGAGCGACCTCGGAGAAGGGGAGACGTGCTTAACTTCTCTTTGTAAAGGTGTTAGGGCATCGCTACTGGGATGGGTCTACCACCACTTTGTGAGCTGGATGGTGGAACCATTAACAAAACAGTCCGGGTGGGGTTCTGGGGAGGGGCTTCTCCCCTAGCAAGGACTACCGAAGAGCTTCTGTTTCTAGCTTTCCCCTCAAGTCAACTGCAGTCAGACACCCCTGGCACCCTGTCAGGAATGTAACTTGATTAACAAGTTCCTAATTGCTCTCCCTTCTAGGGAGGAAAGGTCTCGTAGAAGAACAGAAAGAAAAAACTTGTTTCTGGAACATTCTCAAGAGGAACATGCTAAAAATATTTTTATGGGTTTTGGGAATAGATATTTATCTTGGCTTATTTTCAATTCTTTTTCTGAGTTAGTTCCCTAAAAATTGCGACATTCTGATTTGAAAGTTCTCATTGATGTCATTCTTCAGTCAGCCTGGGTTCACCACAGACTACCTGCCAAGCAAGGGGGTTAAAAACAATGCATTGGTAACAGCTAATAAAATAACCCAGACGGGGAACTTGCCTCAGAATTTGCTTTTTCTGCATCGAAAACCTCCTGTGCAGAAGCTGGGCAGAATCTGAAAACTATATTTAGTGACTTCTTTTTCAACCATTGTTCAGGGGTTACTCTGATGTTATTGTGAGTCCTCTCCCACTGCCGGTTCCTTGATCAGGCTCCCTTTGATCTCCTCAGGTCCAAGACAACCTCGTGCAGGTGGCTGACTCCCTGTACAAATGGGTGCAGTGGGCAGAGGGCTTTCTGCTGGTCTATTCCATCACAGACTACGACAGCTACCAGTCTATTCGCCCCCTGTACCAGCACATCCGGAAGGTCCACCCTGACTCAAAGGCCCCTGTCATCATCGTGGGCAACAAAAGGGACCTGCTGCATGCCCGGCAGGTGCAGACTGACGACGGCGTTCAATTAGCCAATGAGCTGGGCAGCCCGTTCCTTGAAATTTCCACCAGCGAAAACTACGAAGATGTCTGCGATGTGTTTCAGCATCTATGCAAAGAAGTGAGCAAGCTGCACAGCCTCGGCGGGGAGAGGAGAAGGGCCTCCATCATTCCTCGGCCACGCTCTCCCAACATGCAAGACCTGAAGAGGCGCTTCAAGCAGGCTCTGTCTTCCAAAGTCAAAGCCCCATCTGCCCTGGGGTAAAGCCACCTCAGACAACTTGCCTTCTTTTTATTGTGCATTGGTGCAGCTGAGAAGACTGGGGGTCTCCCTTTTAAATCACACATTCAGAGTTTATTTTTATACAAACTATTGGTTTGCAAGTGTATGTGTATTTCTGAAAATTCAGTGATTGCCTAGAAGTTGACATTTTTTTTTAATAAAATGTTTTTTTTTTTTTACTGTAACTGCTTGCCACTTTTCCATTAAAGGCAAAATGGCAACATTTCGCCTTGTTTCTTAAATATCTTTTTATAGAAATCATACTTGCACCAGAGCCCAGAATTGCTCCATGCTTGCCCTCAGTCTGAACTCTGATTGGTGTCTCTCTGTCGGGAGGGGTTTAAGTGCAGGAAATCTGTTGTGGGAGAAAGAGAAACATGTGGAGGAGGAAAGAGATTTGAATAACTTTAGGATGTCTTTAATTAGGGCGCTTTGCCACAGGCATGAAATTGACATCACATGATTTTCACTGTGCACTGATGCTAAAACTCACAAACATGAATAATATTAGTATCTGTTGGTACAAATGGAAGTTCATCCTCCTACCCTTATTAAAACAAAAAACAAAAAAACAACCTTTTCCAGTATTTCTATCAGCAAGTGCACTCTACCATCCAGGAGTTGCCTAAAAGTCCCACTTCCCTCTCTGTCTCCCTAACCCTCACATTCATTAGGGTATCCAATCTGCCGATTATCTCTATTTTTCTCTAAAGCATCATTGTGCCTTAATTCAGGCCTCTACCAGTATAGGCAGGACTCCGGTTTCTTGGCTTCTGGAATGACAGCTGTCTAATTCTTTCTTCGCACCAGAACCACCTTACTAAAACCAACCCTAATTGTTTTATTTCCATGGTTGAAAAACTTCAGCTAGTTTCCCCTTATTTAGTGGATAAAATATAAAGGAGACACGGCATCAAGATTATTCACCACCTCTCCAGCTTCATCATCGCCTTCTGCCAAAACACGCACCCCCCAGACACACACCCCTCCGTTCCCGTAGAGCGGTCTGTCTTTCTCAGTATACGCAAAGCTCTTTCACACCTTCTGCCTTGGCGTGAACTATTACCTCTGCCTCAAATACTTTTCCCTCTTCTCCATCTCAAGGATGGCTAAGTCCTTGACCCAAGGCCCAAGTCACATGCCACGTTCAGCTTCTGAGGTGCCTTCTCTGAGTTCCTCTATTTTCACTGCATTTGTGTTATAACCCAACCGTGTCATGCAGCTACTTGTCACCTCCTTTGGAAGGAGCGCTGCCCAAGGGCGGCAACTACAATTTATGACTTTGTATTGCAAGCTTCTAGCCCAGGGCTTGCACATGGAGCGGTAGGTTTTCAGGAAATATTTGATGAATAAATGACTAATGTGTTATTTATTGGTTCCAAGAGACAATAATGGGAGATTACAATGACACTTGTCACTTCTGCAGAACAAGGACAGAAGACATTCTGAGTAGTTAAAGTTCTTTATTAGCAGCTACAGAAAGTGTCACCTTGCAGCACATGGCCGTTGTAGACCATCATCCTTCCTTTCCCGGACACCTCTGTCCAGACTGCAATGGTTGCACCACTCTTCCCTGCAGCGGGGGCATCTCCCTATGCACAATGGCGTGAGGCATTTAGGAAATTAGATAATTTGTGTCTAAAGGCGTGTCCACATATTTAAGAAAAAAAGTGTTGTTTTAGATTCCACTATCTTTTTAAAAGTGCCCAATTCTCCTTGCTCATTTGCACACCCTCAGAACAAAAGAAGTTCTATCATTGTCTGTTCCTGCTTCCTACCATATGTAAGCACGGGCCTGAGAACATCTGATCCTCCTACTCATTGTTACATTCACAGCATGCCCAGATTGCCACCCAGTGCCAGGGGGTCCTCTGCCTTCCAGAAGCTGAGGTCAAACATCCCATGGGAAAGAGTTCAATTATAATGCGACAGCAAAAGAACAATACAAGAGATGTCCCAAGGCAGCCTATTACTGGGTTCCAAGTGAGCACACTGTGGACCAGAGGGGTCAAAGATGAGTCACAGGGTAGTTCCAAGGGAAGTGACAACCTGCAAGGGCCCCAGCAGGCTGGGGGGTCAAGTGGAAAGCACTCCACATGGTATTTTTCCTGTCCTCAGCATCACAAAACTTCCTTTATTCTCTGGCCCAGAACTGGCCTAGCACAGGACCTGGCTCCCTGGTCTCAGAGGGACCTCAAGGCCTGTTGTCTCTTTCCTCAGCTTTCTGTTCATGGCAGCGGGGTCACTTCGGGGATCAAGTGCTTGGGGAACACCCGGAAAAGTCCTGGGATCCTAGCCCTGGAAATGGAAGAGGGGAGCAGGGAGTTAGTTATGAGGAGGTGGTTGAGGCAGGAAGTCATCAGATTTGTGGGTACGGCCAAGAGTCTGAGGATTTGGGAGTGAGTGGGCACCCAGGAGGCCCTTAGAGAGGAAGCTGAGCCTGGAACTCACCTTCCTTCTTCTCAGGAATGGGGAGGATGGGGCTGCAGGAACCCTGGGTGTCATTACATTACTGATAGGGGCAGAACTCCTGAAACACTGAAAACTTGGTGGGTGGGGAGAGGCCAATGTGTGCGCATTTTCGCCTGGAAGTGAGCCCATCGCTGCCATCCTCGGGAGGGAGTTGGAGCTACAGTGGCCCTGCAGCCTCTTTGCTCCCCTGCCCCCATCAGAGCCTCTGTTTTTGAAATCCCCAGGTTCCCATTGGCCCCTCCCCCTCCTCGGGTCAAGGCTTGGTCTGACTGCACTCTAAAACTGCAGAGTGATCTAATTGGCATGCCTAGCAGCGCAGTCCTGGAGAAATGGACGGGATCCAAAGGCTAAATTGTACATCCTGCAAACATTCGTGCTTCACATGAGACTCGTGAAAAGCAGAACTGAATAATGGAAAAATACATCAATTCTAACAGAAGAAAATAAATTTGTTTTGCTTGTGTTGAGGTGAAGGTCTCAATGGAAGTCCTAAAGTTTATTAATATCTGTTTAGAGAAATTGGTTAAAATAAATCGCTGTGAAAGGCAGCAGTGGAAGGCGGCAGTAAACAAAACAGCAAATAGGGAAGACGAGATGATGGTGAAGTCTTGGACTGGAGGCTCCGGTAGCTTTTCTCCCCATTGTATGTGTTGTAATTCCAATTTCTCATTATGCCAATTTACCAATTCAAGTTTATGATACACATATTTGTATGATTAATAATTTACTCTTACCATTTCATTTGTCTCCAAAAGGTGAAATATATTTTGAAAGACCTAGTTTTAAACTGCTTTGACTCTCAATAAGAAAGATGTCATATAGGGAAAAAAACCCAAAATGATTATTTTCCAAACACCATTAAGTTAGCTAGGGCACCAGATGATTGCAATGATTAGTTTGCAATAACAGAACAAGTTTCAGTGTACAGAGTAGAAATTTGCTTATACTAGAAAAAAAGTACACTGCCCAGCAGCAAATGAGCTCCATTAGGGTGGGAAGGGTCTCATTCTTCTTAGCTCCACAGAACCTGTCAGAGTGTCCGGTACAAAAGAGGATCCTCCAAACTATTTGCTAAGCTGAACCATTACAGAAATTGAGGAGTCCGTAACGATACTTCGGTATCACTCATGAGTGCAGTGGTGTGCATCTGTAGTCTGGGTTTCACTCTCAAATGGTCAGAGACGGCCCTTTCCCCATTCTTGAAAGCAGGGCTGCTTAACCAAAACAGGTGTCTGCAGTAGTGATTTTCATGATTTCAAATCACATTTATTGAGAGCCTGCTGTATGGAACGCCTCGTGGTTAATGTTGCGATCAAGACAGCATTTCTGGTCTAGGAGCTGGGACGGTGGGGCTCTGGGAGCCCTGCCTTGAGGGCGGAGCTCTGTGGAGTGTAAGGTGAGCTAAGATGGGTCCAAATCTGAGTGTTTTGACAAAATCAGTGGCGGGTGCACATGGAGCAAAGCAGGGAGCAGAAGCAAATACCCTGTAAAGTGGGAAAGCACCCTTATTAAGAAAATGATGTTTTTTACTTTATGAATTGTAAAGCATTATTTCCTTTGAACGTACTTACGTTCAGTTGAGGATTCATGAGTTAAATTTGTGGAATATCCCCTGCCATTTCTTACTGGCATCCTGTGCTTAAATTAGAAGAACAATGTCAACTACTAGGCTTACTTATGTAAACAGATTTTGCCTGGAAATACTGACATGGGTTTATAACTCTGGGGAAATGGGGAAGTTTGGGGATTCCTGCCAATGAACACACAATCGCTGACCAGCTTCGAGGAGGCGGCATTGCATGGCTTCCAGAGTGAGACCAGGGGCAAACCCCACTTTGCTGTCGATGAGCGTGTGACCTTGGGCTCCCTGTGCTGTAAGTTTCCTTATCTTCAAAGGGAGACAAGCACCACCCACCGGGCAGAGTCTGGCATGTATAACTGCTCTGTAGGTTGTAGTGTCTTATTTTGTTCAAAGGTGCATTGGTACATTATGAGGTGGTGTTGGGGGGAAATCGTGCTTCTTGAGCTTGCTTGTATACCCTAAAAGATTTAATAGTTGCTGTGAAAGGTGTGACTTCTCCCATTTCACATTTAGGAAAGAAGGGCTGCAGGGGAGTAGTTATTCCTTCAGTAAAAATACTTAACAATTATCGGTGCTTAACTGTCTCAGTAATCCTTTGAGGTCTAAATATTACCATTCCCATCTTCCAGAGGAGGAAACCAAGGCTCAGAGGGGTCACATGACGGTCTAACGTCACAAAAGGCAGAGGACCAGGAGGCCTGGCTCCAGAAAGGACCAAGAATTCCCTTCAGCTCGGGGCTGTTCCTCCTGTCCAGGTCTGTGCAGCCAGCATCTTCTGAGGAACTTGTGAAAAGTGAAGACTCTGCTGCTGTGTATCTGAGCTGTGGAGGAGGCATTGTGTTTTAAGCAGCTCCCTGGGTGTCACTGGGGCCCAATGGCTCATGTTTGCAGCTTTCAAGTGAGATCCCAGGCTGGCTCTCCCCGTGCTTCCTGCTGACCCAGGGGAAGTCAGACTTACAAGGAGAAGCAGGAATACCACACAAAGTCAGGGGGTGTGAACGCCTGTGTTTTGCCTGGTGCTGTTTCCTGTGAGGCTGGGTGCGGGGTGAGCTGACCTTGCTGAGCTTCATCCAGTCTCCTCAGAACCATCTGATAAGGCCATGTCCTTCTCCAGGATGGGGTCTTTTCCACCACTTTGAAAGCTGTGGTGGGGTGAGAGCAGTGGTAGGAGATTGAGTGGCAGGCATTATCAAAGTCAGCATGCCCAGGGACTCCCTCCCACTGGCCACATCTCTCCTCAATCTCTTCTCTGACCAGCATCTTGAGAAGCAGTCTGCACCCAGCCCCCAGGGATTCGAGCCTGTTATTTTCTCCTGGAGGCAGGAGGTTAGCACCTTGGGTGGCTGGCTAGGCAGGGTTTGGGGGTCAGGGGTTGTTGGATGTCAGCATTGGGAAGGGGCTAAGGGAGTGAACGATTTACTCCAGTGGGAAGATGCCAGAAGCAGAAATTCACAATGCACATTTGGGAGCTAAAAGTGCCTTCCCACCCCAACTCAGTCTGGTCCAGGATGGTAACGTGTGTGTGTGTGTGTGTGTGTGTGTGTGTGTGTGTGTCCATTGTCCTCACGAGCACGTATGTCCCCAGATGGGGAAAATAAGAGAATGCTGCTGCAAAGTTTGAGGGGCCATCACCAGGAACCGTGTGCTAGTCACATCATTCGTAGCATAACAAAACTAGTAACAACAATTAGCTACTATAATTACCGAATTTGCAGGTATTTCTCAATTTTCCAGAGAAATAGAACCAACAGGATGTACTGCTATGTGAAGAGATTTATTATAAGGAATTGGCTCACAGGATAGTGGAGGCTGAGAAGTCCCAGTATCTGCAGTCCCAAACTGGAGATGCCAGAGAGCCGACGGCACACTTCCTGGAGACTCAGGAAGAACTGCTGTTTGAGCTGGTCCCCAAAGCAGGAAGGTACTGATATCCCAGCTCAAGGCTGCAGTAGCTCCCTCACTGGAGGGGTGGTCAGCCCTTCTGCTCTACGTAGTCCTTTACTCAACTGGAAGAGACCCACCCATGTTTGGGAGGGCAATCTGCTTTATTTACTCAGTTAACTGACTTGAATGTTAATCCACGCAGAGGAATGACACACCCAGAAGACTATTTGACCAACACAAATCACAGCGAGATCCTCTGCCTTGGAGGAACATGGTCAGACTGAAGAAAAATCTGACGGTCAAGGCCATCCTTATTTGTAAACTTGAGGATCCTAGACAGAATGGAGGAAATAAAAGAAATGGCAATTCATGGGGTGGGCCCTCTCATGGCTGAACTGTAAAGCGCTGGGTGTAGTGGCACAAACTGGGCTTTCTGTCTGTGCCAGTTCCATGGGCTCTGGTCCCCTCCCTCTAGGCTGCCCACAAGATCAAAGACCCTTGGGTGGGGAAGGCATCAAAAATCAAACTTGATTGGCGCTGCTTGAACTTGTGAACTTGTTCGGGTTCATGAATAATTAAAGGAGGACTAGGTAGTGGATTAGGTAAAGTATTTTTGAAATTAGCTAAGTCATTTCACCTTCCTGGTCCTCAAGTTCCTCGTTTACAAAACAAGACATTCGAATGACATCAGTGATCCGCAAAGCTTGGTGTGCAGTAGACTCACCTGGGAAGTCTAGTTTAAAAAGAAGATTCCTGGGATCACTTCCAGAGATCCTGGTACAGCAATTCCAGGTGAGACCCAAGAATAAGAGTACCCCAAATCCATCAAGCATGCGGCCTGTGCTGGACACTGTTCCAAAGAGTTTTTGTGGATTGACTCATTTTATCTTGCAATGATCCTGTGATATATGCAGTATTATTATCCCCATGTTGCAGATGTATAAACCGAGGCCCACAGCCTCTGAGAGATTTGTCCCAGGTCACACAATTGGGAAGAGGCAGAGCTGAGACCCAGGTCAGGCCTTGGCTGCAGAAGACTGTGCCCTCAAATACTGTTTTACCCAGAGGATGTTGTAAACTACAAGCCAGCTGTTCTGCTGTCTGCTTAAATAAACAGTTGTCCCTAAGAGATTGGCACATTTTTAAAGAAGCTGAGACCCACATCACAGAATACAAGGCAAACACAGACAGAAGCCATGAATAAGTGACAAGCAACGTGCTCTGGGAACAGAGTGGGTGGTCAGGGAAAAGATTTTGGTCTTCATGAAAGAGGGGATTAAAGTGAGCAGCAGAGAGAGAAGCAGGCTACTCAACTGAGGAACTTGTCAAGGGTGGAGGGAGGCAGAGCGCCAAGCCCAAAGGAGCAGCCAGAGCACACAGTTCCAGGTGCAGAAGGGCCGGCCTTCTCCAAGGAGCTGGTCCTTTGGTTGGGCTGGTGTGTGAAGTACAGGCAAGAGTGCTCCAGGAGGGAGCAGAGGGAAGTCTGTGAGCAAGCGGACTGTGAAGTGTTTGATGGCCTGCCAGGAAGGGGGAGGCTCTGTTGTGCAGACTGTAGGAGCCCTCAGAGGGAGCAGAGGGAGCACAGGCAGCAGCTGCAGCAGGAGTCGGAGACCAGGAGGCCAGCTCGAGTCCCTTGGACCAGAACAGTGGCGGGGCATGGACAAGAGGTGGTGGGTGCAGGAGGAATGGTTCAAAAGCAGAGCCCACAGAAAGGAGGGTGCCTGGAGGTTTAGAACAAAGGAAATAGAGGTACTAAAGATGGCTTTTTAGTATGGAGGGGAGGGGAATGCAGGAAAAGAAACCCCAACAGAGGGCTAGGTGGAAGAAAACGTTGAATTAAAGAGACACATAGATGCTCTCGACTCAGAAGAAACTCAGGGCGCAAGGAGTACAACCCACCCGAACAGCATCACTGGATCTTTCTAATGAGGTAGGGCCTCGCCCATTCCTTTGGCACAAAGCAGACCACTCCATTTTTTCATGCTCCAGAAGGGAAAAAACATTTTACAAGTTTCCCTTTATGGTTTTCTGGGTGCACTGAAAACTCAGAATCCTACGCTCAAGCAAGAAGGAGTTTCTTGATCGACAATTTTGGACAGGAAGGCACTTGCTTGTTCAGATGACTGAGCTGTGTTGAACAGCTAGGATTGGCTGCCCAGACCTCATCCATCCCCTCAAACTTCCTGCAGAAGGGACAGTTTGGCAAGGCACACACACCTCTCTTTATTGTCTCTACTCCCAATATACTTTAGGAAGCCAGCATGTTCACTTGGGATTCTGTTTTAGGGGCACCTGGAGCTGGGGCAGTCTTGCAATAGACACTAACTTTGGTCTCAGAGGCCAATCACAGGCCCAGCATAAACTTCTCGACTTCCACCCATCCTGCTTTGAAAGGAAGTACTTCTGTGAGCAATAATACTCATCTTGTGAATGGTATACAAACAAAATCACTCAACCAGTGACAGATTGAGATGCTCAAAAATAGGCAGTCAAGTTGCTTTCCCACACTGATCCAAATGCCCACTAGAATAATCAGAATGCAGAGCTACAGTACATTCCAACTGAAGAATACCTAGGCTGTTTATAGTCAAAGCACCTTATTGTCATCATCACTGATTCTCCTTCCTCTCATCATCCTTTTCCAGAAAGAAGAATGATCTGCCTTCCTCCGGTGTTTCCGCCCCTTCTCCTTGATCTCTGTATGTTGACTTCAAGCCTGTAGGAGGTGAAGGGCAGATGGCCAGGTGAAGCTCTCCCTGTTAGGCACAATCACGTTATCTACCCCTCTAGACTGGCAGCTCTGTTTCCCTGGCATAATCCTCTCTAGGTTCATAGCAGACCGTATCTACTCATCATCACTAAATATGGGTAGTCTTTCCTGTTTCTTGGCCTTTATTCATGTGTTTCTTCTACTTGGAGTTCCTTCTGCCCATCAAGACCTTAGCTTGTCTGAAAGGGCAAACTCAAATGCCATTTCTTCACAAAGCCTCCTCTTACCTCTTCGCCCCTCCAGCCTGAGCACCCAGCACATAGTAAGTGTTTGATCAATACTCGCTGAGTGAGTGAATGGCTGAAAGAAACAACAAAGCATTCATTGCTTCTGCTGCTTTTCATGACACTAGCTAGAGTCACAGAATATTCGAGTACAAGTGATCTTGGGGGACCTCCAGTCCACAGGATAGTTGGTGGTTGTCAGAGGTGAGATGAAATTAATCTGAATTTTAAGTATTCTTATTCTGCCTGTGCTAGGAAACTGGAGACTGTGAAATATGGGGAACTGTCCCACGTGTGGGAAATGTAGCCCAGCTCCCACTTGGAAAAGCCAGTGGGTGCGAGGTTCAGCAGGCAGGACCCACACCCACAGACAGGTTCTCCCGTGGGGAATCGGGCCTGCATTGTACCGAGGTTGCTATGAGATTTGCTTTTGCTAAAACTCCCTCACCCTGAATTGAGGCAGCAAATGTTTACTGAGTATCTTTAACTTCCTAAAGTCTGTGCTAAACCACCCAAGTACGTAGTGTAACCAGTTCAACCACTTTCCCCCTTGAGCTGTAACATCCTTCTCTTTGAAGTAATTAGCAGTATTCTGTCCTTTGTTGTCTGTAAAAAGTAATCACCTACAGTGAACCTGTGCATAGTAAATGAGGACCATCCTCGATGTAATGTGCCCAGAAAAGCAATAAAAGCCTGTCTAGGTAGGGGTCGGCGCTCTCTCGGGGGCTCTCTCTGGCCCTCATGTGGCCATGCTGTCCCTTTTCCTCCACAGGATTTCTGTAGTCTGTGTGTATTTGTCTGTTGCTGCCACAACACAGGATCCTGCTGGCCAGGATCCGCATCGGTGAAATGCTGCACAAGACCACTTGTCCTGGACTCTTGATTTATACAGACAAGGTTGTGGTCTTGCTGATGATGACTTTGTTCAGGAACCAGAAGTCTGGTGTTTGTTGTAAACATTTTTTAAATGGAAGCATTAAGTGTAGAGGCTGTTTGCATAAGTTCTTCCTGAAGAGCATTGAAAGGCCCAGTGTAACATGACTGTGGCAGACGGCAAAACCAATTTTCTCAAATCCAGTAAGACCTACTTTGCATGGTCAATGTCACTGGCAGCTAGGCCCATCTCCTGCCTCTACCTTCCAGTCCCCAACTCCAGCCCCCACGCTGCTTTGGAGGACTCAGAGAAGCGGCACTGGGCTACGCCCAGGATGTGCTAGGTTTCTGTAGCTGTGAATAATTACTTCGAACACTTAGGGTGGTGTGGGTGCGTTCTCCAGAAACGATGCCCTCTGTTATGGGCTGCATTGTATCCCCTCAAATTCTTATGTTGAAGTTTAACTCCCCAGCACCTCAGAATGTGACTATTTACAGACAGATAGGGTCTTTAAAGAGGTCATTAAATTAAATAATGTCATATCATTGGGCCCTAATCCAATCTGTCTGGTGTCCTTATAAAAAGAGGAAATTTGAGCATAAACACACAGAGGAAAGACCATAGGAAGACACGGGGGGAAACAGCCATCCCCAAGCCAAGAGGACAAGCTCAGAAGTAACTAACCTTACCAATACCTTGATCTCAGACTTCCAGCCCCCAGAACTGTGAAAATTTCTGTTGTTTCAGCAGCCCATTCTATGGTACTTGGTTATGGCGGCTCAAGTAGACTGGTGCCACTCCTATTAGGTTTATTGAGGAGAGTCACATACAGGCTCTCTCCTCGGTAAGACTGCCACTCAGGCGTTCTATCTTCCCATACCTCCAAGGCATAATCAGGAAGACCTCATGAGTTTGAAAAAACCCTGTTAGCTGTGAAGGGCCGTACAAACCCAAGCTGTACATTGTGGAGATCAGGAACCATGTCTACACTTCTTTGGATAACTCTTAGCACCCCCCAAAGGGTAAGGCTTACATGGGGGCTTGGTAAATTCCAGTTGGTCGATAGAGAATCAGTAACAGTGAGTAGGATGTTCATCACTAATTTTTTGTACTGTCTTAGGTCATGTGGGTCAATTCACCTCCTTCCTGGATGTGGCCCACTGACACAGTCCTTAGCCGGGTATCAGTCATGACTCCAGTTTCCCCTGGGTAGAGACCTCCACCCTCACTGATTCATGCCATAGCTCCAGCAGAGCAGTGAGGAGGGTGGGCACTGCCCCTCAGTCACTGCACTGCTGGCTTACCTGTTTCCTCACCTGCAAATGAGGAAGCTGGGTTAGAAGGTCTCTACCATTTATTCTAGCTCTAGAATTTATGATTTCCTTCTTGTATCAGTTAGCATGCATTTGACTAAATACTTGATCCCAGCTACCTTTGACAATAGAAACACTTACCATCTCATATGATAGCAGCCTAGAAATTCCTCCCATTTCTTCATTCTGACATTGGTTTCAACTTCATTCTAAGGTTCTCATCATGGATGAGAAGACTGAGCCACAGAGAAGTCAAATAACTTTCCCAAGGTTGCACAGATGGTAAGAGGCAGACAGAATGCAGACCCAGGCTGTCTGGCTCCAGATTCTACGCTCTCAGCTGCCAAGCCATACCGCCTCTCCTGAAGAGCCATTTCCTGTGGTCAGAGACATATGCAGGCCAGGAGGGTCACTGCTTGCCACCCCTCTCTACTTCTTGGGGAGGAAGAGAGCGTTACAGGGCCTCAGGAAAGGAGTGAGTGCTCTGTGACAGTCTCAGACACTGGAATTCTTTGGCTGCCATCCCTCCCAGCAGGATAGGCTGTTCTTGTGTCCCTCCGTTCTGCTGTGGCTTAGTGTTCCCAAAACAGGTTCCCAGCACTTGGTCAACAACAGTGAGAGAGTGGCCTGAGCTTCCTGCTTCCCCTTGCTCAGGAGCAGTCCGGTCTGCTGCTAGGAACAGAATCTTCCAGTGCTGCTGAAAGGCTCGGCTGACAAGCACGATGACTCAGGCTGATTTCCTTGAGGCTTAGAACAGGCTGAGTGCATCATAACGGTTCTGCCTACTCTGTCTTTTCACGTGTCAGAGACTGTCGATCTGTTGGAGAGGTTTTATCAAGTTCACAGAAACAGCTGCTGATAGATCCTTGGTTGTTCTCAGAACAGACTTAACTTTCACCAGAGGAGACAGGGCTCTGAGTGGCCAGGACAGGGTTTTTAGAAGGTGAGTGTGAACCTGGAATATGCCGTGTCCTTTAAACAAATGGCCATTGGGTGGAACAACAGCAGAGAGAAGAAGCTTGGACGTCAAGTTAAATAGGCACGTTTCAAACCCTTGGTTCTCACCACCTATATGACTCTCATCAATAATAACAATAGTATTTATGGCTCAAGGCCCTACACTGAGCATTTTACATATATTATCTCATTCGATCCTCAACCAACCAGGAGTTGGTGCCTCAGTTTACAGGTGAGGACATTGAGGCTTAGAGACAGGGAAGCCGAGTCATTTGCCTAAGGTCATATATTTAGTAAATAGCTGGGTTTTGAGTCAAGGTGTTTCATTCTTTTTTCCCTCTGTCCCCTACTCCCCCACCCTCTCTGTCTTTCTCTTCCTTTCTCCTTTTCTTTCTTCCTCTCAACAAATGGATAGGTGGTAGGTGCTATATAAGCTGTGGGTGATATATTGGTGAACACAACACATAGATTCCTACCTTATTTTAACCCATGATCTCTTGTCTTCCAAGTCATTTAAGCCTGGTCCAGCACAGTCTCACATTGGGAGAACTTCCTCCATGTGGCCCAAAAAAGTCTTCCCTTGGCTTTTAGATGTATTCAGAGGTGGGAACGTTGAGACTGAGAAGCCCACAAGGCATTTGAGCTGAGATGTTGGGGTACAGATTTTGAATTGGGGGGACAGACTTGACAGTGAACACATTTGTCCAAAATGAGGTGTGTGGCAGGAGGACAAGAGGGAGGACAACCAAGGATGGAGTCTGGGTTGATGACGAGCTGTGGGTGAAGGCAGGCCCGGACAGGGCAAAAGAGGAGCATCAGAAGTAGGAGAGCCAGTCTGGGAAGTGCATTCATTGTCCTGGAAGTCAAGGAAGGCAGAGTGCCAAGTTGTGGGCTGTGGTCAACAGTATCACTGGCCAGCAATCGTTCAGCCATTCTTCAGCAACATTTGTTACTGTTTACTTGGTTGTTTTTTAAATAAAATTTTTTTTTAACTTTTTAAAATTGTTGTTCAAGTACAGTTGTCTCCATTTCCCCACCACCACTCCCACAGCTAAAGAAAACAGCATTAAAATGGAAAGAGAACCAGCCGTATAGGAAAATATATTTGCCATTGATACCTTGGATGAGAGTTTGATCTCCAAAATATATAAAGAACTCACTTGACTCCACTCCAGGAAGACAAACAACCCATTTTAAAAATGGGCAAAGGACCTGAACATACACTTCTCCAAGGAGGGTATACAGAGGGCCCAGAGACATATGAAAGGATGCTCAGCATCACTAGCCATCAGAGAGATGCAAATTAAAACCATAATGAGATACCACTTCACACTGGACAGAATGGCTATCAAAAACTAATCAACAAACAAGTGTTGGACAGGATGTGGAGAAAAGGGAACCCTAGTGCACTGTTGGTGGGAATGCAGACTGGTGCAGCCACTGTGGAAAACAGTATGGAATTTCCTTGGTTGTTTTTTTTTTTTTAAGTTTATTCATTTTAGAGAGAGAAGAAGGGGGAAAGAGAGAGAAAGAGACAGGGAGGGAGAGAGAGAAACACTGATGTGAGAGAGAAACTGATTCCAATACAATACAATATAATACAATACATGCCCCAACCAGGAATCAAACCCGCAACCTAGGTATGTGCTCTGACTGGGAATCAACCTACAACCTTTTGGTGCATAGGACAACATTCCAACCAACTGAGCCACACAGGCCAAGGCTGGACGTTTTTTTTTTTTTTTTCATTTGCTTGTTTGTTTTTTTGTCTGTGTTTGCTAGTACACAAAATTTCTCCTTCTGTTTCTTTTGAATTCATTTTCCTTTTCGATACAAAGTGAAAAATCTCTCTCCTAGGTCTGACTCTCTAGTCACCTGGACCCACTCTCCTGAAATCAACAACCATTTACCTGTTCCTTGTATCTCCTCCAGAGGTATTTTCTCCATTTAATTTTTTTTTGAAAAGCAAAGTATCAACTTATGTACCAATTCATCTGCCTAATAGAATTGTGTTCAAGTTCCATTAATACAAAAGTACCCCAAATTCTAGTTTTTGTGATTTTTGCATCATTCTTCACATACTGTTTCAAATGTTGCATATTGTGTATTATTTTCAAACTAGAGTAAGGTAGGTAATTTGAAGCAGTATGTTCCTTTCACCCCTGAGACCTGCTACTAAGTTCCTGTTCTTGCTCTGGGGAGAGTCCTGCTTCGCAGTGCGCTTACAGAAAAAGGAGAGATTGAAAACCAACAAACCATCCAGGTAATAGCTCTGCCTCTTCCTAATATTCACAAGGATCGCCCATTCAGATTCCTTCTCCAGGAAAGTGTCCTTTTTCTGATGGCAGAGTTCATGTTTAAACAACCCTAGAACTGGCGTGAGTGCTGCCCGAACCAGCAGGGTGTGGTTTGGGGGCCCTCACTTTTCGGCCGTTTCTGTCTCAGGAACCTGTGCTTGGGGCGCCGGCAGTGGCTTCAGTCCTCATGCTTCCTCCCTCGCCCGGACCCTTCACAGAGCTTACTCCACGGAGAGAAAGGGCCGCCACACCTGAGGCAGCACGGTTTTCAAGTTTTATATTTTTGGATATGTACACTGTTATATGGTTCAGAACTAAAAGTATATATATAAAAAGGCATAAAGTGATATTTTCACTTCCTTCCATCTGCATCTACTCTGCTTTCTTCTCCTTCCCGCTTCCCCCTCTGTACTCAAGGTAACCACTTGATTCCAGTTATTTCAGATATGCTGCATTCGGGCCATGCTTGATTTGAGTCTTTTCCCCACTGGCATATGGATTCATTTGACATCGTCAAGTAGCTTAGTGAAGACACACACACACATACACACACACAGTGAGGCTAAATTTTGACTGAATTCAAACCAAGGACCTTATTGTAAACCCTGTGAGTGTATTTTTCACATAGTTACAGAACCATTTCCTCTTTTCCTCTGCTGGGAAAGCAGTTCCAAAATGTTCAAGTGTTCATAATGTTCGAACAGCCTTTCAAACAAACTGAATTCACCCAAGGAATAGTCATACCCTTGCATTAGCACTATGGGGAATCTGATCCAGTAGGCAACCTTCCCTTTGGATTACAATTCATCTTCCACCGAAGGGCACTTCCCGTGCATGCGAGGGAAACACTGTGCACGAGGTCCCCGCTGGTTTGAGTTGGGGTGTCATTGTTCCTGTGCAAAACCGAAGTAATGGGGCACACAGTGAAATTATGGGCTGGTGGCAGATGGCCAACAGACATATGAAAAGATGTTCAGCATCACTAATCATCAGAGGAATGAAAATGGAAACCACAATGAGATATCACCTCATACCCGTCAGAATGGCTATTGTTAATAACTCAACAAAAAAATGTTGTCGAGGATGTGGAGAAAAGGGAACCTCATGCACTGTTGTGGGAATGCAGACTGGTGCAGCCACTGTGGAAAGCAGTATGGAGGGTCCTCAAAAAATTAAAAATAATGACCTAGTAATTCCACTTCTGGGTATACATCCAAAGAAACCCAAAACACTAATTCAAAAAAATATGTGCACCCCTTTTTTCATTGCAGAGTTATTTACAATAGCCAAGATATGGGAGCAACCCAAGGGCCCATCCATAGACAGGTGGATAAAAATGTGGTGATACACATATAATGAAATATTACTTGGCCTTTAAAAAGTGCGAAATCTTGCCATTGTGACAACATAGATGGACCTAGAGGGTTTTATGCAAAGTGAAATAAGCCAGTCAGAGAAAGATAAATGCAGTATGATTTCACTCATATGTGGAATCTTAAGAACAAAATAAATGAACAAACAAAACAGAAACAGACTCAAAGATACAGAGAATAGACTGTTGGTTGCCAGAGGGGTGGGCATTTGCAGGGCTGGGCGGCAAAGGTTAGGGCTAGGGCAGTTACAAAACAGCCATGGGGATGTGAGGTCCAGCACAGGGAATGGAGCCAATGATAGAGTAATACCCATTGGCGCCAGGTGGAAAATGGAAATACTGGGGGGAACACTCTCTAAAGTGTTGTGTTACACAACAGATTGTGTAACTGCTATGCTGTGCACCTGAAACTAACACAAAATAATATTGAATGTAAACTGTAACTGAAAATAATTGTAAAATGTTAAAAAATTACAGAAAAGGGCTGGTGGCAAAATGCCTTCCTCAGCCCCAGATCAATGCCTGTGGCAGGAGCAACTCAAATAATTTCATGTGGTAATAAAGGCTGATATGGGAGGCATTTTTCTTAAGTTACTGGCTTTCTTTTAGAAGTAAACACTTCAGGACTCCTATATCTGACTGTGTTATGGCCTTCAAAGTGGCTTCCAAGAAATAATACACGTTTCCCAAAGATGCTGGCATTCTCTAAAGTGTTTTTGAAATCTTTCTTTCATAGCGGCTCTCAGAGATAGTTTACGAACTGTGTAATAAAACAAGTCTTATTATATTTATGCTAGATTTACAAATCAAAATGGTATTTCCTTATCTGGAAATAAAATTAAGTTATATCCTATTCACATCTTACACCCAAATGAAAAACAGATACAATATTAAATATTAAAAAAAGAAACCATAAAAAATGTGAAAAGAAAATATGAGAGAAAGTTGTTTTAATAATCTCAGAAGGGGGAAGGTCTTTTTTAAGTGTGACACATGTATTAGGGTCTCCAGAGAAACACAATCACTAGGAGATGCACAAATGTACCCAATACAAATATTATGTATACATACATATAATTATCTATGTAATGAGTGCGGGCATGTGAGTGGGGGAGAGAGACTGGGGGGGAGCATGCACATGTGACAGAGACGTATTTATTTTAAGGAATTGGCTCATGTGATCGTGGGGACAGGCAAGTCCAACTCCAAAATCCGCAGGGCAAGCCAGCATTCTAGAGATCCGGGGAAGAGCTGGTGTTGCAGTCTTGAGTTAGAAGGCCGGGAACTCAGGTAGGATTTTCATATGGCAGACTTCAGAAAAGTTTCCTCTTTTTTGGAGAACCTCGGTTTTGCTCTTACAGCCTTTAACTGATTGGGTGAGGCCCACCCACATGATGGAGGATACTCTGTTTTACTCAAAGTCTACTGATTTAAATGTTAATTATTCCTAATAAAATACTTTCACAACAACGTCTAGACTAGTGTTTGACCGAACAACTGGGCACCATACCCCAGCCAAGTTGACATATAACATTAGCCAAAACAACATAGAAGATGTGAAAGAAAATCTGACTGAAGTCACAAAAACGACAGCAGCCCGCCCTCACAGGGCTTGCATTCTTGTGGCGTTGCGTTTGGTGTGTCTGCCCGTCAACCTTCTCTACCTGTCTACCTGGCAGCTTGAAATGAACCATGAACTTGGAAAATGCCAGTTTTTCTTTCTTAAGATGTTTTTTAAAAAGATTTTATTTATTTACCTTTAGAGAGGGAGAGAAGGGAGGGAGAAAGAGAGAGAGAGAAACATCTCATGTACACCTTGTCCAGGGACCAAACCTATAACCCAGGCAAGTGCCCTGATGGGGAATTGAACCTGCAACCTTTTGGTCTGCGAGATGATGCCCAGCCACCTGAGCTTCACCAGTCATGGTATCTTTCTAAAGGTGTTTTAAAGGGATGTTTAAAAGAGGAAATCTCTGGCTGAGAATAGACCTAAGTGATTCCTCTGGAGTGAAATGACTGACATGTTTGGCACACGTACTTGCTGTTGTTTTGTCTTGGTCCTCAGGTACATTTGCTGTTTTGGAAATTTTTTGAATGAGAAACGTCTGCTAGTACAGATGGTATTTTTTTAATATTAACTTTTCATAGCAACTTAAAACTGACATTTTAGAAATTGATATTTAGAGAGAGAGAGAGAGAGGAAAGGAAAAAAGGAAACAATCGATTTGTTGTTCCACTTACTTATGCATTTGTGGGTTGATTGTCATATGTGCCTTGACCAAGGATGGAACCCACGACCTTGGTGTTCCGGGACGATGCTCGAGCCAACTGAGCTACTGGGCCCAGGCTGAAACTGACATTTTCTTGGTAAAAGAGGTTTCTTTCTCTTTTTGAGTGACTGCTTTTAATCAAATGTAAAAGCTTTCCATGACGAAAAGCCCTGCTTTGTGTGGCTTTCCTTGATACTACTGAAGTACTTGGGAATTTCTACTGAATAGTTATTGCAATTTATGGTAAACAACAACAACAACAACAAATCCTTATAATAGCACAAAGAATTGTGAAAAAAGCAATAATTACTATAGTGGCTTCAAATCACAAAACTCTTGAAGGGATGGTCAGTAAGGTTTTTCTTTATAAGGTTGGTTTGTGTAAGTCTTCTCCAAGAAGATTGAATGCTCATTTGGACCTGGGAATGTGCTTATCTTCTAAAATTCCCAACTTCTCTGTGAAAGAAGCAGGAGGGAGCAGCTGATGGTTCACGCGTAACAGATGGGAGAAGTGGGGGTGCCCAGCTATCTCACTGAGGTTGTGCAGTTAATTGTCCTGGCCTCAAATGGAGGCCACGTTCCGTGCCACCCATATTTTTTTTCTTGTTCTGAGTTGCTGCCTTATTGGATGATGGATCCTTCAAAAAAGCCTCCAATATAAAGGTTTTACAAGTATTAATCTCCAGTGGGAAGAGTAACAGCTGTTTTATTATTATTTTTCAACTAGGCAGAAATTTATTATACAGTGTCTTTCTTCTAGAGAGATACTCTGGAAGCCTTAGTTCTATTTGTGAAGTATAATTTTCTCTTTTGGCTAATTAGTTGCACAAAGGAAGAATTTCAATGGTGCTAATAATAACTTGGGAAACAAGCAAAAACAGGTTAAGTAAAAGTATTACCCCAAGTGTAGCACGAACATTGCTGAAAGAAGTAAAAGGATTGTAACCAGTGCTAAGGCTCCTTCCTTGCTAAGTGGTGTCTAGTTACAGAGAAGGCTATGAATTTCAGAAGGGAAAGGTCTCAGCCTGCAGGACTGAAAATCATGTTGAAGGGCACACAAACAGCTGACATACACCAAAGCCATTAATTAGCATACCACAGAAGCAGGAACCCCAAAGTGTGTGTGTGTGTGTGTGCACGTCCAAGCTCCCTATCTCCCTCATCTCCCAATATCTCCCGCCAAATACTGCAGTGATATCATTCCCCTTTTCATCACCACGTGGGCTGCTGAGCAGCACTCTTCACGGGTCAAGGAGGAGGGAACATCTTGTCTGTGTCATTTCAGTCTGTAAGGCATTCTCTCTCTCTCTCTCTCTCTCTTTCTCTCTCTCTCTCTCTCTCTCCTCTCTCTCTCTCTCCCCCTCTCCCCACACCCCTTCATCCCAGGGATGAAAAAGATTTTAGGTGAATCTTCCATCAGCTCTTAGTCTATAATTATATCCTGTGAAACTGAATAAGAGAAAGCTCATTTAAAATAGAGTTAGGAGGCCAGAAGGAGAAACTCTCACACACTACCACTCAACATTAATTACTCCAACAGGTGGGAATGCAGACCAGTGCAGCCACTGTGGAAAACAGTATGGAATTTCCTCAGAAAACTAAAAATGGAGCTGCCTCTTGACCTGGCAATTCCGCTGCTGGGATTATGTCCTAAGAACCCTGAAACACCGATCCAAAAGAACCTATGCACCCCAATGTTCATAGCAGCACAATTTACAATAGCCAAGTGCTGGGAGCAACCTCAGTGCCCATCAGTAAATGAGTGGATCAAAAAACCATGGTACATTTACACAATGGAATTCTACACAACAGAGAGAAAGAAGGAGCTCCTATCCTTTGCGACAGCATGGATGGAACTGGAGAGCATTATGCTAAGTGAAATAAGCCAGGCAGTGAGGGAAAAATACCATACAATCTCACCTTTAACTGGAACCTAATCAACAAAACAAGCAAGCAACATATAACCAGAGACATTGAAATTAAGAACAACCTGACAGTAACCAGAGGGGCAATAGGAGGGGATAATGGGGGGAAAGGGGAAAGGGTTTTCGGGAATAACTATAAAGGGCACATGGACAAAACCACGAGGAGGTGGAAGCAAGGGAGGGAGGTGGGTTTGGCTGGGATTGGGGGGCAGTGGTGGTGGGTAAACAGACAACTGTAATTGAACAACAATAAAATAATTAAAGAAAACATTAATTACTCCAACAGGAAAGCCTCAGTTACAGACTCCCACAGGAAGAGACATACCTCGCATTCCCAACAAGAAGTGTCTGTCTCTACTATGCCAGCAGGAGAATGAAGATTTTCTCCTTACCCTGCAATAAGGCCACTGAACACTATCAAAAATCACCCAGTGAGAAGCCATCACCACGCTGACCTCTCGCTTTCCTCCAATGGACTTTCCTTGGAGGAAAAGCACCCCTGCCCAACTTCCTCCTTTTTTCTCTGCAAGGAAACATTCCTCCCCTTTGTTTGCTGGGCTTCGCTGTAGTTTTAGGTACACCGTGCTTGTCCTGAATTCCAATAATCTGCTAGTACTAAATAAACCAATTTTTTGCTGATTAAAACTAACTGGCTGTTTTATTTTTAAGGTCAGCACTACAAACCAGTCTTTTGAAATGCCTGCTTCTCAGTTTACATCAGTACCAGCATTAGGAGATTTGTATGCCCTTTACAAAGGGAGAGTAAACTTACTACATTCAACACATTGGGAAGGTAAGGTGGATATAACTCCTATTCAGAGAAGTGGGTGAGAAGGAAGTCTATTACTTTTTTTAAAATCCAGGGTAGGCTACCTTGGGTTGAAATGGTAGGTCCATGGCCATCGGAGACCCAGAAACCTGTAATTTTTCTGCCTTTATGGCTAGTATGTAGTTCTCATCCTCAAGGTCTCCTTGTGGTCCAGGATAGCTTCTGGAGCCCCAGCCGTCTAAGCTCCAGGCAGCAGGAAGGAGCATCCCAAACCTAGCTTTCATTAATTAACCTTTCCAGAAGTCCCACCCAACAGTTGCATTTGTAGCTCATTAGTCACATGGCCACACATAACTGCCTGGGAAGCTGAGAAATGGAGTCTTCGTTTTGGGTGCATTGACACCCCTAGTGATACTGCAGTTTCATAACGAAGGAAAAATAGAGGAATGGGTATTGGGCAGTAACTGGTTGTCTCTACCTCAGAAAGGCACCTCTATTCTTTAGAGCTTAGGGTTTGGCTTTTTAAAGAAATCCTGCAGTTTCTCAGTGGCCCTGCTCAGGGACACCACTGGGTCTTACCTAGCCTAGAGTGACTCTGAAGGAATTCCTGACTGGTGGGAGGGGGTGGCGATTGCTCAACTGGGCAGGTGGCTGAGACGAGCACCGCCCACACTTCACCCCTTTAAATGAGGGCTCACCAGGTTGCCTTCTGACATCACTTTTTCTTTTTTCTTTTTCTTTTTTATTATCTATCGGTTTGGGGTATACAGCCTAGTAGTTAGACAGTCATAAACTTCACACAGTGTTCCCCTCAACATTTCCAGCACCCCAGCTGGCACGGCACGTAGTTTTCACGGTATTACTGACTATGCTGACCATGCTCGACTTACTTCCCTGTGACTGTTTTGTAACTGCCGATTTGTGCTTTAGTCCCTTCACAACTCCCATCCCGTGCTCTAATCACCCTTCCTCTCCCGAAACCACCAGGTCTCCCTCTGTATCTATGAGTCTGTTTCCATTTTGTTTGTTGATTTATTTTGTTCTTTAAAGATTCCACATGTAAGTGAAACCATATGGTATTTGTCTTCCTCTGACTGACTTATTTCACTTACCATAATACCCTCTTGGTACATCCATGTTGCTGCAAATGGTAAGATTTCATTCTTTTTTATGGCTGAGGAATATTCCTTTGTATATACATACCAACACTTTTTAATCCATTCATTTATTGGTGGGCACTTGGGTTGCTTCCATAGCTTGGTTGTTGTAAATAATGCTGTAAAGAACGTAGGGTTGCATGTATTCTTTCAAGGTAGTGTTTTGGGTTTCTTTGGATATGTACCCAGAAATAGAATTGCTGGGTCATAAGGCAGTTCTATTTTTAATTTTTTGAGAACCCTCCATACTGTTTTCCACAGTGGCTACGCCAATCTACATTCCTACCAACAATGCACCAGGGTTCCCTTTCTCCACATCCTCAGTAGTACTTGTTTGTTGATTTACTGATGATGGCTGTTCTGACAGTTATGAGGTGATATCTCATTGTGGTTTTAACTTGCATTTCTCTGGTGAATAGTGCTGTTGAGCATGGTTTCATGTGTTTAGTGGCCAAGTGCATGTCCTCGTTGGAGAAGGGTCTATTCAGATTCTTTGTCCATTTTTTGATTGGATTGCTTGTTTTTTTGGTGTTGAGTTATAAGAGTTCTTTATAAATTTCGGCTATTAACCCCTTATCAGATGTATCATTGATGAATATGTTCTCCCACTCAGTGGGTTGTCTTTTTATTTTGTTGATGGTTTCCTTTGTTGTGCAAAAATTTGGTAGTTTGATGTAGTCCCATTTGTTTATTTTTTCTTTCATTTCCCTTGCCCGAGAAGATATATCAGAAAAAAATACTGCTCTGAGAAATGTCTGAGATTTTACTGCCTATGTTTTCTTCTAGGATTTCTATGGTTTTGAGTCTTATACTTAAGTCTTTAATCCATTTGAGTTTATCCTTGCAAAAAAAAATTAAGGAGGTAGTCCAGATACTGTACATAGAGAACTCTAAGGACTCCACTGAAAAACTACTAGCATTGATAAATGAATTCAGTAAAGTAGAAGGATACAAAATAAATATTCAGAAATTGGTTAAATTTTTATATACCAATACTGAAATATCAGAAAGGGAAATTAAGAAAACAATCCCATTTACAGTTGCACCAAAAAAAAAAACCAAGCCTAGAAATAAATTTAACCAAGGAGCTTAAAACAAACAAACAAACTGCACTTAGATAACTATAAAGCACTGAAGAAAGAAATTAAAGTAGATACGAATAAATGGAAGCACATACCATGTTCATGGATAGGAAGAATTAATGTCATTAAAATGTCCGTACTACGCAAAGCAATCTATAGACTCAACTCTATCCCTGTCAAAATACCAATTGCATGTTTTGCAGACCTAGAATAAATAATGCAAACATGTGTATAGAACCACAAATACCCCAAATAGCCTCAGCAATATTGACAAATAAGAATAAAGTTAGGGACATCAAGCTACTTGATATATAAAACAATATTGCACAGACATAGTAATCAAAATGCCATGGTACTGGCATAACAACAGACACATATCAATGGAACAGAATAGAAAACCTAGAAATAAACCCATGTCTATATGGTCAATTAATAATTGACAGAGGATGCAAGAACATACAATGGAGAAAAAAACAGTCTATTCAATAAATGGAGCTGGGAAAATCAGACAGATATGTGCAAAAAAATTGACATCATTTTTTCTGCTCTCATCTGTGAGAAGAAGTGGGACTGACCGAACAGTGACTTGTGCAGTCATATCAGTGGTAGTGATGAAGCACGGGGCTGCCTTCTCCTAGCAAAGGGAAGACCTAGCCTATGTGCCAGGCAAGGTTTTGGAGTTGGTAGCAGGATACAACACCTTGGTTTCTGCACAGTGAGGAGCAGCAGACTCGAAGGGGCAAACACAAACTCCCAGTTTCTTAAGGAAGCCTCAGCACACTCCCTGCAGCAAGGCGGAACCACAGCCCTTCCAGCACAGAGTGGGATGCACTAGCAGAGCTGATGCACTCGGACAACACTCACCATGGTCTTTGGGTTCATCACACACCCCGATAATTGCTTTATTTATTTATTTGTTTATTTATTTTTACTTAAGCATTTCTTTTTATTGTGGTAAAATATATGGAAAATTGTGCAAATCATGTCCAGGGCTTGAAAACAAACATGCAGGTACCTACCAGCTGGATCAAGAAGCAGAACACTGCTGGATCCCAGGAGCTTCCCTGTGTCACCCTCCTTCCTAGAGGAAGGTAATCATCAAGATTTGTAAAAGTTCTGCCTGTTTTTCTCTTCAACTTTTTGTTTTGAAACAATTTTAATCTACAAATAAGTTGAAAGATAATATGAATAGTTGGGTTTCTCTTACATATATTCAATTTTTAACATTTTATTTGCATTTGCCTTTCTCCTCTTCTTTATAATGTACTTTCTTTTTTAAAAGTATATTTTACTGATTATGCTATTACCATTGTTCTATTTCCCCCCCTTCATCCCCCTCTGCCCAATACTCCCCTCCCCTCCAGCAATCCCCTCCTCTTAGTTCATGTCCATGGGTCACGGGTGTAAGTCCTTTGGCTGCGTCATTTCCTATGTTTTTCTTAACAGACTCCTGTCTGTCCTGTACCTATCAGTTATGTTTCTTAACCCCTGCATTCCCGCCATTCTCTCCCTTCCCCCTCCCTGCTGATAAACCTCCAAATGATCTCCACGCTTATGATTCTATTCCTGTTCTGGTTGTTTGCTTAGTTTGTTTTGTTTTGTTTTAGATTCAGTTGTTGATTGTTGTGAATTTGTTGCCTCTTTAATGTTCATGGTTTTGATCTTCTTTTTCTTAAATAAGTCCCTTTAACATTTCATGTAATAATGGTGTGGTGATGATGAATTCCTCTAGCTATACCTTGTCTGGGAAACACTTTATCTGCCCTTCCATTCTAAATGACAGCTTTGCTGGATAGAGTCATCTTGGATGTAGGTCCTTGCCTTTCTTGGCTTTGAATACTTCTTGCCAGTCCCTTCTTGCCTGAAAAGTTTCTTTTGAGAAATCAGCTGAGATTCTTATGGGAACTCCTTTGTAGTTGACTCTCTGCTTTTCTCTTGCTGCTTTTAGGATTCTTTCTTTATCTTTAACCTTTGGCATTTTAATTATGATGTGTGTTGGTGTGGCCCTCTTTGGGTCCTACATGTTTGGGACTCTCTGTGCTTCCTGGACTTGTATGTCTATTTCCTTCACCAAATTAGGGAAGTGTTCTTTCACTATTTTTTTCAAATGTGTTTTCAATTTATTGCTGTTTCTCTTGTCCTTCTGACACCTCTATGATTCAGATGTTGGCACTTTGGGGATGTCCCAGAGGTTCCTAAGCCTATCCTCATTTTTTTGAGTTCCTGTTTCTTCTTTCTGTTCTAGATGAATACTTATTTCTTCCTTATGTCCTAAATCATCAATTTGAATCCCAGCTTCCTTCCCTTCACTGTTGGTTCCCTGTAGGTTTTTCTTTATTTCACCTAGTGTAGCCTTCATTTCTTCCCTCATGTTTTTGCCGTACTCAGTGAGTTCTCTGAGCATCCTGATGACCAGCATTTTGAATTCTGCATCTGATAGGTTGGTTATCTCCATTTTGTGTAGTTCTTTTTCTGGGTTTCCATTCTGTTTTTTCATTTGGGCCATTATTTCTTTGTCTCCTCAGTTTGGCAGACTCATTGTGTTTGTTTCTGTGTATTAGGCAGAGCTGCTTTGACTCCCTGTCGTAGTAGCATGGCCTAGGTAGAAAGGCACTTACAAATTGTGTGGGGCAGAACCTTAGGTAATTGCCAAGGTGGGGTACCCCCCTTTACTGCTGTAGCTCTGAGTGGAGGGAGGGCTAGGAAGGGGACAATGCCACTGTCTGGCTTCTGGAGATTTGTCTAGCACTTGCCCCATTTCCAGTCACTTCCTGTACGCAACTGACACTTTCAGCTGCTGCCCTAGAGATGAAACTCACAAATGTTATAAGTTTGTGTGGGCCCTGTAAACAGCGAAAATCTTGCAGTTCCTTCGGCCACCCCAACCCCCACTGGTTTTTACAGCCAGAGATAATGGGGATTTATCTTCCCAATGCTGGAATGCTGGGTTGTGCAGTCTGGCCTGGAGCTGGGATCACTTGCTCCCTAAATAACCCTCCTGATTTTTATCCACGGTGTGTGAATGTGGGACTGTTCACTCCATTGCCTTGCCATCTCTCCACCTGTCTCTGTGACTCTGCTCCTCCTACCACCTGTCCGCATGAATGTGGCTTCTTTGAATCCTTGGTTTCTGGACTTCCATACACTTCAATTTTCTGATGGTTCTGGTGGGGGTTTTTTTGTTTTGAGATCTGGTTGTAATTCTTTGTATGGTTATGTAAGCCTGGAGGGCAGAGAAGCAGGCAAGGGTGAAGGAAAGAGGAGTATGTGGAAGTCAGTAAGACACCAGGTCAGAGCAAACTCATGACATGGCCACTGCATCTTTCCTTCAGGCTGTTAATGGGGCTAGAAGCTTCGTTAGTCTGTCAGGATTGGAGTCAGCAAGGCCTCTAACATACCAGCCACACCACTCAAGCAGAATTTTCCCATAAGGAGGGCCTACCCCTCTGCCCCACCACTCTGTTGATCAGACCGTAGGAGTCGAACGAAGCCCAGATGATTAAGGTCTAATATCTTTTTCTCTTTGTGTGAGAAGAAAACACTTTGTTTTAAAACCATTGTGTATCTGCTTAATTATAAATTTAGCCAAAACTTCTTAGAAGATTATTTCAGCCATAGCCCGTTACTCGAAAACCAGAGAAACTGGTGAGTGGGACATTTTGTGTTTGTTCAGGTTTCATTTTAAGTATCTGATGAAGGAGTTTATGTGTCAGATGAGGGAAAGAAGTTTAAGGTAATTTGGTAGAAAAATGTCTATTGTAGAAAGTCACTGTTGCAAAGCGTTTCTTTTTTCTTCATTCATTTAAAAGATACTTAATGAATACCAACCCTTGTCAACAAGTATGGGAAGATAAAAAGGAGTTGTGGATGGGGTCGTGTGGTCATCAATGGCTGCTGAGGTGGCCATCGTCATGGACAGCGGGGCCCGCCAGGCCTCTGCAGCGTCCGGGCTGAGCTGGGGAACGCCATCTTCCGGGAGACTGCGCGGGTTCATCTGACATTTGCCCTCAGGGGTCCGCCTGCCTCCCCAGCAGCACTACTCCTGCTCCCCCTGTCCCCAGGAGCTGGGGGGACTCGTTCTCTAGTCTAGAGAGGAAGGAAAGTCCACTTCTCACCATATTCTTCTGCAAAGACCTTTTTATTCCTCAAATCCTCGCCTCATTATAAATATACAACATATATGCATCTGACTATAACATTTCATCTCTATGTAGACACAGAGGTGTCCAACTTTTTGGTGTCTCTGGGCCACACTGGAAGAAGAAGAGTTGTCTTGGGTCACACATTAAATACATTGCGGCATGTAATCACACACAAAAAAATCTCATAATATTTTAAGTAAATTCACGATTTTGTGCCGGGCCACATTCACAACCTTCTTGGGCACCACGTGGCCTGTGGGATGCAGGTTGGACACCCCTGATAGAATCTTCTAAAAGTCTTTAATACACTAAGCTTCTGCAATACTAAGCCAAGAGACGTGTGGCTTCCTCTGCCTTCTGTCCTGTTGAGGCAGATACTCTTAGCTGGCTCACCAAACACCAGTTCCTACTTCCTCATGGGGCCTGTGAGGGCTCTGTTCTAGGAGCACAAATGGGAGGCCACCAAACGCTTCCAGGTATCTGTGACATGATCTGCTGTGCACTTCCAGATAGTCATTTTGGCTGCAGTGTGGCCCCCCAGTCAGGAAAGTAACAAGAGCTGGGGATAAGCATTGGCCACCGTGAGATCCTAGGTGAGCCAGAAAGATTAGTTCTATTCATCCATCAGGGAAAAACCAGGTCTGGACAAAGAAAATATGGATAATAGTTGGAATTTATATCAAATTATTTGTGAGAGTTTTGCTCAAAATAAAAAAAAAATCTTTTAGGGACATAACAAAAATATTGATGCTTGGCAGGCTGGCCACAAGATTATATTGTTTGTAATGACTTCAGCTAGGCCCAGGCCAGTGTGGCTCTGTTGGTTGGGCATTGTCCTGAAAAGTAAAAGATTGCCGGTTTGATTCCCGGCCAGGGCACATAGTCCCCGGTTGGGGCATGTGCAAGAGGCAACTGATGTTGCTCTCCCTCTTTTTCTCCCTCCCTTCTCCTCTCTCTAAAAATAAATAAGTAAAATCTTTTTTAAAAACTACTTCAGAAGAAAGGATGCTCCTCTTTTTTCCCTTGCATACCAGTGCTTACTGAGTGCATCTTGTGAGGCCCCTGGGCATGGGCAGCATCTTAGCTACCATTTACCTGGTGTTACTTAGCATTTACTCAAAGGGTTAGCTGAGGGGAATACCAGGGAAATGACTAGTAGACTCAAAACTCAAATCTCTGCATTGGTGGCCAGTGTTAGGCTCCCTGTTTGCATCTTTTCTCCCTGATAACTTCACGTGTGTGGGTGCCTTTCTGGAACTTACTGAGCCGAAGCCTTGTCCTCGAATGGTGTTTGTCCGCCCAGAAGCAGTGAAGACAGATATACGTGACAATGGAATGAAATCTCAAAGTGGCACAAGCGGCGCTGTACTTGAACTGTTTCAAGAACTCTTTGTTGCTATTGGAACACTTTTAAACACCCTGCAGAGACAAAAAGACATAATGGAGAGAAATTTTGTAATGAATGAGAGCTGAATTGCAAGATCACGTAGCAATAATTGCGTCAAATCAGCCACTCCACTCAAGATTTTCCTTAACAAAGTTATTTCCCTTTTAGCACTCCAAGTTATCATTTTTACAGTTCATTGTTCGTCTTAAACACAGGCTGGGCTGGAAGTTCTGTCTTTTCCATTTATCATTCCCTGGAGCTGCAGTTATCGGGTCTCTGGAGGTTTACGTGATAACACCAACTTAGGACAATGCTCCAGGCCAATTTGGGGGAAAGGATACTGTTTATCTTTAATAATTTAAACAAATGAACTTTTACAGGCCCTTCTACTTCAACATTATTTTGATTGACTTTATTTTTAGAGCAGTTTTAAGTTCACAGCAAAGTTGGGGGGGGCACAGAATTTCCGTATACTCCGGGCTCCCACCGCACACAGCCTCCCCACTGTCGACATCCCGCACAGAGAGGCACACTTCTGACAGCTGATGAACCTGCATTTACAGGGTCGTTATCAACCAAAGCCTGCAGTTTACATGAGGGTTCACCCTGTTTAACGACATATACCCCCATTGTCATATCAAACAGCGGGAAGCAGAGGCTCCCTGACATACAGGACATCTCACGAAAGGCCAAGGTTTCTGAAGCCTGACTCCACACCACAGGACCATCTCACCACTTAATTGCCATTCATCCTTTTCAACCGCTATGAACTTTTTGCTGTCTTTGTTTTATCTTTGTCCACATTTACATATATCTTTGGCTATAGAAATTAAGTTGTGGACACCATGACACTTGCCTCTCAGATATTTCAGCAGGCATCTCCTAACAATGAGAACGTCGTCCTACGTAACCGTGAGAAAATTTTAAAAATTCCTCAACATGATGTATTATCCAGTCCATGTTTAAATTCTCCCAGTTACACCCAAAATGTCTTTTTTAGTTGTTCGTGTTTTTTGAACATGAACAACTAAGATCTCACCCAGTTTCTCTCATCATATCTGGTGATAAAAGCTCTTTCGTCTATTTAAATATAAACCAGTTTTTGGTGTATTTGTATGTGAGACTCACTTTTTTTGTGTGATACTGGTATTTTGTTTTTGTTTTAAAAATCAACTGTTTGAGGTGTAATTTAAATATAATAAAATACATCCCTGGATGGTATGGCTCAGTAGACTGAGTGCCTGCCTGCAAACCAAAAGGTCACCAGTTCAATTCCCAGTCCAGGCACATGCCTGGGAGAGGCAACCAATCACGTATCTCTTGCACATCGATGTTTCTCTTCCTTTCTTTCTCCCTTCCATCCCCTCTCTCTAAAAACAAGTAAATAAAATATTTTTTAAATATTTAATTAATTAATTAATTGGATACAGTCATTTTACATGTACTATTCCTAAGTTTTGATGACTATATATACCTATGGAACCATCACCCCACCACAGTAAATATTGCTGCCTCCCTGAAAAGCCCTCTGCGGCCCCGCGCAGTCACCCGTCTGCTCTTGGTCCGGCAGCCACTGATCTGCGTTGCGCGATCACACTGACTTTCTGAAGAGACCGGGCCAGTTGGTGCCATAGAATGTGCAACTTGTCTGATTGTTTCCTTGTAGCGTCACTACCTTGTACCATAGATAGTACCTTACCTTTCCTGTGCGCTGAAGGTGAAGGTAAAGGCTCGGTAAAATACAGGTTGAGCTTGTCAGGAAACAGAGCTTCCGATGATACTGAATGCGTGCTGCCAGACCACACTCGGAGGTCCATCCCCAGGGTGTGCCACTGGCAGGGCTGCCAGGTCTGCTCCTTTGGCTGCTCTGTTGACCACCTGGGCTTTTGTAAAAGCAGATCCTTCCCTTAACATGGGCACATCATCTGTGGGGTGACACTCTGGTAATGACCCAAGAGCCTATCTCCCCACAGTGTTTTATTTAATGTAGCATTCATTGATGATTCTTGCTTGAATCAGTTATTTCACAGGGAGTTGAAAAAGCCAGAGAAGAACAGTGGAGGGAGAGAAAGGAGGGGTGGGTGGCCTCCCATATGACAGCGGCTGCTAGGAAGACAGAGCTCTGAGAGAACCAGGGAGGGAAAGCAAAGACTTTTAACACAAACTTCTATGCAGGAAACCATAGTAACCATGCATGAAATATCAAATGAATGAATAAAACAGGACATATGCACACTAAGTGATGCAAATCTGTGCGAGAATTGACATGAACGAACAGTTTGTGTGGCCGGAGGAGCAGACACCGGCCCGGTAGAGGTGGGCTCTGAAATGTCATCTGCAAAGGAGACGAGCTAAAGGAGTCGGTTTGCTGTTTTCTCTTAATTTCAGTGTCTGTCTTGATGAAAAGTTTGCAACTTTTACATCATTATTTTATATAAGTAACGATCTGACTCACATACCACAGTTTACATAGTTGAGTTAATGCAGTTTTCTTTCCAAATACTGGATTTAAAAGCATTATTTCTCTATGTTTGGAATTGTAAGCTCACAGCATGGATGTGCACCTCACTGATGTAAAAGGTAAGCTACTGTTCCAGATAATTAGGGAGTTTCTTGATTTAAAAACATTTAATATCAAAAATATGTAGATAGTTTTGTTTGTCTTAGAGGGTCAGCACGTGACACAATTTCCCAGAATCTGTTGTGATGCTGTGTCCTGACGAGATTAAAACGACAGCAGCGGCACCCTGAGATCTGAAAACAGAATGATTGTGGCTGAAGTCTTGTAACAGTTAAAGAAAGACAGGTAAGTTCAGAGCGTTTGTGTTGATTAGTTTTAAAGCACCTCATTAACATATTACAAGGATATTTATCATAAAATTATAATCCATTCATACACCAGATATTCTGTCTCTGAAATCCTGTCATCAAGAGATTGACAACTAGAGACAATAAATAGGACACGGGCTGCTCAGAGGCCACATCGATCGTTGGTGGTTTCAGCTGTGCTGCCCAATAAAAATGGACCCCTGCCCTCAGCGTTCATTCCTTCTTCACTGGCCTGGCAGGCCCAAGGACCAGTGGCGTTTAAAGTCACAAAGTTTTCGATGAGGCCACTGGAACCAGCAACACCAGCTGTGTGGAGGAAGAAGACGACTTTGGCACCATCTGCAAGAAAACAACCCAAAATATATTTGAAGAACTTCGAATTTTCAAAGTTCTCTTTTCATCAGGGGTTGTTAATGAGTTCCAAGAAAAGGCCCGTCTCTACCTCCCAAAGTCTCAGGAGTAATGTAATGAGCGTTGGGGCACAGTTGTGAGGAGGGTCTGGGGACTCCGGGGTGGCCTTCCGCGCAGTGGTGGCTGAGAAATTCGTTTTACAATTTTTGTGTGAATGTCAACAAAGGGCGCGACTGGTTGAGGGTTTTCACTTTCCTTGACTGGTTTCTCATCTGACCAAAGAAACCCCACACCAAATTCTCAGGGACAGAGGAGGAAGCACGCGCGCAAAAAGATGCACGTCCAAGAGATCGCCTGGCCCAAAGGCACCAACAGGAGGGCGAGGCTGTCTGCTGGGTACTGTGAATCTGTATACTTTTTTTTGACAGTTCTAACATGTTATTCAATTTCTGGTTGTTATGGGAGTTTTTTATTCCTCTGAAAGTATTGGAGAGTAAGATCTCTTCATTATATTATATTAACACTGTAAGTCACTAACCTACAAAGAGCTTTGAGGGCAAAAAGACAAACCAGACACAGACCCTACCCATGAGGGGTATAGAGAGCAGAGCCGTAGTCCTCAGCATGGCCGGAGCCAGTCCATCCCACAGAGATCTGACTTCATTGGTCTGATGCATGGCCGGGGCATTGAAATGTGAGAGTTCCCGAGTGTTTCTAATGTGCATCCAAAGTTCTGAATCGCTGCAGTGAAAGAAAGACAAGCCCATCGAAGTCCATAAGCTAAGGGGGAGGAGTCTTTCGCAGACTCTAGGAGTGATACTACTGTCATATGAACATTCTAGAAGAGTTATAAAATTTGAGGGTAGTCTTCTCTTTTATATTTATACTTACTCACTTATGGATGTAAGTATACACACATGTATCATAAAGTAACACGGGCTTGAAATAGATCCATCGACACAGAAGTAATCAAAGTGGAACCAGCTTCCCTTTATCCCCCCTCCCTGCACCAGCTGGACCACCCTGCTCCCTGTGCAATGCCCCAGTCCTCTTCCCATGCATTTTAAACTTATGTATATGTATACGTTGACCTACATACCTACAAAAGTGAGAGCAGGTTACGTAGTTTGATTTTTTTTAATGTAACAGCTCTCATGGCCACACTTTTTAATGACTATTCCATGTTACTGGCTCCTTGGGACAGCAATTCTCTGGTTTACTTAGCCTCTCCACTATACGGACTTAGCTGTTTCTGGTTACTCCTGTTTCAATTGAGGTGAAAACTTTTTAGGGCAATAACAGAAGAGCACAAATAGTTACATAAGCAAAATTAAAACTGTGGCTCAGAATCTCCTTAAGATTTGGTAAAAAAAAAAAAAAAAACTTAGCCTTTGATGTCTATGAAAACCAGAAACCTTTGTTTTTAAACCTAGAGCCACTCCTGACTTCTTTAAATGCTCTGGCTTTAGGGCAAAAAATTAGTGAAGTGTTGTTTTGGAAAATAAGTATGGTTTTACCGGAAACTCTGAAAGGAGCATGAGTGTGAACACGGTGTGGGAGGAAAAGCGGTATAACAATTCATTAGACGAGAGAAAAGAAGCCCGAGTGGGTGCGGTGGCGAGCAGACCCCTCAGTGCGGTTCAGGTCCTCCTCCTCACTTCGCCTGAGACGGGGTGGCTACGCATTAGGAAACCTCTCCGGGCGAGTAAGCTGAAGGGGGTGGAAGGGCAATAATTGTCTCTGCACCGTCACTGTATTATGAGCAAGGGATGCTTACGTGAGAATCAAATCAGGAGACACGTGTCACCTGTTTCTGAGAACCCCCAGCTGGCGGTGAAAGCAGCGGGTAGGTTTTCCAGGATGGAATGCAGTTGTGTAAGCATTCAGTTAGATGTTCCTCCTGAGATGAAACCAGGCCCCGGCACACACTCCATCAGCTGCTTCCAGCATAGCGGTGGAGGGATCGCTTTGGGACCTGAGGAGACGCTGAGTTACCCTGCAGGTAACGGCAAACACAACACAGCAGATGTGATTCAAGAGGTCCCGAGAGAAATTCTCTGATATCCGAGCCTGGCATTTCGCCCACGACTAGCTTGTCAGAGTTTAATCCTTTTGTTTATCAGGCCTGCTCTGCAGGATGTGTTTGTTCTGAAACATAGCTGCTTCGGTTTAGTAATGGCTTCTGCTTTTTTTAAAAAAAATTTTTTTCCCTTAGAAACAAGTAAGAGGAAAGAAAAACAATCAGGATTCCTCTTCAGGCACTTTGTTTACCCCTGTACTTCTCCTCTAGGAAGTAATTGTGCCCTGACGTTTGGGGGGATGTTCTGGGGATACACCACACAGATGTAGTGCAATATTCCTAACTGAGCCCAGAGTTCCCAGGCTTTTGCCAGGACACTGTCCAGCCGGCCCTGGCTGCGCTCACACAGAGGGCGATGGCCCCAGGCTGCAGCTGGAAACACGTGCCTCATTAGCATCCAGAGGTCGTTCCAAACCCTCGTGTTACACAAGTTTTAAGTTTCATCTTTTTCTTAACACTTCATAGGAGTGCCCACAGAAAGTAAAAGGTTCTTCTTTCTCCCTTCTGGGAAACACACGAGGCAGCAGTGGCAAAGCCAAAAAGTGGACAGGAGGGAGGCGAGGTTGAGAGGCAGACACCTATGTGGGTAACCTGGCAATTGCCTGCTTCGAAAACATCACTGCCGTGTTTCGCCCTAGTCATCTGTTTGACTCTGCCAGGGGATGGCAAGCCAGGGGGTTAGACTAGCAGCAAGGTGGTTGTGAGGGCTTCGTGGTGTGCAGAAAGTCCACCCCTTATCTGGCCACTCATGTTTATGGTGTCAAGAGCTTCATTAACATGACAATTTCATTTTACTCACTTGTTATTTTGTTAGCTCTGGGAATTAACTCTGACTCATTGCTGAAGGCCTGTGAGTGGGCATCTGGCTAGTTTAACAGCAGCCTTGTGGACTTCCCTTGACAATATGACTGCTCTCACTCAGGCCAGCCTTGAAATGGACAGTCCCTGGTCCAGAAGTAGCCCAGCATCCACAGTTACGCACCCATTGCTACCCCCTGGACCACATACTTTCATAATGTCATCCAGGTACTTTACCTTGGTAAACAGGCTAGTGTCCCAACGGGAGGGCAGAATGGGACCTGGGGAGAGGCCAGTGAGGAGATAGCAGGAGCCCAGTCTCGGGAATGGGGCAACTCCCTGAGGACAGGCACCAGGCATACTGTGCTCACAGCTAGATCCTCAATGCTTAGCGTGTAATAGGAGCTCGATGACTATTTGTTGACTGAACGAAGAGATTAGAGAAGGACAAGGAAACTTCTGGGCCAGCAAGATAAATAGGAAGAATATTGTCACAGAAGAAATGTGATCTAGGGTTGTTCCAAGTTTCTACCAAAAGCCCCCTCCCAAAAGAAGGGTGGAGAAATGCTTATCCCCAAAGCATACTTCACAATTCTGACATATACTTGTCACTTGTTTGTCCTGAGGTCCTCCCATTGGACACCTCTTGTTCTAGTGCTTCAATGGCCTCCATGAGACAGAAGCCTTTTATAACTCCTTCTATAATATTTAGTATGTTTAGATCCTTTAAAGTCTTTACCTGAGGGTTATAGCCCTGAGAGCCAGAGTTGCCTTCCATCCTTCCTCATTCTTCTTTCCTGCGGGGATCTCAGGATTGTCTCTTCTCTCCCGAGGAGATGTCAACCTCCTACCTCAGAGGCATGGCCCTTACCTCAGGCAGCAACAGGAGGGACGTCACAGCACAGCGACTCCAACAAGAGTGCCAGGGATGCCCAACGACAATAGAAGAGACTGATGGGGGATGCAAGATGTGGAAATTAGACAGCATGGGAAGGAATTTCTTAACAAGCTGTGTACTATTACAGTAACCTAACAACACTGTGGAGTCTGCTCGGAACGCTGTAGAATGAGGCCAGTTCTCGTCTGTGCGGACTATACAAACGCCCTTCTCTGAAGGTAGCGGGGGAAGAGTGATCTTGTCAGTCTTCTGAGATGCCATGATTCCAAAGCCCCATGTTTACACAGCACCTTTTAGAATATTACTGTGGCCCAGTTTCAAATAAGCCATTTGATATTCTTATTTTATGGTCAAGGAATCTAGGCCACGGCATGTTGGACCATTTACCCAAAGTTAGTCTTTGTCAGTGTTTTGCTACTCTTTGAGAAGATTCCAAAATTAGTGCTGTCCTGATTTCGGGCTTAAAATTAGCCTCCAGAAAAGTGATGGCAGATCATCCTGCTACATTGAGGACAATCTTGCATTCACAGGAAACTGACACAAAGTCCCGGTCACAGCAGTCTCAGGCTCAGGTTGTTTTTCTCATGCTACTGGATCTCGGGCTGCGAGAAGAGCCGACCATAGTTAACAGACACCTGGAGCTCCTGCCTTGCTCCTCTCTAAAGAATAGAGTCTCTGGGGTGGGGGGAGAGGGCTCATTTGGTCACAGCCCTCAGATTCAGCTCACTGAACCTCAGCTTGCATCCTGGAACTACGGTGGAGCTCAGAACTCACACCGTGGGTAGTTACTGACTACAAGTGTCTCAGAGAACCTTGGGTAGATGGGTCAGTTTAGGAGCTTCTGCTGATTTCTCCTTCTGTCTTGGGTGCTGCCTCTTATTGCGTAGAACTGAAGGCCATCTGGTTGGCCCTGAATTTTCTGGGGTGACCCTTGGTTTGCTCACATCCTGAATCCTAGACCTTTGAGAATCTAATCTGTGGTATAATTACCCTTGGTTTTCTTAAAGCTTTGGGTTTGATTTAGTCTAAAAAGAGAAACCAAAATACAGATGCCTCAGGAGCACTGTACCAGTCAGGATTGACTAGGTTTTGCTGTGACAACAAATAGCTCCAACAAATGTTCGTTTATTGCTCTTACTATATGTCTATTGCAAATTGACAAAGAGCTCTACTCACTGAAGTCACACAGGGACCCAGGCTGTCAGAGTAGCTTTTACCTTGCTATTGTCAGTTGCTAAAGGGGGAAAAAGAGATTTCTGAGCGTTCACATTAGCAATGAAATGTTCGCTCACAAGATACATAATTTCTACTTACCATTTAGTTGCTAGAACTGATCTCATGGCCCCACCCATCCAAACACATTCAGACATACACTCCTATACTGTGCCTGGACAGGGAAAAAGTCTTTGCAGAACAGCACTAAAGTTTCCTGAGGGCACTTGTGGACACGTTCAACCAAAAAAGAGACTATGAGGAAGCCAATAGCTGGAACTCATCTCCAAGGAGGAGCAGCAATGGAGGAAGCAAGTCTCCAGGAAATGTATGTGGAACCAGTTTCCTGATTTGTGAGGGGAAACTCTTTTTCCAACAACAAAAGCTGAGAAAGGTCAACACCAAAAGACCCTAAATGAAGAAAAGTTAAAAGGATTTGCGTCAGGCAGAAGGAAAATGGTCTCAGATGGAAGGTCTGAGCTACCAGAGGTGGGGTGACTATGGGGTGCATTGGTTTTCAGCAACAAATACTGCCTGTGTAGTGGCTTAAAACAGCAAGAATTTATTCTCTTACAGCTTTGGAGGTCAGAAGTCCAGGGTTAGTTTTATTGGGCTAAAGTCAAGGTATTGGCAGGGCTGGTTCCTCTGGAGCTGAGGGAGGATCCATTTCCTTGTCTTTTTCAATGTTCAGTGGCGCCTGCATTCCTTGGCGCACGGCCCCCCCTCCATTCAAAGTGCATCACTGCACTCCCTGGTGCCATCACCTCACCACCTTCTCCTCTGATTCCCTCTTATCTTACCGTTGGCACTACACTGGGACCACCCAAGTAATCCAGAATAATCTCCCAGCTCAAGGTCCTTCACTTCATCACATCTGCTAAGTCCCTTTTGCCACATGAAATGTCGTATTCACAGGTTCCAGGGATCAGAACACAGAAATGTTTGCATGCACTGGTGGGGGTGGGAGGGGGGTCATTATTCTGCAGGTAAATATTCACCAGGTAAATATTCACCAAAATAAGGTTTGTGTAGCTATATCAGACCAAACAAACATTAAGGAAAAAATCATCCCTAGAGATAAAGAGGTGTGTGATCACCAGGAAGATACAATAATTCGTAGCAAGTATGCAGCTTGTCAATGTCCTTCCTCCAAAGACCACTAGGAACACCCTTGTTCTTAATTAAACACTGGGTGCAATCGGGCAGTTGCATTTAAAAATCAAGAAAGTATAGCCCAAGAGCAAGGCCCTTGTGCATAGGGGGTGCTCCGTCAGGTCTGGCAGAACTGAAGACGCTGTCAGTCAACAGCATTCCCAGGCCATCACTCTGTGGGGCAGGCCCTTCCCTGTTTTGTTGGAATGGCTAATGCCGCGTGTAAGCTTTGGCCCCTCATTAGAGCTTCTGGGACCTTGCATGTGAAGAGGAGTGGTTGGACATCAAGGCCCTGCCCCTTGTTCCTGGACTTTTACCCCTGCTGTCACCCGCAGAGGGCCAGACTTGAATTCATTGAGGACACTGCCTATTTCCTTCTGGATCTATACTTCCTCCCTGATTTGGCCAGTCAGCCCTGTGTCACAGCCGGTAGACCTGGGTGACAGTGCAGTGCCCTTGGCTCACCCTCCAGTTCTGCCCCACTGAAGCCATCCCACTTCCAGAACTGAAGTCACATCTTCTGGGAGGTGCTGCTCCTTGTCCCGCCGTACTTGACTCAAAGTCTCTCTGAATCACTCACCCTGCTCTGTCTCTCAGCCTTCTTTCATGTCACTCACTCCTCCGAACACGGTTACAGAGTCTTGTCCCAGCACCGCTGACACTTCACCTGTCCCTCCGCACATTTGCTTATTCATTCATTTACAAGTCATAGGGGGAGTGAGAAATGCCAAGAAACCAAGCCAGGTGAGGGGACAGAGAGAGTGGCAGCCTTGGAGGAGTAGGGGCAGTCTGTAAAGGCCCCGTGAATACTGGAAGGAGAGCATTTCTGCAGAGGGAACCGCAGGTGCAAAGGCTCTGTGGACTGCCCGCTTGGCAGGTCTGGGGAGCGGTTGGGTCAGTGTGAGGGGAGCTGGGGGAGCCGGAGGAAACGTGGGGGCTGCGCCCAGATCTGCAGCCTTCTGCTAGTGGAAAGGAGGATTTCAGCACAGACTAGATAGAGGGTTTCAGCAGGTAATTCATGAAAATTTGTCTCTGACATGAAATTTGGGAAGAGCAGTGTAACTGGCATTGAAGAAGAACAGAAAGATGTAAGTTTGGAATGTGCGTGTGACTAGAAGAATGGAGTGATCACACACACGTGGATGTGGGCACGTGGCCACGCACACACCCACACGGCTCGGCAGTGTTTACAGAACAACCCAGGCACAAGTCTGTGTTCCTGTGTTCAAACTCAGTGTGCAACCGTAAAGCATCATATTTGTCCGTTTCTAAACTCAACCCCTTCTTACCCATTATCAGAAATAAGCATTTGCAGGTAATTCTTTGCTGAAACAGTGAGATGAGATGAGCCCCGGGGCCAGGAGAAGGCTTTGTCACCACGCTGGCCCAAGTGGCTGGGGCTGCCCGGGAAGCCTCCTCTCCTTGTTCAGGGTCAGCCTAGAGCAAACCCCCATTCTAGGTCTGAGTCCAGAGTGAGGGCCTCTGGGACATTTCGCGATGTGGCCACTCACTTTTCTTTTGGCTCCTTCGGCCTCCTGCCAGGTGGTGTCTGTCACATTTTCCCATTCCAAAGGAAGGGACATTGTCACAGAGACCCCACACCTGCTCACTCTCCATCTGCACCTCAGGAGGGGGTGGGTGTCAGCACTTAGCATGGGGCCACTAAGAGCCCAGACAAGAGGCAGGCCAGCAGGGCGGGGCAGCCAGCCAGAGTCCCTCCCTGGGAAGTCTGATTGTCTGCCAGCGCTCTCACTGCTGGGCCAGCAAGGACACCGCTCTGACACGCACCCAGGACCGAGCGGAGGCCTCCAGGGGGTCAGGGAGCTGCTCTCTTCGTCCTTTCATAGTACTCAGCCCAAATTAAAAGGACCCACGGACAACAGCTTTGAAAGTACTAGAAAAATTAGACCCTCACTGGGTCTAATATTTTTTCCTTTTGGGAAAGAAAGTAGATGATCTTTGAAATGCAATCATAAAATGCTATCCTAGGGAGCTCAGAGGGGCTGATGTGGCATGGGGAACAAACACTACAATTTTTAAGGGCTAACAGGCCTCCAGAGCTGTTGTCAGAATGTCCTTGAACTCTTGTTAGAATGAGCCCTTGTCTGAGCTGTTTTGGTCCATTTGGGTGACGCCACACCCAACGTCATCAGAGGCCTAACCCTGACATGTGGAGACTCTGTGGCATTTGATGTGACCTCCTGGCCCAGCTGGGCAAGCTTATCAGCCCCTGGCGTCCTGTGACACCAGCCGACTGAGGGAATGGGTGTACAGCCAATCACGTCTCCACGAGTGTTTTCTCAACAGGGAGATATTTTCAGCTAGGAAAAAATGTTGTTTTCACGGGCAGTAATATTTTTCTGGAAGCTCACCTGTTCCCTGCAGGTATTTTCCTGGCAGCCAGGTCTCACCTGCCTGCTCCTCATGTCTGGTTTCTGGGAGCAGCAGCCGTGTGGTTCTGGGACTTCGCCTCCTGCAGACAGACCCCATGGGCTCAGCACCTGGGATCTGGTAATACCACCTGCTCGCCCTGG
The DNA here is from genome assembly GCF_022682495.2 of Desmodus rotundus. Lineage (NCBI taxonomy): Eukaryota > Metazoa > Chordata > Mammalia > Chiroptera > Phyllostomidae > Desmodus > Desmodus rotundus. The sequence goes on along the minus strand of NC_071389.1, from coordinate 108,399,072 downwards.
CCCTGGCAGGGCTGGTTGCGTGCCCTGCTGCTGATTATTCTGGTGGCTTCATTGTTCCTGCTCGGTTTCTAAGCTCTTCCATAACCTGTATTGAATTCCTTCTCTAAACCATAGGACAAGGACTCTATTTTCCCTGTTGGATGCTAAATTGTACACCTAGAGATTTCTACCCATTCAGTTGTCCAGTGAAGACCCAGATTGGGTCAAGTAATCTGACTAAAAAGGCAAATGGTAGAAACAGACTCAGAGACAAGTCAGGAACAGCTCCCACAGGAGGCTGGACAGAGCCATGGGGACGCCAGAGAGTGGAGGGGAGGAGGCTGAGCAAAGTTGTGACCTCAGGCGGAAGTCCTTCTGACATCCTGTTGGAGCATAAGTGCCCCACAGAGTCATCTGGACAGAAGCCCGGGAGTGGGATGGTCACAGTGCTGGTCCAACAGTCACCAATGCAAATGGTGGGGAGGCCGGGTGGGCTCCCAGGCATCCTGAGTGGCTCTGGTGGCCTGGAAGCAGAAGTGCAGAGGGGAAGCCGCCCCCCCCGCCCCCCCGCCCCCCCCCCCCCCCCCGCTGGAAGCACACCGTGGGGGTGGGGCGCAGAGACAGGAGTGAAAAGGAGCCTGAGGGCTATGTCTGAGGGGAGAAGGTAGAGAAGGTGTGGGGTTGTGCTGTATTCAGAGGAGAAATCTCCATGGATTGGTGGAGAAATAATTCTATCTATCATCAGGCTGTAAGGAGACCCTTTAAGAGCAGGACATCGTCCCCAGGACCCAGCCCAGGGTCAGACACAGAGGAGGGCTCAGAAAGCCCTTGTTGCACCTTGCAGATTCTTTCTTCTTCTCACTGACCCCGCTTCCTGACTACAGGACCCCCTTCCCTCGTGTGGGACCCTTTCCCTCCAATGAGACTCCTTCTCTCCCTCCCATGTAACTCTTCCTTCCCTCCCATGGGGTCCCCTTTCCTCCCACGGTGTGCCCGTTCCTCCCAGGGTGCCTCCTTTTCTCTCATGGGGCCCCTTCAGCAGGTCAGATGCTGTGTAACCTCTCAGTTACACCAGGGTAGTTTCCTGTTCGCTTGTTTGACCACATAACCTTCACAGTTTGTGTTCCTACAAACAGAGGAACACATGCTGGTCAGCGCTGCTCAAAAAGCATTGGAGGTTCTGCAGATAAATAAAGGGTTTCTAGATCCAAGATCAATATAAAAGCAATTCCATTTTCATATAACAGCAACAAAAAGAGGATGGCACAGAAATATGAAACACTTAGGGGGAAATGACCAAATATTTACAAGACTCCCAGGTGGATTTGTTTGTGGAGCTCTGGCATCTGGTTCTAGAACATACACAAAGTCCACGTGGAGTCAGGACCGTGGTTCCCTGGGGGGGAGGGGGGAGGAAGGAAGACAGCTGGAGGAAGGCTGCACCAGCCAGCTAAGGAAAGGCAGTCTCTCTCTTTATCCAGTGGCGGAGACTCTGTTGTTTACTTTCTAAACTATCGGTGATATATTTCACATTTAAAAAAATGTGAAAATGGAGGCAGCATGGTAGAGGTTTTCCTGGACAGGAGCTGAAGTGAAGGAGGTGATGAGTAAAGGGCCTTCTGTGTGAGGCAGGCAAGAGGCAACGAGGTGTGAGCCTGGGGACTGGCTGAGAAAATGCACAGGCAAGGACAGCGTCACAGAACCCCAGGCAGGGGGCCCAAGGCTTTGGTAACGGACGGCTGTGCTGAATGAGGACAAGAGCGTTTTCTCCAACATCTAGCGATTCCAGGTTTCTGGGTAGGAGACATGCTTCATGGTGGTCAGGGCGGCAGGGGAGTGGGTTGGAACAGATGATACGTTCTATTTAGGGCAAGTTGAGTTTGGGGTACTTGTGGGAACATCCCGGTGGTTCGGGAAGAGTCCCTCAGACGCAAGGATCACGGTTCACTGTCTTTACAAACTGCCAAAGACGGTTCCAAGTAGTCACTTTCTCTTTCTGCTCGACAGGAACTTGAACTCCCTGACAAGCTGTCATTTTGCAGTCTGAGTGGCTGGATGGCCCGTTTCTTATGGTTCATCTTTCTTTGCCAAAGAACAGAATTTAATAATCTTCCAGTCTCCAGTTATAATGTGCGCGCGCTCAGCCTGATACTTAAGCAGCTCATTTCCCATGTAAACTTCGTTAGAAATCCAATTCCCGCTCTATAAAATGGCAGTGCAATACCTCAGCTCCTCGTGCTAAGCGAAGGAGACAGCACAGAGAGCAGGTGATCAGCGGCAGAGAGCAGAAAGGGAAAGCTGATACCTATTCCCGGCCGTGGGGCCAGGCACGTGGCCTGAGGACTTGTTCCGCCTGCAGTTCGGGGACATATTGGGGCTCCTAACGTGTGGTCGTGAAAATGACGCACTGGGGCAGCGATCTCGGGTCTTCGGCAGAGGGGTGTCCTTCCATCACCTTCTGGCCTAGCGCCTTGCATATGTAGAAACGGAGCCCAAGGATGGGGAGTGACTTGCTAAGAAGACAGAGCTAGAGGGAGAGTCAGTGCCGGCCCCACGGCTGCAGACTCAGGACAAAACCCCAGGCGGCCGGATGCCCTGTCCAGTGTGCTTTCTGCTGCCCCATGCTCGGCAGGGTCATCTCTCACTACTCAGTCGGAACCCCTCCTCTGTGAAGCCGTCTGCCGTTCATCCAGGCACCCCAGGGACTCTCTTCTCTTTGGCAGTTCGCTCGTACTTACCTTAGAGTAGTGATTATATTAAGGCTTACATGTCTGTCTCTTCCCCTGACTTGATCTCAGAATACTCTCGGTAGCACTGAGATCAATATATAAATAAATTAATTCATAAATATGAGTTCAATGCTGAATAAATGAATGAATGACTGCCATCAGGGCTGGGTAGTTTGCCCCTTGGAATGTAGAGATGCAACCTGGGAATGGTGCATTGAGGAGAAGGGATCAAATCACCTGGTCCTTTCTCTCTCCCCGCTCTTTCCCCTCAGTCCCTATATACACACCTCTCACTGCTCTCCGGAACCTGCTCAGGAAGGTGCTTTAGTGGGGGCAGGGGCTTTCCTGAGTCCAGGGCAGTGTCTTCCCACTCTCCTCTCTCCTTTACTCAGTTCATGTACTCTTTCTGATCCCTCACACCCCACCGGCCCTCGCCCACCTCCTGCCTCTCAGCCAGTTTCACCCCTGGGAGGGGAGCTTCCCGTGTTTGGGGAGCAGCTGGGGCAATGCTGAACATGGGAGGTGCCAAGCGTGAAGAAGCACCATCCTCTGAGGCGTTCACCTAACCAGAGAGAGCAGGGGTATTACGGAGAAGTCCCGGTCCTAAGAGAGGCCAGCACCTAATCTTCACCCCTTTACTTTGCAGCTTCTTTCTATAGAGAGTTAGATTATTGTAAATCAGGCCTTTTATTAGTCACGTGCCCAGTGACAGTCTCAGGCTTTGTCACAATAGCCCCAGAGAAGCAACCTATAAGCTGAGACATATAACTAAGTTCCCTAATTCTGTGGCGAGCCCCAGCAGACCCCAGTGGAACTACCTGCTGTTGGGACCTTTCCAGTACCCTCTTCAGGAACTGCCCCTCCCCCGCTCCATCCATCCCTTACCCATCCGTGAGTCGGCCGTGTCTTTAACCATGGCGGCAGGTTTCCCCACTGGAGTCGGTGAGCCCAGGGGGAGAAAAGTCTCCGTCAGCCCCTCACTAGGCGTTTAGAGCTGGGCCTGACGGAAACGCAGCCCCTCTCGATGTGGGTGGTTAGACTGATGTGAACGTCACTGGCGCGTCCACGTACAGCTCCGGGGGCCGAGCGGCACAGAGCGCAGGGCTCCCACTCCAGGACAGGATCTGGCGTAGTTGTCACATCTCGGCAGCCTCCTGCCTGTCATGACAGCAACATTCTGAAAGAGTACAATCCCTCAGTTTACAGAATCGTAAGTCCTTCCCTTTTCAGTAGGACGTCACGCATTTTGTGCTTGTTTGGTGTTTCCCCGTTCTCTGTGTGATGCTTCTTAAGTGACTCTGTGTCCTTCTCTAAGACTCACATCTAAGTCCATGGTGCCCACCTGCTCCCGGGGGGGGGGGGGGATGGCTATTTTTGTTCCCTCTGACACAGTGTTATCTGCGATACCCACTGTGTAATAGCTAGTTTTCAACAGTGTCTTTTTGAATGCTCATAGATCCGTGGTATAATTAGTAATTTTCCAAATTACACACACGCACCACTGCAAACATTATTTCTTTTTCCCTTAAGTGTCTCCTTGCAATGCCACACACGTGCGTGAGCTGTGAGGCCTTCAGACCCTGCACGGTCAGGGCCGACTTGCAGAGGAGAGTCCCTGCCAATGGGCTTCATCAGAAGGCTGTTCAGTAAAGGATATGAAATTGCTTACAGACTCTCAGCAACTTTCCAAGCAATGGCTTCTAAGTTGAGTCACAGCCTAAGACATCATCCTGTCTTCTAAGAGTAGCCAGTTTTCAGCTTCAGAATTATATGCCCGGGCCACAACCAAGAAGCTACGATGAACTGTGGCTGGCTCCCGAATCACACTGCACCTGCCACGTTCACATCATCACAATGGCCAGGCCCTCCTGCCTCTGGACATCCGTGAATCTGGTGGCTGTACACTGGAGGGGGGGGGGGCGGGGGGCAAGGCTCGTGCTGATGCAGAAAGCCCACTCACTATCTTGCTTGCCCACGGGCAGAAGCACAGTTTCGGCCTCATTCTCTCCGTAGTCGGTCCAAACTGAAGCCACGTTCACAACCTTGGCTGCCAGGAGCCCAGGAGCCTCTGCCTGTCACATTCCAGCCTCTGCTATTCCAGAGGCAGGCTGGAAGGAAGATAGGATGGCTGGTGAGTGCTGATCCATTGCATCCACCTGCCTTCCTTGACTTCTAAGCTGATTAAGCAGCAACCCTCCTAAGAATCCAGATATGTCCCAATCCCATAGTCTTCCCTCCTTGAACAAATCCGAGAAGCCTTCCCTTTTGGAATGAAAGGTCCAAATATCAGAGGAGAGCTGGCTTTTAGATCATCTGTATGCTGCGACCTGAGGGCAGCTTTATCACTCATGCAGCTTTTGATTCTGTGCTTCTGGGAGGGTAAGGCTAATAGGAAAAGCAATTACTGGGGTTGGTAGATAAAAGCACCCTTTAAGATTATTATGCCACTGAGTAGAGTAGCAGGTGAAGGTTTAAGCTACAATGTAAATCATAGAGAGGGCCCGGGAGGGTGGAAAGCATCTGCCTGAGTGTCAACGGCTGGGCTCAGGCTGGATCGGGGTTGCAGAGGCACTTCCGGGGCTCTGGAGTAGCCTGCTCTAGTGCAAGGGGTGGGGGAATCAATGGACCAGGCAGGAGTGAGCACTGAAGCCATTGCTGGAAGGTTATTCGGGGGCCAGTCACTCCCATTTTGAAATTCTTCAGACCAGCTTGTTCTCCCTGCTCCTTAGTCATTTCTCTTCCACCCTTCTTGCACCTGTCCAGACAGCCCCTCTGTCAGTGAGAAAGGGATTCACCCTGGCCGGTAGCTGTCCACTGTTCACAAGTTCATTGAGGCACAGCCCTCAAGACTCACCATTTTTATGGACAAGTTTCCATGATGCATGAAACTTTTCCTCTGACTTTCAGGCAGGCAGCCAACACGAAGGTCTGAAGCACAGCTGCGCTTCACCTAGCTCTTGCTGGCCTTCCCGTATGAGCTGCTGTCCCGCGAATGTATTTCCTGTCTTGTTCCCAGAGTGTGAGCAGGCCCTCCGCCCTGCGAGCGCGCTGCGCTTGCCAGTGCTGGGTGGAGCGGCGCACGAGCAGCGGCACAGTCTTCTTGCCCTGTGCCAGTCTTCCTGTGCTTGGGGCACGGGACATGGGCTCAGCGGGACTGGGGTGGGGTGAGCCCTCCCACTGGGCACTGCAGTGGTTGAGGTGGGGTGTGGTTTACCCTGAGCAATGAGGGAAGGGGGCAGGTGAGGAGCACTTGGCTGTAGTTTGGGAAACTGGAGACAGTATTAGTAGGGAAGGTTGTAACTTGGCTTTGGTTGGAAAGACTGAGTTTGAGGTAAGGAAGAGATGTCATAAAGAAACGCCCGGGAAGCAATGGTGCTTACATGTCTAGTGCTCAGGGCAGGTCTGAATCAGAGACAGCAATTGGGAGTCACCGGCATTAAGGTTCTCCTTCTCAAAAATGAAGTGGATGTAGTGTTACCATGGCAACAGCAGGTAGGGCTCCATTTGGGGGGTTTGTGGGTGGGGCAGGCAAGTCTGTGACTTCCATTTGATGGTGAGATTTTTAGAGAGAGGGGAAGGGAGGGAGAAAGAGAGAGAGAGAAACATCTCTCAGTTGCCTCTCATCTTGTATGCGCTCCAATCACAGACTGAACTCACAACCCAGGCATGTGCCTGACTGGGAATCGAACCAGCCACCTTCTGCTTTGCAGGACGATGCCCAACCAACTGAGCCACACCAGGCAGGGCTAGGGAAGCTCCTTCTAATCTTGGTTTTGCCCCAAATCAAGTCATTTAACTTCACAACCTGTGGATGTGTGTGAAACTGAACCTTAAGCTGTGCACACGAGGGATTATTGTTACCATTGCTGACTTGGAGCCAGTGTAACTGTGTAACACCAAAGGTGCTGGGAGTGGGCCGTAAATATTAAATACAAAAACCAACGTGATGAGACAAAACGCTTATGAAGGAACATCACTTAATGTGCCTGCTGCTGTCCTTTCTGCTGCGGTGACAGGGCGGCGCTTGGGGACACTTAGTCGAAATTCACTGACATCAAAGATTCTGCGGAAGACGGCAGTGCTCCCGTTCTCAGCTGGGGGAGAGGGCTCGCGCAGTGAGCGTTGTCATGAGGAGGGAGAGAAACGGAAATGAACACTTAGGAGGAACTGAAGAGATACAAATTTCTCAATGCTAGTAGATCAAGATGCCTCTTTCTGAGAGAATTTTTATTCCATTTAATTTGCTTTACTTTCAAGTGAATAAAGTCAGGAGAGAGTATTTGGGGGACAGAAAAGCAAAGAGACAAATGAGAGAGATAAAAGGAGTGTCTTTCTATAGAAAAGGCAAGTTCTATCAGGAAAATAAAACAGCAAGGAATGACCACAGGAGAAGAAGTGTTCGTAATCCTTGACGGGAACCCGGTCCCCACGAAGGAAGTGTGTCCCTGCCTATTTCCTGGGTCCCCTGTCATGTGACTTCTCTTGCTCTACCTCTGTCCCCCTGCCCCACACCTGTCCTAAGCTGATTGTAAGACCGTTTAGCAAATCACAGCAGTCTAATTGTACAAGCCCCTTACCTTTGACTAAAAGCCCATAAGTGTAAAAAACAAATTTCATTTCTTCCTTTCACGGACGTGCTTTGGGCCGGGTGCTCTGTTGGGCATTTTGCATGTGTGTGTTGGGGGCCCTGGCTCCAGCCCACGCAGGACCTCCTCAGGGCGGAGGGCTGTGGGCTTCCCTGCTGGAGGAGGAGCACCCTGCAAGGGTCTGTTAGCACTCTGGGGCAAGTGCTTCTTAGAGGTAAGTGAGCTGCTAACTCAAGTTTGGTGCCAGGTGCCCTGGGAAGACTTTCCTGACTTAGGGGGTCACTGGTACCCTAAGACATAACACCCTGGGCTCCCTATCAAAGCTTGGATCACATTGGGTTACAGCCGTCCTCCACCAACCTGTGAGCTCCACAAGGCCAAGGACCGCCCTTATTGTGGTCACCTCCGTACCCTCGGTGTAGAGCACCATGGTAACTACTGAAGATACGTCGGATAGAGAAGTGAATGAATGGCTGGGGCTGGGACAGGAGGAGAGCATTCTAAGAAGTCCTGAGGTCCATCACCTGTCATCTTTCTGCACGCCCTGAACTTCACCTCAGGAGAAGCGAGCACAGTGCAATAGCCAATGGAAATGAAGGGAGGCGCTCTCCTACGGTCTGGAAGATGGCTTCAGCAGACTCCGTGGGAGTCAGCAACTTCAGCAGCCACAGCGGTGGCACCTGTCTCCTCGACATTGGGTCTTTGGGTTTCTTCTACAGCTTCCCTCTTGAGGGTCTTCAAGACTTTAGGGCAAGCATCTATGGTCTCCTTTTCTCACCCCACCAAGGTAGGCCAAAGCAGAGGGCAGGGAATGGCCAACACAAGCCACAGCTGGGGACTGTTCATGAGGACACGGGGTCCCAGCCAGAGTGGGACTAGAACCAACTGGAAAAAAAATTGGTGGAGAAGGAAGGGCCACCTAGGCCACGTCACTGTTTTGGAGGGCTTAGATTGAGGCCTAGTTGGCGTGGCTGGGAGAAACCCAGGTCCGACGTAACTATCTCTGCCACGTCTCTACATCCAACCACCTTGTGAGGCAGATTCTCTTTACCACCCTCGCTTCACCGATGAGGGAATGGAGGCTGAGAGGCTGGGCGGCTTGCTCTTGGTCACGAGGCTGGTGCCTGACTTAGAGCCCATGCTATTCCCCCACGGGGCTGCCTCTCCCAGTGATGCTGGTGCACCAGCCTGGGTTGCACTTGACCATGACTCGGTGTGAGGGAGACATAGAGAAAGTAGAAGAACCCACCCGGCAGGAAAAGGGGCACTAGCCTTGCCCAGGGGTGCAGTGAGTTCCGACAAGGCAGACATGGCTGGGTGGCCGCATGGATGCTTTGGGCAAAGTCTTGGTCAGAGGAGAAAATTCTGCAGCCAGGAAGGCAAGACAGGGCATCCACCTCACGTGCCAAGGGAGGTTTGTGCCTAGCTCCTCCTGTGCATGGAGACAGAAAGTGAAGGAATGATTTGAGTAATAAACACGAGGCTTCAGTTATTATAAAAAGAAGCAATAAAATAGACACTTGAATGAGTTATCGGGGGGAAAGAGGCAAAAGCCCAATTTAGGAGATTACGCCAAATGGAATAAATCTAAAGTGATTGGGTGGCTGAGCATAAACAATCTTAAAAAGAAACCATAACATATCTTGGCTTAAAAAACATATGTTAGAGAAACACAGGCTAACTTACTGGCTGGAGAAATAGAATTATTTTTTCAGAGAGGCTCCGGTCCAGGGCTGTGTCTCCAGTGTCATGCATGTACTAAACATTTACTGAGAGTCCTTAGATTTTCCACGTCCTCGGTTCTCCTGAGCCAGGGGTGTGCTGTGTGTGTGACTTCGACCCAGGCGCCACTTGGCTGGTTGACATCCAGTCTGGTCTCCATATGGTTTTGCCTGAAAACACAAATAAGGTCAGTGGGGTTTAGAAGGGCGGGTGGACAAGGCATCTCTCGTGGGAAGATGTGAATTTGGGGGCATGACCCCAATCTTTTAAGGACAATGTCACAGAGAGGTCTCTCAGGGCCCTGGTGGAACCCTGGGGTACACTGAAGAAAGTTGGAATCACTGTGAGAGCTTCCCATACACCAGGATTCATGTGACAATTGTCCAAGAGAAACCACTGGCCGATCTGCTGAAAAAGCCCACAGCGTTCCACTTCGGCGGGGATGTTCTGAGGTGACGAAGACTTTGTAATGCACAGTTTTTTCCAGTCATCAGTCTGCAGCTTCCAAAACAGCCTCTTTGCTGCTGTGAACCAAACGCTCAGAGGCAGGGGCTAGAAAGGCTGGTTCTGAGGGAGACGAGAACAGCTCCTCTCTGGAGGGCCAGGAAGCACTCCGCTAAGGGCCTTACGCACAGTGTCTCCGTGGAAACTTGTTACCTTAGTCTGACAGATGAGAGTGCTGAGGCTCAGAGAGGGTAGCTTGCCCGAGGTGACACAGCCAATGATTAGCTGAGCTGGGATAAGTGTTTGACCAGCGCACTCCCTCGAGTCTCCAATGCAGGGAGACTTCAAAGCTGAATAAGTGGGTTTGTGGTAGGTAAGGCCACAGACAGTTCTGGAGTTTTCTTCTTTTTGGTATTCTGCTTCCTCCCAGAGAAGGAGATGATGCAGACATTGACTGCAATTTCTAAGGCTCACAGACTGTAACTGCAGGCACCAGCAGACACAGATCAGTACACTGATAGAGAACATTCAGATGTGTGACAAGCCAGTAACAAGTTTAAAAGTGGCACAGTGTCTAAATGATCTCATAAAGGAAGCTCAGATGATAGGATGTACAAATAGTGATGTATATTTGTCCCCTAAAAACCCCCACTGGTCCCAAGGTAGAAACTCACATGGCCTGTGGCCCTAGCAGGTGGACAGCATAACGTCGACACAAAAAGAGCCGGTTTGGTCCAGGTGCACCTGCAGCCCTGGTCCTGCCGAGAGGCTGCGGCAGTCAGCGGGCTGGCCAGACATTGTGCTCACCGGCCACGAAGCCGCCTGCCCCCCAGAGCAACCCAGCACAAAGAAGGGCTCCGATGCGGTTGTGAGATGGTCAGATCAGGACCAAGCCACCGTTTATGCTCTTCGCTCCTTTTTCCACACGTCCTTACATCACTCTACCCAGAGTCGCCACCACGGCGTTCATTCATTCATCCACTCATTCATTCATTCATCAACCCTTCCAGGTGTGTGCCCCGACAGGGAACCAGACCGGTGCCCCTTTGGTTTGTGGGACAATACCAACCAACTAAGCCACACTGGCCCCGCCTATTAAACTACTTTTTAAAACTTTATGTATGTTTGAAATTGCTATAAAATTAAATTGTAATGTGTTATATTACTGTATATAATTACTGTAGAATACTATTCAGCCTTAAAAAGGAAGGAAATCTGGACATGTGTAAAAACGTGGGTGAACCTCGAAGACATCCTGCTAAGTGAAATAAGCCAGTCACGAAAGGGCAGATCCTATGCGATTTCACTTACACCAGGTAACCAGGGTAGCGACATGCACAGAGACAGAAAGCAGAATGGTGGTTGCCACGAGGAGGAGGGGAAAGAGGTCGTTGGTATTTAATGGGGACGGAGTTCCAGTTTTGCCAGGTGAAAAGGCTCTGGGGATGGTGGTGGAGGTGGTTGCAAAGCAATATGTGTGTGCTTATGCCACTGGGCCGTGCACTTAAAAATGGTTAAGGTGGCAAATTTTGTACTATGTTTATTGAAAAGAAAAAAATTATTTTTAATGAAGACTTTTAACTAATCAAATTAATTTATTAATTAGGTGGAATACACTTAATTGAGGTCTGGGTTACAAAAATAAGCAAGAAGTCCCTGCCATTTCTAAGCTCTTGGTAGAGAAGGAAGAAACACATGTAAGCAAGCAGTTCCGATGCAGCATTAGAGATGAGGCAGAGATGAATGTGAGCTACGGAGGTGGCTCAGCAGAGGGTGCGAGCCGCTGAGGCAAACGCGTCTCTTGTTCTGGACACTGCCCGGCCCCCAAGGAGAGCACTAGCTCACGTATAGCCTGCACTCACTGGCTCTCATCTAGAAAGCCCAGTTTGTCCTAGTTCTCAGAGAGTAGCTAACTCTCCTGGGCTCTGGGGTCAGAGTGTCTGGATTCAGATATATGACTTTGGGTGACTTATTTAATCTCTAAGAGTCTCAGATTCCTTTTCTATATTGAGGTCAATAACAGAACCTTCCTCAAGGGGTTGTGAAGTTAAAGTCAGGAAACATTTGCAAAGCACTGGCACCATGCCGGGCACGTTGTTAGGAGCTCAAATGATCCCCACTTCTTTCCCGCCCACTACTAAATCACTCTCACAGAGAACTCTTACCACATGGAGTTTGTGGCCAAACACCGCACCTCTTTACCCCCCACCTCCAACAAGCGTGTTCCTGCAGGCCTGTCATAAGGAGCTGGAAGGGCTGATTTCCTCCAGCCCCGCAGTCCTCCCACTGCTCCTCGTCCTGGGGAGGGCGCCCGGCTGAGTGACAGGGCATGCTGGGGCGGTGGGGTGGGGGGCACCGCAGGACTCCGAACAGTATGAAAGGGAAATCATGAAGATTTCACGTTCTTTGAAAAGAAAAGGCAAAAGCAAGCTTGCGTTAATATCTGAGGTGGACCTGTTTCGGAAGCAAAGAAGTCCTGGTTTCCAGGCCCCGTTTTCTTTGCTTGGGGACCCAGTTCCACTTTTCTGAGTCTACAGCGCCACCTGGTGGCGTTATACGCACACCCAGTCATTTATCTTACCACAGCCCAGGTGATCAGTCCTCTCGCTAAAAAGCGAGAATCTGCCCAGGCTTTCTAAACTAAACACAATGTCTAACGTACTTCCTCCATAGTAAACCATCCCCTTCCCAGGCAAAATTATGTTCATTTCTGTCCTAGTAAAACTTTCATCTTGAATAAAGCTTTCTTTTTTGAGGGGTACTGTATTTTCCCATGTGTAACGCATACCCACTTTTTGGCTCAAACTTGCAGGAAAACATCTTTTGTTTTCAGTTTTAAATTAAATTATTTATTCATTATATTTAGGTGCTTGCTTTTTGTATTGTAAGGTAATTTTAGTATTTATTTTTGAACATATTATGGTACAAGAAATTTTATGTAGCAAATAGGTGTGGAATTAGTACTACCCAAGTATAATGTGCATCCTTCTTCTTCCCTAAAAAATTTGGGCAAATGTGCACATTATACACAGCAAAATATGGTAATTCCATTTCAACAACGCACCTCTGGGACGCACACACGCTCCTTTAAAGCAGGGAACCGCCCGTTTCTCTGTTACAGAACGTCACCGTGCAGGATGAGCCCGCACAAGTAGCCTGCTGCTCCAAACTCACCCCCTGCTTCCTCTGGCGCCGCCACTGCCAACGCAGGGCCAGCCTGCTCTCCCTCCACGCGCTGGCCGCCTCTCCTCCGGGCACTGACAGGTCCCCCCCGCCCCCCCGCCCCCCCCTCCCCGGCCACGGGAATGGTATTCCCCTTCCTGGCTGGCTCCCCACAGTCATTGTGAGCTGCACCTAAACGCCGCCCTTCCAAGGACACCTTCCCACGGCATCCCCTCTGTGATGAAATCATCAGGACACGTTCCATCCACTTATGACAGACTCACCACACAGTATTTTTGTCTGCTGGTTTGTTGTCTGTCTCCCCAACTACAACTAATGAGCATCACTTACAATTCACATTGACCTAATCGGTCTTCTTTTCTGCTCCGTGGGCAGCACAGGGCGCCTGAGGCCGAGAGGCACTCCATAACCATTTGTTGAAGGAGTCGGTCAGTCTTACCTTTAACGGTCTTACCTTTTAGAAATGGGGTTCCTCGGCTAGCTCAGCAGCCCACCCTGCCCTGGGCTGGACCAGGGGTGAGAGAAATGACAAAGATGCCTGTGCTCTGTTTTCAACTGCGATTTTGCAGGAAGCGTGAGGTCACTGCACATGTGGGTGGCATGTCTCCGAAGATATCAGGCTTCACTATGAACTCACTGAGCAGATCGCCCTGCACCAACAAGCTGGGATCTGGGCTCTGTGAGGAAGACTATTTTTCAGTAACGGTCTCTAAGTGTATCAGTCATCACTGTACTTTGATATAGACTTTGCTTAGAAAATCTTTGCTATTTAGAGGACCAAAGTGCCCAAAGGAGGGTGGGGAAACTGCAGAGAACAGCCCCCCTGATATGTTTTTGCTGTTCTCATACAGAAGTTAAAAAATAAGTAAAGAGGTCACTTAATTTCTGAGAACTGGCTTTTATTACCAATGACTGCCAGCAGATGTCACCGTAGCCCAAGACATGCTACACCAGTCTGGTCACATGATCCCTCCTGCCTCCTCCCCCTGTCGTCAGAGCTACTGCAGGACCCCTGACTCCTTCAGATCCGCAGCCAAATGGTGGTGACCTGATGTTCAGCTCCTGGACCCAGAGGCTCCGTCCCAGTGGAGGCAAAGATCTCACACTTGGGTGCCAACCCCTCTGGTTAAATTTCTGCTTCAAGAAATTTAACATTTTCAAAACTTCAGAAATTGATCAGAACAGGGCCAGCTCTGTCTGGGGGATTATTAACGGCCTTGGGCTGACTCATCATATTTGCACAACCTTTCAATAAACAGCTTCCACAACAAGTCAGGTGGAGAAGAAAGCACACACCCCATCCAATCAGGACCAACTTGAAGTATTGACTTTACCACCTCCTTCCCCATCCCCCGACTTTCGAAACACACGCAGTGTACCACACCAGGGAAGCTGGTCACTGGCAAACTCCCACGTCACCAGGTCCCAGCTAGTTTCTGCTGCATTAGTGCATGGCCTCCTGTAGTTTAAATAACTCTCCCAAGGTTTTCTGAGGCCAAAGATATAAAGAGCTGGATCCTGGGGACCGGCAGAAATGAAAGGGACATCTGCTTGGGCACAGGTGCTCCAGTTGGCTTTTCCTGATTGATCACTTCTGGGCTCCTTGGGAAGGTGCTGCTGTAAACCTCAGTGGGAGCCTCTGGGCCCCCCAGAGCCCTGGAAACGAAAGGTATTCCTGCCACAGGAGGGCGGCGAGCAGGCCCAGGGAGCCTCTCCAGCTGACAGGGCTTCCTTCTGCTGTAGATTCTGTCCTGTTTGTGGGGCACGGCCAGGAGAACCATGGGGTGTATTCAGAGGACCCTGTCTTACCAGCCTACACCCCTGCTAGCTGGGTCCTTACCCACTGTGACAGAGCAGTGACTGGTGACATACAGACATGGATTTTCTCCACTCTCTTAATTATTCCAAAATTTCACGTGTTCACACAAATTAGCTGGCTAATTGCGCAACACCCTCCCCTCCCCCTCACTTCTATCTGCTTCAATGATTAACGAAATCTGTTTTGTTTATTCTGTTCTTCTTTTGGGCGTTTCTATCTCCTACCTCAGGGTGACTACATTGTCACCCTAAGGCTCGGGACTGAGGATAATCTGTAAAGTCTACATGACACCTTCCAAATAATGACAAAAGATACAACGGAGAAGCAGGAGTTTGCAGGTTGTACATAGATGGTTATAAATCCTTTATTCATTCAACAAACGTTCATTGAGGAGCTGCTAAATGCCAGACATTGTGCTGCTTAAATATCAGCTGTTCCTCTCACCCAAATGCAGCTACTGGGGAGTGCGGGCTGCTTCCCCAAGGCCCCGAGCCTCGGCTGCCTCACCTGTGACCATGTAGGTGATGGCCCCCTGGGTCTCCTTGGGGTTACAAGGGCTGATGTTGCACAGTTGGTGTTTGGCGGTGTTCAACAGTTTTTTGTTTTTTCTTTTGCATCAAACCCAAGGGAGGCAGTCTTAGAGTAAAGCATGATCCATGAAACCTCACTTTGTTAGTCAGATGAACCTGGCAGAGACATAGCCACTCTCCTGTCTCTCCTGTACTTATCACTGTGTAAAAAGCAAGGCCTCTGACCCCGCTCCCTATCTTTAAAAAGTTTACTTTACCTGTGCAAACACCAGGTATCAAAGAAACAAACAAGAGAAACACAAAAGTTCAGTTATTCCAGGTGGGAGTTAATTAGACTTAACATCAAATGGTGTCTCGACTGTCAGGTTTTAGGATAACACAGTGGGGGTGGTCTTGGGTGAGGGACCAGGAGGCCTGGTTCTGACCCCAGCCAGGATCACCGTTTACCTAACTAAAGCGCCTGACTTTGGACTTAACCTCTCTGTCTTGGGCCAAATTTCTCTTTATCGGAGCAGGATAAATTTCTCTTTATCAGAGTCAGGTGCTGGATGGTCTGAGAGGCGCCCCTCCCCTTCCCCCTCCTTCCGAGACCCCCCTGGACACCTGTGTGTCAGGGCCTGCACTGGCCTTGGGGGAGCTGAGGTCAGTAAGGGACACTCGTGTCCCGAGTGTCCTCCTTTCCATTCTGGTCGTAGCAAAGGAAGCTCCCCAAATGACATCGATGTTCTGTGAATTCTAAGAATCATTGTTGTTAGTAACTTTTTGTATTCGGTGCTATTCTAGAAAGGTGGACCCGGGGCAAGGAGCTCCCACTGGCCACAAAGGGCTTCACGGAGAAGAGGGGTCCTGGCAGATGCAGCTGGGGCTCCCCCAACTCAAAGGCCACGGTTGCCAGGAGGGGTGGCAGGCACCTCCCACACCCAAGGGGCGGGGCTTATCCCGAGCTGTGCACCCGCTCTCTGGTACTGAATGATATTTTTAAAAGTGTGTCTTGGATACTTCTTAGTCTTATACAGTAGGACACAACATCACTAAATACCCTGACTTTAAATTTCAACAATAGCCTTATTCCTTTTTTTCACTGTGGTAAAATACACATAACCTACATTTTACCCCTGTAACTACTTTTAAGTGTACGGCTCAGTGGCATTAAACACAGTCACACTGTTGTGCAACCACCACCGCCGCCCACTTCCAGAGCTCTCCTCATCCCAGACGGAAACTCTGTCTCCGTCAGTGGAGGTCGCGGCTGATCTGAGAGATACAAACGCACTCCTTTCTGAAATGTTGTTACATACATCAGGTGCATAGGTTCAAGGTTATGACTGGCTTGAATGTTATGGCTTAATATGCACCTGATTTGTTTGTATCTCTCAGATCAGTGGCGACCTCCACCAGGTTAAGCCCTAACTCTCCATCCCCTCCCCCAGCCCCTGGCACCACCATTCTGCTCTCTGTCGCTGTAAATCTGGCTGCTCCAGGTGCCTCCTGTAGGTGGAGTCACACGGTATTTGTGTGACAACAATGACAACAGCCTTATTCTTTCTGCTGCAGGTGGGAAGGAGCGCACAGGGTCACCCTAGACAAACCCATTCATGGGGGACGTGTGGGGCACCCAGAGAGTCTACCACTGCGCGGTAAGCACTTGTTGAGTGAATACCTGTGGCTGATAATGAGGAAACCACAAGCAGCTGCCATTCAGGGAGACTTGCCACGTGCATCCCTGGGCTCTGCCCTTCGTTTGCACAGTCTCTGTGCCTGTAACAGCCTCAGGAGGCTGGCACCAGTTGTACAAAGGTGACACAGATGTCCAGCAAAGCTGGGTGCCTTGCCCACAAAATGCAGCTAGGGTTTGGCGATTCGAGGTGCAAACCTAGCTTTATTTGCCTTTATCCTAGTGATGTGCATGCCCAGCAGAGTCTGGGAAATGGCGGGCTAGACAATGTGCATTCAAACCTCTCTCTCTACATTGTTATTTGTGTTATTTCTTTTAGCAGCTCACTTGAGTGAGATTCAGGGCTGTGCTAATCTGCGAGATTGTTAACTGGTAGAAACATTTAAAAACCTCGATTGAATGCTTCCTTGGCTTAGGTGGCCTTCCCCTGCATTCGGCAGCACTGTCTCCACGGGCACCCAGGTGTCACATGGTTTCAGTCCAGCGCTGGAGTCCTTGACCCCCTGGGTGAACTCAGGGTGAGGAGCCAAGACCCCGCACATTCCTGGGCCGCTCCTCTATTTCCTGACTTCAGCCCATGGAAACACCCATGTCAGCTCCCTTGCTGCTTTCTCTCGTAGTCCCAGGCCACAGCAGTATTTGTCCAAATTAGAGTCCGTTTACTTTGCAAACCACACTCGAGCTTTCCTGGACACTGAGCAGCTGCTCCCTGGCGTCGCCACCAGAGTCCTGTTTACAGGGCAGGTTGTCAGCAAACAGACCGCCCTGAACCAGCCTCAAAGGGGCGCTTCCCAGTGGGACCAGCAGAAGGCACGCGGAAGACTCCTGGCTTCTCCTGAACAGACAGCTCCCTTGGTTCATTATTTCAAAAGAAATACAGCATTTATACAGAAGTGTCCAAAGACATCTATGTGGAGTGTAAGTAGCAATCACATACCTGCCACAAGGTAGCCCCTGGGCCTCTGGCCCAGCAGACCTCCTCTCTTTCTCAGTAGGAAGAAGTTCAGTACAATGGCTATTAAAGCAGTGTCCACAGCAATACTACCTAGAGTTAGATTCTGGTCCCCCCAGACGGCGACTTAATCTCTCTGTAGCTCTGTTTTCTCACCTGTAAAATGGGGCTAAGACTCCTGTCGGGGAGATTACATAAGCTAATGAATAATATAAGGTACTTAGAACAGGGTCTGGTACACAATAAATTCTCAGGAAATATTAGCATCTCTGCTGATGAAGAGAGCACTGAGCTATGAGGGCTGGCATTGGTTTTGGTGGTGTGTGGCATTGGGGACCTTCCAGAGAGAAAACGGGCAGCGCTGAAATGCTCGTCAGAACCTCTGTCTCCCAGACACAGCCAAATTCGGCTGGAACAGATCTTATCAACGACGACAGCTGGATGCCCAGAAAGCTGGCTCCCGGCTAGATGCCATTGCCTTTAGCCCTGTTGAAACCCAACACCACCCGCCTCTGCCCCCGCCACATCTAAGGGGCACTTCTGGCTCCTCTTCTGAATAGATTTGTTGTGGAAATATAATATTTTCTGGCCCAGGAAGGATAATGTTTGTTTGTATTTTCCGCTATTTTTGTATTTGTGTAGTTCTTTTGGGTTCACAAAGGGTTTCCTCATACGTTATTTTTTTCCATCTTGAAAGTACCAGATAGATATTGTGTGCTAAACCGAGTCTCTCTGGGGCCTCCATGTGGTCTTGCCATCTAAACAGCAGGCACTGTTTTCTGCAGTTATGTTGCCTCAGTCTGCAGCAGAGAGATTTGTGAGATTCGTGGGTCAGGCCACAGGGGGGATGAGCTCCGGGCCTGCACAGCCTGAGCTGCTCCCGTGGGCGCCTGCTCAGAGCCAGCCGCCTGCTTTGCCCTGGCCGCGCAGGCCCTCCGTGAGCTGCAGCACCCACCGCGAGGCGGGCCCTGCAAAGTCCTGACTTGCAACGAGGGCCACGCAAGGGAGGGACCTTTGGAAAATCCCTTGTGATTCTTCTCTGGAAAGGAGTTGAAGGCAAGAGATCTGCCAGTGAACACAGAGACGTCACACTCCAGTTCCCCAGCCCAGCCCTAGACAATCTGGTGCCTAGAAGTGCCATTTCTTGGCAAAGGTGAAGGGAGGATTAGTTTCCACCTGCTGTTCCTGATTCAATCAGCCCTTGACCCAGTGAGCAAACGCAGGCCAGCCTCCCCAGCAGCAATTAGAACGTTCTCCTGACTCCCTAGCCCTGGCCTGCTCTGGTGTAGTCAGCAGCTGCCAGGAGACCCTGCCCCGCCTTTCGTAGATGGCTTCCATTTGGTAAGTATTTATAGACACAGCCAGTCCCTGCAGGTATTGTTATGCTCTTAAGGTGCAGAAAAAATAGTAGAGCCCCACCCAGTTCTCTCTTTTAGGCTCAGGCATCAGCTTGTTCTTGTCCTTACTTGGCTCTAGGCTTTCTGTATCCCTGTAACGAGCAGGAGGGGGCGCTGTGTAGCCACGAACGTCTTCCCCAGGGCTTGGCAGTACAGGTTTCTCCAGGTGCTCTTTGACTCCGCCATCCCTCTACCTGCTGAGGGTGTTGCCAGGTTGTAGGACTCAGGAAATCTAATCTGCCTCTTACGTGGACCACAACACCTGGGTGAAACTGCTGTGTGACCAGGTCAGGGCAGGACACTTAGCAGGATCTTTTCTGACTGAAACAGTGGATGGCTACATTTTGGTGCTGAAGTGACAATGGATTTATGAATTTGGGATGAATCACTAAATGATACTGATGCCAACTCTTTATACTCCTGCATTTCCTCAATTAATTTGAAAATTGGTCTGCTTTCCCCAAATAACGAGTTTAGAACATAGAGCTTTCATGGGGTGTGTACTGTTAAGAATAGAAAAGGAAAGCTTCGTGTAAGAACAAAATATCTCATGAGTATTTTTAAAAAACCCACACTTACTGAGGAAGTAAAACAATATTTAGGAGCTCTGTGTCTAGTTTTTACACTGGTCTAACATAATAGGAGAATGGTGGTATGAGTAACAATAACATTTGGCACCAAAAACAACAAAAAAGCTGCGGGGTAACTGACACGCCCAGTGACACATGAGGAAACGGGAGTGGAGATTAAATAAAATGAGATGTGTGGGGAAGGGCGCTGCCCACTGCAGCCACCACAGTAGGGCCAGGACACTGGATGGTATGGACAGCCCTGGAAGAGCACCTCTCTGACTTTCCAGGTGTGGGTGGGAGGGCCTGGGCCACCCCCTGAGAGCCCCTACCACTTCTCCCCACCAGGGGCTCCACTCCTCTTTTCTGCTTCTATTCCTTTTCTAGACCGGCCCCACCCCCACATCCTTCCTTTCACTTGTAGATTCCCGCCCGGCCCCCACTCCTTAATTACTCCCCCCCACTCCCCAAGTATCCTCCCACAAAAGGATTTCCCATCTTTGTTCCCCACCCAGGCTATCCAGGGGTGTCCAACCTTTTGGCATCTCTGGGCCATGCTGGAAGAAGAGTTGTCTTGGGCTACACATTAAACACACAAACACTAATGAAAACTGATGAGCAAAAAAAAAAAAAAAGGTTTTAAGTAAATTTATGATTTTGTGTTGGGCCGCATTCATAGCCAACCTGGGCTGTGGATTGGACACCCCTGATGGTCATTCAGGCTTTGGGGAGCAACAGGTGAAGTAAAGCAGAGCTCAGCGACCCCGCTGTATTGACAGTGTCTCTGTGTCTGCCGCCCCATTACGGAGAAAGTCTACGAGTTGTTCCCACCGTCCAGCGCAGCGTGGCTGCTTGGAGGCGTTCACAAATATTGTGGATTTCAGCTAAACCGGAACCTCCAGAGAAATGTGAACAAGCTTACGTGGAAGCAATACATTGAGAATCCCTGCTGATAGATGTGGCTAATTTAAAGAATCCCACAAGAGGGGGCTCAGACGTCAGAATTTTTTATAGAAATAATTTTTTAGTTTTCGATTACAGATATATTATTTTCAGGTGTACAACATAGTGATTAGACATTTCTGTAACTCACAAAGTGATCCTCCTGATAATTCTAGTGCTCACCTGCCTCCATAATGTACTAGTTATTCCCGTATTATTGACTCTATTCCCTGTGCTGTACTTTCCATCCCGGGACTGTTCTCGAACTACCGCTCTGTACTTCCCAGTCCCTTCCCCTTTCTCACCCAGTCTCCCACCCCTCCCATCCGCAACCATTAGCCTGTTTGTTCTCTGTATCTGTGAGCCTCTTTCTGTTTTGTTTGCTTGTTTATTTTGTTTTTTTTAGATTCTATTCAATACATGTAAGTGAAATCATATGGCATTTGTCTTTCTCTATCAGACACCAGGTTTGACAGCACTTTTTTTTGCACTTGCTTTTATTTTATACTTCTCGTTTCTCCTTATCGTGACATAAAGGAGTGCCTGGTAGTACATCACGCCTCTCTTAAAATATTTAAATTTATTTCACGTATTTCACATAATATACTATATTGTATATTTATTTATATATTAACATGTCTTATTAACTACATAAGATATATTATTGGCCCAACTTTCAAAAAAGGAAACTAATTTTACATAAATAATAAATGACATTGAAAACCATGAGGTATGGAAGTGAATTTTTGTTTAGAATAAGAAAATAGATGACAAGATTTTAAAAGGTGACAAATACTATAAACATTTCAAAATCCAGGGAAATGGCAGAATCATTAAATTAATTAACTACCTTATATGCCTTTATAAGACTCTTTCCTTCATTAAAAAAGCTAGTAAGATGTACATGACAGAAAATTTACCATTTGACCACTCTCAGTGTAGTTCGGTGGCGTCAAGCACTTCCACACTGTGTGCAAACACCACCGCCACCCCGTCCCCAGAACTCCCCCGTCTTCCCAAACTGAACCTCTGTGCCTGGGAGACACTCCCCACTTCCCCGCCCCCACGCTCTGGCGCCTCTCTTTCCCCTCTGTGTCTCTTTGAATTGGACCGCCCTCGTTACCTTATGTAAGTGGAAATGCAAATACTCGTTCTTTTGTTAATGTCTTATTTCGCTTAGCACGGTGTCTTCAAGGTTCATCCATGTGGCAGTGTGTGCCAGGATTTCCTCCCTTTGGAAGGCTGAGTAAGACTCCGCTGTGCGATGCTTATCCATTCACCCACTGATGGACCGCACTTGGGTTACTGCCGCCTTTGGCTACTGTGAATATTGTTGGATGAACTAGGGTGAACTGTTTCAGTCCTGCTTTTAGTTCTTTGAGATATCCACCCAAAAGTGTAACTGTTAGATCATATGATAAGTCTTTGGTTAATTTTTGGGAGAATTGCCACACCATTTGCTATAGTGGCTACACCATTTTACATTCCCACTGACAATGCACAAGTTTTCCAGTGTCTCCACATCCTCACTAACACTTGTTATTTTGGTTTTTTGATAATAGTAGCCGTCCTAATGAATGTGCAGTGGTTCCTACATTTTTGACTTTAGAGTGTTTGATCTCCTGTTCATATGTCAGTGACGTTGTATTATTACTCTCTTAAAAGGACAGTTCAGTCTTTTCTCTAGCATGGCGGTCGGGACTCATAACACCATGTACTGCACATGGGCATAGCCGCGGTGCAAGCCCTGCTACAGACTTGTGCCCAAACACAGCAGTCCTGATAAACACATGATTTTCATTAAGAAAAAATATAAAATACATATGATGCATTCAATTTATAGTCCGCATTGAACGCATCCCCGAGAGAAGAGAACTTCTGTGAAGTCGGTGCTGCTGTGAACCACTTTTGCCGTTGAAAAGTGGACATGGCATGTGATGGGAAGCCTTCACCTTTGTGCCCTGATGCTGGGCCCCTCTGTGCAGTGGGAGAGAGCACGTTCCTAGGAGCCATTCTCACGCCGAACCAGCTGGCAATAACTGAGCTGTGCGCAGACAGGACTGCGGGCCACACAGGGCATCCGGTCAGCCCACATTAAATGTATCCTTTCTCACCTTCTCCTCAGCAGGGTCCCCGAATGCCTGTTCCTGTCTCAGTGCCGCCCACCTGTAGGGGCAACATGAGTGGCCTGTCGTTTTCTTATTGATCTGTGGGTGTTCTTTATGCGCCACAGATACAAGTTCGTTATCTGTTAATGCTTACAAGCATGCCTTGTACTCTCAGCTTGCTTGCTTCTCACTCTCTGAACAATGTTTTTGATGCACAGAAGGTCTTGATGTTGACTAGTTCAACTTATCTGCTTCCTTCATGGTTAACTATTTTGATGTCTTGTTTAAGAAAAGTTTTCTCAAGGGCAGGAAGGTGCTTTTCTGTTTTCTTCTACAAACTTTGCTTTATCTTTCACATTTAGATCATCAGTCCCCTGGAACTGATGTTTTTCTGTGTGGTGTGAGGCAGGGGCCTAGACTTGTTTTTTTAAAATACGGATATCCTGTGGCCCTAACACTGATTTTTGAGAGGACCATTCTCTCCACCCTTCTGGGCTGGAACTTTTCACATACATCCGTTGTCTGAGTATGGGTGGATTTATTTCTGCACTTTTTATTCTGTTCCATTGGCTATTTTTCCATCTTTGCATCAATACCAAATTGTATTAATTATTGTATGTTTATAATAAGTCTTGATACCTGGCAGTACAGAAACTCCAATTTTGTTCGCTACAATTATCTCAGCTATTTTGGGGATTTTATATTTCCACATAAATTTGGAAGCAGACTATTTTTAAAAACAAAATAAACCGCTGGTATTTAGTTTTAGTTTTATGCATCTATAGATTAGTTTGTGGAGTTAGTTATTTAATTTTTCTATGTCCTAGATCTGTCTTCTAAAAACAAAAACAAAAAAAGAGTCACTGAGCAATCATGAGAATTACATGAGACGATGCATTTGCAAACTGGAAAAAAAATCCACACACGCTATAGAAATGCCCCATTTTTATTATAAAATGAGAAGGAACACAAGCATGGACTGAGGCAAAATCTGCTTACAATGGGTTTTAAAATTTGGAGCAGCCCTGGAAATTGGCCGCTGTCGGCTCCTCCTTCCTTCACCCTGGCTCCTGACTCAGAGGCTGGAGTTCGGGAAGAAGGGCGGAAGGGGCCACGGAGACTTTCCCGCACCCGCACCTCCATCACATCCCCGGTGGTCACCATGTCCTTATGACAATTGTGTAGGTGTTTGTCTCCCCAGGTCTTTCGCACTGGAGTCTGGCAGCCGCAGCGGGATTGAACACGCTGTGTCGCGTCCAGATCCAGGTAGATCTGCCCTCCCGCGTGCTCCGTACAGAATGTCATGCATGCGTGGGGAGGAGATGAACAGGCACCACCGATGGGGAAAGAACTTTCCCCACCGACTCTCCTGGCTTCCCTGGACCACGCTCTGAGTTGAGCAAAGGCCATTTGGGTATGTTTGTGCGACCAGGGCATGGATTGCAGGCAATGTTCTTTACAAAATAGGAGGGTCTGAACTCTCCTCTCCACCCTGGCTCCCTCTTTCAAAGGCTTTCTTTGGAATTTCTTGAACAAATACCTTTTGTCAAAAAGAATTCCCTGGGCTGAAAGAATGGGAAGTCAGTGGGACCCTGCCACATCTCCTTTCCATGGGTCATTCTCCTGTCTATGTCTTCAGGGAGCTGTCTGTGGAGACCCCACCCGGGAGGGCGGCCACTTCCACACAGTGGGCTAAGACTACCCGCAGTAGCACAGTGCACACTCCCACAGCCGGGGCGAGCCATGGGCACTTTTCAGGTTCTCAGGCCCCTCAGGACTCCTGCCCTTTCCAACTCCCGGAGAGAAGGCCCAGGAGAGGGGAAGGCAGCCAGCCAGCCAGCCAAGAAGGATGCCAACCTGGAGCCAGTTTTCAACGCACTCAGTGCACCCAGCATGGGAAACATGACCCAGTGTCCGCAGCAGAGCCTGGATGTCCCCACAATGGGCAGGGCCAGGCGGCTTTGAGGAGTCCTGTCTCCTCCACAGTCCCCGGTGGAGTGAGGGGTTTGCCAGGATGGCTGAAGGTACAGGATAGGGCTGGGGTGTCTTTATAAATAATTCCTCTGAAGGAGGGTGGCAGAGGTGTGGGCCAGCTGAACCTCCTGAGGACAATCCCAGGGGACCCCTTCAATCTTGGGGGAGGAGGGGTATGCCAGAGCTGACCTGGGGAACACTCAGATGTCTGGTCATCTTATTCTCCACCCCCTGTCAGAGTAGCCAGCCTGCAGCTGAGGAGACGCAGACCTGAGCGATCTGAGGGGTCGGAAGTCCTGCTCCCTCCTGCCCGGCAGCTGGCTACAGGCTTCTCTTAGAAGACTGGGTCCCGGGGGTGGGGGTGGGGAAGAAGGAAGACAGTGGGAGAAAATCAGACAAAGGAAGACCACCATAAAACCAGCAGCATGTCTGTAATCACAGGAGCCCTTTGTTTAGAGCGGGTTTAAACAAGTTGTGATCCTTTGGAAGGAGAGGCCATAAACTGAAGCAAAAATAAAAGTGTTTACAGCAAGGGAGACCGAGGTGCGGCAGGGACTCCTTTGCCAGGATCAGTGGGGCGCTGGGGTTGGGCGGCCTGGCCTGTGTTCCGTCTGAGAAGGGGCTCGCCCTCAGTGCTGGGCTCCTCCCAACATCACAGAGTCGACACAGATGAAGGGGAAGGAGCTGGAGTGGGGGAGGGGTGCCCCGCCCCCTCTGCTTGAGGTGGCCCAGGGACAAATCCCACATTCCAACCTGGGGGAGAGAAGAGGGCAGGGTGCCAGATCTTGTGACAACTCGAGATTCATCTCCGGAGGCGGAGGCCGGGAGATCTTAGAGTCAGCTCTTCCACTCCTCTGCAAATTCCTTTATAATGGACTTGAGGGGGTTTAGACTAATAAGAGGGTTTGGGAGCAGTGTTTCTCAAAGAAATGCCTCTTAGGCCCAACTTATCAGCCTGGGAAGGTGTAGGAAGGGAAGCGTCACCCAAGGGAAAAACATTCCTCTGGGAAGCATCGCACAGGCTGAAGGTGGTGGGGAAGGCAGGTGTTGGAGAAGGTGAGGCAGAGGATTTCATGCCTGAAATCTCCAAAAGACCTTGTCCCTGAGCAGGCTGCATGTTCCTCCGACCACGTTCTGACCTCTGCCCTGTTTCCTAGTGTGGAACACAAATGTCTCAGTCCGTCAGTCATCCAACCCTGCAACAAACAAGGAACTGAAGGTCAGGCTGTCCAGGTGTAGGACACAGTCCCCGACCTACACTGGCAACTGTAGACACGTACATCCCCCTGGTTTTTAAAAAGGGTTCCTTCTCCTCAAGAATGCATGTATCTGTGTACAGTGACACTCTCGGGGATGGCAGTGCCTGACCTCACGCGGCGTAATTTGTTGTTTGTGCTCAGAAGGAAAGGCTGCTGGACTTCTTCTTTTTCTTTTGCAAAAAATCACACTAAGATCCCTTTCATACTAATTAGGAAAATGAGTCATCAGAGGCATCTAGAAGATGCCTCGGGTCCCTCTTCCCTTTATAAAACACACTGTGGCTCTTTAGCTGGCCCATTTGTTGAAGGGCCAGAATGAAGCTGGGTCCTTCCCTCCCAGATGCAGAGCCCAGCTGAAAATGTCTCTTTGGACATTCAGAGACTGTCCCCCAATCCTTGGATCAGCCCAGCCAGTCAAAGACATGAACTTTTTCTGTAACAATATGCTTTCTTTATTAGGAGAACAGGTAAGGAAGTCAGCAAAGAAGCTGGTTCTGCCTTTAAAATGCCTTTATTTTCTATAACCTGGTCATCTCCTCAGGACTGTCTCCAGCTTTTTGGAAAAATGGACTAACGGATGATCTGAGTTCCCTTCCAGCCAGCAACAAAAATAAATAAATAAAAATCAAAGTAACAAACAGGCCCAATGGATGGTATTGGTAGGAATCACATTACGCCCACTTTTAGGAAGCACTTCACACCCCCTAGCCTTCCGTAATTAATATTGGGTTCTGTTTGGGTTCCTCATGTAAGAGGCATGGGCCTCCAAGTCTTTTTCAGTGCTTGCCACAAACGGCTGTTCTTCCAAAGCTCAGCTCCCTGGGGGCGAGGCCCAAGACCACCCCTCCCTGAGCTGTGAGGTCCAAAGGGTGGCCAACCTGTTCCCTGGTGATGCTTATGTTGGAGACATTGCTGAGAGCACCAGCCACCCCATTGCTACTATGAGGCAGGAGTTGTTGTCCCTCAAGCCTGAGGCTGAGCCACCACATCTCTGAGTCTCCATTCTCTCATCTGTGAAATGAGGACAATAGTATTCCCACCCCCCTAGGGTCTTGTGAAATCATAGGGGATGCTGTGGGGGATCTCCCCCTCCCTTCCTCTACCCCTCATCCCAGTGAAGCAAGGTGTAGTATCACTCCCCACAAATTCTGAAAAATAAAAAATTATGGTAACGAAGTACCCAACACAGTAGATGAGCTCTTCTTGTTTGTTTCTGAAACATTTCCCATTCCTTCATCCATGATACACAAGTTCACCATCACAAGGACCCTGAATGGAGTTGGTTTAGGGCTTCGGGTTCATTCATACAGTGTCTACCATGTGCTGAGCTGCAGGACAGGCAATGGGGATGCACGGATGGATGACATGGTTCCTGCCCCCGACGGACAAATGAACACAGGAGCAGCTAACATCAAAGGCACAAAGGTGGGGAGGGGATACAGCAGGGGACCCCTTGGCCTTGCTTGTGTGGGGATCCTGTTAGGTAAAACTTATGGAGAAAGTCTGCAGAAAAGAAGTCGCTCAAATTTCAAGGTATTTCAATTGACTATTAATCAAAGTAATTTAGAAAACATCAGTGGTGAATTCAATAGAAATTATTTCAATAATTAAGTCTCTTGACAAACATTTAAGGGGTGTGTATTTGCAAAACAGCACAGATGTGGAGATGCATAAAAATGAATAAGAATGTTCCCTTTCTCAAAGAATCTTGAGTTCTAACTAACAATTAACAAACTGATAATAATCAAAGTAGCAGGCTAGCAGTTCATAAAAAGTACAATGAGAACACGGGGCTTTTCATGCACAAAGCACCTAGCTTCTGCCCCACTTCTTGTAGAGGCCACGCTCCCTGGCAGGTCAGCGTCCCTTTCCTGCCCCTGCATACAGACCACCAGGATGGCAAGCGTGCTCTTTATGAGGCAGCGCTGACATTTCTCCTCCTGGAGGAGTTTGCACTGGTGCTTCTCAGGGGATCGAGGCGCTGCTGGGAATTCACTGGGGCAGCGGGCCCTGGGTGAGCAGGCTGGGAGAGAACTTTGGCTGTTCTAAAGGCGATTCAAGATCCACAGCAGTCTCCTCACCTTGTCGGACTTTCTACCACATTTTGCAAGGTGGTTTCTTTTCTTCAGCCTCCTCTGAGGGTGTTGGCCTGATGGTGCTTAGGCCTGAGACATGCACATCTGAGGGGAAGAGGGAAACAGAGATTCAGTACTTAGTGAGCACCTCCTGGGAGGTGGGCACCGTCCCGTTAATGCTCGCATGGACCCGGGTTAGGATGGTTGTCATGGGTGTGGTCCCTCGCACCCACTGGGGAAGCTGGGGCTTGCAGAAAGTGCTCCCCGAGACACAGTGAGGGAGGGAGGTGGGGGGAGGCCATGACCGGGCCACAGGAAGAGCAAACAGTCAGGATCGTGAACTCTGGACAAGTAGCCAGGTTGACTGCTGGATACGGCCACTTCCTGGCTGAGTGATCTCAGGATATCACATGGTCTCTTGTGCCTCAGTTTCCTCTTCATAAGACAGTCTCTAACCAGCAGGTCTGTTGTGAGGCCAGTGAGCGCTCAGCACTCTGTGGGTCAGTAACAGGTGTAGTTATGGAAGCAGGAGATGGGGAGTGACCAGAGGTAGAGAGGTGACCTGGAGACTGTGCTGAGAGTTTACAGAATTTGAAGATTTGTGCTAAATTATATGACACGCCATTTGTTTGTGCCATGTGAATTTCTAAGTCTGAGGATAAGTTTATTCACTTTAGAGAGAGGAAAGGAGAGAGATAGGGAAGCAGAGAGAAACGTCCATGTGAGAAAGAAACATTGATTGGCTGCCTCCCGTACACGCCCTGGCTGGGGTCAAACCCACAACCTCGGTATGTGTCCTGACCAGGAATCGAACACACAGTGTTTAGGTGTATGGGATGATGCTCCAACCAACTGAGCCACCTGGCCAGGGAAAGATATAGAACATTTTACTCATCCTTTAAATTTCTTCATGTTCCATTGCAGTCGCTACCTTGGCAGCACATTCCGGGCAATCCAATCACCTGTTTTTGAACCGATATCTTCTAACGGTGTCAGTCAGCGTGGGCTGCCATCGCACCGCACCGCGGACTGGGGGCCCCAGTGGCAGGTGCGTTTCCTCACAGTCTCGGAGGCTGGATGCCGAGTCTAAGGCGCTGGCAAGTTCCTTCTTCTGAGCCTGTCTCTCTGTCTCTTGTGGTCTTCTGTGTGCACGTCTGGGTCCTGGTTCCTCTTCTTTTAAGAACACCCATCATATGAGATGAGGGCCCATTGTAATAACCTTATTTTAACTTAACCTCTTTAAACAGCTTATCTCCAAATACAGTCACATTCTGAGAGGTGGAGGTGAGGTCTGCAACCCTAATTTTGGGGGGAGGGACACAACTCACCTGAGACAGTTCTACCCTCAGCGTGTGAAGGTCTGACAGCTGGTGGGGGGGAGGGGAGTGCAAAAGGGGCGCTGGGGATATTTCCCAGCTCCTGTTCCTCAGCCTGGCTTGGTCACCCTCCTCTATGTGTGGACCGTGACGCGTGGCCCCGGGAGCCTGCAGTGACACATCCTCAGGCCGCGCTGCTACCTCTGAGCCCGCACAGTTCCAGTCTGAGTCTCGAAGCACATTGAGAGACTTTTCTGAATTTGCTTTTCTGAAAACTTACTGCACCGTGTATGTCCCAGTTACAGTAACACTACAAGTAGCTTTTTAAAAAGAAAAAAAGAAAGAAAAGGGAGAAAAGGAAAAAGAAAAGGGGAGCATGTGCTCTGGGATCCTTGGAAATAGAGCTGCAGCCTGTTACATCTGAATTTCCCGGCAGATGCTGGAGCTGCGGTGTGGCCGTGTGGTGGACTTGATCAAGTCATTCCTAAGTGGGAGAGAAGTCTTTTTCTCTCCTTTTTGTGCTCTCAGTGAAACATCCTAAGAGACACACATCCCCAGTGAGGCAAAGGCAGAGGACAGAGCAGAGACCATACAGACCCTCAGGTGCGTGAGTGAGGAACACTTTGCCCAGCCCCTCTCTGCGCAGGTGCAGGGTGGGGAGGAAGGAGGGGGAAGGAGCCTGGGGATGGTGCCCCCCACTGCTGCAGGGACTGGTGGGAATAAGGAAAAGGGGAAGGGCCACAGTAAAACCCCAATCACTGGCAGAGAGAGGGGGAGAAGGAAGTGGGAAAGGGAAAGGGGAGAGGGGATGGTGGAGGGGAGAGGGGCATGGGAGGCTCAGCAGAGGGAGAAAGAGCAGTTTCTGGCAGATAAAAACTGAGTTTTCGGCATCTCTTCGTTATCTCCTTATTCTTAAAGCAGTTATGACCTACTTTGCCTCATCTGTAATATGCTCCGGTATCTAAATAATATATCACAGTACTGAGCTAAGACTGTTATTCATATACTTAGGATCTGTTATCTTTTGACTAGAAGATGCTAAATGGGTCCCCCTGCACCTAGTAGTGCTTGGCCATTCCTTCATTCCATGTGTATTTGTGGCGCATGCCTGGGTCAGGCTCTGGGCCAGGCTCAGCGACCATACGCAGTAGACAAGAGGCTGCCCTTTCTATCCCAAAGGGAAGTACACAGAGCGTCCTGCCGTTCTGTCTAAAAATCCTTCCAGGAAACTAGTACTATGTCTGCCTTGCTTGCGTTCCTGAGAGTCTTGAGTAGGAGGACAGCCTGAGTCTTCATTGAACAAACTAGAATATTCTTAAACAGAGAGAATAGCATAATGCCTCCCACCCACCTGTCCCCCAGCTTCCACAAGGCCAAGCATGGTTCATCTTCTCTGACACCCCTGGCTCTTTTGAAGCAAAGCCCAGGTAGCTATCATTTGTAAATATTTTCATAAGTATCTCTAAATGATAAAGCCTCTAAAAGATATAACCACAATAAATTGCTCCTGAAAATAAACAATTGTATCCTCAATATCATTGAAATGTCCAGTCAATGTTCACATTTCCTTGATTGTATTCAATTTTTTACATTTTGCTTGTTTGATTTGGGATCCGTGCAAGGTTCTTGCGCTGGGATGTGTCTCTTGATTATCTTTTAATCCATAGGTTTCCCTCCCGCCCCTGCCCCTCGGAAATGGACTTGTTTCTTCCTTAGAGTTTCCTGCAGGCTGAGTTGTGCTGACGAAGTTTTTGTGGTGTCATTTAACATGTTCTCCTGTCCCTCGTGTTCTCCCATCTACAGGCTTGGTGGGTGTGTGCGCTGAGCAAAACTGCTTTATAGGTGGTGTGTATTTCCATTAGCAGGTGCACAATGCCTGTTTTCGCTCCTCACTAACCATTGATGATCATTGTCTAGATTCATCAGTTTATTCAGAGTTGCAAAATGATGATATTCTAATGCTATCATACCTCTTCATCTGTTAGCTGGAATGCTATAAATTAAGACCTTACTCATCAACTATTTGGTTACCCTGAGGTCCAGATCGCATGGGAAATGAGGACAGATGCTAGGTTTTTTCCCTTGATTTACAAGTTCACAAGTTAATAAAAGAGTTGGTTCCTTCACGTCATCCCAAAGTAAGCAAATGAGCTGCTATTGTTTTGGGGGGCGGGGGGTTGTATGACTGTGACCCCGTGGATTTAAACACATTTGACCCCTTTCAGTCCAGTGCACTTGTCATACTTATTATGAATGCTTACCTTGTCCTGGCTGTGGCGGATGAGAGCCTCTTCCAGCTTGGTTCCCAGTCCTTCGATGCCAGCCCAGCAGACTTGGAGCTTCTTCACTTCCTGGTGTGAGAAAATAGGGTACATTTTCCGACCCAAACCTGCAATGGGCCACTTCTCCAAGGGTTCCCGATTGCTGCCAGCGGGAAAAGCCCTGGTGTGACCACAGTCTGAGCCCTGGCAGTGTGATCGCCAATGCGTGGGCCATGGTGTCCAGGCCTTTGCCACGGACAGAGCTAGAAAACGTGTAGTCTTGATTGAAGATTAAATTAATTATCTGGTCCTTCCATTTAAACTCAGGACTACAGGAATTTTACTTAACTTAATCAATCAGTCTTACATTGTATCTCCTTTCAACCTCAGTGAAAAGTCTTCAAAGACACCAGCATAATTTCTCCTTTGGGTTGTCCCAGGATACACAGGCTCCGGTCCCAGAAGGCCAGGGCCAGCATGGACCTCGGCAATGTGATTACGGAGAGACCCGTAAGGTTTTGTTTTCGTTCCCTTCGTCCTTCAGGTATATCCCACGGGGAATGTGCAAATACAGCGCTTTCAAGCCATCTGCACAGTTCCTGTCTGTGTGGTACACACTCTCATCCCAGTTGGTAGGAATTGTTGTTTGATTTAATTTTGTTCTTTCAAACTATGTAAAATGTTTACTGGTTCCAAAATAAATTCTATAGCTTCTCCATATCCTCCCTCTGTTAGTAAACATTAAAAAATTATGGTTTATTCTTTCAATTTTAAGTGCTTATATATTTATAACGACTGTACTGAGATATAATTTAAATATCACAAATTCATTCTTTACAAATGTGTGTCTTCTTTTCTTAGATAAGTAGTGGCAAACAACGAACACATTTCTCTACCCTGCTTTCTGTATTACGATCCCCCTGGAGACCCTTCCGTGGCAGCTCACAGAGACTTCCTCACTCACATGCACGGCTGCGTGGCCTACAGCATCATAGTTTCTTTAACCCGTGTCCCATTGTGGACATCTGGGTCATCTTCAATTTTTGCTCTTACAAATAGTGCATATATATTTTCACATTTTGGCCAGCATCGTTTTGGGCTATCCCTGTGTAGAAGGGAAATTGCTGGATGAAAGGGTAAAAAAACATAAAATTTTCCTAGACGTTTCCAATTCCCCTCCCACCAGAAGTACGTGCGAGGCTGGTTTCCTCCCAGCTTTGCTAACGTGGTATGTGGTCAAACCCCCACTTGTCTGCTAACCTGCCGGCAGAGAAACCGTCTCAGCGTCATTAGACTTTGGGTTTCTCTCCATTCGAGGAGGTTGAAGGTCTTCTCACGTGATTGAGAGCCACCTGCAGTTCTGTTCTTGTGAACCGTACCCTAACTTCTCACCCATTGTCCCAGAGGTTTGCTGATCTTTAAAACCATCTGTGATAGGAGGTCGAATGTCTTTCCTAATTGGTCTTTTGTCTTTTGA
Organism: Desmodus rotundus; assembly: GCF_022682495.2. Classification (NCBI taxonomy): domain Eukaryota; kingdom Metazoa; phylum Chordata; class Mammalia; order Chiroptera; family Phyllostomidae; genus Desmodus; species Desmodus rotundus. The sequence continues at coordinate 108,366,075 of NC_071389.1, read as the reverse complement.
CTTTATAACAGAGCCTTATGCCATGGCAAAAAATACTGTGTTGTTGTTGTTTTATATAAGCAAATTTATCAATAAGTAACAATTTATCTTCTTACGTCTGGTTTTAAGACATAGAGGACCTTCCTTGATTCTGGCTTATGGATTTGAGCTGTCCCCTTCACAGTGGACTGAATTCTCAGGGGCAGTTGGGTCAATTTCTGTATTTTCTCTTCTGGTCCGTTGGTCTGCCTGTCTACTCTTGGGCCAAAGTCACCTGTTTTCATGACAGATGCTTTATAATGTACTCTAATGTGTGGCGAGGTTAACCTTCCGTCTCCCTGTTGTTGCTCTTTCCCAGGGTTTTCCTAGCTGCACCGGCCTCTGTATAAGTCACATTTTAAAGTTTTAAAGCAGATTTATAGAACTACCACTTGTAAATCTTATTTACATAGTCATTCAAGTGAAAAAAAGTATAGAAATATATATATATGTGTAAATATAGATCTATATAGTTGTATCAAAATCAAGAAAATTTCAGGAATTAATGTCAACTGGTGTGTGTTTGACAATGGTACCGAGGGTTCTTTGTGAAGTCCCTATCCTTTAGAGATATGTGGTAAAACGATCACTGATTAAATCGTAATTGGTGTCTGTTCCCAGGTAATCCTGATCTGTAGTGAAGTGATCAGAGACTGAATCATAATTTATATTTGCTTCGGAGAAGCCCTGGAGTGGGAGGAGATACGGATGAAACTAGGCGGCCATCACTCATCAGTACTGAAGCTGGATGATGGGGACTTGGGCCTCCGCTTGCTGCTGTATTTATTATTATACATGTTTAAAATTTCCCATAATAAAAAAGGTTTTTTATAAAAGAAAGGGCTTTCAAATTCTAAAGGTTTTGGAAAGGTGGAGCAATATAGGACTTTTAAAAAAATCAGACTCAGCAAAGACTGGGAGCTTTGCACGAGGAAGTTTGCAGCCGGGGGCGGGCGCTGCAGGAGCCAGAAGCGGGGAAACGCAGCCGTCACAGAGCACTGACTGGCTCGGGGCCAGGGCCATTCGCTAAGCATTTTCGCCATTGAGCGTTTCCCCGTTGCTGAATCACGGTCTTTCCTGGGACTTCGAGGTCTAATGGAGGTGTGCCCGGTTCACGCACCAGGTGAGTCCCTGAAAAGTTGGGTTTAAAGGTTAGAGTTTGTACCTGTTAGCCTGGCATAGCTCTCAGAGTTTGCTTCAGGTGGTTCTTGAAATTCTCAAGTGTTTCAAAAGGACAAAATAAGTAAGATGTCATAAATGTTCCTTTTATGGTGATACTTTTTACAAGCAAAGAACCATTACAATACCTGAAACTGATATAAAATAATATTAAATGTCAACTGTAATTGAAAAATGAATAAAATGGCATGGAAATAAAAAAAAGAATCACTACAGATTGCAGACCGTACACCCCCTAATGTACCCTTCCCACACGCTAGCACCTGGTAAGGTGAATTTTGTTCTGGTTTAGAACCTGCAGTGTGACGCTCTCTGTCACCTGCACAGTCTGAAGGGCGGGCGACTGAGTTCTTTGATCACCAGGAAGTAGCACTTCCAAATGCAAGGCGTTGGGGTGAAGAAGAAGGGAAACACATCTATGTCCTTGGTTCCTTTAAAATGCGACACTGGCCACATATACTATTACCTGTTAACCATTAATAGACATAACTACCTTGAAAAAAAATATATAGTTGCTACAACCCAGAAACACAGCTCCTAAAATATCTTTCAGAGAAATGTGTGCGCATGTGCAGCTGGACACAAGTGCAGAAGAATGTGCTGAGATTGTTCACAACAGTCAAACACAGGAAACAAAGCCACTGTTCCACAGCAGCTGGGAGGCTAACTGTGCAGTTGAATACTGGTGTGTTGAAGAACCAGGCAGCAGTGAGGCTGCACGAACCGTGGCTGCACTCAGTGACACGGATGGGTATCGCAAAGTGCTGCGGTGGAGAAAGCAAGACAAACAACAACACATCCACATCATTTACCAACTGTGTTGCTCAGGGATGCACACAGAGATGTTGAACTACAACAATAACAGGAATAGCGAAAACTACCGATGTGTGAAACTCCACAATCAACTATAGAGAGGGGGCCGTCACAGAAGGCAGGACAGTGGCTATCTTGGAGGGAGTGGGAGTTAAATGAGAAGGGACCCACAGAAACATTTTGGGTTCTGGAAGTGTTCCAGTTATCAGCCTAGTTGGTCACTGCACAGCTAAACAATGTAAAATTATTAATTAAACTGACCATTTATTTATCTATACTTTGCTGGATGGGCTTTACATTTCTCAATTTAAAATGTTAAAATAAGAAGTTAATTAAAAGCCTTTTAAATTTTTATGGGAAACATAATTTCCCTTGTTTGTCTGTAAATAAAAATGTATGGCTTGTGGAACAGCCATTGTCGACGTAATTGGCTGTAAAGTCCTTAAGCTGCTGAATCGTGGGACTCGTACTTATGTGAAGGGTATTGGAGGGACTAGAGAGATATGACAGGATAAAGCACCTAAATGTGTCAAGAGCAGGCTTTTTGCTGAATTAGCAGTTTGGAAACACATCTGTGAGTCCAGGTTAAATTATGATTAGTAGAGGGAAAACATAAAATGGAGGAAACAGTAGTGCACGGGGAAAGATTGAGACAGTCTTAAAAAACCACAAACTTGAAATATATTGCTTTTTTTTGCATGTAGAATACAACTCGTCTTTTACACCTGAGTGTGTGTGTGTAGGACAAAGAAGAGAGGACTGCTTTCAGTAACAAGGGAAAGTGACTTCCCTGCCATTGCAGGCACAGCCCCGGAGGCCTCGCGGCTTTGCCGTGCTGTGGGCATCAGACAGCCACAGCTCTCGGCCAGTCGGAAACTCAGTAGAGGGTGCGTTTTTAGATTATAACTTTGATGAATGTAGTACCTGCATAGTCCCTGCATTATGGATTGTTACAAAGAGCTATGTATTACTTCACATGGCGTGAGAACAAGTTACAGAAATGCAACGGACAGTTCCACATATTATCAGCATGAGTGACAGACAGAATCACTCTGAGCAAAGAGAAGTGAGGATGGGAGCAAAGAAACTTGATTTCAGGCCTGGTACTGTGCTAGTAGCTTTTGCATGTGATTTCATACAATCCCACTGGCAGTACCTCCTGCAAAGTATGTGCAAACTCCAAAGGATGGACTGCTGTCCCCCATTTCACAGATGAGGAAAGTAGCCCGCACAAAGTAAATGTCAGAACCTGGGGAAAAGTGTAAATTTCAATAGAAAACATAAGTTATGGTAATAGACATGAGGTTAAGAAAATACAGATACTTTAACTAATATATTTATGATAAATAAAGACTAAGAACTCAGCTCAAGTAAACATTCAAAGTATAATCCATTCAGTCTTCTTGCTTTCAAGACTTATTATATAGCGACAATAATGACAATATATAGTGCATGGTATTGGTGGAAGGGTAGACACCTCGGCCAATGAAACAGCACAGAGAACCCAGAAATAGACCTACACAAATACACAAAACTACTTTTTGGTAAAGGTGTGAAAACAATTCAATGGAGGAAAGGACAACCTTTCAAAAACCGATGCTGGAACAACTGGACATCTATAGGAAAAAAACCCTCTGGTTCTCACACTTTATACAAAAGTTAACTCCAATGGATAATGGATTTAAATGTAAAAATGTAAGACTATAAAACCTTAAGAAAAAAATGGGTGAAAATCTTGAGGATCAAGGGCTTGGCAAAAAGCTCTTAGACTTGACACCAAAAGCATGATCTGGAAAAGGGAAAATTGATAAATCTCACTTCAAAATTTAAAACCTTTGCTCAGTGTCAGACCCTGGTGGAAAGGATAAAAAGGCAAGCTTTACTGACCAGGAGAAAATATTTACAAATCATATATCAAACAAAAGGCTACTCTCTAGAATACATTTTAAAAATAATCCTAAAACTCAATGGTTAAAAAAAAGCAAACAATGGAAATAAAATATGGGCAAAATACAATTCACTAAAGAAGATTTACAGATGGAAAATAAGTACCTGAAAAGATGTTCAGCATCATTATCTGTTAGGAAAATGCAAATGAAACCACAATGGGGTCTTAACGACACACTCAGCAGAATAGCTGCAGAACAAAATAAAACCAAAACGAACAACGAAAAATCAGGAGCAGCACCAAATGCTGAGGAGGTTGCAGAGAAACTCGATCACTCAGACCTTGCTGGTGGGAATGAATGTAAAATAGTAGCACCACCTGAAAACAGGTTGGCAGTTTCTTAAAAAAAAAACAAAAACATGAAACTACCATATGACCCAGCGATTGCACTCCTGGACAATTACCCTAAAGCAATGAAGACTTACGTTCATGCAAAAACCTGTACAGAGACGTTTATTTGTAATAACCAAAATTTGCAACCAACTTAGATGTCCTCCAACAAGTGAAGAGTTTAACTGCTGCACGTCCGTACCAAGGAATACTACTCAGCACTAAAAAGGAACTAACTCTGACGCACAGAACTTGGATGGCTTATAGTGCCACTTTGCCCTTTTCCTGGTTTAGCTAAATCTCTACAGTTCTTCATTCTTTGTATGTCATATGTCTTTGCGCAGAGGCTAATTTAAGGCTTTGGCCTTAGAGCAGTCTGGGGAAAATCCCAGTTGTCCAAAGGTTTGTCAGTCCGTGGTCTTCAAAATTAAGGTTTACCACAACAATAAGCGATGTTAGAGCTGAATATTTTTATGTCTTTCTAGTGCAACAATTCTGAGACTTTTTGTCTCAGATCTCTTTACATTCCTGAAAGTTTTTGAGGACCCCAAAGAGCTTTTAATGTGTGGGCTATACCTACCCATATTTGCCATATTGGAAGCAAAAACTAAGGTATTTAAAAAATATTTTATTAATTCACTTAAAAATAACAATAATAAATCCTTGACATGTTAACATAAACAGCATTTTTGATCAAAAGTAAACATGTTTTGGGAAACAACAAAACATTTGGTGAAAAGAGTAGCATTGCTTCCCATCTTGGCAAATCTCAAATGTCTTGCTTTCTAGTTTGTGAATCTCTTTTAAGAGCTGAGTTCTCATGTCTGCTCCAGCCTGTTGTGATCTGTTGGTTGAGGTGAAGCTTGCAGGGAAGGCCACCTCACACAGATGTGCGGTTGGCAGAGGGAGGACTAGAAGGGCCCCCGAAAGTGTATCTGGCCCCCCCAGGGATCCATGGGCCACACTTTGAGAATAACTGACCTAGCGCATTTCTTCAGGTTCCATTAAAGTTCTTCTTTCCTCAAAGTCACAGAAGACATGCAGAACTTGACATTTTGTTCACATCTTTGGAGGATGTAGTGCTTTTAGACAATTTAGGGAATCGTAAACAGAAAATAAGATAATGAGGAAAACCGTCTCCAGAAGGCGTGTTTGGGGGTGGAGAGGTGATGTCTGTTTTCTTTAAAAGAATTCTCTGAAGACAAGCTCACCAGGCCCGGCGCTGGGCAGCACAGAACAATACTCCTGAACCGCCTGTGCTGCGAGGTTGCACAGGTGACCCAGTCCTGGGAAAACTGGGCGCTTTAAGCAGCTAAGTAAAAGCAGCGTCTATCTCAGCTTTCCTTTTAATGAGATTAGTCTTGCTTTTCCCCTCCTCTTTATTTCACTCTCTGCAGGCCACCTCTTGGCGCTTACGGTAATGTGATTAGCTGGCCTGTGGCCCACACCGAGCCCACTGTCACAAAGATCTCTGCTTACTTGAGTGCACCTCTTTCCTGAATGTGTTTATAGTCACAGGGGTATTGTTAACTCTTGGATCCCAATAGAATGGGATATTTACGACACCCTCCTCCCTCCCCCAGTCCCATAAAAGTTGATTCAGGGAGACACTTAGGGAAGAAATAGACAAGACAGATGTGTTTCCTTCCCCAGATGCTGAGGGGCTTCAATTGTCCTGCATATGTAATGACTTTTTATGGCTCCTCGCAAATGTCTCTTCTGACTTTTAAAAAGGTGTCAAAGTCAAATATAGGTAGTTACTGAGAACGCTTTAGTAATCTCACCGGATGCTCCAGCTGGCTAGAAATCCTCTATCAGAGGATACAGGATAAGCCTCCATCCCCTTCCCATTTTATGGGTATGACTGACAAAAGGCAACAGTGTCTTATTTGGACAACAAATGTCTTTCATAAACATTTAATGGTTCAATAATTGTTTTAAAGGCAATTTATGTAATTACGGCAAGAAGAAATGAAATTGATGGAGAATGTAGACCTCCACTTCTTTTCTTCTAATGCAAATCAATAAATCCAATAATTTTTAAAGGACAAGTTTGATTTTAGTGATTTTGATAATCTAGGTTAAGCTGAATAGAAAAAGGTCCAGGGTAGGGAGATTTCCGGTCTGGAACACCGCACCCTTAGCGGTCTTGTGCTGTACTGCTCTCACCTTGAAGACCGTCTGTGAGTTTTCCCCACTTGATTGGAGCCCAGCACACAGCGACTTCCGCCTCGATGTCAGAGGGATGTGCGGAAGAGTCCGGGGTGCTCCGCAGACCTGCCCCTACCGTCAGTTCCCCTTCAGGGCCTGGAGCTGAGAGGCAAATCCATGATGGATAACAGAAATGGCAATACGGAGTCCATGAGCAGATGCTTCCTAAGCACAGATATTCTCCCCTTACCTTCCTTCTAGGTTGGTTATCTTCTGTCTGTGAAAGTCCTTGACGAGGTGTGCTCAGTAGTATGCTGGTAAATGCTTAGCAACCAGCAATTTGGGGGGGAAATGAATCTTGATTTGTCATGTTTGTCATTCCTGTGGTGTAAACACTCCCCCCGCCTGACTTCAGGCCACTACTTTGATGTTACCGACCTGAGAGTTGGGAAGAGATGCCGATGAGCTCCTGCTCACCCTTGCCCTGGCTCCAGCGTGCACCCCGGCTTCTTCCTGCTTAAAGTACGAGTTGGAGGCCCACGTGTCTGTGTCTCCAGGGCGATTACAAGGGTGGTGAAGGAAGAGAGCATTCTACAGGTTTATGCCATCTATAGTGTCCCACACAGAAAGTCCCCCATGAATTGACACCGAATTGCATCATTATTATCACTATTTTTATCCCTGCTGTTGTTATCTAGTTGACATTTATTAAATTTAAATGTCCTCTTATAAAAACCTCACTATCTCATTTGCTAATGACGACTATAAGGCTGTATCATGGACTACGGAAAACAGTATATGGTCCCTCAAAAAATTAAGAGTAGATGAACACTACAGACCTGTACACTTAGAAATTAAGATGATAAATTTTATGTTATGTGGGATTTTTAACCACAGTTAAAAAATAGAATTGCTACATAATCCAAAAACTCTACTTCTGGGTATATACACCCCAAAAATTGAAAACAAGGACTTGTACACATATTTATAACCCATAGCAGCATTACTCACAGTAGCCAAGAAGTGGAAGCAACCCAAGTGTCCACTGACAGGTGAGTGAATAAACAAAATGTGGTCTGTACAACAAAATATTATTCAGCCTTTAAAGAGTTTTGACAAATAGTACAACAGGGACGAACCTTGAGGACGTGGTGCTGAGTGAAATAAGCCAGCTACAAAAGCACAAATGTTGTACGTTTCCACTTACATAAGGTACCTAGAGAGGGGTCAAGTTCCTAGAGACAGACGGTAGAATCATGGCTTCCAGGGCTGGTGGGCGATGGGAGTGGGGAGTCGGTGTCCAGCACATGTGGAATTTCAGTTCCGCGAGAGAGGAAGAGTTCTGGAGACGGGTGGTGATGGTTGCGTCACAATCCGAATGTACTGTTACCGCTGCACTATGCACCTGAAAATGCTTAGGATGATAAATTTTATGTTATCTGTATTTTACCAAAATTTTTAAAAATAAAAAGTTAAAGAATATATCAGCGAGAATAAATACATTTGTTGAAAGAGTTGTTATCAGAATTATACTCATTAAATGCCTGGAGACCAATAAACAATGTTTATTTCCTAATCTTACCTCTTGTTCTTTCCCAAATTAAGGAGCATTCCTTCCTCCCTGTTCCCTGGTCTCTTCTCATGCCGTTCCGCCTCTGCCTTCTTTATTATGTGTGCGTGTACACAACTGTTTTCAAATACTGTTCAGTCATTAGAGCAATCACATTGTTCTTCATCTCACCTACAATTATCAGTGTCACCCCTCTGCAAAAACACTCTTTTTGTGGTTTCCCTTACCAAGGAGTTAGGCAAACTGAATAGCTGCCTCATATCACATCTCACAACCCTCCTGGCCTTACACCCCCAGGACAGTGGACAGAGGGAGGGATGGGGCTGGGGGGGGGCGCGGTTTGGGAAGGACCACGTTTTTTCAGGGCTCTGCTGCCAGTGCAGGGTCTCAGAAAAGAGCTTGTGTGGCACCTTCAAGGTGGGCAGTTCAGTGAGCTGGGAACCTAGAGACCTGGCTTATCATTTCTAATTTATTTATCTATGCATTGGTAGTAACACAGTTTCTTATCATCTTTAAGGAAAGTTTAAACATATAACTTTATGTTTTAAAAGCACAAAGCATGATGTATGCCCACATATCAGTGACCTGGCTGGTACGGACGTAGAGGTGTTTTGCCATACTGATCCAATATGTAAGCTAGTTGGTGTTATCAGCATAAAAATGTTATCAGCACATTTCTTAAATTTCCATTTTTGCTATAGTTTGGTCCTTGTTGTCTCAGTTATTATTTGTCTTTGAAAGCAGTGAGGAGCTCTGTGACCACGAATCATAATCCTATTCAGCTACACCTGTTAGCGATGTCCGGGAAATGCTGTCGATTCTCAGTCCTCGTCAAACATTTCCCAAATTTCTGGATTGGACAAAAGTTACAGAGATTTACATTTTCTCTTAAGGCTTTTTCCTGTGCTTTTATTGATTTAGGCTGTTATTGCTGAAATACATAATGGTTTCTTCATAAATTAATTTGAGTTTTATGTCAACTGCTTTAGTCATTTGCCTACAGTTATTTGGGGCATATACTCGGAGGATTGTTTTCTACTTTGGATTAAGAATTATTCAGTCAACAGCTTCTTGTGGAATGAATGATGTGCTAGGTTCGTAGCTGGATTCCCCAGGGTGCTGCTGGTCCATGTTCTGCTCAGGTCCATGTTCCAGGATGAGGCCCGGCTTCACCCCTGCCCTCTTCTTATTCTCCAGCCTCAGAGGAAAACTTGGACTTCCTGGTGTCTAAAGGCAAATCCACTCTCTGTGGTCCAACCCTAGATACCTGAGAAAGCTCAAAGAAGAGTCTTTAGTTTAAATAGCCAGTTTTATATTCTTGGCCAATTGGAGAACCGCTCCCCACATGGGCAGGGGCTGGGCGAAATCGCAGCTGTAGCGGTTTAAGGTCCAGCAGGCTCACACACCTTGTCTTCCTGGGCTTACGCCCTCCTCAGGAACAGGAGGGAAGTGACTGCTTGTTAGGGCACCAATAAAACAGACACGGAGATGGAGGTACAGAAGGACGGGGTAATTCAGTGAGCCCCTAGGAGATGTGGGCAGACGGCGACACCAGGTACCCTCAGCCCACACACCCTGGGCATTAACACTATGAGATGGGTGAAAGGCAGATTTACTAGAAAAAAGGGAACATTTAAACCTCATCAATTCAGCCCAACAATAAATGTTTCCTCCTTCAAAATCTAAAATGCATTTGTTGTCCAAAGACCTTTTCGTGAAAGCAGTTGTGTCAATACACCATCTGCGCACCAGGAAAAGGGTCTGTCTGAATGTGCATAACTGCTGTTGTATTAAAGTCGGTCAGACTGTGGGTGACAGTTCTGCTTCAGCCAGTGCCACCCGCATTCTTTCCTCTCCGGGGCTGTCTCAGAAACCAGGTCAGCGCAGCTGAAGATTGCCGTCTCCCCTGACTAAAAGAAAGAGAGTTATGAGACTGCCTACATTTTCCAGGCTTTTTAGATGAAGAAGAATTGATCTGATTTTTTTTTCTTGTTCAACCTATTACTACATATCTACCACATATAGAAGATATTGATTTAAATATATTTTCCTGTAATATCTTTCAAAGAGTTTGTGTTTAAAACTCAAGAATGGCTTGCAAATTGATGATTTGCTTGCTTGTTTTTTTAAACTGTTTATCCCAAGAAGATCACAGGGGAGGGTCCTTCAGAGAAGGGTTACGAACTGAACTGAACGGTGCCTCCTCACCAGAGCGGCAGGCGCTGGGGCGCGAGGCCGGGCTGGTGGAGCAGGGGCCTGGAGGGAGGAGAGCAAGGAGGCAGCGCTCGCTGACCTGCAGGATCCCAGTTCACTTCAGTGACAAAACGGGTATGGGAGATGGCGAAAATGTTTTTGTCTTGTTATGTGTTTAAATAAATAGACCCTTTTAAAAAGACATTCAGATGTGTTTCATTAAGAATTAGATACTAAGAAAAATAAAACTTAAAAATTCCACTGACCAATCAAAGAATTAATGCAGTTACGCAGAGTAACAAGGACCATTTTTAGTCATTTGCTGAAGCATTACAAGGTGTATGAATCATACATACCTATCCTTGAACATGCCCTTTGATACTGGAATTTATTTGAGTTTTATGAGGTGCCTGTAATTGAAGTTTTTGGTTCAGTTTTTAAGGGAGAGAAAATTAAACACTTTAAAAGCCAACACCTTGTTTCTGAAGATGTAACCCCGGGCAGATTTTTATGGCTGCACTAGGCTTTTAGTCACTGGCTGGCACTCTCCTCCTAATTCTTAAACTGCTCCTAGCACTTCCTCTTTATGGTGGGGCTGTGCTTCCTGCGGGGCCACAAGCGGAGACCTGCCTCGGCCTGCGGTCTCCCTGCCAACAGGCTGTGCCGCCACGGCTCAGTCCCAGGGGGTGGACACAGGGCCCAGGACTGTGACAAAAGGTGGGGGCTGACATTAATGGGGCTGAGGCCAGGCTTACGTGCTGGCCAAATTATAAACTGAGGGAACTTGGAATGGGAAACAGGACCACTGTGTCTGAAAGCATAACCGGCCTTGGTTCAATCACAGCTACCTTCGCTGCCCTGAACTCAGTAGGGGGCCTGGCTGGCTGCTGCAGGCTCACAAGAATCTTCAGGAATGTTCCAAGTCAGTTATTAAATGCAGCCATTATTAATAATGAAATTATGTAAAAAACAAAAGTGGTAATACTCAAAGCTCATCACTTCCTGTTTGGGTCTCACTGCCATTTACTACTGTCCATGCTCTCGAGGCCCCTGGGTATTGCCGCGGGGCGGACACGGCGTCAGGCCCTCACCGGGCAGCTCTTCCCAGCCCTGCAGCGGTGACGTCATGCCAGTAGATTGACAGCGACCGCCGTGCCAGTGGGGGTGCGAGTGTCTGCACCACCGAAATTGGCAAAGTGTTACAAGTCAAGGCTTGCTTTATCATTTTGTTGATCGTCTAGAATAGCTCTAAGAAAGTGATGGAGAAAATGTTAATGCATATTAAACTTAAGTGTATGTGGATAGCTATTACACTGTAAATAGTCGAAAAACTGAAAACGTATTCTTCCAGTGTTTGAAAATGTTATCTGATTTATAAGGAATTCACATATATCATTAATAAATAACTGGAGTTTGGACATAGTCTTTGCTGTTTTGTCTCACTCTCCAACAAAAACATCAATGAACATTTATGTAGGGACTACCCCTGTTTGTCAGTTGCATCTAGGGTCCGCCACACACACACTGATTCAACAAAACTGAACGCAAGCATTCTGCGCGAACCGATCGGCTCTACGGGATTTACAGTCCTGAGTGCTGCATTTTTTACATGTCGACTGCGTGTCACACCCCTCCTACATCAGTACGTCCACAACAAACCCATATATGAACACATTACACACACAGGCGCGCTTTTATCCCCAGAGCTGGTTGCTGACGCTCACTAACACACCACTGCACGCCGGCGCAGTGTGATTCCAGACTTCCAGGGTGGTGGCTTCCAAAACTGTCCTAGCAGCAGCCCACTTTGACAAGCTAAACACCTCCGGCCTACCTACCTCAATCAGTTTCCATATGGCACAGAGAAAGAGTTCCTCAAATACATTCAGCAGAATTAGGCACGTTGTAAATTCAGCAGTAGGGGCATGGGTTCACCTCAGTGCATTTCTGCGTGAACATGGAGTTACTGGGGAAATGCAGGCAGGGGCCGGGATACGCCACTACCCACTGTGGGGCTGATCCAACAACTCGAAACAAACTAAATGGACAGTAATGAAGCTAAACCAACAGTCGGTTATAATTTAAAAGCAAGAAAGGCAGCGGCTGTGAAAAGCATGACCAACTCGGGGCGGCACTGATGACAAAGTGTTCCTCCCTAAGCTGCACGAGCCAACCCTTGCTCGGCCGTCAGACCCCCAGGAACTGAAATGGAACTTTTAGTATATTCTAGTCCTGTGCTAATTTTAGCTCATAAATAATAAATTGTGCCAACTCCTAAGGACTCATTCTTAGGTCACAAATAATTACTGTGTCTGGAACTGCCTGTCATGTTTAGACAGAAGGAAGGACTGTTCGGCACAGGTGGGCTGTGCGTCCAGGTAAGCCCACGCATCACAGGCTCTCAGGAATTCTGTGGTGTCCCTACCTTTTCACACATAAATGTCCTCTGCACCCAATGCGGCTCAGACTTTGGAGTCCTTGTGCTAAATAAGGCCCTTGCTGGTAGTTAGGACAACGAGTGTGGCATCTTTGTGGAAGCACAAATCCTTCAGGTGATAAATCAGTCAGTGGTGCTGGGGCCAAGTCAATCACAGAATTTCTGCGGTTAGCATGAGGCTGCACTTTCTCCGGGCCCTGGAAAGGTTTTCCTTGCTCTTGGTCTCTACAGAGGCCCATCTCTGTCCCAGGCCGGAGGGGACTTGGGCAGACAGCCCTCTATCATCCAACCAAGGCCCAGCCCTGGTTATCTCTGCTTGGGAAGTTCTGGGTCTGCTTCATGTGCATTTTAAAGAGCTTATCTTCTGCTTATTTGTTTCTCCTGATCAAAACAGCATTGGCCGGTGACAGACTGGCACCCGGAACTGCCCCAGCAGCTGGACCTCCTCAGCTTTGGTTTAGAGTTGGTTTTGGGGTTAAAGGTTACACTTTTTTGACAAAGGTAGTAAAACATTAATGATGGGTAAAGTTCCTTCTCTCTCGCCCATACGGTAACTGGGTAATCCTGTTTGTTCTATAGAGCGAGCTGTGTTTGCTGAGGGTAATCTGAAATCAGCAGCGCAGACAACCTCCTTGACTTCCTCCTGCCTCTGGGCTGCAGTGTAGGGTGGGTGTTACAAGGTGCTATCAGGCTGCCGGAAACAGCCTTGGCATGATCGAGACCCACTCTCAATCAAGTCCCCCAGTGGGGCAAGTGCTGCATGTTTTGCGAGAATCACTGGATGAGAAACTGAAGTACCTAAGACGCTGGGAACTGCACAGACTCTCAGAGCCTGAACCCCGTCTGCAAATGTGCCACCTAACACAGGTACCGCAGTGTGCCGCGGTGCTCAGTGAACTCGGAAGGCGGGGAGTCTAACCGATGGTCATTACTGAAGACTCTGATTTTATTCCCATCTCTGGCCCCCAGAGTCCTGGATGACCTTGGACCGTGCTTCAGATTCTACATCTCGAAAGCAATGTACTTCTTTGTTCACCGTCTGCCTTCCACTGGAATAGAAACTCCATGAGAACAAGGCTTTGGCCTGTTCTGTTTGTTGCTGTCTTCCCAGGGCTTAGAGCAGTGACTGGTCCAGAGTAGGCACTCCGTGTTTGTTAAACAAGCAAATGAACCCTGTTTTACACTTTTTCCCATTGCCTTTGTGGCACTTACCACTTCTCTGGGGAGACATGAGTGTTATGTGGCACACGTGGAGCAATGAGACGACAGGGTAAGACCAGCAGAGCCAGGAGCTGAACCGTGGGCAAGGCCAGCATGCTGTGGCAGGAAGTCAGCGGGCTCAGGGCCCATGTGGGCCAAGGGCTGAGGTTGGGCAGGCGCCGCTGTGTCTGCTGGGCAAAGGTCAGATTGGCGTGGACGGGGGTGGGGGCTGGCCAAGTGTGGAGGAGCAGGAAACATTCTACACTGAGCTATGGACATGGAGAAAACTACTCATTTTAAAAATCTGACTGAATTCTGTCTTAGCTGACTTCAAAGGCATGGCCAAAGTCATCTGTAGCAGATTATCCCGGCCTTCCCCCACCCCCTCCCCCAGCCTGGGTTAGGGATGTTCTTCAGTGCCTGGAAACGTCAAATTATCCTGTGGTCTTGAGTCTAGACTTTCCTAAACACAGCCCAGAGGTCTTCTCCTCCCAGCTTGGGGCAGGCAGCTGAGAAGTGGCCGAAATCAGAGGGAAGCATCTGGTGCCTCCTGTCCATTCTCTGGGCAGTGAGAAAAACCCTCATCAGTCATCACATTTCTTAAAAAGTCTCTTGCAGTAGGTGCCCAGGACAAGAGCACCCCTGAGCTCAGGTGGGAGGTGACCTGCTCACTTGAGGGCTGCATCATCAGCCACAGTGGAGGCAACTTGATGAAGCTCTTTGTTACTGTCCAGGCTGCTTAGAACAGTCCTGCAGATGCAGTTGGTGTTGGTGCTTTGGCTGTCAGTTGCTCAGGTGCAGGTGCTTGGCAATCCCCACTCAAGTCTGTCATATGTGCCCCAGGTGGGGGTGGGGTCCACTTAATGTGGTCCCCCAGACAGCAGTGTGTTTGCAATGTGGGAAAAGGCTCACCTGACACGGGAGAGGTGCACAGGCCTTCCGGATGCAAAGGGATGCTCCAGGCCCGTGTCCTCTCTGACAGACGAGGGTCCTGCCTCACGGAGAATGTGGCTGCAGAGCCCTGACAGCAGTGGAGAGCCCTCTGACCAAACTCACTTTCTACCAGTACAAAAATCCAAACCGCGTCATCGGAGCAAATAATAAATCTCTCAGGGTCGGGATTCCCCAATTCGGCTGTTTACTTTAATCAAATCACAAACAAATGATCAAATTTGGATTTGATTATGTGCCTATAAAGATAACCAAGGACACAACATAAGTCGCCGTCCATCAAACTCTTCTCAGACAATGGCTGGATTACAACAGGCCAATTACATTTTTATCAGGCAGTTAAGTTAATGACCTGTGGTAAATGTGTTCATGGGACAAGTGGAGATGGCTGTCAACATTTGCTGACCACTTTCAAGTGCTGCCTGAGGACGGGAGGAATCAGGATACAGTAGTATGCAGATATATTTACACCGGTAGCGTCATATAAAAGCCAATCAAGTTTTTAGGCTGAAACCTGTGCATCTGTTTTCCACCACAAGATGGCTCTGCAGTTTCTTCTCAGAAGCAAGGTGGGATCCAGGGCAAATTTGTGTTTGTGAAGCACCACAAGCCCTGGGCAAGGCGTCGTCAGGGCCAGGTGGTCAGTTTGAAGCATGGACTTGAGGCTCCATTCCATGCGGAGTGAAACCCTCAGTGCCTTTGGCCACCCTCCGTGCCAGGTGACTGCAGCCTCAGGTGCCTGCCCCCTGCCGGGGCTGGGGAGAGCAGCCTGCTTCATTCACTGAGGAAAAGCCCAGGCTGACTCAGTGGAGGTTTCATGCTGTGTCAGTCTCCAAATGAGGGTGCCTGCCCTGCCTGAAATTCTCCCCCACGTGGCAGTGGAAAATCTTCACATGGTTTTTAATATACAACTTATTCCCTTTGGCTTTTTGTATTGATAACCCCTTTACCAACTCCGCAAACGGGTGTAATTCAAAACTTGGTGTGGCTCAGTGGTTGAGTGTCAGCATGTGAATCAAAGAGTCTCTGGTTTGATTCCCAGTCAGGGCACATACCTAGGTTGTGGGCCAGGTTCCCAGGAGGGGGCACGCGAGAGGCAACCACACATGGATGTTTCTCTCCCTCTCTTTCTTTCTCCCTCCCCCTCTTTAAAAATAAATAAATAAAATGTTAACAAACAAACAAAAACTTGCTCTCCATTAGGAATGTTAGACACATTCACATTTCTCTCCCCCCCCATTCCTAGGCAGTACCAGCTGCAGTAAACCCCTGTTTTTAGGAAAACTGTGGATTTATCTCATTATCTCCAAAGCATTTTTTCTGCCAGACTAAAAGCCTACAGAACAGTTTCACTGCTTCTGACTGTTCTGAGTGCTTACCATATATTGACCTACTTAATTCTCTCTTCGACTTCTTGACTCTGCTAAATCAGTCGCTATCCAAATTCCTGCTTTCTAGGATCCAAACTTTTGTTCAAATACAGTTGGAACAAGTTGTCTATTGCTCTTTTGTCCTTCCGGGTTAATATGCTTTTTTCAGAAAACCTCCTTTCTGTCATTTTATTAGGTTTCAGAAGGAAGCAGTCAACGCACGTGTTCAAGCCACCAATTCAGTAAAAGCCCTAACGGGAGCCCTTGCACAGAATATCTCACTTACTCATCCCCATAACCTTTAACTGTGTCCTCATTCTTCAGATGAGGACACGGAGGTGCAGAAGAATCGACCACACAGCTAGGTCAACAAGATTCCAGCTCCTGATTCCCTTTCTTTGTCATCCACAAGGTCACGTCACCCTCTCCTGTTCCTGGGCCCAGTTCTTCCTTCTTTTTCCTTTTTATCTTGGTGGGGCACTCTGTAGCTTCCTGAGAAAGAGCACAGGGAAGTAAAATTTGGGGGAAATTGTACATCTAAAAATATCTTTTGTCTATCCTCCTACTTGATTATTTGGCTGAATATGGAATTCTAAGTTTAAAATATTTTCCCTCAGGATTTTAACCCCTTGGCTAAAGTAAAGATTTGCAAGAAGGAAAGAGAAATCACAGTTTATCACATGGAGCAGATGTTAATAGTATTGACATAATCATGTTCATAAAAATCTGGAAGCCTGGTTTAACTAAAATTATGGCACAATCCCACAGTATAACGAGCCGATTGAGTGTGTAGACTCCGAAGCCAGAATGCCCGGGGCAAACCTGCCCACCACAACCTTCCTGCCCCACCCCCAGCACACTTATCAACTGCGGGGGGGCCACAAGCTTTACCTCTCTGACTCAATTTCCTTATCTGTAAAATGGGGACATAAGAGAACCCACGGCTTGGGGGAGTAATAAATAAATTAATACATGTGAAATGCTTACAGTAATGCCTGCTGTGTAGTCAGTTCCATATAAGAGTAACCTAGTACTGTTATTTTATAAACACTTAGGGGAATGGAATGAGAAGAGAGAGAGTGTGTGTGTGTGTGTGTGCGTGCACACAAGTGTGTCTTAATCTTCATATTCCACAGGGGAAAATCAATCAAAAATGCCTAAAATGGAAAAATCAGAAGCAACACTATGTTATTTAGAGAGGTAAAGGAACATACTGAAAAAATAAAAGCAGAGATGAACGTACAGTGGTTGCTTCTGGAGAACAGGAAATTGGAGGGAGCCCGGGATGGGGGCAGGGAGGCAGAGGCAGGTTGTTTTTCATAACAAGCCTTGTAAAGTGATGTGACTCCTGGTGCCCTGGAAGTGACTGTGAGACACGGAGTTGTGTGCAGGGTTTACCAAGTGCTCCCAGAGGAAACAGTAGAGGAGAGGGGGAGCTGGCCAGGGCGGGAGAGGCACAGCCTGGGCTAAGGGTCAGGTGCTTCCCACCCACAGGTGCAGGAGGCTTCTTGCAGCCCCAGGATGTACGTCTGGGGACAGTCCTGGGTGCTGGCACCCACAAGGCTGGCATAGGCCTCAGAAGTGTGAAGAAATAGGGGTGGTGGCCTTTAAAGAGCTAACAATCCTAAAAATATAGTTCAAAACTCTCCAATGTGTATCTCCAGCACTGCGCCCCACTGTGTGCACCTGTCTCAGCTGCTTCTCTTCTTAGTCATGGGGTTGCTATGGCCCTGAAACCTTGCTTTGTAAAAAGCTTTAATAAATGTTTTTGGGTGGATGGATGTTGCAGAAAATATGTTAAGTTTCCGTGTTCCCGCTCTGTGCTGCGAGGTAAGTGGTACAAGTGACCTTCTAGCCTCAAGAAGCAGGCAGGTTTCACTCTAAAACGTAGTTGGTAAATAAACACCTCCATGTGCTAGTAGAGGGACTCCTCAGCAGGACTGTGCGGAATCCACAGATGTGGGGACAAGACGGGTCATTGAGGGTTTGAGCCTTAGGCATCAACACGCAGACGTGGGCCTGTTAGCGGACGCAGAACGTCCTGCGCAAGGGTGTGGGCTTCCTTACCTGTGAGGAGGAAGAATAATGCCTTCCTTATAAACTTAATGGGAGGATGGAATGAGATGGTGCCTTTAAAGTACTTCGCATAGAAATTGGCCAAGAATTGACCTAAAATAATTCAGAAGAAAAGGGTGTGTGTGTGTGAGGGGCGTATTTCAAAGCCATTAACAGGATACAGGAAACTTGTGAAGTATGAAAGAAATTATACAAACTCATTGGCATGCAAGAAAGTGATAATTAAGTCTTCTGTTCAAGCCAAAAATTAGTATTTCATGTGAAAGGTTATCTAGGCCAGTAAATGTTTTACCAAGAGAAATGCTATGAAAACTTCCACTATTATTTCTGCTGCTTCACAGCAGTGGTGGAAAAGGTATGGATTCAGTCAAGAAATATGTACTGGCCCCTGCCGTGTGGCAGGCCCTGTGCTGGGTGCTGGGGCTGCAGCCATGGAGCCCGCCCTCCGGAGCTTGCAAAGGGATGCTGGGGAAGACCAGTGAGACAACTGTGCTAAAGCGTGGGGAGTGCTGTGAGGAGGGAAATGCAGAGTACTGTGGGGTATGGAGCTGGCTACTTGGCCAGCAGGAATGTGTCTGTCGAGCTCTTCGAGGAATTTACCCCTAAGCTGCCACCTGATGAGGTGACATTGGCTGCTGGTGAGAAACAGCGGGGTCCACGAAGGATAGAGCATACCAACCAGGTGAAGAGGAGGTGGGAGATCTGAGAGGAAGTTAGAGATGGCAGGTGTGAGCTGTGAGAGGGCTAGGAAGTGGGAAGGCAGGCTGGAGGTAATGCTGGCTCCTTTGAGGCCTTGAAAGGGCACCTGTAAGGAGTTGGAGTTTTATCCTAAAGGCTATGGGACACCCCTGAAAATCCCTGCCTTTGGGAAGGAACCCTCAGCCATAGTGTGGAGAAAGGATGTGGGAGTGTGAGCCTGGCTGTGGCATGCACCTGGAAAACAGGTGAGATGATGGCGCACTGGCCCAGAATGGTGGCAGGGGAGCTGAAAAGGAGCAGGTTGATTCTACCCCTAAAGTAAAGCAAGAAGCCACCCATAAAAGGGGCAAGGACTCCCTGGAGATGCCTGTTTACCTCTTTCGGGGGTGTCTCTGGTGGCTGGCAGAGGAAATGATCAAACACAAAAGTCTTGGCTGGCTGTGGATACAAAGAGCACATTCCAGCATCTGACCCCACGGGTAACCACAGAGCAATTAGGCCTCGCTCACTAGATGGAATCTGGCTACTTCAGAACAAAATGGCTTTGAAGTGGATGTGAGTGATTAAGCATAGGTCTGTGGTGGTACACTGGGGCCATTACAATCACAGGAAAATGTGATAATCAGACCTAAGGGAAGGGCTAATTAGAGCAGCCAGGCTGGAAATGCACGATGAGTGGGCAGCCAAGAAGAAAAATGGTAGTGGGACTAAGCACTGCCCACTGGATGGTTCCAAAGGTCCATGTGGGGGACATTCAAAGAATGGATGCTGAGAGGGTGAGAAATCTGTCAACAGTACAGCTGGGAGCAAGGACAGAGGTACAGGTGACAGTGTGGGGGACCTCTCCTGACTGAGCAATTAGACAGTCAGTGGCTCTTGGAGGCTCCCTGACGGATGCCTGTGTGGGTTTTGTCGAGGATGTGGCTGAGGGCTGGAATCTCTGTTGCTCAACCATGAGGCTAAGCAGAGGGCCTTCCAGCCTCCCTCAGGCTGACCATGACCAATGTAATAGTGCTCACTCATTCACTTTTTGTTTGAGCCAGCATTTGAGAACTTAGCGCCAGTAACAGTTTACAGAGGTACAGCACTTCAGGGTTGGTGAAGGGGTCTGCACAGGTCACGGCAACCATGGTGACGAGAGCTGACATCCCCTGAGCCATTCCTCTGAGTCACCCATTTTGCTGTGTGCTTTACGTATGTTTTCTTGTTTAATTCTCACAACCTGTGAGGTAGGTACTATTGTCCTCCGCTGACCAATGAAGAAACTGAAGCATAGAGAGGTTAATAGCTGAGTTCTTATGTGATGCCCACAGCAACTCTGTGAGTCTCCTTTGCTTTATAAATGAGGCAAAGCTGGTTGAGAAGAGTTGCCCAAAGTCATACTCAAGTAGTTAGTGGCAACTGGGACCCAATCCAAAGGCCTTTCTACTGCATGCCTTTAAAAAAAAGAACACATGGTTCTGTTTCTTTAAGTTACAGGTGTGTTTCGTAGATGATGTCCTGGTTCCTTGCCAAGCCACAGGGACAATGGCCTTCGCTGATTGCCTTGGCTGTGCTCCACCCATCTGGGAGAAGTAACCTTGGAACATTAGAGTAAAGTTGGAATTAAAGGAACTACACACTGAAGATCTTCAGGCAGTCCACACTCAAGCTATCACGCCCAGTGATCACCGTAACTACATTCAGTACAGTCCCACTCTGAATCTGGTTTTTGGTTAAAAGAAGCTTGTGTAATGGCTGGATGCTGAGTCAGAGGCCCCCTCCTGTCAGAACTCTGCATTCAGATGCTCTCTCCTTAGTCTGAGTTCAAGACCACAGGGTCAGGAGTTACTTTGCATAATGAAAGACTTTGGCTCTTTGTATTGTTTATACTGTATACCAAATCACCAGACTTGGTGGCTTAAACCAACAACATTTATTATCTTATCATTTCTGTGGGTCAGGAATCTGGGCACAGCTCAACTGTCTTTTCTGCTTCGGAGTCTCTCCCAGGCTGCAGTGAAGGAGACAGTCAGCAAGGGCTGGGGTGTGATCTGAAGGCTCCAGCGAAGAAGAATTTGCTTCTAAGCCACATGGCTGTTGGCAGGATTCACTTCCCATTCAGACCGGCTGGACTGAGGGCCTCAATCCTAGGTGGCTGTTAGACAGAGGCCACCCTCAATTCTTCGCCCTGTGGGCTTCGCCAACATGGTAGCTCGTTTCATCAGAGTATACAAGCCAAGAAAGTAATGGAGGAGAGACTGCTGGGAAGATGGAAGTCCCAATATTCTATAAGCTAACACATCCTGCCACCTTTGTCAGATTCCATTAGTGAGAAGCAATCCACAAGCTCCAGTCCACACCCACGGAGAGGAGTAATTACACAAGGATGTGAATACCAGGAAGCAGGGATTATTGGGGGCTGTCCTAGAAGTCTGCCAATCACAACTCTAGTTTAAGAATGAAAGGCATAAGCCAGAAGTAAGTGGGGGAAAAAATAAAGGCCATTATTTTTTAATTACTTATTATGTGCTGAGCCTTGTGTTATGCACCTCACAGGAATTAATTGTTTCATATAATTCTCACGACAACCCTGTGGCATCCGTACTTTCCCCACTACACGGGGCACACTGTGTTTAGAGGGTGTCTACAACCAGTTCAAGTTGTAAATGGTAGAGCCAGGATTCAAAGTGGGTCTGCCAAACCGTAAAGCCCATGCTTCTAACCACTACCATCACTGAGGTCCCTGTGCATTTGAATGTCTCCTACCTGCCTCCTCTTTTCTGGTCTCATGGTCTTCTTCTCAAGCCCGACCTCCCACTCACAGTGGCCTCTTAGTGTGTCTTCCTGACTCCAGGGCTCTCCCTTCTAGTCCTGCTATATACACTTTCCCCCCATATTATTGTTAGAAGGTCTGGGGGAGACCTGGGGAGATCTGGAACAGTTTGGCGGAGGATGGCCTCTGAGCAGAGTTCTCTCCATATGGTTGGGGAGTAGACTGATTTGATCCCCAGGCACCCCTTTTCTGATGGGATCGCAGCCAACCATGGGAACTAGAAGGTTCAGGGCCTTGCTTGGGTGTAACTGAAGATGGAGAGGTGAAACCAACTGTGATGGGACACTTATTAATGTAAGGGGTGCCAAAAGGGAAGGAGCCATGGGTTCAGTCAGCTGGGTGGACGATGAACCCACTCATTGGAAAAAGAAGACCCTGGTGGAGGGGGAGGGGAAAAGGAGAGCAGTTTCAAATATGCTGAATTTGAGGGTTTCTAGGTATTAAATGATTTTAAGGGACTACTGTTTATTTTTCCAGGTATGAGAATAGAATTGAAGATAATATAATATATACAGGGTGGGACAAAAGTAAACTTACAGTTGTTTGTATGGAAAATAATACAATAATAATCAAGAATAAATTCTGTGTTTTGAGTACTCACAACTGTAAACCTACTTTTGCCTAAAACTATATAAAATCTGTTAGAACTAATTATCAAAATGAGATAATACAACCAAATGAGATGCTGTAGGAGACTGCTTTGAAATACTCTGGCACAAAAAAAAGGGTGGGGCAGCTTGGAAATGGAGGCAGCGAGATGAAACATAAATGGCGATGAACTGATGGTTGTTGAAGCTGGGTGATGGGGTCCGCACTGTTGGCTCTGTTTTTATGTATGCTAACATTTGGATGATGTTGATGATGAAAGCATGAATAGGCAAAGAGGAAGAAGACCACATTATTCTTTTCAGTGACCTGGCTGTGAAGGGAAAAAGTGAAATCATGCCGTGGAGAGGAGAAGTGCAGAGACATAAAGGATGAGCTACTCCAGTATGTTTGTTGGCTACGGGGAAGTACCAACGAAGAGTGTATCCATTAGTTGTTGCTATGTAATCTCTGCATAATGAAGCATCCCACCATTCTTGGGATGTGGCTTCCTATTGTTTATGGTCATGGATGTGTGGATTGGCAGAATGTCAGAGGATGGCAAGCTGATCTGTGCTGGGCTTTCCTGGGGTGACTTGGCTTTTTCTTCATGTCTGTCTTTTTTGGGGGACAAGCTAAAGCAGAAATGTCCTCCTTGTGGCAATGGCAGAGGCACAAGAGAGCAACACACAAGTTCTCTGGAGGCCTAGGCGTGCTGTCACTTCCAACTGATAGGGCCAAAGTAAGTCACACAGCTGAGCTTAGAGCCGAGGAGAGAGAAAATATCTCCAGCCTTCTTTATGGGAGGTAAAAAAGTCACGTGGAAAAGGGTGGGTGCAAAGCTGAGGCAAATAGACACAACTTTCTTGCTAGAAGAGGCACACCAGAGTTCTGTCTAGGTTATTCCCTGCAAGACGCACCGTCTTATCCCTTCCAGGATGAAGCTGTTTGGGCTTGGGGAAGAACCTGAATCCCAGGCGGGTCAAAGACTTTTCTGGGAGTCATTAGCCATGGGGTGTTAAGGAGCCAGATTATATAAGCTCCATGCTGCTTGGGTTGAGCCAAAACCCTTAGAAAACCAGTCACAGGGGCAGAAACTCTGAGTCTTATAGAAGAAGACAGGCAGGGATGATCAGATTGTGAGGGCCTGAAGCCTGGGGGAGAGAGAAAGAGGGGAAGCGAGGAGAGGGAGGGATGAGAAGTAGGTGGAGAGAGAGAGAGCTGAAACATCTTTGCAGGTGTTTAACTTATAAGGAAGAGACCAATATCAGCTACTTGACTGCATTATTTATAAAAATTAACATGTATTGTTGGGTAACTTCACTTTTAAATGATGGTATTGTCCTTTTGTTCCCACGCACACCCATAAAAATATTCTTTACATTTAGAAAGAAGAAAAAGGAGTATTTTAGCTGAGCTTCCTGATATTTGCATATTATCATCCTATGGATAGCTGCACAGACAGCATTAAGGGACATATAACAACAATGAGATAACACTTTTGATTATAAAAACCATATTCTTCCTATGAATGAAGTCCATATCATATGTACATATACACATATACAAATAATATATATGAGATATATGGCATTTTAAATAGAGATAAATTCTGAGATTGTGTAACTGTAAGGAAGCATAAAAATTGGGTTCTCCTGAAAAAATCCAGCTCCAATCACTTACCGTATAAGACAACATCTAATTGGGAATAACTAAAAGTTATGAAAACACCTCCCCAGTCATTCTTCCATTTTCAAGGTATCCTTATTCATTGATCATTCTGTTAACGTTTGACACCACTTATAATCCTCCTTTTGGGAATCATTTTCTTTGGATTTTCTGCACCCTATTACCTCTGGTATCTCTGGGACAATTCTTCCCTTGAATCCAGGTTTTCTTCTTCCCCAGAGGGGTTCTCAATGGTCCTAGGTTGGAGGGTCAGGAACACATCCTGGGGAGAATATGCCTATGTATGGGGCCTTTTCCAACTGTCCCAGTGATTGTGAAGGGACACTGGCATTTAATGAAAGAAAGGTAGAAGGACGGGATACACAGAACACTTCCAAATGACAAGGACTGGTTAAAAAATAAATAAATAAAGATGAGAAGACTGAGGCTCAGGAGTAGATATGATGTAAGGATCCAGGTCAGGACTGACTGCTCTTGTTCTCTGCAGGAACCCGTTCATCATATTCAGACAAGGGCTTGCTTAATGATTTGCAATGATGTAGGCAGTGAAACATACATATCTGGCAGAACATCAGACCATCCATCATGTTATTCTCATCCAAGGACATCCTTTAAACATGTGGCTTCATAAATCAAGACATATACAATATTCATTCAAGACTCTAAGCAGTGTTTTCAAATTTTCATGTCCGTCAAATCACCTGCAGATATTTTTGACTTAAGTAGGTCTCAGGTTTGTGATTTCTAATGATGCTGCTGGTCCACACAGCACACTTGAGCAGCAAAATCTTAAGGAAGTGGTTCCCAAACTTTACTCCGCATTGGAGTTACCCAGGGAGTCTCCAAACTACTGATTTCTGTTTCCCACAGACAGAAATCGTGATTTAATTGGTCCAGGGTATGCTCTGAGCTTAAGAGTTTTAAAAGATCTCCATGTGATTCTTATCTGCAGCTAAGTTTAGGAAGCGCTGTTCTGGAGCTTGAGGAGGAAGTATGTAGATTGCGCGCAAGGAAATGAATCCATAAAGAAGACAAACTGATAACATCCTAAGCACAGGATAGCTTAAATTTTGCAAGGTAAGTACTTTAAATAGGATGGTGGTGGATGGGAAACGTCACATTTATTCAGTGTCTCGGGATCTGCTCAGGCCCAAGGCTCTTCTTGCTGTGAAGGAGGTAGCCAAAACCCCTCAACCAGAGCCTGAGAGACGCAGACCCACGAAGGGTTCTTAGTCCCAGGGTCTAGGAGCATGCGCAAACGCCGCGCCCGCGGGGGCGCGGCCTGCTGCCAGCGCGCAGGCGCACCAGTTCCGGCCCCTTGCGGTCGGGGGAAGGCCGCAGTCCCGGAAGTGCGCGGAGTCGGGTGTTGGGTTTAGCGCTAGCCGAAGACTCCGGTTCCCCGTACGTGGCTCAGCACGAGGCCTGGCGCCTGGCCCCGGGCGCCCTGGAGCCACCCGGTTCAGTCGCCGAGGCGGTGTCGTCTCTGACCATTGTCGACGCGTTCGTCAGAGCAGGCACGAGCTCCGCCCCGGTGCTCCCCGCGGGGCCGAGGAGGTTCATCTGCTCCTTCCCGAACTGCAGCGCCAATTACAACAAGGCCTGGAAGTTAGACGCTCACCTGTGCAAGCACACGGGGGAGGTAATAAGCCTGAAGGCGTGGCCACGGAGGGCCGTGGCGACTGGGCCCTGGGACTAGTGGCGGTTGAGCTGCCCTGTGTGCTACGCCCAGGAGTCCTGGGAACAGCGCGTGGGTGCGCAGGGTCTCATTCCTGGGTCTGCAAAGCATGTTCACCTTTGGTACCGTGGACCACCCGAGCGACCCAGCCATGCCTTAGGTTAGGAGAGGAGCTGAGGAGGTAGACAAGAAGTTCTAACACCGAAGTATCCTTGCCCACTGGTTCAGGGTTTACTGAGCAGCCTTTCCTTTTCCTTTCATCTTGAGTCTTGGCCAGTCACTACTTCCAGTTAATCTGTAAATAGGTGCACAATTGCAAGTCCCCACTCCTCAACAGACACCTGCCTTAAGCACCTCTCTCCCAGAACTTGTGTGTAGGATGACTTACAGTACTGGAGGTTTTGCAAGCAGCATGCATTCATTTTTTCAAAACTCAATACCATTCCTACCGTGGAGACGGCGAGTAGTGAAGAAAATAGGCAAGGCTCCTGTTGCTTTTGCACAGGGCAAGGACAGAGAGAGAAAGGAATGGGTAGGAGTGAGACATAGTAAATCGAGGGGTGCTGGAGGATGCTCAGGAAAGGCCTGTCGTGCCCTGAATGAGAAGGAAAGGATCCAGCCATGCAGCCACTTGAGGGGAAATCTGTCTGGTCAGAGAGAACTGTGGGCCTTTGGGGGGGGGGGGCGGTGCTGGGGGAGGCTAGGGCAAGCCAGTGTTACTGGGTGGGACCCATACAAGAGGAGCTCTGAGAAGCAGGTCCGGTGGGCCAGGGTACAAATGGGTTTGGAGTGTGGGTTTTACTTTGAGAGAAGACAGCTGAGGGAAGGGAGGTTCATGGAGCCCAGGAATCTGCCCAATTTCCTACTTTTGGGAGGAGACTGGCTTCACACTGCCTCAGTGAAAGACCTGTAATTTAAGTTAGAGACCCGCAGTTGGTGCCTTTGCCCCTAACACCTACCTAACTTGGAGGACACTCCTCCATGTGGCCTAAATGACACCCATTCTCCTTCCCCTGTCCAGCATTTAAAGGCTGACCATTTCTTTTTTGGGACCTTTTCACCTCTTTTCCTCTTCCTCATTGGCCCTTTTCACTATTTTATCTTCTGCCCTCTACTTTTTCCCAGTTCTTTTGGCAAGCCTACCCGGTGACTGGGTTCACTCATAACACCCATGACCTTATGCCTTCTGTCTTTCCTTTTACCCCCTACCCCCCAAATTCTGAGCTCTGTAACCAGGATGTCCAAACTTAGTGCTTCCCTGTAATTTTAGACATGCATATTGTGTTTTGGCTATTGGCACTACCAGCTTCCTTCATACAGGTTAGAAAATGTGAAGGCACCTTTGTTGTCCCAGGTCTCACATTAATTTGACAAATGTTGATCGAGCCTACTCCACGACAGGAGCTGTGCAGAGTCTGTGGGTCTGCCCCTAGTCATACAGCTCATCTGTCTTCCTCTCCATTGCTTTGCTACCAGTACTGTCATTTGACGCTTGTCATCTCCCTCCTGGACTGTCATGGTTCATTTTTCATACCAAATACACAAAACCAGTTATTTGGAGGACATGTTTTGGCTTTTCCTATAGAATCAGGATGGAGTCCTCTCCTCTCAACCTAGGTCCCAAGGGGTGGTTGCAGTTAGGGCTGTGTGAGCTTTGCTTTGCCCTGGCACCTATGAACTTTTTCAGGTGTGACATGTTTTCCTGTAGCTGTGGCAGCCATTCTCTTAGCACAGACATCGAGTCTGTTCAGGATGTGGTAGACCCTGTACATTCTTCTTTCCTCGGCTTTGGATGACACACGCATGCTGTGGTAGAGATCTGTACATCTAGGCCATGCGAGTAGGCAAGCAATCTTTAAGATGGGGGTTGCGCTTGAAGCCAGGTGTCAGGTTCGGAGCAGATTAACCAACTGTGAAGGCTGCCCACTTATTGCATATGCTCTTCATAGAGCAAAGTCTGCTGCAGTGACTTTGTCGAGAAGTTGTGGCATTGATGTGTAACTTCATGCGGGACAGCCTTGTCTGGCCTTGGTGTGGGGGGTGCTCAACACTTAGTGGAAACCATCTCTGGAGACAGAGCCCATGGCCTTGCCTACTAGACGTTTGAGGCCTTTAAATAATATCAGAGTTACTAATGTGGGCAGAATTGACTTTTTTTTTCTTTCCTTCTTGCTAGAGACCTTTTGTTTGTGACCACGAAGGGTGTGGCAAAGCCTTTGTCAGAGACTACCACTTGAGCCGCCACGCCCTGCTTCACACTGGAGAAAAGCCCTTTGTGTAAGTAGTGAGCTGGGATTAGGCCTCTGACATGGTTGTGTGGCACACTGACCTGGTAAGAAAACTGATTGATTGTTAATTTGCATCTCATGATATAAGAGGAGACCAAGTTTTGAATGTGTGGAAGGAAGTAGGTTTTTTGGGGGGTAATTTGTGTGTAATACTTGAGGAATAAGTTACTCTGAAGTTCTTTTGCATTTTCATCCTCTTGTCTCCTTTTGAAGTATACACTAAGTGGGAAATCAACATTGAAACAAACACAGTTTAGACCAAGTGAAAATGATTCTTTGGCAGCTTCTTGGCTCCCTATTGTCAGAGTCTTTCTGAATTGATAAGCTGCTGGGATAAAAGATAAAAGCAGAAAGAAAGTTGAGTTTGTTTTGTGTGTGTGTGTTTTTTAATCCTCATCTGAGGATTTTTTTTTTTTACCTCTTTTAGAGAGGAAGGAAGGTAGAGAGATAGAAATAATGATTGATGGTTGCCTTCTTATAGGGACCCTGACCGGAGATAGAACCCGAAACCTGGGTATGTGCCCGGACTGGGAATTGAACCCATGACCTTTTGAGGTATGGGACGGCACTCCAACTGAGCCACATTGGCCAGGGCAGAAGTTGAACTTTTAACAGTTTATCTTGTATTTCTTTGGATTAAACTCCTGCACCTCTACCATACCAATTTTAATATTCTTCTCGGAGTTACTGTTTATTTCTCAGAAAGGGTGGAGATACAACTTTTCTTTTAAATCCACTACTTAAAAGCACAGTGGACCTCAGACTGAAGATGCATCAGAATCACCTGGCAACTTGTTATACAGCTTGCTGGACCCCACTTCCAGAGCAGCTCATTCTGTATGTCATGGGTGGGGCCTGAGAATTTGCATTTCTAGCAGTTCCTGGGAGATGTTGATGCTGCTTGTCAGGCAGCCACACTTAGAACCACTAAACAGAATGTTCCAGGAAAACATTAAGTTCTCCTTGGGGAAAAAAAACAAAAACAAATCTAGTAGATGTCCAGAGCTTTGTGCTGGAGGTCGTATCAGGAAATAGCTGTGTAGCAGGTTTTGCAGATGTTAGGATTTGAGGTCAAAAGTCTGTCTATGAGACATTTCCTTGAGCGGTAGTAGAGTTTCTAGTGGCCTGAGTTGACTTCTGTTAGTTTTAAGCTGATGACTGTGAAGGGTCCCCTGTCTCCCTAAGGTTCCCACAGTCTGGAGAAGGTGAGTTGTTGACACAGCCTTCATGGTTGTGCTCCCTGTGGAAGGCCATGTCCTCTCCCTCTGACCAGCGTGCCAGCCGGAGGGAAAGGGGCCACGTACCGAGGACGGCAGATGTCTGTTTCACTCCCGGTTCAAGCACACAGTGTGTCCTCAACGTCCGTGACCCTAAGTGAAGCTTAATTTGTTTCAAAATGTAGTTCAGCTACACCAGCAAAGTGTAACCAAGGTAGTCTGGAAAATAGTCTTTGACCTAGAAATTTCACTTTTGGGAATTTATTGTACATATACAGTTGTTCCTATACCAAAAGTATTATGTTACTATTAATAGTA
Source organism: Desmodus rotundus (assembly GCF_022682495.2). Classification (NCBI taxonomy): domain Eukaryota; kingdom Metazoa; phylum Chordata; class Mammalia; order Chiroptera; family Phyllostomidae; genus Desmodus; species Desmodus rotundus. Next base: position 108,336,553 of record NC_071389.1, on the reverse strand, counting down.
ACACAGCATTGGAACCAACCCACGCGCCCATCAGGGGGGCTAAAGCGTGCCACCACCGGGGAATACTATACAACCTTAAAGATGAATGCAGATGATCTCTGTGAAACAAAGGAAATCTCCAAGGCAAATTAAGTAAAAAACCAATGTTCAAAAGTGTCTATGAAGGGCTGGCTTTTGTGTATGTAACGGGAGGGGGGACAGAGGAAGAACATATATTTATATTTGCTTGTGTATATAGAAGAAGCCCTAAAAGTTACATATAACTAAAAACCTCATCACCTGTCTTGGGAGTGGTGGAGAGCGCTGGGTGGGGAGGGGCAGGGGTGGAAGGAAACATGCATCCGAGTCCTTTCATGCTTTTCGGTTTCTGAACTAAGTTACTGCACACTATTTAAAAATAACAACAGAAAAAATGGATCTGGGTGCAGATGCAAAGGATGAATGAGAGAAGTGTCATTTCCACTGGAATAGGGTGATGTCTTCCAGGTCTCTCTCTAGCCCAGACCCCTCTCTCTTTAGCTCCAGATCCCCATAGCCAGCTGCTGGCTGGCCAGCGTTACCCAGCTGTCTCTGTGGCTTCTTAAATTCACTGAAGTCCAGTCTGAGCTTGGCTTTCTCTTTGGCCTTCTCCCCCTTGTTCCTGTCAGGCGGCGTCACTGTCTGGTGACCCACAGCAAAGATAAGGCAACTCCCCTGGACGCCTCGGTCTACTCCCCTCCCCAGCACATAGGTCATCAGGTCCTGTTCCTGGTCCCTCAGGTCTGTCTCTCCTGCCCCAGCTGCCACTGTCTTATTTCAGGCTCTCCTCCTCACTGGAATGGCTGTTTTCTTTGTCTCCACACTGGCCCTCTCCCACATTATTCTCCAGGTTGGTTTCCTTCTTACAACGGTGCAGTGGTTTTTAAGCATCATTTACATAATGAAGCCCAGGTTCTTAGTGTTTCCTATAAATGACCCTTGTGGTTTGGCCTTTTGTTTGTTTGTTTATCTTGACCCATTTGCTTGAATTTCAGACATGAAATTGTGGCCCAGCTATGCTTAAGTGACCTGCAGCCTCTCCCTGCTCACCCCTGCTAAGTCTGCCAGGGTCTTCAGTGCCCCTGTGCCTGTTACTTGGCTCCTGTCAGGACTTTTCGTGGCCCTGTCCTGCCCTATGCCTGTGTCAGGTTAGATGCTTGTGTCTGGATTAAAGTCAAGAGTGACAGAAAACCCAGTACGGTAGAGGCTTAAAGATAGTCTCTTTCTCTTACGTAACTGAAATGCAGAAGTAAAGAGTCGAGGGCCACTCCATAATCAGGACCTGGGCTCCTTTTAACTTAGCTTTGCCATCCTCATCCTGGGGCTTTAACGTCATGGTCCAACATGCCTGTTGGAACGCTAAGCTGTCACATAAGCATTGCAGCCACCACGATGGAAGAAAGGGCAAAAGAGGTGGGCCCCCTTTTCAGATACTTTGTGGGATATAAGCAGTGTGGACCAGAACTTCGCCATTTGTGTTCCTAATTGCAAGAGAGGCTGGAGGAAGCTCTCTTTATGTTTGGCCGTGTACACAGCTTAAATGCAGCATTCTGTTCCTGAGGTCAAGAACACCTGTTGGTCGGGCCAGTGTGGCTCAGTTGTTTGGAGCATAGCCCGAAGACCAGAAGGCCGCCAGTTTGATTCCCAGTCAGGGGCTTAGGTTGCAGGTTCAGTCCCCGATTGGGGTGCGTGCGGGAGGCAGCTGATCGATATTTCTCTTACATTGATGTTTCTCTCTCTTCCTTCCTGTGTGTGTCTCTCTCTGCCTCTCTCCCTCTCTCGTTCTCTGGAATCAATAAACATATATTAAAAAAATTTTAAAAGGAACCTTTTGGAACTTCTAGGGATTCTGCCACAGTGCCCCCCTCAGAGTGCCCCTCCTGTGTTTCCAGTGGGCTTCTGGGCATAGCTCCCTCTATCAGTGTGCACTTAGTCTCTGCCTTCCTCCGCCTGGCCCCGTGGATAGCACAGTGCCTCACGGGAGTATTACTCAGTGCTTACCAGGGAATGGTAGCTAAGATGGGGGCTTATAAAGGAAGTCCTGCCTCATCCATCAGGCTGATAAAAATACCACAGACAGAGCACGTATGTTAAAAACACAGTTTCCCGAAGAATTTAGGTAATTCAAGACCCAGATACAGAAATGCTTGTTAAGAAAACGTGACCAGCTTGATGACGTGCCAAAGAGCAGGATGGTTTATGATTCTGTAAAACCAGGTGTTTTTTTTTTTTTAAGTTTTTTGGAAAGGTAGTTTATAGTGACATTTCAAGCAAAACTATAGTTATCAGATTCTAAATTGAGAATGATTTAACTGAAACATGGGTTTAAGCCTAAATGGTCTGGGCTTTTGGAGCTAGGTTTTTCACCTCCCCCTGCCTGGTATGCAAAGGATGTCTGATGCCGTGTGATTGATTGCAGAAGCCTGACATGAATTGCATCTCCTTACATGCTAATCACATCAAAGCAGAGAGGCCTACTTGGTGTGGCTTACACTTGGAATTTGTTAAAGACTATTTTATACTATACTTTGGATAATTAGCTTTTATGAAGTCTTGAAACTTTTCTTCCCTTGGTTTGTTAATATTTGGGTTTATGATTTCTACAGTTGTGCAGCTAGTGGTTGTGACCAAAAATTCAACACAAAATCAAACTTGAAGAAACATTTTGAACGCAAACATGAAAATCAGCAAAAACAATATGTAGTAAGTGGGAATGATTTTCTATGCTTAAATTCTCTGAATATTTTTATGCATATTGTCTGTTTCTAAAAGTTTCAATAACCAAATCTTGTGTGTCAAATATCTGAATTTAGCCTGACACTATAATAATAATTGTTTTATTTTGAAAGCAAACATTATTGTGCCAACTAAAGTATATTATTGATAGATTACCACAAATGAAACGTTTTTGCTCTTTCAAAACTGTTTCTCTTTAAAGTTTCTTGACAAAGAATTTTACAGTAACTAAATGGGTGCAAGTAGCAAGCCTATGATCTCCACAATATTTTTACCTTGAGAGGATTGTTATGAACTGTTCTTTGATTTTTCTCATGACTAACAAGCCTTTACTGAACAGTGCGCTTTTGAAGGATGTAAGAAGACCTTTAAGAAACATCAGCAGCTGAAAACCCATCAGTGCCAGCATACCCATGAACCACTGTTCAAGTAGGTACTCGGGGGATACAAATCAACATGGCGAATTTCAGGTGGGAACAGATTGAAATGCAAATTGGGTACAAATGTTTTGAAACAGTTTATTAATCAACATTTTTCTGTTAACGTGTACGGTGTACGCCCGTTTATATATTGGCCTGTTCCTGAAGTTCAGTTTTGCTTTTGTTTCTCTAAAATGTTTCAGAATAATTTGTGAGATTAGTACAATTGTAGTTAAGCTTTAAGGGAAGACTAATAAATGACTTAACTATTCAAGTAGAGCCTGTTGAATTACATGACATGTCATTATAAAGACACTAATTATTCTTTTCCTGTAAAACAAAAGCGGTGTGGGTAGGCCTGCATTAGAGAAGGAACGGGAGGAGTGACCGGAGATATTAGACATGCAGAGGGCATCAAGGGCTCCTGACCGCCTGCTCGGATGGCCACGCTTGAAGAGCATGGGTTCTGGGCACCTTCCCTCCACTCACACGGCGATGCCCTTTGCCTGGGAGCCACTGCCGTGACAGTGCCTGCCATTGCTTGCGAGTCTGCCTGTTCTCGTGCCGCTGGTGGCATTGACGCGGAAGTGGCCTGTGTGTTCCATTGCTCGCCGGAGGCTGGGGAAGCTGCTGCTGTGTTTTCTTGTCACTCCACCCTGGGCAGCATCCTTAGAAAAACTAGACACAGTGATTTGGAATGGTTCCGATGTTGACCTTTCTCGTAGCTATGAAAACAGAGTATATTTTCAGAGGAATGAAGATAAAAGTGTTTAATTTGATCACATAAGCAAAAAAATGTCATGTGACTTTTTTTTTCTCAGTTTGTTTTGCCCCCAGTTTGGTCAGGTAACTTGAATTTTATCTAGGATATGGTCTAAATTTTAAATCATTTTTCTATGACTGGTTTAGTCGTGGGCAGGGGAGACTTTGGTGGGAGAGCAGGACAAAGTACTCTTTGCTCTAAGTGCAGTTCTCTGCAAAAGCGGCCTGGCTGACACTTCATGTCCTGTTAACCCAGGTGCACCCACGAAGGCTGCGGAAAACACTTCGCTTCGCGCAGCAGGCTGAAGCGACACGGGAAGGTCCATGAGGGTGCGTACTTTGCAGTGTTCACTCTGACGAACACGCCAGCCGCAGGGGGTGTGTGTGTGTTCAAGTCTTTGAATACTCGGTGCTTTCTGCTCTTCCGTGGTCATACCGAGAACTCAGAATGAGGCGGGGGCAGCATTCTGCTTGTTCAGGTTTCATACTCTCGACCAAAGAGGTGCTGTCTGTGTGTGTGTCTGTTCGTCCCCTGTGCTGACACTGTTCCGAGGCCGAGCCTGGCTGTGCTGTGTCCTTGTGGCAGTGCCAGTGCTCCGTCCGGCATTGCTTCCTCGTGGTGTTGTGCTGGCCAAAAAGTTTGTTTAGGTTTTTCTATACCATGGCTCTGGTAGTGCTTACTTGTCTGTAACTTCATTTAAAACAATTTGGTGAGATTGCGTTGTGACAGCTGTCATATCTGCTTGCACTTAAAAAAAATTATCTAAATTGGTGAATTTTTGTGCAGCCATTTTAATATTGAAGATGGAAGAAAATACACAACATTTTTGGCATATTGTTTATTATTTCAAGAAAGGTAATAACTCAAAAACTCAAAACAAGATGTGTGCAGTGTATGGAGAAGGTGCTGTGACTGATCGAACATGTCAGAACTGGTTTGCAAAGTTTCTTGGTATTAGTGACATTTTGGCCAAATAATTCTTTGCTGTGGGGCTGTCTTATGCATTGGAAGATGTTTAGCAGCACCCCTGGCCTCTGCCCACTAGAAGCCAACAGTGAGAAATAGCTGACACACTCAAAATATCCAAATCAAGAAAGTTACTGGTGAAATGAAAAGTGTGTTTTTTATTTTACGGAAGAATGAAGGTTTTGGCCAACCCAGTAGTTTTTAGCCTCTTGCACTTACTCCGTGTGCCGTTCTTCTCTCGGGTGTGTTCCAATAGTTTGGAGTTTTGGGAGCAATCACATTGTAACTTTTTTCAAAAAGACTCCATTAAACTAACTACTTGACTCTTCTGTGTTTCCATGTAGGATTTTTGATAGCTATATCCTAACTTCCCAAGCCCTAGAATTTATGGAGTATTTTTTCTGTTTTTTTAGACGAGACTAGTAGCTAAGAGCGACAGGCAGCCTTTCTTTGTTTCTATCTGGTTTTTCGTTGGGTGAAACTCAGCCTGGCTGTTACATTGACAGAATAACCCAATTCTAGTGCTTTATGCAATGTTAATTTTTGTTCATAGTGTTTTTCACTGGGTTATTCTAGTTTATTTTTTCTTTCTTAGCTGTACCCTGCTTTTTTTTGCATACGAAACTTATAGGATGGCAAGACTGGAGGAAGCCAGGGGGTGGACACATACCTGCTAAGATCCAGTGTTGATGGTTTGCTAAAGACAAAGGACCAACTAAACTAAACTTTTTTGCTGAGGAAAAAAAGGGGCAAGCATAAAGCGGGGGCTGGGGGGCATGAGCCGTGGAAGTGGGGGAATTAAAGCCACTGGATGCCCCTGTGCCTTGTAGTCAGCTTACCGAGAACAGCAGAAAGGGAAAGGAAGCCTCTTGTGAAGTCTGCTGAGATAAAGTCCTACCTGAGGTACCTTGATGTGCAGCTGTTCGGTTTTACTGTCACCTCTTGAGACGAGCAGAATAGAATACTCTTGGGAAGTAGAAAAACTACACGGGCATGTTAAGTTTCCTTTTTAATCATGATTGGTGTTCACACTGAATATTCACAAAAGGCAACACACCTGTGTTTTTTAAATAGGTTATAAATGTCAAAAAGGATGTTTCTTTGTGGCAAAAACATGGACAGAGCTTCTGAAACATGTGAGAACAACCCATAAAGGTAAGGCAGACATGAATAGCTCAGCATAACCATTTGTCCCTGTAGAACTGATACAGTGCTCTTAGAGATACTAGATACTATGTGCTTCAAATAACAGACATTTTGTGAGGTGCTGGGTACTTCAGCCGTTTGACAAAAGAGAAGAGATACCTGTGGTCCCAGGTTTGGGAGGAGCTATGCCAGGTCTGAACCATTGTGCATATCGGTATTTTTAAAGGCTCTGGCAAGTGAAGAATCTGGGGGGACACTGGGATTCTGTGGGGCATTTTGGGAGAGTGCCCTGTGTGCTGGAGCACAAGGAAGGAAACTGGCCTATTGAGTTTCCTCCCTGTGCCCACAGCCACCATGCTGGGAACCCCTGCTCCTAGGCAAGGGTGACTTCATGTAATAGAAGCACTTGGGAGAATTGAGACAAATGTTCAAGCAATAAAAACTGGAGTTAATTTCCTCTGAAATTTCTGATTTATGTATAATCATAAGGTTTTATGTATTGAATGTCACATACTGAATACAGTATTTACTGTTTTCTATTTGGCAATACTTGGAGAAATTGGTTACACTTTTTTTGTCTACTTTATCAGAGGAAGTGGTGTGTGAAGTATGCCAGAAAACATTTAAACGCAAAGATTACCTGAAGCAACATATGAAAACACACAGCGCAGAAAGGAATGTGTGTCGATGTCCCAGGGAAGGCTGTGGTAGAACCTACACAACTGTGTTCAACCTGCAGAGCCACATTCTCTCTTTTCACGAGGAAAGGCGTCCGTTTGTGTGTGAACACGCTGGCTGTGGCAAAACATTCGCCATGAAAGTAAGTGCTCACCCTCCCAGGGGCAGTCCTGTCGCTGTCGTTTCCAGCTGGGTTCCGTGGAGCCCTCCGTTCCAGGACACTGTGTCCCAGAGCCCGCAGGCTGGGTGAGCAGGGCCAAGACCTTCCACGCTTGCTTCAGCTGGAGCGGTTCTGAACTGAAGTCTGCCACACAGCCAGATGTGCGTATGCCGTGGGGTTCTGAGAGTGCGGCCCTGGCCGAGGAGCTCCAGCATCGCCTGGAAGCTTGCTAGAGACGCACAGCCACATGCCCACTCTAGGACTGCTGAACCAGAAGCTCCGGGTTTTAACAAACCCCCCAGGTGATTCTCACATGGGCTATATTTGAGAACCAGTAGCATATGGAACCAAATGCTTATTCAAGAGTATGCTGATATTTTGGGTCCTTTCAGGGTGCTATCATCGAGGCCATCCCTTTAGGCCACAGTCATGTAGGGATTGAGAAGGGAAGTGGGCAACAAGGACACGAGGGCCTATAGGACTTCGGGGGTCCATCTAGTCTGCATCTTGGTGTGATTCAAATAGTCAGGAACATGATACAAACTGGGTGGGGGGGAGGGGCCGTGCAGTTTGGGAGACTCCCGTAGTTGGTGCTCTTAGAAGCACTTAAACCATGAATTATAACGAAGACTGGAGAGAGAAATGAGGCTCAGCATAGGCCCGAACCATTAGGAGACAACTGGGAGCTGCTGGTGGTCAGCATTCTCAGCAAGGACAGCAAGACTTTGGTTAGATCTTCCATTGGTTTCGGGATACTGTTGACATAGCTTTGGTTAAAAGAACCTCCTTCAGCTTGGAACGATTCATTCAGAACTAGTTTTCCCAACCTTTTACTTATGAAAGAACTAAGAAGCCACAGGGGACTGACCCAGACTGGACAAATTCCTGACCTGGGCCACTGGAAGAGGCAGTGACTTCAGTCCAGGATTTGGGAAGAATCCTCTGTGGGAATCTTTGCAGAGGTCACACCCCTCAACAGAACATAACAGAAACAAGGCTGTTTATTTAAATAACACATGGAGTTTTCATGTTAATAGACACACCAAATGGCAGTGTTTTAAAAACAGAACTTTATTTTTTTCTTTCATTTCAGCAAAGTCTCACTAGGCACGCTGTTGTTCATGACCCTGACAAGAGGAAAATGAAGCTCAAAGTAAGTTGGGAGATTTAGGCGAGCCGTTTTTAAAACAAATTGCTGACTGAAGCCAGATGCAGTCTATTTAGCATAGTTTCGACTGCTTATTACTGTGTGAGTTTGCGCTGCTACTGAAGGCAACCGGATGGATTTCCCTTTCCTGTAAGGGGTGTTGTGTACCTATCAGGGTGTGCAACTGTTGTCCCATAAGTTCAGGTAATCTTGATCCTGGATTCTAATTGTTTCCCTTATTTCCAAAGGTAAAACAAACTCGTGAAAAACGGAGTTTGGCTTCCCGTCTCAGTGGCTATATCCCTCCTAAAGGGAAACGAGAACACAGCCTGTCTTTGCCTCAACCCGGAGAGCTGCTGAACCGCGCTGAAGACAAGGTGCTCTCGACGGCTGCAGTGCTTACCCTCAGCTAAACACCCCGTTGCTTCCACACACCAGCCAGCTCGCTTACAGCAGAGCTCACAGACAGTGCAGAGCGCCTCTGACCCACCGCGGTGAAGCACGTAGTGGGAAAAAGTGAGTTGAAATGTTTTTGCTGGTGAAGGGTCTTGCCTTCAATTTGTAAAAAATGCAACATCTGTAAAACAATAAAGTGAAGCACAATAAAACAAGGTGTGCCTGTACAGTGTTACCCTGATACCCCTCGTTAATTCCTTCCGGAACTCGTTATGAGTCCTGAAACTGACGAGCAAGCGACGTGTGATGAAGCATTTTCTCTTGCGGGGTGACATTGTCTTACACAAGTTCTAGCAAGTGTGACGAGTCCCAAGCAAGCGCCAGGGGCTGAAACATTTTTTTCTCATCAAAATGTGACAAGTACAGGTTTGACAAGTTCCGAAGCCAATGAGTACTGAGGTATGACTGTATTTTCTCTCAAAAGCCCATTTTTCTTTAATCACTAATGCAGAACATCTGATTCTGTGTTGTTTCCATTTTTTTTGTTCAAAGGGTCTCCTTCCTGGGTCTGTTGAGTCTCTCTATATGCAGTCTCTTCTTTTTTGCTCAGATGACGAAGAACACACATTACAGCTTTTCCTCCTCTAATGGGTTGAGGCCTGGATGAGAAGGTAGCTATTCCAGGCATAGTCTGGAGGATTTGATTAAGTATCTCCTCCTAAGAAGGGAAAACAGCTAAAGGTTAATTTAAAACCAGTGTTTTGATTCTTTCTGGTGTTAACCATCTAATACCCATAAACCCCAGCATTCTTGAATTGCTATCTAAGTAATTAGCTAAATCAAATTCTACATGCCCAGTTAAGCTGACTGAAACCGGTACAGGCAGTTATTCAAACTTCATGTAACTAGACGAAGGAACTAAAGGCTTGATGATTTTAAATCCCTACTCTGTCACTGCACTGAGACTAACGTCTTACAAGAACAAGTATAAGCAGTGGGTTTGGGTCTGGGCAGAGTATCACCTTACCCCCAAACTGTTAGCCCAGTGCAGATCCCAACACTCACAGTCACTTGGGCTGTTAGAGAACTACATCTGGTTGTAGAGATTCTGCGTCAGCTGGCTGGGAACCTGGGCTCAAGTGACTCGAATGCGGAACTAGGGTTGACCCCACCACTGGGCTGATGCTGCCTTTTAGTTGGTAAGTTATCTAACTCTCAGAGCGAAATAGTCCCTACACTTATGCTGGGACTGTAAACCGATACACACTTTCTTGAAGACAATTTGACTTTAAATATGCTTCTTACTAGCAAAAAATTATGCTACGATGGAAAAGGTAAATACAAAAGTCTGCTTGCATTTTGAAAAACTGGAAAGCTATCATCGCTAATATGACAGAATTCCTGTCCCTCTTCTTTGCCTTTACATTTTCCAGATTTTCTACAATTGTACTTTTAGATCAGAAAACAAGAAACAGTTACTCCTGTTTTTACTTACCGTTTTATTTTCTGGTTCCTCTGTATTCTTTGCTTTCTTTATAGTAATTTGAACTTTGTATTTTTTCTCAATCCATTGCTGAATCTGTTTACTCTTTGTGTCCAAATCATGTCGTCCAATGTTTGAAGAAAAAGTTAGTTCCTTTGTCAGAGTCGGTCCTAGTTTGAAACAGTGAGACTTGGTGCCAGGACTGTTCCCTGCCCTGTTGGCGGGACTAACCCTCAGCACACAGGCTGCAGGACGACTCAGGCTGCCGGGGCCCCTGCGGTCCTCTCACTTGACCCGTTTCAGTCCAGGAAACACTTACAAAAGGGAGACAGACATAAAGGTACTATTTTTTTTTTTTTTTTTTGCCTGCCAAGAAAGGGTGTTTAAATATAAAATGCCTCCATTTATTGTTACCATCATTTGATTAATGAACAAAAGAATGGTCCTTCAAAAGGAACAAGTTTAGCTTTATGATAAACTTAATTATCCTTGTTTTTCTTTCTGAGGTGGACCCGTGTGGGAAGTACTTTTCTCATCTTACTCTTTTGTGACGCCCTCCCTGCTACAGTGGGGCCACCCAGGCCGCGTCCTGCATTCTTTCCCTCTACTCTGGAACTCCCGACTATTAGCCGGTTATTTTACAGGGAGGGAACAAACTGCTCATTAAAGGCACTGGGACAACTGAGTCTTCATATGGGGGAAAAGTTCGATTTTGAGCCACACAAAAATCTCCATTGATGGACTACTGAATGTGAAAAATACAACTTGAATACAAATGGAAGAAAAGGAAGGATATGTTTGTGACCTCAAAACAAGGGGAAAAACAAAAGTGAGAAATTTAACTAGGAGAAGGTTTTTCTCTTCACACAGAACAGAGAACCCTATAAATCAGGACAAAAATAAATCATCAAAGTAAGAAAAGAGGAATATGAATAAGCGATTTGCAGAAGAGGAAACTCAATTGCTGAAAGGAAATACAAACTAAAGTACACGCTCTCACCCGTCAGCATGACAAAAATTAGAGTCCGACACTACCAGGTGTGGTGGGGACGAGAGAAATCGCACACAGTGCTGACAGTCTGCCGCACAGGTATCTGGAGCGCGCACCGGGAGACACTGCCAGCACGTGCTCAGTTTTCCTAATGATAGAAACTGGAGACGAGCCCAATGGCCAGGGAAAGGGACTAACAAAGCTATGGTGCGTGCTCATGAAACGTCACTTGTAGTTATAATTAGCTATGGCCGTGATACAAACACCTTGAAAATGACAGTGAGCCATTTATAATTTTAAGCAAATATAATTGTTCCGTATACTGTTGATGACTATATCTATCCGTAACTGGAGTTTAGCAACATGGACGGGACCCTGAGTCCGAGGGAGTGAGCAGGGACCTCTGGAGGAGGAGGGCGGAAGGGGAGAAGGGAGCACAGGGGACCTTAACTTTCTGTCATGTTTTATTTAAGAAAGCTGAGGTACAACAATGTTAATGCTTATTCATTTTGGATGGTAAGTTTATTATACTTTTCTGCATCTAATTTCCAAAATAGGAGTAATTTTACTAAAAAGGAGTGCTTTTATTAACACCTCCTTGCTTCCTTAAGGCTTCGACCAGATGGTCCTAGTTTCCTATCAGGACAAAGTCATACTTTTGACAATCTGAACACAGCAAGGTGTCTTCTCCAGTCTGTCAACTTTTTTCAGGGACACAGTTTGATGGCCTTATCCCCCTAGTTGGCCTCTTCTTACATTTTTTTGTTTCCCAGTCAACATTCTAGTTGTTCGGTGTGGTGTCACAAACTGAGCCACCGTTGAACAGCGTGTGATTTTCTCAAGACGCACCACCTCGCCGTGGCAGCTCCGGCCAGTCCTCTGCTCCCACCACTGAGCGGTCTGTCACTATGATCAGCACTAAGTAAAAACCATGAAAACCAACATCTTCACCTCAGACCCAATTAATGGCTTTTATAAAGTTTAAAGGACAAATGCCTTGTCAGGTGATTGGCAAAATATTGGCAGGTGATTGGTAAAGGAGTGTTACTGCCAGTATTGTAACAAAATACTCAGGCATGGCAGATGAATCACTTTAGAATTTAAAAAGTGTTTCCATGGAATTAACCAAACACCTCCACTTTGAGGTGAGAGGGTTTTTGTTTCTTTTTTAAGGAGGACAAATGAGGGGCTCAGAACAGCAATGGGAACTTGAATCCATCCCTCTGGAGCCCCACTTCACTGCACCCATCAGTTAGTCTACCGACCCGCACGTTAGGAGACAAAGCTAAGGGCAAAGGGGAAAGAGTTCCTACCATTCTGGTGGTGTTTACCTTGTTTTTCCTCATTTACTTACGTTTAAAGGAGGAGATGACGACACAGGACACAAAAGAAAGAAAACATGCAACAGAAATTAAGTGAGGGGTGAAAAGCCCTGGAAACAGTGATGAAACTGAATTTCCAGCCTGCACCTCCCCACTGTCAGAGGCACCATAGCAAATGCCGAATTGAAACTGGTTTGTAGCCACACAGAATTCAAGGGGCAAACAGCAAACTACCCACCAGCTTTGGGTGTAGCCTTCTCCCTCTCTCTTAGTCTCAGCCGCTCCTCGTGAATCTGCGTGCCCGTCAGGAGCTGGTACTCGGGGGGCTCGGCGCTGGGCTTCCTTTTCACAAGTCTCAGGTCTCGCTCGTCCATGAGCCGAATCACTTCTGCTCGGTGCAGGTTTCCCAGATCATTGCCCTGCTCATCAAATAAATGAATAATGCGCTCACTGATTTTTCTTCCAATGTTACTAAAATCGGTTTCATTCTTTTCTTTCTTTTTTCTTTCATCCTGGGTGTCTTCAGCAGTACTAAAAGCTTTTGCGTGGATTAGATAGGCCAGTCGTGGGGCAGAGGCAGTGGGGGGCAGCTGTGCTAATGCCATTGTCTGCACGATGTATGTCCCCAAACATCTTCTAAGGCAACTGTTTTCAGTCGCTATGGTTCGTAATGGTAACTTTTTTAGAAAAACAGCAGCCATCCTAAAAAGCAGGAAGAAAAGTTGATTACAGGTAAATCACTTGTTCTTGTGGTTTCACATTGCGGTACAAAGAGGGCGTGCGTGAGGCTGTGGGAACCACGTCATCTGTGAGTGTGACTGATCTGTGTACAGGAAATGTGTGCCAGTAACACAGACCACCAGGTGGCCCACAGGCACACTCACTCTTGGTGGTGCTGTCCCCAGTAAAAGGTATTGTTAGGATAAAACATATTTACACAGTGCTTTTGTCTCCCATTTTTTTCACCAAATATTTTTTGATTCTATTTCCCATGGAACTTAAAGCGCTAACTTCAAAAGCAAAGATCATCCCAAAGATTTTACAGGGGTGTCCAACCTGCGGCCCCCAGGCTACATGCAGCCCAGGATGGCTGTGAATGTGGCTCAACACAAAATTGTAAATGTACTTAAAACATTACTAGATATTTTTGTGACTATGTGTCACAATGTATTTAATGTGTGGCCCAAGACAACTCTTCTTCCAGTGTGGCCCAGAGATGCCAACGGGGAGCAGACCCCTGAAGGAGGAGGTAGTATATAACATAGTTGGTGATCCATAAATACCAATTCATAAACTTTTAAGACATTAACAATTTGTCAATATATCTGACGGTATACAAAGTACAAGGGCACTATTCTGGGAAGGAGGCTTCTCCATAGGGAAAGCTGACCCACTGGAGAAACTACTTGAGACTATCAGAAAGGAAATGCCCTGATGTTACTCAAAGTGCTGACCTCATTAACTGTAAAGATCACTCACCAGGTAAATAAGGCATTACTAGTAAATGTAACTAAGCATCAGGTACTTGTGATAGTGGTTTCATGGTTCTAAGTGCTGCATTTAATGGCATTTTGATGTTTTAGTTGCTCCTCTGCCACAGTAAGTGTCTCTCTCCTTCCATACACATGTTAGATAAAGCTCACAAGTGCAGGCTGCAGGAGGGATGAGAAGACCATTCGTCTCCTCATCTAAGGTTTGCTGAGAAACACCAGAGAACCAAGAACTCAGAGAGGCGTGCCTTGTCAAAGATGAAAGAGGAAAGGATGAGGTGCCTTACACAGTGCTTCTAGAGAATGGTCCTGGGGCCCCCTGCATGAGACTCACCTAGGCTGTAAAGACTGGAAATCCCCTCTGGTCCCTAGATTTGATCCCGCCTGTCACCCCACTGATCGTACCCACCACTACCCCTCATGCCCGTGGTTGACAAGTGATATGAGAAAACAGGCTCAGCAAACTGAATAGAAAGTGCACAGAATGTTCTCACTTCCCTCCTTAAGTAGCTCGATAACACCCAAATTTATTGCTCTGGCTCCAACCTCTACCCTGAATTCCAAAGGTGTAGAGTTAATTGCCTCCCCAACATCTCCACTTAGATATCTACCAGTGGCCCTACCGTGAACGTGACCAAGACTGAATTCTCCACTTCTACTCTACACTTGCTCCTTTCTGTCTTCCTGGACTCATAAAACGACAACACATCCTGTCGCTGAGGTCAGAAAGGCCAAGTTATCCTTGACTTTTCTCTTTCGCTCAGCAATTCATCCGCAAGGCCTATTGTTCAACTGCTAAAATGCATCCAGGGTCCAACCACTTCTCACATCCGTTGCTATCAAACTGTGCCCCTAAAAGCCGCCATCATCCCCCATCTGGATTACAGTGACAGCCTCCTGACTGGTCTCCATGGTCTGCCCTTGCCCCCCAATAATTTATCACCCACGGGGCACAAAGGGTGATCCTTGTAAAATGTGTAAGTCAGATGACATGCCTCTGTGCTCACAACTCTCCATTTGCTCCCATCTCAGGACAAAAGCCAAGTGTGGAGGCCTATGGGGTCTTCCGTGACCCACATACATCCCTCTGCACAGCGCTGACCCCGCTTCCTCCAGCTCACAGTTTCTTGTAAACACTGGACCTGCCCCTTCTCTGGGTCCTCACACTCAGGCATTCCCCTCCTTCAGACAGCCACGTGGCTCATTTACTTCAAGTCTCTGCTCAGATGTCACCACCTGACGAGGCCGTCACTGGCCACTCTTTATAAAATGGCACACCCCATCACTTTGAAACACGTTGCCTAGCCTTTTAAAAAATTCACTGCCTGACATATATTCACACGTAATCTTTCCTCACTAAAATGTAAGCTTCATGAGAAAATGTACTTTTCATGGCGGTGGTCCTAACACTAGAGCCTAGAGTCTGGCTCCGTAGCACACACTGAATGAATGTGTGAGCCCAGGGGTACAGCCTGCAGGGATGCTGGTTTCCGCTGGCACTTAACCCTGAGGTCTTTAGATGCGTCACTCCCCATCAATCCACATAAACGCTGGTCAGCCGCAACCCTCACATTTCCAGCTGACGCTTCAAATGTCCACCGACATCAGGGACATCTACAGCTGGGTGTTTCATCTACAGAAGGTTATCAAACTCACTTTCACCGGGGGCCACATCAGCCTCACGGTTGCCTTCAAAGGGCTGAATGTAATTTCAACTCCTTAACAGTGAAGGAGTAGTTACACTTACAGAGTCCTAAAATTATTTCGGCCCTTTGAGGGTAACTGTGAGGCTGATAGGGTCCCCCGTGAAAGTGAGTCTGACACCCCTGCTCTACAGTGAATGACATGAATTAGTTTACAGCCCTTAATGTGGGCTGGGGATTCGTTGTAGATGTTGTAAGGGCTCTAAGCTGCGAGCAAGCTAGATCTGAAATAGCCGAGGTACTTAATGTTCAGTAAAAAGCAGTCACGTATTTGTTGGTGGAGGAAGGCCCCAAACCAAAAAGCTGACAGTCTGAAGAGACCAGAGAAGGTATTTCTCCATCTGTTATCAGAAAAGTGGCAGCAGCATCAAGTCCCAAATTTCAGAGTTACGGAGGGAAGCTCCTGTGCCTGTGTAATGAATCATCACCATATTAAAATAGAAAATATTATTTCAAAACAATATTTTTGAGAACTAAGGAAGTAAACTAGGCATAGGAAAAAAATAAAATTTATTGAAACCCTGGATATTTGAGTTTGAAAATATACTTATTTTCACCCATTCTTCCTAATTATTTCTCAAAATTTTTAACGAGGAAGTATTTTTTTATCCTAGTAAGTTATATTTCTTTATAAAGACTATTTCAGAAAAATGCCATAAAATATTTTAAACTTTAAAAGCACTTTTCAAGAAGAGAAAAAAAGTGCAGAAAAATACTGTAACTATTTTTTAAAAGTTCTTTACTATTATTCAAATTTTAAAAAATTTAAGTTTTCTTGATTTATACAGCAATTAAGCTTCAATATTAGCTAAATTGTGGCTTTAGATCAGCAAATTTGAAGATGTACACAGTTCTTCAAAATAAGCTTTTAATAAAATTATAAACACAAAGTTAAGAAAAAACGTGTTATGAAATTTGAATTGCAAATATCCACAGAAATTCAGACAATTACAAAAGTTTTCATTAGGAAGCATTTCAAACACGTACGAAAAGAACAGTGTAATGAGCCCTAAGCACCCATCGCTCAGCCGGCCCACCAGCACGAGGCCAAGCTTGGTTCACCGCCACCCTCACCCACTCCTGCCCCTCCCCATCCAGGAACTGTTTCAAAGTAAATCTCACCAATAAATACCTCAGCTTGTCATCTCTAAGAGGTACGGTCTTCACCTTTTTAATAACCACAATAACATTATCCCAACTGACAAAAATCCCTTTACAGCCCCCCAGGCCCAGTTCTCCCACTGCCCCGACAGGACTGCACCTTTGTGTGCATCTCATTTACAGTCTGGTGACAGGAGGGGCCTCCCGCTGGCCACGTGGGTTATAATTTAACATGAATGACTAACATTCATTTCAACACATTAAATATGCAAAAATCTATTAAAAGAAAGATCATTTGCCATGACTGACTATTACCCTCACTCCTGACTTTGAAAATCGGTAAACTAAGCACATATCCCACCTTTTAAGGAATAATTAGAATCATCCCCAGCTGATAAAGAAAAGCTCTTCTTCAGAGAAGAACACCAGCTAATAAATGGAGAAGAAAAGTAAAAGTAATTTAAAAATGAAAGTAATTTAAAAATCACCATTTTGCCATCACCAATCAAATCACTGATTTAGGCAAGGATGGATACAAAAATCAATAGGTAAAAAGCTGTCAAGGAAACAAGGTATTCATATGGTGCCAAAGGGTGACCAAAGATGACTTCCAAATTAAAACAGGAAAAACACAATCTGCTGTTACCCTCAAAACAAAGGAGAGACTCAGCATCCCGACGGTGGGACAGCCCAATATCCTAGTGTGTGTCTCCTGGTGTGACTCCGCTCCTATAGACTGTGAGGAAGTCCTGCCAAAGGGTCAACCTGAGCCTGGTCCAGCCTCCAGACTTGGCTTTCAGCTTCCAAGGAATACAAGGGCCAGACTCAGAGAGGAACAAATCAGACCACAGGAACAAGTGGACAAACCGAGTATGAGACAATTCGTGAATGGCTTGGTGTCTTAAAAAAAGTCAATGTCACTGGGAAAGGAAAGGTCTGGGGAAGTGTATGCTTGAATAAAAAGACTAAAGAGACATAATTGTTGAATGCAATGTGTATGAAAAAAAGCAACAAAAAAGGCATGTTGGGATAAAGGGAAAATCTGAATATGGCCGAGATCCAGGTTGGATTAGAGACTCTCAGGAAAGTATGTTAATTCTTAGGTGTGAGAACGGCATTATCAGGAAATGAATGCTGGAGTATGTAGGGGGGTCTCATGACTTTGGCCACTGACTGTGAAATGGCTTGACAGAAAATAGAGCAATTATGGCAACATTTGCTCAACCTAGATTATGGATATATGGTGTTTAGTTATTAGTCTTTCAACTTTTCTGTATGTTTTCCATGAATAAAAAGTTAAAAAAAAAAAAGAATCAATAGCCTACAGGGAGGAAAGAATTTAGTAGTTGTGGATTTCCAGCCAAGATGGAGGCATAGGTAGACACACTGTGCTTCCTTGCACAACCAAAAGAAGGACAACAACAAATTTAAAACCAAAAAACAACCAGAAATACCAGAAAATCGAATTGTATGGAAGACTGACAACCAAGGAGTTAAAGAAGAAACATTCATCCAGACTGGTAGGAGAGGTGGAGACAGGCAGCCAGGATGGAGAGGACTCACGGCAAGGTGGTGGCTGGTGGACCACACAGTCCCACATTTGCATGCGGATAAACTGGGAGGAACAACTGAGGAGTGAGAGAGATCACACAACCCAGGGGTCCAGCGCAGGGAAATAAAGCCTCAAAATGTCTGACTGAGAAAATCTGTGGGGGTTGAGGAGGTGGGAGAAATTCCCAGCCTCACAGGACAGTTCATTGGAGACACTCACAGGGTCCTAGAATGTATACAACACCTCCCACCCCACCTGGGAATCAGCACCAGAAGGGTCCAAGTTGATTGTGGGTAGCTGGGGAAGTGACCGAAAGCCAGCAGAGAGCCAAGTAACTGGCATTATTCACTCTCAGACCCCTCCCCTACATACAGTGCACAAGGCAGTGACCTGGGTTGCCCCGCCCTGGCAAATACCTAACGCTCTGCCCCTTACTACAGGCATGTGGAGACCAAAAAAAAAAAAAAAAAAAAAAAAGGCCCAAATGAAAAAACAGATCAAAGCTCCAGAAAAAATACAACTAAACGATGAAGAGATAGCCAACCTATCAGATACACAGTTCAAAACACTGGTAATCAGGATGCTCACAGAATTGGTTGAGTATGGTCGAAAAATAAAGGAAGAAGTAAAGGCTATGAAAAGTGAAATAAAGGAAAATGTACAGTGAACCAACAGTGATGGGAAGGAAACCAGTACTCAAATAAATGGTGTGGACCAGAAGGAAGAAAGAAACATTCAACCAGGAAAGAATGAAGAAACAAGAATTCAAAAAACTGAGAGGCTTAGGAACCTCCGGGACAACTTTAAACGTTCCAACATATGAATCATAGGGGTGCCTAAAGGAGAAGAGGAAGAGCAAGAAATTGAAAACATTGGAAAAAATAATGAAGGAGAACTTCCCCAATCTGGTGAAGGAAACAGACTTCCAGGAAGTCAAGGAAGTTCAGAGAGTCCCAAAGAAGTTGGACCCAAGGGAGCACACCAAGGCACATCATAATTACATTACCCAAGATTAAAGATAAGGAGAGAATCTTAAAAGCAGCAAGAGAAAAGGAGACAGTTACCTACCAACAAGTTCCCATAAGACTGTCAGCTGGTTTTCAAAAGAAACTTCTCAGGCTAGAAGGGACTAGCACGAAGTATTCAAAGTCATGAAAGGCAAGGACCTACATCCAAGATTGCTCTATCCAGCAAAGCTTTCATTTAGAATGGAAGGTCAGATAAAGTACTTCCCAGATAAGGTCAAGTTAAAGGAGTTCACTCATCATCACCCAGCCCTTATTATATGAAATGTTAAAGGGACTTGTCTAAGACAAGGAAGATGATCAACAATATGAACAATTAATTTACAACAAACTCACAATTATCAACAACTGAACCTAAACAAAAACAAAAATAAAAACGAAAACAAAAACTAAGCAAACAACTAGAACAGGAACAGAATCACAGAAATGGAGATCACATGGAGGGTTATTAGCTGGGAGGTAGAGGGGGAAGAGGGGGTAAAGGTACAGGGAATGAGAAGCATAAATAGTAGGTACAAAATTGACAGGGGGAGGTTAAGAATAGCACAGGAAATGTAGAAGCCAAAGAACTTATGTGTACGACCCACGGACACAAACTAAGGGGGAGGAATACGGTGGGAGGGGAGGTGCAGGGTGGAGGGAAATAAAAGGGGGGAAATGGGACAACTGTAATAGCATAATCAATAAAATATATTTTTTAAAAATTTACTAGTTTGCCAACAGGTAAGAGTTAACATGTCTATTTTAGAGTAGAAACTGCATGCCTACCAGCATCATCTGGGGATGTTTTTTCAAAACATGATGTTTTCTCACTCCTCTACTGTTAAGAACCACTGGATTAGGTCCCTCCCTAAAAAAGATGAGGTCCTGGCTGGATGGCCCAGTTGGTTGGAATGTCATCCCATATACTAAAAGGCTATGGATTTGATTCCTGGTCAGAACACATACCTAGGTTGCTGGTTCAATGAACAAGAGGCAGCTGATCAATGTTTCTCTCACGTCAATGTCTCTCTCAATAAAAAAAAAATCGTCAGGTGAGTATTGAAAAAAAAGAGGACATAAGAAAATGAGTAGTAAATATTATAATGTGAGTTCAAGTAGTTTAAACGAGAATGTCCGGGATTCCCCTTAACCTTTCAAAGTTGATGCAATATAGAACCACGTTCGCTAATGAAATGCCTTTGATACCTCTGTCCAGTGAGTGAGAGGGTGAACGAACCCGTTGTCTAATTCAAAATGAAAAGGCTTGTGTTCCTATGATAATATGGGTGAATTCAGTGACTCTTACTCCCAGAACTACCCTTTCTGAGACATCCAAAAATACTTTAAAAACTAATTACCTTAAAGTCAGTTACTTAAAATGTATAATTATTATAGCATATCTGTGATTTTATGATTATTCGGACTTTACCAAAATCATACTCACTCTGTGCTACATACCATATTTTGCTCTATATAATATGCACTTTTTTGCCCACATTTTTGAGGGGAAATTAAAGATGTGCATTATACATGGGTATAATGAGTACATAATCCCGTGGTAAACACGCACAAAAAATGTGGGTACATATTATACATGCATGGCAGAACACAGTAATTTTATATCTGTTGGTAGTTGGTTTGCTTTTAAATCCTCACTGCAGAACATGCTTATTGGTTTGAGAGAGGGGAAGGAATGGAGGCAGAGAGGGAAACTCGGATGGGAGAGAGAAACATCCATCAGTTGCCTCTTGCATGTGCCCCAACCCAACCACAACTGCAACCGTGGCACGTGCCCCAACCAGAAATCAGGAACTGAACCTGCAACCTTTTGGCCCACAGGACAATATTCCAACCAACTGAGCCACACCAACCAGGGCTCTGTTGCTAGTTTTAAATTCAGTAGCCAACTCCATATTTAGAAAGAAACACAGAATTCCTTTCTATTCTTTTTTTACTTGAGATTGGATCACTGATAAACTCCATATCCTCCAATCACTGGAAGATAAGCTGACCAACAGCCGAGAAGCCTCTTTGCTCCTTGGTGCTGTACTTCCTCTCAGCCCTTTCTGCTCCTCCCCGTCCTCACCCCTCCTCCTGGGCCTCTTTGGCATCATCACTAACTTTCCCAGACAAGATCAGAAAACAGATCAATTGGTTTATTCAAAATGAACACAACACAGAGTAATTTTAACGTGTGATCCACATGCTCCATAAGGAACTGAAATGATTTCAATATTAAGCCATGGAGTGGGAAATTTTTTAACGAAATAAGTATGTGGCTACTTCCATATGCTACGTATTTCAGGTAAGGTTAGGGCTGTGTTCTTTGTATTTTCAAGTTAGTTTTCAGTTGTCTAAAATGAACAATATTCTTTGGAGGTTTATTTTCCCCAACTTTCACTGTGTAAACGTTTAAACATACAGAAAAGCTGAAAGACTGTACAGTGAACGCCCCCGTACCCATTCACCTAGACTCCGTAATACACGCAGTTTTCCTTGCTGTATGTACCCATCTATTTATTACTCTTTCCTCCATTTTATTTGATACATTTCAAAGGAAGCTGCGGACATTGGTACACTCACCCTCAAATACTTGAGCATGCATATCATCAACTATAGTTCTGCAACTGTTTATGATTCTTTTTGTTTTCTTTTGAGGCAAAATTTACATACAATGAAATGTAGAAATCTTAAGCCATCATTTGATAGTTAGTTTTGACAAGTACAAACACTGTTGGAACCAAAACTTCTATCGACATATAGACTATTACCATCACCCCAGAAATTTTCTTCATGCTTCTTCTTCCAAGTCAGTCTCCATCCCGGTCCAGAGGCTATGCCTCTTATTTTTTCCATCACAGTCTGTTCTAAGATTTTATATAAATGGAACCAAACAGTATGTACTCTTTGTTGAAGGCATCTCAGCATGTTAAGATTCATCCATGTTGTTACATATACCATTAGTTTGTTCCTCTTCGTTTCTGAGAAGTGTCTCAGTATACGAATAAACCAGTTTTAAATCCTGTATCCAGATGATGAACACTTAAGCTGTTCTCCGTTTTTGCCTATAATAAATAAAGCTGCTACATTCTTGTACCACACCCCACCACCAAAAAAAAGACAAAATGATAACTGCTCCAAAGGACAGCTGCATTCCCCTTATGATACATTATTCTGCATTCCCTCTTTTCTTTGCAGGCACCCTCTGTGATCCGTTATTTTATATCACCTTTTCCAGTACCTCTTTGGGAGGTACTGATAATGTATTTTTAAGGAAACTTCCTGGAATGCAATTTAAATACTGTGGCTTAGTAGATATAATCATAAGGAGTGGGTGGGGAGTCCTGTCCTACAAGAAATTAAATTGCTTAAGTGCATTTTGAAACTACGTAGAGTGCGGAGTGAAAGTAACTTCTATTATCTGTTCACTCACTGGTTTTCTTTGATACAGCTGTATTCAGAAGCTCATAATACTGACATCTGTTCTTTCCAGGGAGGCTGGCTGAATCAAAGTGACATTAGATCCCAGCGGCTTAAGTATTTGTGACATCAACTTTACCAATTCTCATGACATTAAAATTCTCTCTTACACCTTCCAAAGGAGTTTCATAAAGTGTCTGTTCCTGCCTGCATAGCTACAAACTGTCCCATATGCCCCATTCCAGCCTGGGCTGTGCCACCTCAGTTCCAGAGGTCTGCAACACGGTCACCGAGCCTCCACGTCGCCGTCCCTTAGCTCTGGTTTTCCTCCTTCATAAGAAGCAGAAAGTATGCTCTATAGTGAGGCTGGCTGTTTAAGAGCTCAAACACTGATTTACAACACTGGAAAAAGCCAACATGATTCTTTAGCCAATTTCCTCACTTTTTAGCTATAAAGTTTTTATTTTTAGTTATTTTATTGAAGTATTCTAATAACCACTATGGAAATGTTTTCTAAAAAGCTTTTAAATCCAGAACTGAAGACTCCATATTATAGGTTATATTATTCTCATACATAAATCTTCCAAATGGTCATTTCATCTTCTAGAAATCCATATCTCAATGACCAGCATCCTAGTCCACCAACTTCTGCTCTCCCTCACTTCATGGCTTACCCAACACCAAGTTTCATCAGTTTTACTTCCTAATACTACTCGAACTCATCCACTTCTCTCCATACCCACTGTTACCACCTTGGTTTAAGATACTGTCCATCTCCGGTTTGGATTCTCACCAGTCTCCTAACTAGGCTATTACATCACACTTGCACTCCGCAATCAGAGCTCCCTTTTGCATTGCCCTCACCACACCCAGTGCCCGCCCCACCTCAAAACTGCCCCTCTGGAGGCCAAAAGGCCCTTCCCACCTTTCCAGCCTCATTCCATACCAAACTTCCTTTTTGTCTAAACCACATTGGCTTTTCAGATTATTTAAATGTGCTCTCCCTTGGTTTAGGAAACATCAGATCACTGCCTGACGTCAGCTTTCTCAGGGCATTCTTCTGATTGCCTCCCAGACTCTCTTTGATCTCTCCCTACTCACCCGCCCCCCACCATTTATTTGTTGAGCTCAACATTAATGCCTAAAATTAAATACTTCCAAAGTATAGTTTATCTTTCCCATACAGTATCATAGTTATAATTTTGTGATTATCTTATTCCTGGTTCCTTCATTAGGCGGTAAGTTCTAAGAAGCAGGGAAAGAATCTGATTTATCCTTTACTGTCTTTTGCCTGCCAACGAACAGTAGTTGATGTTCCTCGACTATCTAGTTGCTTCGACTGAGACCTTTCCTAACATGCACTTGACACTGCGACTTTAAGAAAACTTATTTATTTCTCTCAGGAGTCTTAATGCCATGGGGCCAAGAAAATGATAAACGGGAAAAAAAAAAAGAAATCACTTGACAAACCTCCCCACGACGACCCCTTCGAGAGCTTTGGCCAGGCCAGCCCTTCCCGCACAGGCCCACAACCGAGGTACACAAAGGCTGCTTCGCTACCGCCGGAACGGACCCGATCACGTGCGTCAAGGGGACCACGCCAATCCCGAAAAGGGGCGTAAGGACGCACGGCGAGCGCGCGTACGTGCTCCTGAATGGCCGGGTTTGAAGTTCAGGGGACTGTAAGACCGGCGATGGGTCTAGGCGTTGCGACTCCGGCACGACCGGCGAGCAGCTTGGGGCGGAAGGCGGCTTTACAACCTGGGCGGCTCCCCGACGCCGCCGCAGAGCCTGCAAGTCCTCCCCGCGCTCAGCACAGCAGCACAGGTGGCACTGACCTTCCACGGACACGTTCGAGCACAACGACGCCTTCTCTGCAGGCATGTCCCTAAGACCACTTCCTCCCGCTGCCCTTCGTCATTGGGGTTCTCGCACCCGGGCTAGCGAAGGTCTTGCAGAAGGAGCGGAAACTGGCTCCTCCGCAAGACCCCTTCGCTTTCCGTAGTGGGCGGGGCTTCGGCCCGGGTATTTTAAAGGAAAGTGACCTGGGGAGGAGCGTTTCTCTGGCTCTCCTAATAAATCCCTCCGACAAAAATAATTCTGAGGGCGAGGTTTCTGCTGGGAGCTTGCTGGTCAATCACCTGTCTCCTGTGTCTCCAGAGGTTGGATGAAGACTCGTACACTGAGTTTAAGTGGCAATGAGAGCTTTCCTTCTGTAGTTACATTACATTAAGCTCGCTGTGGCTACACTTTGGCAAACGTATTTTGTATTTAATAAAAATATTTAATAAATGTCTTTAATTATTTCGAGTCAGGGAGCACTGCCCTCGTTTTGTAGGCGAGCAAATAAACTCGGGAAGTAAAAGGCTTCCTTTGGTTCGCAGTGACGCGCGGCGGGCCAGCGGGATCCGAGAGCGGGGTCACTGGAGACAGGACAGATGGAGCCGGGACTGTGCGCTCCACAGTGTGACTGGGAGAGCTTCCGACAAGCCAGCCATTTTACGAAGGGGAACACTCAGTAGTTCTCAACCTCGGGTGCAACCCCGTGCTCTGGTGTCTCACCTGCCTGTTTTGGGGGGCCCTTTCCCGGTATCCGAGGTTGATGATTGATGGGCCTTCTGTTGGACTGTTGGTGTCAACCCCTGCGCCTCTCACCTCTTCAATAGGAATTTCCTCCATGGCAGAATGCGAGTGTACAGTCATAACTTGGAGCCACCTAATTAGAGAATACTTGCATTTATCATACAAGAGGAAGTTACATTTATTGCATACTTTTACTCCAGCAGAACACATTGCTTTATTTAGTCTCAATTAAATAATTTCTTGAACCAGGTATTCTTTTATTACAGATGAGGAAAGTAGTTCAGCCTTAAAGAGCTCTGTGAGAGCAAAAACCAGGTGGAGGCGTCCTCATCAAGTCCACTCTGTTTCCTCGTAAAGTCCCAAGTCTGGCACATTAGGCACTGAATATTTTTGAAATAGTGAAGTGGTAAACCCACAAACAAGTCATATGTCTGTGACCCAAAGTCCAAGGTTAATACAGGTTCTGTCAGAAGTAACATCTGCTTGAGTGTGGTTGGTAAGGTAATAATATTGGTGTAATAATTTATAGCTTTAATTTGAACATTTCACCTAAAATGTCGTATGGTGTGGTTGAGCGTGATATTGTTATGTTATAGAATTACGTACTTAAGATTTTGTAATAAAAAATTTTATAATAAAAAAGGGGCATCATTTGTGCCGGACTCTGTATTTGCCTGTTGGCCATTTCTGAGTTAAACAAGAGAATTAGAGGTTCATTTTATTCTACCAAAATTATTCCTTAATACCAAGATAGACATTCGTTTAGTGGCAATACAGCGACAGAGTGACTAGCACATACCTTGAGAAATGGTAGATGCTCAACAGTGTAAGTGGCCCCACTTTCCCCACTTACCTGTGTGTGCATGAGGCTCTGCTCTGAGGGCTTTACTTCTATCAAGTCATTTCATCCTCAGGACAACCTTGTGACCCCACTTAACAGAGAAGAGAACTGAAGATAAAGAAGTCATTGGCACAAGGTCACACAACTGATGGCGGAATCAAGAATAAAAAACAAGCAGCCTGGTGTTAGAGTCGGTGCTCCTCATGCTGAATGTTCCTTATGCTGGTGAGTGACGCGGTGGGGCCAGAAATCTGTGAAGATAGTAAGTAAAATGTATAACATTGCTTGAAGAGTTTAATACCCAAACTAGGAATTTGAAATTTGATAGGATTATTATTTGAATACATCCACACCGAGGAATCATTGGTGCCTGAGCTACCTTCCAGCATCCCGTTTGTGGCCCCTCTGAAGGCGTGAGTGTCCAGAGTCGAGTCAGATGTCTCAACAAGAAGGAGGTGAGCAGAAAAGAGTGGGTGTTACAGACATGTCCTCAGAGAGAGAAGCTGTTTATTTATTTATTTTTTTAATTTCTTCAACTCCGCTTTGACCTATAACTGAAATAAGACCTGGCAGCTTTACAGAGTCACTGAGAGCCTTACTTTGAAGTCCCTTGAATAAAGATAATAAACCAGACAACTCGCTCCTCTAGGACCCCTTCCTGTATTTATGGCCTCTACTTGCTAAGGTGAACTTCTGGACAAGTAATATTACTAGGTAACAAATCCTCTGTAAACTGTCTGATTCCATATGGGCACAGAAGGGGCCTCTCAGAAGTGTACAGAGCTTTCCCAATTGTTATTGTTCCTATGAATAAAAGTTATTAAAATACCAGGCTGTCTCCCTGTTGCCACAATAACTGCAACAATTATTTGAAGAAGCTAATCTTATACTAGTCAAAACCCTGTGTTTATTTTGAAGCTAAATAGCTGTGGCGAAGTGTGTGCAGGTTCAAATATTCCGAATATTCTTAAACAGTTGTGAATGATGTAATTAGTTTATATGACTCGCCTCCTCCATTAGATTGCAAGCTCTGATCAGGGCAGTTGTGCTAAAACAGGGGAATTGAAGTCTATTGTTTGTGAGATCTAATCACCACTAAACTAACTTCTATCTCTGCATTAGGGAAGGCTTTTGATTGTGTAAAATGAATCTCTAATTCTTCCTGTTTAACTTGGAAATGGCCAACATGCAAATATTAACCTTGGACTTTGGGTCACAGACACATGACTTGTTTGTGGGTTTACCACTTCACTATTTCAGAAATATTCAGTGCCTACAGTGCCAGACTTGGGAGTCGATGAGGAAAAAGAGTGGACTTGATGAGGACGCCCCCACTCGGGTTTTGGTCTCACGGAGCCATTTAAAGTCTGAGCTTGTTTCCTCATCTGCAGGGCCAGCTGGGCCTAGCCGAGGGCAGTTGTCTTCAGTGGCAGCAACTTTCTCATCACATAAGTACCAGTTTAATAACTGAGTGATCCATGCTCCCCTGAGCATTGTTTACAAATGTGTCAAAGGGACATAGAAGCAAGGGGTGGGGGGAATAACTCATTAAAACATCCTGAATATAGCCTCAGCCCAATACCATGTGTCTGTTCGCATATCTGAGAGCTGGAAGCGCCTTAGCAGATCTCTACCATTTGTTCTCAGGCAGAAGTATGCTGAATCCATCGCAAACAGGTACACATTTCTACACTGAAGAGGAAGGAGGAGGAGAAGGAGAGGAAGGGGGAGAAGGAGGAAGACAGAAGAAAGAAGAAGAAACTCTAGGCAAGGTGATTTGGCTTCCATCAGTAGCTCATTCAGTGTTTACAGGGACTTGGGGGATCTTTTCCTTTAAGTAACCTAGAACCCCCGGTGCCTATCATGCCGCTTCCCTGGAAGAGCTAGAGAACAGGTGGTGACTACATCTGTATTCAAACCCTTCGTGTACTCTCAAATTATTTTTAGATTCAGAATACATTTGTTTCATGTGTAAGATTTCCCATAACCTTAGACTCCTGATTAACCATTTCTCTTGTAAAAAAACTGATGACACCAATTAATTAGAGCATGATGGTAGTTGTGAGTGAGCAAAATAAATTTGTCTAAAATGAATGATATATTCTAAAGAATTTATTTCAAAGCTCTCCTGTCTGCTAAACAAAAGAGTGATTATATATGGAAGACCCATTTAATTTCTGTGAAAATTCTCGTACAACTTGAATGAAACAGAAAATAGGTTCAAAAGTCTCCTTTGGAAAAACAACAAAGCCGTGTGTTTTCATTTTAAAGGTATGGAGTTGTTTTGGGATTCAGATAATTTTGGTCATTTTGAAATACTTAATGAAAATAATTTCCTTTACCATCATGGAACATCATGCAGAAATATAAAGAGCTAGTGTAGGAAATATACAAAAATACAATGTTTACTACTGTGTAAATCAAAGTAAAACAGAACCAAATTATTAATCAGCATTTTATATTTTAAATAAAACCCAAGAATGTTTTTAAACATCCACATCAGATCTTTTAGTCACAAGGATATTTAAGGAAGGCAAATATAATGTTAGTGACAAAACAAATTTGTTCTTTCAGTGTTTTCCATCTTCGAGGGAAATGGAATTATAGGTGAATCGTTCCATTTGGGAAGGGTCCTCAAATGTGGAGTTTTACATGCTTACTGTGTGGGGCAGACTTTCCACTGTACATGTCAGCCGTTGTTCCCTGCCCCCCCCCTCCCCTGAAGTTGCCGCACAGATTGTGAAAGCTGTTTTGCTGGCAGCCGAGGATGCATCCGTGACCTTACCAAAGTGGAAGTGAAAGCTCTCAGTTTTTCTTCTTTCTTCTTTTTTTTGCAACAGTAAATCTACTAATTTTACAGTCAGTTGAACAGCAATGGATTAATTTGTTTAAAGTCTGCGTTCACAAAGAGAACCTGAACTTCAGTAGCTTGAATGCCTGAAATGGCAGCCTGGTGGTTGAAGGGCAGACACTTACAACTTGCTCTGGAAGGAGGCCGACAGTCCACTGTCACCTGCTCCTCTGCACAGGTGCTGACCCCTCGGTCGATTCCGGGCCTCCTGACGGGGCAGCAGGAAGGCTGAGCCTTTGTGTGCAACAGAGAAGGCTTTTCCAAGGACTGAGCCAGTTGTCTCCAGCAGCCACAGGAAGCAGAAGAAAGAAAAGGTTAAAGGCCACTGTGAGGGTCAGAATGGGTTAAATTTAGTCAACACCGGAGGTCATAGCTTTTAACAAGAGCTTCAACAAACTTCTTCGAAGGTGCAATTTGTTTCTTCTTTGTCAACCATTATTATTTTTTTACCCTATTGATAGTGACAGCTTAACAAAGTTTTTATATCCTTTAGAGAATAAAGAATTATGTTCTTAAAAAGATGCGCAGGTGGAGGACTTTATAAAGCTTCCATGGTTTTTAAATTGGGAGCTTTAAAACAGACTCCATGCTTGGCTAAGTCAAAAATAATCTGTGAGGGATGCTGAAAAAATCCCCATGCAGGGGCTCTAATTTCTGGAAGCTTCTTTGTGTAGTTCACTTTCAACCATTGTTGTGTAGTTTTCCCATTCGTTTTTCAAAATTACCAAAGAGCCCTCTTAAGTTTCCATTCTTGAATTTCTTTACATTTAGAGGGCGATACTGGGCAGGACCAGTTGTTTATTGCATTTCTGTGTAAGCAGAAGGGATGGCCACAGACTTCTGCACATGCCTTTCGTGCTCTTATCCTGGCGCCGCCCCACGTTTTCTGTTGAAGGACTGAACTCAGCTCCATGGCCCAAATGGTCAAGGATTTTGAACTTGTAATTCTACTGTTAATAGATTTTCTTACTCCTCTCTTGCCATTATACTGTCAGCCACCCCTTCTTGTTGCTATAATTGCCCACCTAGCATTAAGAGTACTGCCCCACTCTTAAAGTTCTACGCAACGTCAAATTCAAGGTCACCTGGCCTAGTGTCGGGGTTGAAGAGGACTCTTAGCTTTTCACCTCACCTTACTCCAAATCAGCCCACACGCACAGCCAGGATAACCTTATTTAACTAGAGGCCCACCATTCACACCATTTCCTTGCTAAAAAACTTCTGGTGATTTCCACGGCCTGCCGGCTACCTTTGTTGTAATTTTCCACTCCGGTGTGTAACGCCCTCTGTGGCTCTCAGTAGCCTATTGGATTTGACCAGTCAGTCACTTTGCCTGCTCTGCCCTGGCCCCTTTCTCAGACTGTGCTCCTGTTCATGGGCCCCGGAAGGGGACCCCTGCAATCCCAAGGTCCTGCCCCTGCACCTTCTTCCTGTTCACAGCTGACTGGCCAGGGTGGCGGCCTCACCAACAGGAAGCCAGTCCGCAGGATCTAACAACTTGCGAACTCAAAATGGGAGATTTGCTGGGTGTCCAAGGGGACTTGTGGCAGAGATACTAACTAGACGTACATACTTCTCTTTGCCAGGTTTTAGCTGAGCACGTAGCTTCCCAGAATAAAGACAGTATGTGCAGCCTCCCTAACAGAGAAGTGTGGCCATATGACCAAGTTCTGGCCAATGAAATATATGTTTACATACATAAGTAAATTATTCCAAGTAGGTGCTGGGGGAATCTTCGTTTATACCTGTTATTCTGGTACAATTATTAATAGCATTCTCTTTCATTCTCACCAGGGTTCCAGTTCAGATGGCATTTACAGTCACCCTAAATGAGCAGGTATGTGCACTTCCGGAAAGTTCTCTTAGAAGGAGAACGTGCTCTTCTTCTCTTCTTCCACTCTGCTGACTAAAAGGGGGACGTTACAGCTGGAGTTTGGATGGCACCCTGGAGCAAGAGAAGAGTGCGGAGCAGAAACCGTGCTCGGTGGGGCAATGAGGTAGGAGCGTGGGTCCTAACACCACCGCCCACCATGCCCGAATTTCTTGATTGTGAGAGAAAAACAAGCTTTTATGTTAGCTGACCTACTCCTAACCAACAAGGTACTTGAACTAAAAAGTCTTAAAAAGTTGTTTATTCGCTATGTAACCAGTGCCATGTGCACTCTGGAGTTTACTGCACACAGGTGGACTGGTCTGCAGGGAGGAGAAGGGCCACGTGCAGAAAGAACCATGCAGAAGGACAAGAGACCGAGAGGCCCGTGAGAAATGGGAGGGTAGGAGCCTTCCTTTCTAACTTTCTCTTCCAGTCCCCATGGGCCCTCTGGTCTTCATTTCCTGTCTCTAGGTAGCTCTTGGGTAGATTTTCCTAGGACAACTTAGGGCACATTGCAGCCCACATCCGTACAGCTTTAACCCTCTTTTCACCCAGCACTGCCGAGCTGACAAATGACTACTTGCTGATCCCTAACCACACTTTGTGCTTCTCTGCCTCTGCGCGTGTTTGTGCCCCACGTTCTGTGTGGAATCCAGAGCCATCTTTAAGCTCTAGCTCAAGTACCACCTCTTCCATGAAGCCTCCCCGTAGCCCAACTGGATGAGTTTTTCTCGTCCTTGGACCCTGTCATTTTACGTATGCTTATTCTGTGTCATTTCTTTTTCTTTTTCTTTTCTCTCCTAATTGAGTTACTTGAATATTTGGCCTGTCCGCCCTCTGCACTGTCTGCACCTCTCCTGTTTTTGTGGCTTGTGTGTCGCCTCTAGCAGCCTGCCTGAGGCCTGCTTCTCTAGCCTACAGTAAGTATTTGCTGAGCGGTTGTGGGCTGTAAAATGCACAACTAAGCCTTTGCAAATGGTCTCTGAAATAAGAGAAAGCAGCCTTTCTTTGAGTTAAGTGTATGTACTTTGGTGCAGAACTTTGTGTCTTCTAGAGGCTTTCCTTTACTTTTTTGGCTCAGAGCTGAGAGTACTTAGTTAGAGCCCACTAGGTATTTTGTTACAGTTTTAGGAGAACTCTTTCTAGGTCACGAGGTCGGCATCTTTTGTCGAAACGAATTTCTATGCTACGTAGCATGTTTACTACTGTAGTAATTTACAATTACTGAATCAAAAGTACAGAAAGTCTAAATGATTTATGAGAAAATAGAGAGAGTCTGTGACTCATAAAGGAGTGATGACGAGCTCTGTGGGTTTCCCTGTATTAATTGCTACATACGGGCTCTCTGACTGCAGCCTGCATTCCAGGTAACTGCCATCATTGTTGTCAGAAGGATTAGGAAGTGACCTCATGAGTAGCACTGGATGACCTCACTGCCCGTAAGACAGAAAGTTGACACACAACACAGTGGAAAACCTAGTCTAAACACTTCTTTAATTTTCTGTACATAATTGATTGGTTTTTGTGACTGACTTGGTCAAATGTTTTGGTTTTAATACTCATTGTAAAAAAAAAAACAGACATCGTAAAATGTAAAACAGATCTCTGTGTGATTGTAGCTGCAACTGTAAATTATTACTATGAGAGCAAGTAACAGAGTGACGTGGGCTCATGGAGGAAAACTGTGTGCGCCTTTTGCTGTGATGCATTGTTTATAGACTGTAATTGGTAGCCGTTGGCAATTTATAGTGCCCTCTTTCACACTCAACCATCATGTGACATACTAGTGTGGGTAGGTTCTCATATTAATAGTTTAGTCATAAAAGTTGCCACGGATTTTACTTATTTAATTTTATTTATTATGAATTAGAAGGGATTTGAAGTTATTCTTTTTATAATTGGCCTCTAGTTCCCTTGCTTTCTTGAATGGGGACCGAGCTGCTGAGTCACAGCTAGCATAACAGGGGCTGCATTTTACCCAAAATCTGGTTGGGCCAGGCCGTGGCGAGTGTGGCCAGAGCGCTGGCTAGTGAACTTCATCAGGCAAAGGAAATGGTGTAGATGAAAGGACAAAACACAGAAACACATTTCCGCTGTTACTGTAACAAAGTCAGAGAAGGAAAGCAGGACAAGGAAGAGTTCTGCGTATGGGGAGAGGTCTGGAGAACCACGTGGCCGACTGCCGCTTCCCAGTGAGGCTTAGCAATGGGCTGCAGTCCCAGAGCCAGTGGTGGGTCAGCTGGTTTGGCCGCTGTGTGTCTTTGGTGAAGTTGCTCTCTGCAGACCTCTGTTTCATCACCTGTTCCTTGGGGATAATGAAAGCTTACTCCACGTGAACTTGTTAGCACTTAGAAAATACACGGAGACATCCAAACACACTCAGTTCGTGGTGCATAGAAGTGCGCCACAAATGTTAGCTCTTCAAGTAATCCACAGAAGGCATGCCCGTGAAACGTATGTGTCGCCCACAGAAAGGACACGGGCAAGCCTCGTAGGAGCAACAGTTGATTAGATTGCATTGGCTGAATTTTCCCTGATTTTAAACCAATCACATTCTGTAACTTTTTATTTCCTTACTTGTAATGTGATTTAAAACTGGGTTATAAAAGGAATCTTCCTTATTTTCTGTTACTTTAATGCATTTTTCTTAATGCCTTTAGCCTGTTATAGCATGGCTTAATTTTCCTAGGCTTCTTTGATGGAATGAATCATTTGTTTACAAGTAGCCTATGGATATGTATCCATTGTTTAGTTATTACCTTTTTAAGGAAACTGAGTAGTTGAATTTAAAATAGAAGTGTGGTGACAATAAAAGATAATAAAAAGTTTTAAATGGTGGATTGATTTAAGGATTTAAAAATTGAAGGAGAAATACAAATCAAAAGCACAATAAGATTCCAATTCAGACTCACCAGGATGGCTAGAATCAAAAAGAAAAACAATACCAAGTGTTGGCAAGGATGTGTAGAAATTAGTACCCTCCTAAATTGTTGATGGGATGTAAAATGGTTCAATTATTTTGAAAAAAAGTTTGGCAGTTTCTTTAAATATTCATAGACTTACCACATAGCCCAGAAATTTCATTCTTAGGTATCTAACCAGAACAAATGAAGACACACGTGCACACACAAACTTGTACACGAATGTTCATAGCAGCATTGTTTACAATAGCCAAAAAGTGGGGAGAACCAAATGTCCGTCAGCCGACGGCTGGATGAACGTGAGGTGGCGAATCCGTACAGTGGGGTGCCGTTTGGCCACTGAGGGGAAGGAAGCACTGACGTGTGGACGCACTCAGAAACGTGGTCAGGGAAAGAAGCCCGTCACAAAGAGCATTTATTGTGGTGAATACACAGAGACAAGCAGGAGATTCACGGTTGCCTAGAGCGGAGAGTGGGGATGGGGAGTGATTATAAATAGAAAAGAGTTTTTTCAGGGTGATGAAAGTGTCCTAAAATTAGATCATGGTGATGGTTGCACAACTCCATAAATTTACAAAATGTTGAATTCTACACCTAAAATAAGTTTTTATGGTATATCAATTTTATAATATATATTGATATTACATATCAATAGGCTATTTAAAAAATCAAAGGAAACATGATGTTAGTAAGAAAGTAATTAAAACATTTCTGGGATAATCTTATTATATTATAAGATTATAATTTTACCAAATTTCTATTCTTTATTTTTAAAGATTGTATTTATTTTTTAGAGAGAGGGGAGTAAGGGGAGAAAGACAGAGAGAAACATCAATGTGCAAAAAAACATCAATAGGTTGTCTCTCGCACGCCCCCAGCTGGGGGCCTGGCCCACAACCCAGGCATGTGCCCTGACCAGGAATTGTACCGAACCTTTTGGTTTGCAGGCCAGCATTCAATCCACTGAGCCACACCAGCCGGGGCCAAATTTCTATTCTTAGTATTGCATCTATTTTATCTCAATCACCTGTAGTATGGTCATTAGGATGTTAAATATGAATAACATTTTTTGCTAAAATTTTTGTTATGCAAAAAAGCAGTCTGTATTTATTTCAATTTGTGTGGTATTAGATCAGAATATGTTTTCCTCAGTAAGTCAGGGTCCTGTGGAATTCATAGTGCTCAGATCTTCTACCTTTGCCTTAGCAGTTTAAAAATATAGTTGAGTTTTCATGGAGTTTATGTTTTAAAATTGTCATAATTTTAAAGTATCGTTTTGGTTACAACTGATAGAGTATTGTATAAAATGAAAATTAAAACAGCTAAATATTGCATTAGGTTGTATATGAGTCAGTTTCAGATATTTTATGAATTCAGCCTGTGTATAAATTGAATTTCTTTTATAAATAACATATTAACAGTGAAGTTTATTGTTCCATAAGATTTATATTTCTTCTTTTTTTTAATCATTGTCTAAAATATTTTCACGAAAGGAGGCTGGGCTAGAGCTGATCCCTCACCTTCAAAGTGTTTTTGCATCTCGTGTTCTGCAGGTGCTGGGTCAGGAATGGCTACTGCAGATTCCACGAGAATATGGACTCTGTCATTGTTAGACTCTTTAGTGAAGAAAATCTCATCTCCCTGGTTTAAGGGTTGACATGGCAATGCTGCTACTGAATCATTCTCACATGTGCTGAAAAGACTTTACTGAACAGGAGTCAGGCTTTTGAGGAATTTTGGTGAATTTTGTCCCTAACTCCATGACAGGTGACCCATGAGCTCCCTAAGGGACGGCCCACTCAACCATTAGGAAAGCTACAGACCTGCACAGGAGAGGCGCCGACAGCAGAAGGGGTTCCTGAGCCAAGCGCCAACAGTTAGAAAAAGGCCCCCTGACAAAGTGAGCGACATAACCCTGGAAAAGAACGTGCCGACGACCAGCCCCCAGAGTTGGCGCCACACCTGACTCGGACCAGAGGGGTGTCGGTGGTGGCAGCACTGGGCACTGTGCTGCATTTACCTGCGGTCTAGGGTTAAGCTTCAGCACCTTCTTGGAAATGATACTGTAGCCACAAACCTGGGTGACCCAGCCACGCATACATATCAGGAGGGCACGGGCGGCAGCAAGTGCTTGTGCTCAGGCAGCAAGAACTGCCTGTCACTTCCCAGCCTGGCTCCCCTTCTGGCAGTCCCGGGGCTGCTTCCGCCACAGGCCTTCGGGCTTCTTCTGCCTCCAGGACAAGGACTGTGACCGACATGCTGTGGGAATTCATTCCTGAGCTCCTTTTCAAGGACGCCTCCTCTCTAGTCTTTCCAATGGAGGGATTCTATCTTGTTTTTGAGAAAGAGGATTCTAAGTCAGAAAAGGGTCTCCATACCCAGGAGTCTGGGTCTGAATTCAGGCCTCCTACAGATCCTGCTTGGCCCCAGCCAGAAGGCTCCAGAGCACACACTGGTAATACTGATAGAACATATATACCCTACATATGTACATTAGTAATAATGCTATAACACGTATACAAGGCCTGTCCAGGAGTATCCAGCCATGTACTATGAAAAATAGAGACATTTATTGAAGATACAGGATGCAAGAAACATTGTACATAGGACAATGACACCTCAGTCCCCTTCAATGTAGGCACCTTGGAACTTCACACCATTCTCCCAATTGCCATCAGCTGCCCCACCATATTTTCCTGAATCTTATCGATGGTCTGAAATCTCTTCTTCCCTTTCAAAGGTGATTTTAGTTTTGGGACAAGCCAGAAATTGCAAGCCACCAAATCTGGGATGTAGTAGGGCTGAATCACTGGGATGATTTGATGTTTTGCCAAAAATCTCTGCACAAGATGTGATGCATGGGTGGGCATGTTGTCGTGATGAAGCTGCCAATCACCAGTCGCCCACAGCTGTGGCCTTCTGAATCCTCCAAATAGTTCCCACGGATGAATGTTCAAGCTTAATGCAAAATTTGATGCAGATTCCTTGCTCAACTTGCTCATTTTTTTTTCTGATCTTATTCATTTTCAGAGAGAGAGGAAGGGAGGGAGAAAGAAAGGGAGAGAAAAATCAATGTGATTGAGAAACATTATTTGGTTGCCTCTTGCAGGCCTCCAACCAGGGACCAGGCCCCAAACCAAAGCATGTGCCCTGATTGGGAATTGAACCAGCAACCTTTCAGTTCAGGCCAGTGCTCACTCCACTGAGCTACATCAGCCAGGGCATGCTCAGTTTGAATGCAGTGGCCACACAGTACACACGCTCACTCAATGGTGTCTACCAACCCCACTGACTAGTACAGTGAAGTCGTCACTGTTCACGCATGCGCACTCCAGTCCACTCTCCTTGCCTGCCAGGTTACATTGATTGATGTCCGCAAACTGTTCTTGTTACATTAACAATGGTTGGACTTTTCCCAGACAGACCTCATATGTACATTAGTAATGATATAACATACATACACATACACATGCACACAGCTTTCTGTGTGTGCAAAGCACTCTTGCAAGCACTTTACATATATTGACTCAGTTCTCATAAAAACTCAGACTGAGGCAACAGTGGTTAAGTAATGTGTTCAAGATCATAAGCTGAGAGTTGGCAGAGCTGGGATTAGGACCTAGGTCTGTCTCCAGAGTACATGCTCTTACCTGCTGTTGATAATGATTGTTTAAATAATACTGTGGTCTGTTATTTATGTAGTAATAGTAATAGTGATTTCTCATTATTCTCACATGGAACATATACTTAGGTCTTACTGAAAGTGAATTATTATTCCAGAATTGTCTTCACTTCTCAAAAACACTGCTAAGAAGGCGATACTGAAAGTCACCTACTATGAAGGAATATTTATATTAGTATTTATTTAATTCTCAAAATTCCTTGTGTGGAGTGTGGAGGACAGAGGTCCACAGTGAGAGTCAGAGGACCTGGATTAACCGTCTAACTCCAGTTGTACCTCCTGTGGTTCCTTGAGAAATTAATGTTGATTCTCTGGACCCTGGCCTCTTCATTTGTAAAATGGAGTAATAGCATCACAGAATTGCAAGGATGAAATAAAACAAAATAATTTGGAAACTCTAAAGCAATATATAAATGTGAGATGTTATTAATCTCCTGACCTCTGGTCCCCTCAAAATACTTACTTCTGAGCATTTTCTGACTTCTGTGCATGCGCGAAAGAGGAGACACACTGTGGAAACCACACTACTCAAAGTGTGGTTGGACCGGCAGTATCAGCGGCTTCCAGAAGCTTGTTAGAGATGCAGTAATGTAGGCCCATTCTCAGATCTGCTGACTCCGAAACTGTGGCATGGAGCCCAAAAATCTTGTGACAAGTTTTCCAGGTGATTCCGATGTGCACTAAACTTTGAGAAGTTCTGATGCGGACAGTTGTTTTAGTTCATTCATTCAATAAACATTTTGTAATGCTCTAGAATAGGCCAGTTACTGTGTTGGGAGGATAAGACACTGTTGCTGTCCTCAAGGGGAATATATCCTTTAAAAAACAAGATTTTATTTATTTATTTTTAGAGAGAGGGGAAGGGAGGGAGAAAGAGAGGGAAACATCAATGTGGGGTTGCCTCTCACACACCCGCTACTGGGGACCTGGCCCACAACCCAGGGGTGTGCCCTGACTGGGAATCAAACCAGTGACCCTTTGGTTCACAGGATGGCACTCAATCCACTGAGCCACACCAGCCAGGGCAGGAATATATCCTTCTTAATGAACTCTTTTTTCATCCTTCAAGATCCTGTTCACACACCTCATGGAGGAGCCCACTGCCTACAAAATGCAGTCTGACTCCTTGTGGCACATGAATGCCCACCTGCATTTTCTGCTACACTCCCAACCTGTCCTCTCACCTGTAGTCCACTCCTCTGAACTGCTCTCTGGCCTTCATGCTTTTGCATCCGCTGGGCTCTCTGCCCGTGAGTGTTTCTTCTCCTTCTTCATTCATCCTCTAAGATAAAACCTTTGCCCACCCCTCCATAGGGTAATCACTTCTCAGTTCCCTCAACATTTTGTGTACATTTACTATGCACCTCTCAGGTTGTATGGTAAAATCTTTTATGTCTGGCTTGCCTCCTAACTAGAGGCCTATGTATTTTATTTCTGTATCTTTAGAACTTGCTAGTTAGTAGGGGCTCCTGAACACTCATCAGTGGAATACAGGAATGAAGTGAGGAGAGAGGGAAGGAGGGAGCAAGGGAGGGCAGGTAAGTACAGTAAATTCTCATAAAACATTGTGGTGGGCTAACACCCTTTTCTTTGTATGACATCAGCTCTAGTCACCTGTTGTGCAAACAGGATAATTTTGCCTTTGGGGTGGAAGGGACTTTCCAAAGTATGACTATTGAAATGAACTGCAAATGCTAAACTCAGTAACTATTTATTTTGCTATATAAATTACCCACTACATGTGTTAGATATAGTGAACTGCCCGCCCCCAGGCCACTCCTAATCTAACGGAGAGGAAACCACCAGCTCTCAGCCTCTGTGAGAGTGGTGACCCCCGCTCTGCCAGGGCGGCAAGACTGCAAGAGCCACAGCGCAGCAGAGGGCCGGGGCAGGGAGGGCAGCAGCCCCAAAGAGGGCAGTAGAATTTGGTGGTGAAGGAAGGAGAGGGCCCTGGAGAAGGGGGTGCAGAGAAGACAGGATTATGGGGGGGCCCTGGCTGAAGAACAAGGCAGCCTTTTTGGCAGCAGTGTAGAAACATGAGATTGCCAGCGACTTGGCCAACCTGTGCCCCCCCAGGAGAGCAGAGGAGGGTGCGGTGGGGAAGGTGGTCGGCAGGAGCCAGGTGTCTGTCAGTCTGCAGTGCCCCAGACTCTCACCTCTGCTTTCACTCTGGGGTTCTGAACCTTTGTGAACACTAGGAAAAAAAAGACATAATGTGGGAACACCTGGTGTTGGTGCCAAATGGCCACATCCATTTACTGAGACCTATGTTACTCTGGCTTAATAATTTGAATGGCCTTGATCCAGAGGCCCTGTTTCAAGTGAGGGTTTAGAAAGGATCCCCAAGTTGATTCTGACCTATATCCAGGTTAAGGGGCTGTGGCTGAAGGGGCAGTTGAGCTCTCTGCTCTGGGGAGGAAGGACAGCTATTAGCTGCCTTTGATGAAAGTCCAGCTTCAAGTTCTTTACTTGGTGGCCGGATTCGGTCCTCACGACAACCCTGGCGATGAGGTGCTACCATCCTGTCTTTATGGATGGACATCAGCACAAAGCATGAGCCCCTGAGCACAGACACGGATGGGAAAGAGGCTGCTCCCCCAGCCCAGTGCAGAGCCAGGGGTGGGCACAGCAGCCTGGGCACCTGTAGTGCTGGGGCAGAGCTTTAGTAAATGTGTCTGGACACATACTCTTCAAGTGGTTAGGTCAAAAAAAATTAGACACGACAATATTATTGCCATTGTTGTTTAGGATAACATTACTCGAAGAGCTGTAGAATCGGCAGATTCAGGGTTTCCACAAGCTGGCGGTGTGGAAACCACTGCAAACGAACCATTAGTATTGGGTCTGCCCAACAAGAAAGTCTTCCGCTGGCCAGGAGGGTTGGTGCCTTCACATCTGATGGTCCCTGCTGTCACCCATCACCTCACCACCCCCAATCTCATCTCACTACACCGTCTCTCCATCCTCCCCCTGTCTCACTGCTCCCTTCTCACCTGGGACCTGTCTCTGCCTTCTCCTCTGTCATCGCCCCGCCCCCGGGAGAATTTCCGGCCACGTGGGAGGAGATGGGTTTTTGGCTGGTAGATCATTTGGAATTCTTACAATTGCCATCTTAAGCCGCTGCTGACTTCCTAACCGTAGGGCTGATGCCACAGCCCTCTGCTAAGTCCCACGTTCCTTCCAGAAGTTCTCAGCGGAGAGCCCAGCCGCTGCTGGAGACCTTAGGCGATTATATTTGAGCTTTTCCTGCTGTTCTTTTGTGTGGAGGTGGGAAGAGGGAGGAAGCTGGTGCAGAGAAGGGTGGAATGTGGAGGAAGCAGGGCGGGGTGGTGGTGGTGATAAGATAGAATTATGCTTCCAGAAGCACTGAGGCCTATTTGAAATACTGATTCCTGCATGCAGGGCACAGCCCACTCTTTGTTGTGCTTTCAGAGGGGCTATTTATACGTTATGGTCTCTGTTTCAGAGCTGCCTCTTATATTGGTGACACTCCTGCTTTGCAGAAGTGGTGCTTAAAAAAGAAAGTAGTAATTATTAACGGTCCGCCCAGATGTGGGGAACAGAAGGAATTCAGAAGTTCACATAAGCATTCTATTTCCACTGCTTCGGGGGGAAGCTGGAGCCCTCTTCATTTCTAGCTGAAGCAAGGTTCTTGGAATAATTAAATGAAGACTTTAAAAACAAACTGACAGGAACTGGAGGGGAGGTGGGAGGAGATAATGGGGGGGAAAGGGGGAAGGGTTTTCAGGAACATGTGTAAAGGACACATGGACAAAACCAAAGGGGGGTAGGATCAACTGTAGGAAGTGGGGGGCAGATGGAGACAACTGTACTTGAACAATCATAAAAAATGTGGAAAAAAAAGAAAACAAAAAGACTCTCATGCTCTTGAAATCCACCCCTATCTTCGGTTTTGAATCCCTCTTCCGACTGTGCCCTCTGATACTTTCAGCCTCATCCTTCCCATGGAACTGGGGTGGGGAAGGGGAGGGAGAAGTTGTAGACTGAAATATTTGATCTTAAAAGCAATCTTTTCTTCTCAAACTTTTGAATTCTTTGCCTTCTCCCTCATGCCTAGTTCAGCAGTTCATTTACCAGAACCTGTAGATTTAATACCAAATTCTGAGGACATGACTGCGGCTGAACGACAGACCCCGAGTGCGACCAGCCTAAGGGCTGTTGGCTGTGCCGCTCAGCCTCTCGACCCTCCGAACCATGAGGGGGAATGAAAGGCCGGTCCTTTTAAGCCACTAACTTACGGAGTGGTGTGTTATATAGTAATAGATAACCAGAACATAATCCATTATACCAATATTAAGGAAATATCACTTTTAGAAAGTATAAAGGTAACACTTACCAAAATCTAGAAAGCTATATATATCCTTTGAAGCAGAAATCCTACTCCTTTAGTATTATCTGAAAAAATTATTCAACAAGCAAAAAAATTGTAAGCCTGAACATTGTTCATTGTAGCATTATTTTTTTAAACTTATAAATCATATAAGGGAGCACAAATTCATGACAGCTTTACTAAATGATGATACACCAATGCTTGGGGCTATGGATCTGCCCTCTGAAATGACACAACTGGATCCCTCTCAGCCGCTCAGCTGCTCAGCTGCTCAGCCTGGGAGCGGGGCTGCAGCCGCAGGCTCTGTGCTCTCACCTGACCTTCCCCAGCACCTGTCTCTGTAGGGCGTGGAGACCAGATGGCATCAGCCAGCAGGTGTCCCTGGAGCGGGCTCAGCCTCTGTGCACGGACACACTGTGCGTGGGAGGCCCCAGATTTGACCACCACCTTGTTTTTACTAGAAACAATATTTTCCTGAAGGGGCCGCTCTGAGGATTGCCCTGGGAGACTGCCTTTCTGGGCACAAGAAATAGTCTTGTCAGTAAAGAAGACACTGAGGTTGCTGGGTGAAGGGAGCTTTTGATCGTATCTGAAGAAGGCTTGTCTGTGTACAATTGCTGCCGGTGGAGCTCCTGCTCCTTTAAACTAAGGTTCCTGTGCCCTGTTTTTGCAACTCAGAGCTCTGTTGGGCATCGTGGTTTGTGATCACTGTCCTTAAAACCCACTTGAAAACAAGAAGCTCCTCTTGTACATGCAGCTAAAGTCCTTCCCCTAATAATTGCTAATAATAACAATAACTCTTACACAGTCCTTGTCAGTGAGCTCACAGCTAGAGGTGGTGGAAGTGGATTGAAATCCCACTCTGTCTGACGCAAGAAGCTGAGGTTGACCACCGTGCCACCAGCACTGCAGGGTACGTGCACCTGGCCGTGTTATTTCTCCTTCTCACCGTGGCCTGAAAGATACTCTGTGTCTCCATTTTCCAGATGAGAAATTGGGCTACAAGGCTACAAATGATGGGCTCAGAATTCGAAACCCATATCTGTCTGATTCCCATGCCAACTCTCTCCCATTGCCCTTCACGGCCCTTCTGGCAAAGTCAGCATCAACATGGAGTCAGGAATCCCTCCTACATGAGTCAGAAGTGAGGTCATTTCGGGGACAGACGTGGAATGTTACAGCTGGGTGAAATGTTTCAATTGCAGGTTTTCCAATGCCAGGGTCTGTGGACAACCAGCTGGCTTGGGGTGGGTAGTCTATGAGCCTTGGATTTGGGAGTGCTCTATGACCCCCTAGATTTGTCTACAGAAGAAGAAACTGAAGCCCGGAAGGTGACTTGACCTGCCCATGGTCACAGAACCAGGTGGTGAGGGACTGAAGCCCTCAGACACGCCTCTCCTCTTAGCAAAATGAATCGTTCTCCCCGGGAGCCTGGAGAACTGGCTCTGACTGCTCCTCTGCTTCCACATCTGGCGGGCAGGCCTGCGTTTGTCACAACCTTGGCACCGATG
The DNA here is from genome assembly GCF_022682495.2 of Desmodus rotundus. Taxonomy (NCBI): domain Eukaryota; kingdom Metazoa; phylum Chordata; class Mammalia; order Chiroptera; family Phyllostomidae; genus Desmodus; species Desmodus rotundus. The sequence continues at coordinate 108,293,442 of NC_071389.1, read as the reverse complement.
CACGTGCTCTGGCTTCGGGAACAGGAAGGCGGGCACAGGCTCCTGACACCTGTGCTTTCTTGCGGGTTCATCCATCCTGGAAACAGAGAGCTGAATGGTTTTGTGTGAATGAGGAGGGCTGCAGGGCTAAAAGGGCCAAGGTCTAGAAGCCTGTTCATAAGTTGGAACATTCTCCTTGTATGAAAACAGGCCTTATAGGTGTATTTACTCCTAATTCTGTAACTGCCTCACTGCCAGTGAAGACATCTAGGGACAGAACAGCTATCAGGACCCCACACACCTGAGCTGGTGAGGTAAGGAGCACAGAGGAGGGAAAGGTCAGGTTTCCCTGGGGAAGGAGGTGTCTTCCTCCTGGAACTGGAGCCAAGAAGGCCTGGGGACACGTGGGGAGCCACATCTGCCACATGCACACCATGTGTGGGGGCCTGCCCACAACTGGCACGATTTAGTCACTTTTGTATTTAAACAACCAAAGCCAAACACTGTAGAAGGGGCTTGCCCCAGGCGGTGCAGGGGGATGGCAGCCACAACGTTTAGCTTTTGTCCTCAAGGATCTGTGGTGGTGGGCGTGGGCCAGCCGATTTGACATGGAGACAGCCAGCTGCTGAGCGGCTGAGGGCTCAAATCCCACTTGTCTACGGGCTTCACGGCACAGGCAGCCCCGCGGCGGGCTGGCACAGGAGCCCGCTGCAGCCTTCCTCGGGACTCACACCAGTCAGGCATCCCGGCAAATGGAGCGCATTCCCCTAGTCATTTTAAGTGGAGCTATTTCCATCGAGTGGGATTAATGGAGTGGCATCTCTCACCTGGACTACTGCTCCCTGTCTGCCATCTTTCTAACCTGTTCCCCACCTGGCAGCTAGAATGTGCATGTGCGTGTGTGTGTAAAATACACCTAACCTACCATTCATCATCTTAACTGCTTTAAGTGTCCAGTTCAGAGGCATTAAGCACATTCGCACTGCTGTGCACCCATCGCCGGCCTCCATCCACAGCACTTGTTCATCTTCTCCAGCGGAAACTCTGACTTCATTACATGGCAACTCCCCATTCCCTCCCCGCCCAGCCCCTGGCAGCCACCTTCCTACTTCCTGTCTCTGTGAACCTACTGCGCTGGGTTCCTCACGTAAGTGGGATCGGCCAGTGTTTGTCTTTTTGTGTCTGGCTTGTTTTGTGCAACGTAATGCCCTTGAGGTTCACCCACGCTATAGCATGTGTCAGAATTTCCTTCCTTTGTACGGTGAATCACATTCCATGGTGTGTATTGACCACATCTTGTTTATCTGTTCATGCATCTGTGCACATTTGGGTTGTTTTGGAATGTTCTTTATACAAATGCTAATGTGATTACATCCCTGCAGTGGGATATGCCCCACATCTTTAGCCCGCTGGTCAGGCTGTGCCTCCTTTCCATGCTTGGTCACTGCCCTCTGTGCCTGGGGCATCACCCTCATTCCTCCAGGTGCCAATTAAGTGTTGGCCTGGGAAGCCCTTTCCCACCCATCACCTGGGTAACTCACCCTTCAAGTCTCTGTTTCCGTGTCACCGCTTCCAGGGTCCCATCCAAATAAGGAGGGCAGGTCAGCCTCTCTCAGGGCTCCCTCCTCTTTCTTCCTAGCATCACTCACATCTGTCACTATGCATCCGGTACTGTGTGTGAGACCTGCTTCTGCCACTAAGCTCCATGCCTAGGGTTTTGTCCACTCTGTGTTCCTAGCACTTAACAGAGTGCCTGGGCAGACACTACGTGCTCAGCAAATACTCATGTAATAAAATAACGAGTGTTAGAAGCAGCACAGGGATGGAAGCAGGTGACTCAGATTTGAACCTTAGCTCCAAGGACCTTGAGTGAGGCTCTGGGCTTTGCTGAGTTTTAGTTTCCTCACCTGCATCAGGGACAATTGTATCAATCTTGCAGGTTTGTTGGGAGAAGGAGGGGACTCGAGCACCAGCATGGTGCCTCACACATAGTTGGTGCTCAGCAATGCCACTGCTCTTCTCTCTTAGCACCAATCCAGTCTGATGAGGGCTAAGGCTCTGAATGTGTTCGTTCCCATAAGTGCTCTGAATTGTACTGCTCACATGTGAGGGGGCATGTGCCCTGGAGAGAAGGAAGATGGGAAGGATATGAGGCTCTGGGCACCTCATGAGGCCCAGAAACCCTCTTTGCAAGTCCTGAACCTCCTACCTTGTCTCCATCAGCACTTCTACTGCCTAACCTTATTCTGAGCCATTGACACTGGTGTCAGTGCAGATGGGGTGAAGATGCAGAGGGTGGAGGGGGCAGCTGGAAATCCTTCCCAGAATTCAGTACCTTGGCCACTGAACTCTCCCATCAAGGGGAAGACTCAATATGATTGTGTAAAATAACCAGTGGTCGGGGACGCCCTTTTCTTTTGTCCCTGCGCTGTTTCAACAGGCTGGGCTGGGGCCCGCAGCCTTAGCCCGCTCAGAGAGCATTCCCCTGGGGCGCTCCTGGGCATCACCAGAGCAAACATTAGTGCAAACACACAGTCAATGGCAGAGTGATTGTTCCATTGGAAATGCTGGAACGGAGCCCAGCAAGCATCGGCCAGGTGAGAGAAAAACTATAAACTTGTTTTTCTAGATTCAGACACTTCTTTTCAGATTCAGCCGGAAAATGGCCCTTCCATTATGCGGGACACCTCCCCCAGGGTTTCCTCTTCAAGCATCAGCTGGGTCAGGTTCCATCTATGCAAATCATTTTCAGCATTTATTCTGCTTTTCATTAACATAATGTCTCATGGGCCTTCACCCAGCCTCTCTCTGAAACATTTCACAGGCAGGAGAAAGAAGCTCACTGGGGGATGGGAAACGCCTGCCTCTTTGTGAAAGAGGAAGAGTTTTATTCTCCTCTCCTCTGGCTGCGGTACCATTGTATGCAATATCCACATCTCAGAAGCTTTATTTTTCAATTAAGAACAAAGTAAAGCTGAGATTAACTCCTCCTGGATTAAGAAGCCCCAGAATTTCAAGGGAGTTCTGAATTCCCCCTGTAGCACCCTCTCCACAGTGCTATTGCTGTTATCTAGGACAAGGCCCATTGCCCCTGAATGCCACTTCTTTAGTTTGTCACTCCATTTGCATACACACATGGACCACCCTTGGACTCTGTGTGGGGTACTATCAGCCAGCCTGTTTCCCAATCCACTCTTTCTGCGTGTCAACACCATCCCAGCCCTTGGCAGTGTGAACCCTGAAAGAAAAAAGAGACACCTACTAAGAAGGGCTCTTGGTGACTGACTGGACTCAAATTTAAACAAACAGAGGCCGCCAAACAAACAAACAAAAGAAAACCAGAGGTTACCAGCCATTTCTGCACAGGCGCCTCTCACTTAAACCATACTTCACCGAGAAGCCAGCACTCAACCACGGGCCTCTGCACTGAACTGCACATCTGCATGGTGTTCCTGCCATCTGAGCCAGCCCTTTCAAAGGAGTTCCTGGAATCCTATTACAACCAATAGGACTGAAACTTTCCCCATCCAATCAGAGCTGTGCAGTGCCAACCAATCAGAGTAGCTCTATTCTGACCAGTCAGGACAGTGCCTTTTGGACCAATCAAACTGTAAAAATTTGGAGTCCTTATTTGCATGAAGATAAACCAATCAGGGACCAAGAGTGCGGACTCCTGTCCATATAAGCCAGCTCCCCTGTGGCTCCAGAGCACACTTTTCTTTATGTTGAGGATGGAGGACTTTGTCCTTGGCTGGGCTGAAACACTGAGGATGTCTCAGGGGAGCAGAGTGGAGTAGACTGCTGAGGAGCAGAGCAGAACTGTGTAGCTGCAGAGGGCCTTAATCCCAGGGCCTCCTGGCCAAAGAGCTGTCATGGCCATGCTGTTTTCACAGCTGTGCTGCTCCACAACTGAGTTGTTTTGTAGTGGATAAAGTTTCCTTCTTCACTTCAAATTGGAGATTCCTGTTGGCGTTGAACTGATGCCAAACACCTTTGGAACATGCAGGAGGGCACTCTACCAACACTTGGGAAGTTGAATTAATGTGTTGTGGGTGGGAGGTGGGATTCTGGCTTTGAGGTGCACTTGTGTCTGAAGTGGTAAAACCATGTGTATAAAACCACGTAATAGAATATAATCTCAGGAACATACAAACGCGCAAGAGAAAAAGAAAAGACCGCACATTCTCACCATAGCGTTCAAACAGATTATCTCTGGGTAGTGGGAATTATAATTGTTTTTTAGTTTTTATGTTTTTTCAAAACATCTATAGGAGCCTATATTAGTTTTTTAATTAGAAAAAACAAACATTTTATTTTCTTACAAAAGTACCCTTGAAACTGATTAATTCTTAACTATTCATTGGGCAACAATTTCAGAAGAATTAATGAATAGCCAGCTCAGAGCGAGGCCTTGGAGAGAAAGGGCCACGGTGCCTCAGGATGGTATCGCCAACATCATAGGTCTCCTGCTGATGGTTTTCTGAGCCTTTATGCACAGACTTCTACCACCCCCAAGGTCTGACACTGAGAACTCTGGGCAGCGCAGCAGCTAGAAAACCTCCATTCCTAAGCTTTAAGGTGGCAATCAAACCTGTATTATCAGTCAAGATTCAATCAGGAAAATGGAAACATCTCTAAGTATTGAAAACGCAGGAAACTGGTTTCACTGGTGTGAGGCCAAGACGGGATAGTGAAGCTACAGAGAGAGTAGCCCTAGCAGGAAGCCACCAGAACCTCTAGGCCGGCAGCAGGGACAGAGGGAGTGGACAGTGGGTGACCCTGTGGGACCTGGGCCTTCCTGGTGAACCCAGAGCTTTGGAGGAGTGTGGAGGACAGGGGAGGAAAGGCCTGGCTTCTTCCTTCCTCCATCTAGTCTTCCACCAGCACTTCCTGTGCCAGACCTTGCTGGAAGCCACTGAGCTGGAAGCCCGTGGTGATGTGAGGGCACAGAGGCTGCAGCCTAGCACACCCCCTCCCTCCCCTCTTCCCCACAGGCTAGCAGGACATACTTGAAGCATCCAGGTAGTTTTTTCCTAGTCTACAAACCTGCCTAGTTGCAAAATGGAAACATTAGGATAGTTTAATTGGAACTCCTGGATATGTTTATACATGAGGACGCTGTGGTTTTAGGATTCGAGTCACGCTCGGCCCTGCTTCCAAGTTCCACCCACGGAGAATGGCCGTGGGGCTGAGGATCAGAGGGTGAGCTTAATGACAGTGGAGCTGGCTTGAAAATCAGTCCTCGCCTGGACAAAATGTGGGCTTTCTCCTCCCTTTCCCCAAATCCCAAACCCAATGTCCCAACTAAGGAGCAGGGAATGGCAGGCCTCCAACTCGGAAGGGAGTGCGTGAGGGCAGGAAACCAACGCAGAAAGGATACTTCTCCCTCACTCCAGGCAAACAGATGCAAGGGAGGAAGGTTGGAGCCTGGTTTTGCTCAGCAGAACAGGGACCTTACCCCTACTGTTGATAAGGTCTCACCAATCTGGTTTCTACTTGTCCTTTGTGGGAGGGAAAACAAGGGTGGCACGTAGATCTTACCTTATGAGCCAGGGCAGGAATTAAAGAGAAGAAAGAGAAGGGAGGCCTCTTCCACATCCACCCCAAATTGTGCAGCCCTAGACTTGGAGTTGAAGCCACAGGTGAAAAGAAAGGCAAGGTATCTATTATACAGTATCTATTTTCTTGAGTACCTCGAATGAGAGAACATAAAATCACCCATATCTCTGCAACTGAGATATAACCCCTAATTAACCTCTTGTTTACATTTATTTCCAGCTCCTCATATGACCTTATTTTTGATAAATAGTGTTTTTTAAAACTCACACTATATCATAAATATTTTTACTCTTTTTTTAAAGGATTTTATTTATTTATTTTTAGAGAGAGTGGAAGGGAGGAAGAAGAAGAGGGAGGAGAAAAACCCATGGGAGAGATAAACATCAATCAGTTGCCTCTCATATGCCCCCAACCAGGGACCTAACTCACAACTAGGCACGTGCCCTGACCTGGAATCGAACTGGTGACTTTTCGCTTTGCAAGATGATGCCCAACCAACTGAGCCACACTGGTCAGGGCAATATTGTCACTTTTTAAGTGTTCCTTTAAAACCTTATATTAATAGGTTTATAGCAGTTCATTTAATGGTTGTTCAAAAATGTAGATGAAATTTTGTTTTTCTATCCTGTAAAAATATGGTCACACCTCTTCTATTTTTTTTTGATTAACTGCCAAAGCACCATAAGCCCTTTGAGCAGAAAGTCCATTTCGTCCCTTCAAGATTCCCCGCCTGCCCAACTTTCACTCAAGTTCTCCAAGAATCCTCAATCCTTTTTCATCCCTAAAGAACTCCATATACCAAGCAAACAAAACTGGAGACCCAGCGGTCTGGCACTGCAGTTTCCTCAGTTGGCCACAAGGTGTCACTGTTGAAGAGTTGTCCTGTTCACTCCACCAGGCGGTAACTGTCCATCCACCCAAGGAGGTCCTTGCTGGCCCAGCAACCTTGTAGCTTACCTTTCCACTCCCAGGCACTTCTAAGATCAGCCACACACTGTTCCAAAATCAATTCCACTACCAATTCTGAGGCCCCTACTATGAACTTGCAACATGAACCCTGACTCTCCTTTCCTCAGAATAACTTTATTTCAGGTTCTTGCTCATTTCCTTGCCACTAGATTTGAGCTCCCCTTTTGTACCTGATACACCTTTCTAAATTCAAATTGGGGGGGGCAGTGGATGGACGGTTGACCCTGTGTTTCATAGGCACACCAGTCTACTTCCTCCCCAGTAACCCTGCAAATCAAGAACGATGTTAGCTTTTGCTAAACCGTTCAGGAAAACAACATGATTTATGTCTTCTTTTCTTCGGGAAAGTGGATGCCTCCCTGCCCCATGTATGTAGGAGACCACTGACACTTTTTTCTCCAGATTGGTGATCTGCTTCAGCATGATTTTCTATACCTGTCTTGAAATGTCTTACTAAGTTCAAATCTCACCTCCAAGCCACTCTGTGACCTAATTGTTGCCCGATTGCTGGACTTTAGGTTGTTGACATCTTTTAAATACTATAGTAAGTAATGTTGACTTAGGTTAAAAGATGGAAAATTGCCATGTGTTTATCTCTACTCTCTCCAGATGTGTTATTGAAAAAAAAACAGTAAGGAAGAATGTAGATACTGGGGAAACATACCATCCGCAGAGAAGAAATGTTGAGACATTCTGATGTGATGATAACAATGGCAATGGCTTTCCTACGATCCCAGCACGGTGCAATGCTTTCCCACGCATCATGCCATGTAGTACGGTGCACGCAGCCACCTTGTGAGATGGACGGGGAAGCCGTGAAATGCAGGGGTGATGGGAAGGTCAAGCTGCACTTAGCCTCCTGTTCCACACAGGGAGAGAGGAGGAGGCTCTGCTGATCAGTCACTGATGCATTTCCCCAGCCGAATCTAACTAAGCTCAGGCTGGTCCCTGGACAGTGGTGAGGGTGAGATGAAGGGTTGAAGGGCACCACTTGCAAGCAAGGCAGCCTTCTGCCGTGGGCGATGCACTCAGAGGCAGAGTCAGGGAGCTGTGGAGGCCCCCACAGAAACCGACCTCAGTTCCTCAAACCTCGAGGGTTCAGCCTCCCCAGGGCTGCTTCTGGAGGGAGCTGAGGGGGAAAGGGGCTGCAGACCCTGCCCCATCCAGCCCAGACTGCAGCAGGGCAGGGGCTGGGCAAGGGAGCTGGCTGGGAAGAGCCTTGCTGTGCTGTTTGCTGGGGTTCTCACTTGGGTGACTTCCAGAGCCCACTCCACCCTCCAACAGCACCGGGACCTACTAACATGCCGTTTTCCTTGCCCATGTCAGGGGAACTCCTCTGGAGTAGGCTTTTCTTTTCTCCATCTAAAATGGAACAAAGACAGTTAGTGTCTCTTCTGTCTTTGAACGCCTGCCCATAGAAAGTGCTCAGTAAGGAGAATTGTGCTGCTGTTATCTACTAAATTATTTCATATACTTGGGTCTGTCTTTAGTCTTTCTAGTCTCTTTTATTCTTTTATCATACTACTTGATGTAGTTAATCTTACATTTTATGAGAAAAATCAGCATCAATTTTTAAAAATGACTTTCCTATAAATGCTGAATGGTGGCTTATTTGAATAAAGTTGTAAATAGCATCGTTGCTTCAGTATTTGTCAAGGTAGAAAATCCGGCTCACGTGGAAGCCACACCCACTTCCCTTTGTGCTCCTAACTCATACCAACAATAGACAAAACACCTTTTAACAACAGTTGAAATGCATAACCATCTCAAAATCAAGGTAAACATGTTCTCAAACTGGAACTGGATACAAACATGAAGATATTATCATATGAAACCACAGGTCTCCAGGGCTCTGGGTACAGAAACAGGCAAAATTGGCCACGGGACTGCCCAGTAGCACCACTGCGGTCAGTCACATCTCTCTCTGTGTAAGTAGCCTCCCCTGCGGGAGCGCTCCCACGGGGCCAGGAGGCCACAGCCTCCAGAAGAGGGCGGGATCTGGAGCCAGGTTTGCTAATAAAGCAGCTGACAGGACTGAGCAGAGGTTTAGAATGCTGTTCGGGACTGTGGTTGGCATTGGGCTGCCTGTCTGCCGGAGTAAACATTTGTCATTCGTGGCTGCTTAGTATTTTGACCACCTTCCTCACATGGTGAGAATTCTCTATATCGTGTTGCTTTTCCAAACTGGAAGCCAGAAAATCCACTTTCCTGGGATTCCTGGAAGGTAGACTCCAGGCACACACATCCTCATCTCTAACAGGCGGATGGGCTCCCATGAAGGCTTGCCCTTGATAGTGAGCAAAATGCTACGTCCCCCAAAATCTGTAGGTTGAAACCCTAAGCCCTAATGTGACTTGTTGGGAAATAGGGACTTCAGGGAGCTAATTAAGGTTAAATAAGGTCATATGGTGGGATCTCAATCCAATAGGACTGGTGTCCTTGTAAGGAGAGGAAGAGACACCGGAGACGTCTGCGCACAGGGCAAAGGCCATCTGCAGGTCATGGGTGGAGGCCCCAGGAGAAACCAGCCCTGCTGACCCCCTGACCTTAGATGCCCAACCTCAGAACTGCGAGAAACACATTTCTGTTGATCAGGCCCTGGTCTGAGTTGGTATTTTGTATGACAGCCCGCGCTGACAAACACCCAAGGTGAGGCAGTGTCCCCCGTGCTGGCAGGGGCATCTGTTCCTTTGGGAGGTGGCAGTGGGGAGGCTCTGGGACCCAGTTGTGAAGGTCATCCGGGAAGCAGTGGAGGTGGTGGCGTGGTGGGGCCACGCCTGGGAGGCCGCAGGGCACGGTTCCTGGTTGTCTGGCACCGGAGCCGGAGCCCAGCCCTGCAGAAACCCTTGGGTTACCCAGCACCTTAAATAAACGTCTTTTCTGTTTGAACACGTTATTTGCCACTGACAACCCTAACCAATACAGTGGTTTTTCTGGAGAAGGCAGCATTGAAGAAAACCTGGCTACAGGGACTCAAACACGGGAAGCGTTTGTCAGGTACCAGGCAGGCTTGAGGTGGGCAGTCCCGGGCGGGCACGGCGGCGTTGTGGCCACCTCGCCCTGCGCTGTTGTCCTGAGTGTGTGGCTTTGTTCTCGATGTCATCAGGTGCCTTCTGCCTCTTCGACGTCAGGGGTCAGCGAACTTTTCCTAGAGGGGCCAGAGAGCGGCACGCAGGCGGTAGGTCCTTGTCCCAGCCGCTCCAGTCGGCCACCTCCGCACAGAAGCAGACACACACACGTGTAAACAAACGGGCACAGCTGTGCTCCAGTAAAACTTCACTTACAACACCAGGCAGCAGGTGGCATCTGGCCCACAGGCCACCGTTCGCCCACCCCCTGTGCTACACCCACACTTCAGAGAGGAGGAGGAAGGGCAAGAGCCCGCACCGGGTGATGTGGGCTTTTGGCTCATCGGCCAGAGCTGGGCCATGACACTCCCCCTGGTCTCAGAGGCAGGTGGATGATGGGGCATTTTTAGCATTTACAGCCTTCAGAGCATGGCTTACCAAACGTTCTTATGCGTTGTTACACAGAGAAAATGATACCATCTGTGTAGCATACAGGGGTGCACGATCGATGCTACTTACTGCAAAACAATGGGCCCAGGGGCAGCAGCTGCCCCAAGACCCGCCCGGCTGCCTCAGGGCTGGCTGGAGCAGCCTCACGGGCACACCTGTGGCCCATTGGTATACAGTGGTCGCGACGCTCCGCTCTGGAGAAATACGGGCAAGAAGGCTGCAGGACCCAGCAGACCCCCCCGCCCCATGCACACAGACTCCGGGGCTGTATCTACAATAATTTGCAAGATGAAACTGCCAACCAGAATAGGAAACCTGGTTTTAAGCAAATACATATTTTAAATTTTGATTGGAGATATCTTCACAAATAGGACAACCTTAAAATCTTTCATAACATGGTGTGATGCTTATTCTGGTACTTACCAGGAAGTGGAGCTGACACTTCAAATTGCAGTTTATTCACCAGAAATAAGGACTTCTTTTGCATCCCACGAGTGGTTGTGACCTGGTGACAAGACACCGCAGCACTGGCCCAAACCACAAAGCTCCATATTTTTGGACCATTGTGGATATTTTCAAAATATCTCCAAACCTTAAAAGTCTTCCCTCTGCCCACGCCCAGCTCCAGTTTTCTGAGGTCCCTTTAGGTCCTCTTCGCCCTCTTGGACTCAAGCCCTTGGCGCTGTTTGTCCTTGGGCTTCCCCCTTGTAAGCAGACACAGCATGGCGGCCCAGAGCTGCCTTTGTGTGGCTGGAGCACAGGCGGCAAACACCAGGCCGCGGGCCGAATCAGGCGCTCCGCCTTGTTTTATCTGGCCCGGCACCTGTTTCTACCCGGCGGCAGCGCCGAGCTCTCACTTAACTGTAAAGAGTTAAGGAGTGGTTACATTTACACAGTCCTAAAATTACATCTGGCCCTTTGAAGGCGACCCTGAGACTGATGTGGCCCCCAGTGAAAATGAGTTTGACACCCCTGAGCTAGAGGGACTTCCTGACGCACCTGTGAACGATTCCCTGTGCCTGGCTCGTATTTGCCGTTGGCCGCAGATGATAGAGTATTTGCTAAATGGTTCTTAAGCCAGAAAGATGAGTATTGTTTACTTAACAAGAAGTTGGGAGGTGGGCAGCATGGGGGCTGGTTTGGCAACACAAGGATGTCGCCGAGGACCAGACTCTTTCCTGCCATCCTCAGTGGGACAGACGCGTTTTTCCGTGTCGACACGGCACTGGCTTCTCATTACGACATCCAAAGCATGAAGGAGGAGGGGTCAGAGGTTTCCTCTCCCTCCCACTGTGTTTCCCCGTCGCACAGACACATTCGGGCCACAGGCACAACCTTGGATTAAACAATGGCAGGGAGGACAGTGGTTCTTAGACGGATCACGGTTCACCCCCATGACTGAGCACGCCATTGACCAGACAAAGTGGGGTTCCATGGGTGAGAAAAGGAGGGATGGTTCCTGGTTAGGTAACCAACAGCGTCTGTCCTCCCCCCTTCAGCGTTGTGAGTCGCCTTCCTTAATGCCTTTTCCTTACAGGTGGACCGCGCTTCCTGGGGGCAGTAGAGGCCCTGCCTTCTGTGTCCTTACTGTCCCCTCTCGGAAGCCACTAGAGAAGCCTGCCCAAAGGGAAACTAAGTAGAAGTTTTTAAAAATGTGTGTCCAGCCCTGGCTGGTGTGACTCAGTAGACTGAGCGCTGGCCTACGAACTGAAGGGCTGCAGGTTCGGTTCCCAGTCAGGGCACGACGGGCCTGGGTTGTGGGCCACATCCCCAGCTGGGGGCGTGTGGGAGGCAACAGATTGATGTATCTCTCACACGTCGATGTTTCTCTCCCTTGTTCTCTCTCCTTTCCCCTCTCTCTAAAAAAATAAATTTAAAAAACCTTTAAAAATAAATAATTAAAATATGTGTTCATTTTGAATACTATCTAGCAATAAAAAAGTTACAGATATTGTAAGAACACGAATGAATGCCACAGATAATCGATAATGTTGCACTGAGTGAAAGAACCCAGACCCCAAAGGCACACCCTGCGTTAGCCCACTTACAGGGAGATCCAGAACAAGGGAAGAAATCTGATGGTGAAAAAGGTCAGAACAACGGTTACCACCGAGGAGTGTGGGGACCCCTGAGAGGGGGGAAGGGAAATATCCTATTTCGTGGTCAGTTGTGGGTTACAAGGGCCCATGATTTGTCCAAAGTGTACTAGAAGCGGCGCTCATTCCAGCGAGTGCGCGTTTGACCTGAGTAACTGCGTGGGGAGAGTCACGTCAGAGACGACACAGGAACGGCAGCGTCCTGCTCATTGCAGGAGCCGGGTGAGGGAGCATGAGGTTCAGTATCTTTATTCTGTTTATTTTACGTATTGGGGTTTTTTAGATTAAAAATGTTAAGTATTTTCTCTTATCTCCATTCCAACTTGACCTTTAGTTTGCATCTCCTCTTTCCGAGCCTTTTCTCCAGAAAAGAGCCTGGTCGGCCCCCCTCGCTGCCTCTGGCATCACGGGAAGGAGCCTATGGTTCTAACCGCGAGCATCGAGCATTGGGTGGCTGGGCAGCGGCCCGGGACAGGCTCCGCCTCCGCCAGTCCGTGGACCCCGTCTTTGCAACTTGTATGCTTGGGCGCCTTGAAGCGAAGATGGCCACTTGCCTGTGTGCCCAGCCCCTAGAACAAAGCTCTGCTGAGAGTGGGTGCTCACCAAACGTTTGGTGAGTGAACAAATTAACGGGAGAGTTAACCCAGTAAATTGTTGTCACAATAGACTGTGAACTGTTTAAATAAATAAGTGTACTGTAGGCAGAACCCAATTTATAGATGGATTCTACTCCAGATTTGCTACCTGGACTTTTTTTTTTTTTGAGGTGTAATCGACATGGAACATTCTATTGGTTTCAGGTGTACAAGGTGATGATTTGATATTTGTATACACTGCACAGTGATCACCACAAGAAGCGTAGTTACCACCTGCTGCCATGCAAAGTGACAGATTTTTTTTGCATTTCGAGATGAACTTCTCTTGAGTGGTGAAGTTTTCAGACCAGCCTCAAGGCTGGTGGCCTGTGTCCAATCATAGCGCACAGCACTGTTGCCATGAAAGATGCTTCTTTGGTGCCCTGTACTTCTCAGCTCTAAGGGTGGCTCCAGAATGTCTACCCAGAAAAGGGCTTGGAAGTGTTATTTAGAAGCAGTACTGGTTTTTACTGAGATCGCAATCTAAGTAGCTCATGATGAGCGTCGAATGAACACACTGATGTCTGAGAGCAAGGCGGCCAAGTGTGGTGCGCATGCGGGTCTGCAGGTGCCTCTAGGCCCAGCAGGACACCCCCAGCCATGGCTGCCTGGGTGGGACATCGTGTCGGAGCAATGGAGGCTTGTCCCAAGGGTAGTAAAAGAAAGCTCTCAAAAGTGGACGGAGGGCCTATTGCCAGCTGAATGTTCACCACGTGCTTGCTGTGTCCCAGAGGCTTGATGTACATCATCTCATTTTACTCTCACAAATTTTGTGAGTGAGAATGACACAAGTATTTCCTTTTACAGAGGGGGAGACAGAGGTTTGCAAAGTGGTTCTGCTCGGAGATATACAATGCGCTCACTCCCTGAAGACACCTAATACCCAGTGGCTCGGGCCCTCAGCACGGTTGACCTAGCAGAGTCCCTCCTGTGCCCAGGCTCAGTTACTGCCGCACTGCAGTTACTGCTGCGGGTGCCAAAAACCCTGCCCCACAGCCCGTCAGAGGCAAGCAAGTCCAGCTCTGAGAGTGCCTTCCACACCTGTGATGGGCCAGGCATGGCTTTGTCACTGTCCACTCGTGGAGGGAGACCCAGTGGATTCATGGCCTATGGCTGCTGTGACAAATTAACACAAACCAACTGTTTTGTTCACTCACCAAACTAAACAATACTTTTTTTTTTTCTGTGACAATTCTAGAGGCCAGAACCCATAAATCTGTTTCCCTGGGCTAAAATCAAGGTGCTCGGCTACCTTCTTTCTGGAGGCTCTGGGGGAACATCCATTTCCTTGCCTCTCCAGTTCCTGGGGATTCCTTCCTCCCATCATCCCACCCCCTGCCCCACTGTAGCATCTCCCACTGCTGATTGTGACCTTCCTGCCTCCCTTATAGGACACTTGTGATTACACGTGGGCCTGGTGGGGTCATTCAGGGTGACCTTCTCATCTCACGGTCTTCACGTCAGTCACGCCTGCAAAGCCCCTTTTGCCATGTAAGGTGACCTTTGCAGGTTTCAGGGATTAGGCAGCAGACACCTCGGGGGCCATTATCCAGCTGACCCCACCCAGGGTCCTACCCAAGCTTCCAGGGCCCAGGATGAGTGTCAACAGGCCAGGTAGATAATTCACTTGGAAATGTAAACTTCAAATATCATTTGTAAAACCATAGAAGAGACAAACCATCGCTCTGCCACTTCATCAAATCAACCTTTGGTTTTTTCCTGTTTTCCCTCCTGTTCTTGGCTCGGTGTAGACATGCTTTTACGTAATTGCAGTATGGGATGAATACAACTTTCTGTGCTGCTTTTTCCACTTAATATCAGTATTAATGGTGGTAAAGTATTTGTAACTATAACTGAGAATCTATTTTAAATCATTTTTAATTTAAGGAGCATAAGAGACTTCTTTAAAACACCAAGAACCGCTGAGATTAACAGGGTGCAACAAGAGTGCACCCCAGTGTTCTGACAGGATCTCTACCACCATTTCTCCCCTAAAGTCAGCACTGGGGCCCCAGCCCCAGCCCCCAACACCCTGCCCCCAGGACAGTGTAAGATACTCTAAATAGAAAGCTTTAGAAGTATGTCTAATTTTTCTAGAAAGGACATACAGATGGCCAATAGGCCTATGAAAAGATGCTCAACCTCACTAATCATCAGAGAGATGCAAATTAAAACCACAATGGGATACCATCTCATACTTGTCAGAATTACCATCATAAACAAATCAACAAACAACAGGTGCTGGTGAGGACGTGGAGAAAGGGGAACCTTCCTGCACTGTTGGTGGGAATGCAGACTGGGGCAGCCACTGTGGAAAACAGTGTGCAGTTTCCTCAAAACATTAAAAATGGATCTGCCTTTTGACTCAGCAATCCCACTTCTGGGAATATATCTGAAGGAACCCAGAACCCTAATTTGAAAGAATATTAGCTTCCCTATGTCCATTGCAGCATTACTTACAATCGCCAAGATATAGAAGCAGCCCAAGAGTCCATCAGTAGATGAGTGGATAAAACAGCTATGGGGCATTCACACAAGGGAATACTACTCAGCTGTAAAAAAGGAAAAAATTTTACCCTTTGCGACAGTGTGGATAGACCTGGAGAACCTAAATGAGATAAGCCAGCCAGAGAAAGACAAATACCCTATGATTAATAGTCATATGTGGAATCTAATGAACAAACTGAAGGAACAAGCAAAACAGAGACAAACTCATAGAGGGAGAGCGGGATGACAGCTAAGGGGGTGGGAAGGCTATGGGGTGGAGGGACTGAGCAAAAAGGAAAAAGGGCTCATGGACATGGACAGCAGTGTGGTGACTGCTGGGGGGAAAGGGGTGTAAGGGCACTAAATGGTGATGGAAAGAAATACAATAAAGATTAAATTTAAAAAAATGGAACTGCCTTATGACCCAGCAATTTCACTTCTGGCTATTTATTCAAAGAAATCCAAAACACTAATTCAAAAAACATACGCCCCTCCATGTTCATTGCAGTGTTATTTACAATCACCAAGGTATGGGAGCAGCCCAGGTGTCTCTCAGTAGACAATTGAATACAGAAGAAGCGGTGCACATACAAAATATTACTCAGCGAAAAAAAGAATGAAATCTTGCCATTTGTGACAGTATGAATGGACCTAAAGGATATTGTGGTAAGTGAAATAAGTTATACAGAGAAAGACAAACCCCATATGATTTCACTTATGTGTGGAATCTAAAAGACAAAATAAATGAGGAAAGAAAACAGAAAGAAGCACATAGATACAGAGAACACACTGAAGGTTCCCGGATAGGAGGGGCTCGGTGGTGTGGGCGAACAAGGTGAAAGGGATTGAGAAGTACAAGCTGCCAGTCGTGAAAACGGATGTGAAGTACAGCTTGGGGAATGCAGTCAACGACGTTGGAACAACTACGGATGGTGGCAGGTGTGTCCTAGACTTACTGGGGGTCACATCGTAAGTTATATAAATGTCCAATCACTATGCTGTACATTGAAACTAATATAACATTGTATATCACCTGTAATTGAAAATAGAGTTTTAACAAAGAAATGTGACTAACCCTTTCATGTCATTGGTAATGCTGTTGCCTTCTGCTGGATGAAAGGATATGTCGGAGCCACAGGCGTGGTGAGGGAGAGAAGAGGAAATAACTGCATTAGAGGAAACAGTGAGCAGACACTGGCCCGTGTGTGAGTAAATGTATTTCAAGCTCATTCCAGCCCAGCAGCTGAGCCTGGAGAAGGCTGCCCACTGTCTGGGCCTCTCTCGTACTTGAAGTATTTCTTGCTGAAATAGCAGCTGCATATGCCTCCCATCGAGAAGGAATCGATAGCTGGCCTGAAAAGTGCCTGAGAGTTTACTCAGTTCTTGCAACCAAAGGTTATTCTGAATCTGCCATTTTACTGCAATAGAAAAAAAAAAACCAACCCAAACCTTGGGCCTGTGGTTTCAGTAATTAGCTCAATGTGCTAATGAGAGTCTTCAGGGAGAACAGCAATAATTAGTGGGTGAATTTCTCTTTAATAAATGTATAAGCAATTTTCTAAATGCAGATGGTCGAGTCTGCCCCGATGGCTCCACCTAGAGCCACTCAACATGGTAAGTGTCTGAGGAAAGTGGTTAATTTGTAAAATGCTCCATGATCCTGATTAGAAGAGAAATAATGCCTATGTTTGCTTTCCAATGTATTATTCATCTCACAGCCTGAGAACTCCATCCCCACCCCCATAGTGTCCCAAGGCTTTTTGTTGCTCTATTGTCCTAAATGGGAAGACATCACTCTCCCTCCTGGGAGGGGTATTGGGCTTCCCCATCTGTAGTAAGCCTTCTCCTGTGGTTTCTAATCCCAAGGCCAAGGCCAGTCTTTATCGTTGTTCTCTGAAACCTTAAAGGGCCAGAAGTTAGGAAGCGGCCCACCCTTTGGAGCACTTTGAACTCTCAGGGCTAAGGCTGATCATGCTGACAGTCGGCCTCCACACTGGGGCTGTGTCAGAGGCTTCATGGTCTAGTCCCAAAAGCCCTCGGGCCCACGTGCCATTGAGACAGAGAACACTTACTAAGCTTCTCCTGGGGCAGTGCTCAAAAACACCAGGGGAATCGCGTAGGCCCTGTACACGCTCCAGTGGGTGTGCCCAATCGGAGAGTTTCGTCTCTTCAGCGATTCATTCATTTATTCAACAAGTCTTTAACTGACCACCTCCTTTCTGCCAGGCACTAGTGTTGGGAATAAAATAGTGAGAAGAGGGGATGCAGGTCCTGTCTGCATGGGGGCGCAGTGTAGTGGTGGAGAGCAAGTAAAGTGGTAACTGCCACAGTAAATCAAAGGAGTAACTGAGGTCTCCGAGGTCCAGCTGAGGCCAGGAGCAGCGAGGTACAGGGTCTGGACAGCAGAGAGATCTAACAGAGTCAGAACGCCCACGGTACAGTCTTGTCCCTGTCAGCCCCCAGCTGTGAGACTTCGGGCGAGCACACTGAGCATGCCTGCGCCCGTCTCCTCAGCTGCAGAGTTGGTTGTAAGTCAGCCTCGGGGGGCTGCCGTGGGCCGCAGTGCGTGTGCGGTGTGCAGCGTCCACGGTAACTGTCGGCTGGCCAAGGGTTCTTGGCCAGAAATTCAGTTTGTTGAGGGCGATTCAGTGTATCTGATGAACAATAACACCAATCTAAGCAGTGAAGAGGGCTTGGGTGTCTTTCATGGAAATATGGTAGCGGAATTCAAAAGTAAGGCTGGTCTCGGGCAGGAAGGTCCTGCAGGGCAGTGAGTGGTGGTCCCTGACCCCAGGCCTGACCCCAAGGCTCCGTTTTCATTTCCTGAGACAGCGAGATGGGGAGTGAATGGGATGTCAAGAGACAGTCCTGTGCTGAAAGCTATTATAAGTTCTGAAATCAGAAAGTTTTCCTAACTTTTCCCTCTCTTTCACCTCTATGCAGAACAAGCTCAATGCAGGTCACATTCACTCCTGTTTCCGAGCCCTGCTACTCAGAGGAAGACAGGGCCATATATATTTTTTCTACCCTAATTCTCACTGGAAGCATAAGAAGTGAGGATGCCTGTCCTGTGCATGTCTGTAGGAGAGTTTAAGTTCATAGTTTAGGTTTTAAAAGTGCAATCTGAGCCCATTAGAGAGAGATTGGGCTCCTGACATACACAGGAAAACAGTGCATTAGCCTATTTCCTTCCCGTAAAGACCTGTAAAAGCCAGTGTGATTTGTGCAGAGTGAGGTGGTGCAGCCAGCCAGCCATCAGCTCGGGATGCCCCAGAGGCCCCGAAATAACCAGTTGGGGGTCAAAGAAGGGCTGCGGGGGGCAGGTGGGGGAGTGAGACCCTGTGCCTGGTATGGAATGTGAACTATTTTATCTTAATATTCAGTCATCAGATAGGGTCGCCGTAATCCCCATTTTATAGATGGGGAAGCTGAGGCTCAGGCCACGTACAGAGCCAGAAGTGAAGGAGGTGGTGGAGCCCAGTTTCTGCTGACTCCCACTAGGAGTGGAGCAGCCTCAGAGAGGAAAAGCCCGGGGAGAGCACAGAGCCTCTCAAGCGGACGCGCCCAGGTTTGAATCCTTCCTCTGCACCCACTAGTAGTCTTGGGCACAGTTCTTGAACATTGTTCTTGACTTGTGTGACCTCAGTTTTGTCATGTAGGTAATTTTGCTTCACAGGGCAGTGGGGAAAATGAAAACAGAAAATGCCCCAACATGCTTATCCCAGCGCCTGTGCCTTGGCCTAACTAAAGGAAAGGAGAAAACAAACACACACGAGGACCCCAGAGCCTTCCCCAGCTGCCCTGACGGCCTCTGTGGGAAAGCTTCAGTCTGCTCAGCAGAGGTCCAGGCAGGCAGGTGGAAAACTCACGGAGTGGCAGCTTCCTGCTCATTCCCTGGACTTGTGCCTCTGGATCCCGGTCTACCTCGTCTGGGAGCAGAAGTTATGAAGCGGCCCACCCTTTAGAGCACTTTGAACTCTCAGGGCTAAGGCTGATCATGCTGATCGGCATCGTTGGGACCCTGGGTATAATGAACTCACCATATATTTTGTCCAGGAACCATGTCTTTGAAAACTACCGCTTATAATTTAACAAATTGGATGGCTCCAGTTGGTCAGCAGCCAGCTAGGAGACTTTCGAAGGAAGACCAGGAGTGCCCTGGACTGAAGTCTCTGAGCATCCCAAAAGTGGAGTGGGGACAAACCACCTCCCTGAGGGTCCTTTGCTTCCGAGTCAGTGAATACCATAGTAATACATACCATGCATTACTACAGTATTACAGACATACATAGTAATACAGACTCCGGGATTGAAATAGCTCTTCCTAAGCTGTTGAGAGCCAGTTGGTAACCACCTTGTCTCCCTTGTCCAGTCCCATGGCCCACTACGTGTTACCTCTTCCCAACCCACTGCAGTCAGAAAGCTCGCCTGGATGCTCTTTGAAAGAACACTTATTTATCAAATGCTAACTCTGTTCTAGGTGCAGTGGAAGACAGAAAGGAGGTTATACCTTCTCTGCTGACCAGAGAGTCGATGATGGCTGTTTGCACAGGAGAAAGAAGCAGGCCATTTGAGCTGGGAAGTGGGAGGACAGGAGGGAAGGAAGAAGAGAGGGGAACTGTGCTGGCTATGGTATGGATTTGAGGAGGCTGCTGAGGATCTCCTGCCTTCTTTCAGGGTCTCGGTGGCCCCAGGAGGCAGGAGGCATGCATTTTTATAGAGGAGCCCTGATTTTGCAGTCCCACCCCCCAACCGGTCTACCAATAAGTGTGGTTTGCAGCTGGTGGATGTAGGGGAGCAGGAGACACCCACAGGAAGAGGAGTGGGGACCACACATGCATGCGCACACACCACATGGTTGCCTGCACTGGTGCAGAGGGGCAAAGCGGCCCTGTGGGAAGGACACAGGTGAGGGGCCTAAGACACCAGCAATGGGTTCTCACCTCTACCATTGGCCTCTACTCCTCTGCTGGCCATGGAAAGAGTTCATCTTGAAGGTCCCTTCTGGCTGATTGCATATTCTGTGTACCTTGCAGATACCACATTCTGCAGCTGGTGCAAATCGAGAGTCACTGTGGTGTGGGTCAGAAGATGCCTGCAGCGTCGCTACGCATCCTGCATCCATTCCCACTTGAGTTCTCTTTTTTGCCTCTTTTTAGTAGTTTTGTTGTTGCCTGAACTTCTTAAGGCTCTGAGTTCTTTAGAGATCCAACAGATGTGCTGGTGTCTCCTAACTGCAGAGAATCTGGGGGCTTCCTGAGGTAGAACTGAAGCCAGCACCTAGAGGGGAAAGGGTAGGGCTGGCCACGGGCAGTCTCTGGGTGGTGTCCTCACAGGCCCCGTGTTGGACTGCAACATGGCCTTGGAGCCCTGTGCGCTACCTTGTGAGGGCTTGTGAAACACACACCTGATTAGTCACTCAACATATGCAGCTTCTGACCAGGCTGCTGCTTGAGGCAATGTTTTCAACTTACCTCCTGTCATGAGGAGCTCTAGGGAGCACAGTGTGCGACTCTTTCTTCTTAATAAGTCACTCACTGCATTGTGAGGGACAATTATGTCATTGATATCTGGTTTAGGAAAAGTAGATGACCTCTGCTATGGACAGTCTCTGAGTAATTTGGTCCTCAAACAGTGACCCAGGAGCAATCAATGGCACCCCTGTTGGGGAGGTGGGGCTTTTCCTGGGGTGGCTTTGAGCAACACAGCAGTCATGGGCCCATGTGGTGGACGGATTTTCCGGTTCATACCCAGAAGGTAATCTGAGCACCTCTCGAGGGCACTTCTCTAAGCTCAGTGGTGCTGAAGAAGACTCCCCCAGCATGGTGCCCCCGGAGGAACCAGCATGCTCCAACACCGTCCAGCAAACTTGGTGATCGTCCAGCAAATTTGAGGCTGTTCTCTGCAGAAGCTTTTTACCTGTGGGGTTTATTATCCTGTTTGGAGCTCCTTTAAATTAAGACAATCCATGCCAGCATGGTACTCTCATTGTTGCCTCTGGTCTGTTTACTCCCAGCTCTCTTTAGGGAGGAAAACGCTGTAAACTGCATCCTAATGGCCCAATTAGTCCTAATGCTGCGTAGTGTTGACTGTCTAGTTACCACCATACTGTGTACAGAACTAATTGTGGTGAAAGCAAATGAATGGTCAGGAAACAAACAGGCTACTAGAAAATAATTACTTGGAGTGTCTCTCTTTAGTACCTGTGCAGCGGATTTCATTATAGTCAACAGCCTCTAAGCTGCTCGAAATAGTGGTATTTATCATTTTCATAGAAACTTGATAATGACATTAATTTATCTTAATGGCCTGTTCTATTGTTATAAATAGTAAAATTAGCTTAAATTGTCTTGCTTTTGCTGGTTTTGGATGGCTGCAGAGGGCCTGCAGCAGCAGACGAGTAGATAATTTGGTGTGCTTGACAGATTTCCAATAATTTGTGATGTGGAGCATGAGTAATGCTAGTACCATTAATGTTCATTTTCCTCTAAATTCATTACTGCCCTTTTCCCTTTTATCCTTTTTACTGTCTGGGCCATTTTTCTCTGTTTCAAGTGGAGCCACAGAACCTATTCATATTCAGCTGGCTGTTAACATTCTGCACATAGCAAACCTTCCGCAGGAACAACTCCCTGTGAAATGACGAGCCTGGTCGCGGTTTAGGACGGAACAGCAGGAAAAATGGGGGCCTTCCTGGTATCAGGGCCTGGGTATAATTACGTCAAACATAATTTTAAAGAAATTTAAATGTTTTTCATTTTGTGGCAAAGGTAAAACATCCTCAAGGCAGAGTCAAAGAAGGCGCAAATGCATCGGTAACACTCACGCCTCCCTTTGCATGTTGCTGCTGCTTCAACACCACGCGGCATTTCGTCAAAGGCAAGCAGGCAACGCTTCCTGTCCATCGGATTCCAATCAGTCCCTGAGAGATGTTTTGACTAGTTTCATTTGTCTAAGTAGATGTGTTGACATAGTATCTGGAACAAATGTGAAGACTATTTGCCACCAGAAAAACTGCTCGAATTGAGTTTATTCTCTCAGTTCCAAATCTTTGTCTGCATAGATTGGAAAAGGCCACAGAATCAGTTGCTTCCATCTCTCAGCATTTTCCCAAAAGTCTTCATTTTGTTTCATGTCATGATATGAAGGCGACTGAGCACTAAATAGGCTGATTGGACCTTTTTGTCATTTCAAGAATGTGCACGTTTGGCTAACAAACAGCAAAAACAACCGGTGCAGCCCTTGTCCTGGACAAGGCAAAGGCCCCTGGGGCTCAAGCCGTTGGTTTGTCTTTCCCAACTTGGACGGAAAGGATGCGAAAGGTCAGTGCTTATAGATGCGAGTTCTTAGCCTGAGAGCCACAAGCCACCTCTCCCCCTGGTTGAAATGCCTCTCAGGGGCACAGTGAGAATATAAGCATGATTAGTGAGAAACAGGCTTTTATATTGTAAACTGTGTCTTTTTGAAAAGTAAATGTAACAAAAAAGAAAGATTGACTTTCTTATGGTATTTTGTTCTCAAGAAGAGGGTGATTCTCCTTTCTGTAACTGTGCAGAACTTGTCCCTCTGGTCCCAGTGGGGGGTGCTAAGGAAGGAAGAGGCACTGAATTTTTTACTGAGTCCCTGGACATTTCTGTCAGACCAAAAGTCCCCAAATGACGACTTTCACACTGAAATAGCAAATAATCATTTAAATAACTTTTTCTGTTCATGAGACAAAATGATTTCTTTTTTCCACTGATACAAACAGATTTTAAAAGCAGCCTGTTCAGTCAGATCACCCAAATGTACTCTCAGGTGCACGCCCAGGCCCTTCAAACCTTGGGGAGGAATGAAAGATAATGTACTAATAATGTGATGTATCAGAGGGGCAATTCATAAAATATTTACCCTAAAGCAGAAAATGTGGCTGTCTGCCTTGTTCATTTATAAAATAATAGTTTAGGGGAGTTAGGTACCAGCTAAATCCCTCAGTCAATGTGGCTGGTTTCACTGAGAGTCCATTAGACCAGGTTATGCATCTGCTAGGAAGACGCAGCCTGTCAGTGGCACATAATGCATCATGGAAGATAAATGGAATTAGGCAATTGAATAATTAGAGCAGTGCCCACCAGCACGGCTCTAAGTAAAGGGTACAGGAACTTCCATTAGGAACCTCCATTTCAATGGTTAGAAATCCACTGGGGAGAACTTGGCTGGTGTTGGAAGTTGGGGAACTAAGAGGAAAGAATCTCCCCAGGGGTACCCTGGTACCCAAAACCAATGTTGGGTGATTGAGGAGCCACGATACCAGAGGGACTTGAGCTCTGGCCCCTACACTCAACTAAGTGAGTCTCCCAACACCAGATCTGATGAAACTGAATGTTTCCCTGGAGAGGGGGCGGTCTGATCAGCTCCTCTGTCCTCAGGCTTGGAGCACTCCGAGGTGTCTCAGGAAAAGACTGTGCTGTGAGAGCTGTGGCCTGGGACTGTGCAGTGCACAACCCACACGGCCGCGACGGCCACAGCTCCAACATTTAGCACAGTGCCTGGCACACAGGGCCGCTCAACAATACCTGGTCAGTGAACGAAGGAATTACTATGATGCTTACTGAATTCAACAAGAAACAAGACAATATGAATTGCAAACACAGGTGGCCCACCACCCCGACAATGTTAGACGAGACGACCTGACAGCCTTGGACAAGACGAGGTTAGAAGAAGAGCAGGTGCAGCTTTCTACAGATCCATTTTGAGAAGAAATAAAGTTTCTGTGGCTGCATTCTTTGCTCAATAAGCATTTTTTGAATAGCTACGATGTGCCAGGCTGTGCTAACGATAGGGATGCAAACATGGGGCACAAGAGCCTGTCTCGAGGAGCTTCGTGCGTGCTGGGCACACCACGCCGGAAGAGAGGGCTGTCCGCCCAGAAAGCACTGTGAGCGGCACCCTCGGGTGTCTGGGTGCCCGCAGATCCAAGACATCTGTATGTGGTAAAACCTGCATAAACATTCAAATGTTGTTTTAATTCAACAGCATCTAACTCTATTCTGAAAACTATTACTGGAAAGAAAAAAAGGTTTTTATTAAAGATATGCCTACGTAGCCCTGGCTGGTGTGGCTCAGTGGATTGAGTGCCAGCTTGCCAACCAAAGGGTCACCGCTGGATCCCCAGTCAGGGCACATGCCTGGGTTGCCGGCCAGGTCCCCAGTGGGGGCACGTGAGAGGCAACCACACATTGATGTTTCTCTTCCTCTCTTTCTCCCTTCCTTGCTTTAAAAATAAATAAATACCATTTTTTTTTTAAAGATATGCCTATGTGGAGAGGGAAATGCAAAATACTTGACCCTGGGCTTGGGCGGGTCAGAATCCACGGGGCTGACAAGAGCCACCTCACGGGGTCCCAGGGATTAAGTGAGAGATGGAACGCCTGCGTGTGCTGTGAACCCTAAATGTGCACATTCTAGATGGGCCTCAAGATTCACTGGAAGTTCAAACAAGTCCATGCAGCTTTCATTGATGAAACCACATATGCATGTGTTGTGCTGTACACCACACACATTTGAATTAGGTCATGCTCGCCTATTTCATAGAGGAGAGTGAGACTTTATTTAAGAAGGCTCAGGTATTGTATTTGCTCTAATTCAACGGCTGTAACTAATGACACGGCAGGGCTCACACTCAGGTCTGCCCTGCACGGAGGCTGTTGGGCAGCAGCTTTTGCGTGGCCCGCACAGAGGGAGGCCCTGCAAAACAGGGAACATGCTGGCTGTGTGTATGTAGACAGACTCCATGTGCAAATCCCTGTAGAGGTACATTGAGGGACAAACGCTTCAGAGGAGATGCTGCTGGGGCCGCTGTGTGACAAACTGTCTTCAGAGAGCAAGCCCAGCTCTCAGTTCCCTAGGAGGGTCAGATGGCCCCATTGCTGGGCAAGTGTTTGCTTTATTAATAACTTTGCCCAGAGTCTCTCCCAAACAGTTCAATAGGCCTTAAGGTCCTGTTCAGTATAGAGACGCGCTGACATCTCAAGTTACCTTCACCTTTGGTTACCCTGCCTCCTCTGAGACTTCCTGACCCCGCACCGGGGCTCACTCTCTCCTGCTGCCTCCAAATCCTTGCACTGTCACCATTTCTGACTTCTCTGTCGCCAGACCATCTCACATCCAACTCCTTCAAGTCAGCTCACAGACAAGCTCAGTCTACCCAACCCCAAAATTAAATTCCTCAAAAAAGAATCTTTCAGTCATTCTGTTAAGTTCTCAGGTCCTGCGTCAACTTTCTTACCTCTGAACTCCATTGCCTTTCCTGAGAGAATCCACTACTGGTCTTTGACCCTAGACACGCCCACTGCGAGGCAGCACCCACTTTTGCTGGAGTCACTGACTACCTGCTACCTCAGGTCCACTGTCTGCCCCCACCTTCTCAGTGGTGGATGTTGTTGCTGTGCGCCTCCCCTTAATGCTTTCTTCTCCCTCAGCCTCCCCACCCTGCTCTCTTGGTTCTCCTGCACGAGCCCATCTATATCTGCACTGATTCCTCCTCCAGCCCTTGACAACATGGTATCCCCAGGACTTTGTCCTCTGGCCTCAACGCTATATGCTCGTCATGGGCCGTATCGTCCACTCCGGCTGCCATCTATCTGCTGATGGCCTCCAGATCTATGAACAGATCCCGTTTCTCTCAGTCTCTCCCTTCTAGCATTTTCTTCCTTCCATTCTTCCAATGTTTTTCAGTGCCTGCCATGTGTCTAGCCCTGTTCTTGGCCCTGGATACAAAGAAGGACCAAAGGAGAGGCCATTCTAGTTCCAGACCTGCGTGTTCCTTGCTGTCTGCTGTCACCTCCTCATGATGTCCTGCCCATGAGTGCCGCAAAAGCAATACCACATCACCCAGGCAACCCAGCCTGAAACTTCAGAAAGCTCACTTTCCACCTCTCTCTCATACTCCACATCACCCAATCCCATTCAACCTCATTTCATAAATGTGCATTCTTCCCACCGCCTTCTTCCCTCCCACTGTGGTGGGAGGGTCCCATGCCCTCACATCCCCACGAGTGGAGCTCCCACAGTAGTCAGCCTCCCACCCGGCTTCGTGGCTTCAGCCTCACCCTGTTTTCCACATTGTTTTCCAGACATTCTTTCCTATTGCAAAAAAAGATGCTGCATGTCTTACAGATGTCTTTTGAGGGATATACGTACTTATTTCTTCAGTGTATAACCCTTACGGTTGAATTGCTGGATCACATTGCCTATGTATGTACAGCTTTAATAAGTAGTGCCAAACAGTTTTTCAAAGTGGTCGAATAAATTTTCACTCTTATCAAACAATGTATCAGAACTTTTCAGTTGCTTCCTATTCTCACCAACACTTGATATTGTCAGGCTTTTGATTTCAATTATTCTATTGACTGAGCACAGCTTTTTCATGATATTTTATGTAATTTCAAAATTTCTGTAGCAAAAATTTCATTTGTGTACTGGTATTTTGAAAGTTATTCATCATGGTAATTTCTTCTATTTATTAAATGTCAATATATTTAGCCCCTTCTACATTTGAGATAGCTAAACATTTTTTTTAAGTTGCTTTTAGCAGGGTTTTAAAAGCATAACTATTTAAGCGGTGGGGTTGAGGCTCTGCCCTCAATGTATCCTGAGAGGAGAAGCAGCGTGGGGCCTGGGGCAGCGACCAGCTGTGCCACTTAAGCTGCTGTGCCGCTGGGGGCAAGTTTACCAAAGCTCATTGTAACTCAGTTTCCTCATCCATAAAATTGGGATAATAATAGAATAGCCCTCATTAAGTTGTTGGTAGGATTAAATAAGTTATTGTACTTAGAGTAATCCCTGTCACAGTTAATACTCATTAAATATTAGCTATTGTTGTCACTGAATTTCTTCAATGACTGTGTTAAAAGTTGCTTCCTTTCCATTGTTTTCCTATTCCACGTTACTCCTAGTAACAGCTCTCATAAGGTTAAGTACATAACTGGAATCCATGCTTTATTTTATTGCTTATTTTTTCTGTTCTTAAGCCAAACATACAGCCTTATTGATTGTCATTTGATAATATATTTTATAATAATCTGGGAAGTGAGTCTCCTGATTCTGCTTTTACTGCCTTTCCCCAGTGCAATACTCTTGCCTACTTATTTTTCCAGATGGATTTTTAGTGTAATTCCTGTGGAAACTTTACTTAGTTTTTGAACTCTATCTGTAATTAGCTGCAGAAGTTTTCCGATCTTTGCAGTTTCAAATCTTCTAGCATGAAACAGGACCCAACACCCAACTTTTCAAAACTCCCTTTATTTCTCCCACAAGAATTTTATAATTTTCTTTCAACAGCCCTTGAAATGATCATACTAGGTTGATTTCTAAGCATATTCTTTAAAACTTTTGTGAATGGTATTTCCTCATTCACTGCTTTCTGTTTATCCCTCGTGTATTAGAAAATGATTGGTTTTTGCGGATTTGTTATAGCAGATCACTTCTGGGAACCCATTGATTATCTCCAGTAGCTTTCTGGTTGGCGAGAGAGGTAGAAAACCACAGAAGGAAGGACAAGGTCTTTGGAGCAGATGGGTCAGCCTATAAACACATCTTCCCTTCTTAGGACCTGTGAAACTTTGGAGAAGTTTCCATTCTCTCCGAGCTGCCGGGTCTTCACTCGTGGTGGGGGTAGTAATGCCTGGGGAGGACTTGTGCTGGAACCCCAGACCTCCTTTCTTTCTTACAAATCATGTAAGCCACTGGGCATATACCCAAAAGAATTGAAAGAAGAATCTCAAATACATATTTGTACACCGACATTCGTAGCATCATTATTCACAATAATCAAGAGGTGAAAGCAACTCAGGTGTCTGCGAATGAATGGCTAAACAAAATGTGGTTTACACATACAATGGAATGTTGTTCAGCCTTAAAAAGGAAGGACATTTGGACAGGGGCTACAACATGGATGAACCTTAAGGACATTATACTAAATGAAATAAGCCAGTCACAAAAACACAAATGCTGTATGATTCCACTTACATGAGGTACCTGAAGTATCAGCTTCCTAGACACATAAAGTAGAATCACGATGGCCAGAGGCTTGGGGAAGAGGAATGGAGAATTGTTTCATGGGGTCAGAGTTTCAGTTTTGCAAAATGAAAATCATTCTGGAGGTGAGGGTGGTGAGGGTTGCACAATATGAATGTACTTAACGCCATGGCACTGCACACTTAAAAATGATCAAGACAGTAAATTTTGTTATGTGTATTTTACCACAATTAAAATAATAATAATTTTTTAAAAAATCACACAAGCTGAAGTTGGCATTCTGGAAGCACATCCTTAACAGACAGGAGTTAGCAGTACAACAAAACATATGCTATGCAACACAAAAGTAGTGCATGAAGCCACAGAATTAAATTTTTTAAAAATTATACACATTTTATATCTCTTGATGTGCAGGAAAACACATTTGCTTCTTTCTTAATTTAGCAAGTTGGAGAAAATGACAGTCCTTCCACCATCTGTAGTGGGCAGGGGTGGGGTGAGCAAAAGGAGGCACAGTGCTGAAAGTGTATTATAATCTTGTTTATAACAGCAATGACAAGATCAACAGGTGACAAGATCAAATAGGTATTTACCGAGTTTGTGTGCTGAAAATCTTGTAATCATCATTTTACTTAATATTCATAGCAACCATTGAGGTAAGAATTATAGCAAAAAACCCGAGGTTTAAGGAGGGGATAGTGACAGAGAGAGGAAGAGAGAGATACACCAGGATATTTTACAGTTTCTGAAAGTAGGCCTCTTCACTCTGCAGGGCACCTGGGGTGTTACTCTTTCTTAGTGAATCTTTACAGTTTTCCAATTAAGGAGAGAATGGGTTATTCTCTCCCACAGTCAGTTTGACAGATCCCATCGAAGAAGACTGATGGGCCTGGCTTGAGGCACATGTCCTTTCCTGAGGCCATCACTATAGTTAAGGGAGGCAGAGTACTGTAATTGGCCCAGAGAGAGATGGGCCCTTAAATCAAACAAACACCCTTGTCTAGTACCTGATTTTAAGGGAGATGCATCTGATCTATCACAACTAAAATGCACAAGTGACAAAAGAAAAATAGATAAATTGAACTTTATTACAGTTAAAAACTTTGGAGCTTCATTATAAGGAAAGTAAAAAGACAACCCATAGAAAAGTGGACAAATATTTGTAAATAATACATCTGACAAGGGACTTGTATCCAGAAAATATGAAGAACTCCTACACCTTAACAAGCAAAATTTAATCCAAAGGATTCAAATACACATTTCTCTGAAAGATACAGATGGCCAACAAACATGAGAAAAGATGCTCGACTTCATTAGTCATTGAAGTAATGCAAGTCAAAACCACAGTGAGATCCACATCACACCCACTACGATGGCTATAATAAAAGACAGACAATAATAAATGTTGGCAAGGGAGTGGAAAATTTGAACTCATATATTGCTAGTGGGAATAGAAAAGGGTGTAGCTGTTTTGGAGAACAACTTGACAGTTCCTCCAAAAGTTAAACATGGAGTTACACAGGACCCAGCAATTCCACTCTTAGGTGTAACACCCAATAGAATTGAAAACATAAATTCACACAAAAATTTGTACATGAAGGTTCATAGCAGCATTATCATAACAACCAAAAAATGGAAACAACCCGACTGTTCGTCAGCTGATGAATCAACAAAATGTGGGATAGCCACACAGTAGAATATTGTTCAGCCATAAAAAGGAATGATGTGCTGATACATGCCACAGCATAGGTGAAGCTTAAAAATATAACGCTAAGTGCAAGAAGCCAGTCACACGAGACTACATAGTGTATAACTATGTAATGCACAGAAACATTTTATTTTTCATTTTAGCAGTTTTTCATGAAAGTTATATATAAGATTACTTTATTCCCACATTTTCTCAACTGTTTCTCCTTATATTTTCCCTTCTTATTTTCTCTTGACAAGATTTGACTTTGTGTTCCAGGACCTTTTTGCAGTCTTTGCCCAGTATAATTTAGTGGTAACTGCCTTGCTAGAGTGAATGCCACCTGGATACCTGTGTCACTTAGCCTCCCCCTCCTCAGTCATTTAAGTGACGTGTTTCTTCCTGTAAACACGGACTACTTTGCCAGTGTACTGACCTTTGTAATGTCCTCGCACAATCTGAACTTCATTGTTTTTTTGGGTGGGTATGGATAGAACTCTGTACTTCTGTCTGAACTCTTCGGGAAGAGGAGAAGACATGATCTTCCTGCAATTTTGGCAAAGGGCATTCCAGTGACTTTCATGGCTATTGCTCCCGTCAGAAGTCACAAAGGGTTTGATCCATTGTGGCTGCTGGTGTGTCAGTGATGGCTACGAAAGGGAAGACCTGACACATCCTAAAAAGACCCCCCAAAATGTTGAATAAAGTAAAGTTCATGGGTAGAAAATGCTGGTATTGTAAATATGTCAGTTCTTTTTGAATGATCTCAATGCAATTCCAATCAAAATGTCAAAGTCTTTTTCAAGAAAATTAGCAAACTGAATCTAATATTATGTAAGAGTAAAGGACCAAGAGCAGACAAGTAATTCCTGAAGAAGGAAAATGCAAAGAGACTCTTATATTAAATATAAAGTCTCATTATACAGCTGTTACTATTGGGAAAAAATGAAATTGAGTCTGTGTGAGACACCATGCACAAAGACCAATTTTGATGGAAGGAATATTTAAATGTGAAATGCAAAATCTAAATATAGGAGAACATCATAATAACATAGGCATAAGGAGAATTTCTTTTTTTTTAATTAAATTTATTAGGGCGACATTGGTTAATGAGATTATATAGGTTTCAACTGTATATGATCTGTATGTTGCATTGTGTACTCAACACCCCAAGTCAAATCTTCTTCCATCGATGTGCACTTGACCCCCTTTACCCTTTACTTTCCTACCCCCTTCTCTCTGGTAACCACCATACTGTTGTCCGTGTCTATGAGGTTTTTTTTGTTTTTCTTGTTTGTTCATTTGTTGCTCTCAGTTTTATATCTCATATATGAGTGAAATCATATGGTTCTTAACTTTTTCTATCTGATTTACTTCTCTTAGTATGATATTCTCAAGGTCCATCCATGTTGTCACAAATGGCAGTATTTCATCTTTTGTTATGGCTGAATAGTATTCCGTTATATATATGGATCACATCTTCATCTAATTAGCTAGCAAAGGACACTTTGATTGTCTCCATGTCCTGGCCACCATGAATAATGCTTCAATGAACATAAGGGTGCATATGTCTTTTTTAAAATCTACACCCAAGGATATGTTTATTGATTTTAGAGAGAAAGGAAAGAAGGAACAGAGAGAGAGAAAGAAAGAGAGAAATATCGATGTGAAAAGAGAAATACCGATTGGTTGCCTCCCATGTGTATCCTGATGAGGGATGGAACTTGCAACCCAGGGGTGTGCCCTGACCAGGAATCAGACCTGCAATCTTTTGGTGTATGGGATGATGCTCCAACCAACTGAGCCACCTGGCCAGGGAAGAGGTGCGTATATCTTTGTGAATAAATGTTTTCAGATTTGGGGGGTAGATACCCAGAGAAGGGGTTTCTGGGTCATATGGTCACTCTACTCCTAAATTTTTGAGGAGCCTCCATACTGTTTTCCATAGTGGCTGTACCAGCCTACATTACCACCAGCAGTGAATGAGTGTTCCTTTTTCTGCACAACCTCTCCAACACTTGTTATTACTTGTCTTGTTGGTAATGGCCGTTCTAATGGGTGTGAGGTGGAATCTCATTGTAATTTTGATTCGCATATCTCTAATAGCTAATGAAGTTGAGCATTTTTTCATATGTATGTTGGCCATTTATATGTCTTCTTGGGAACAGTGTCAGTTCAGGCCCGCTGCCCATTTTTAAAATGTATTGTTTGTTTGGTGTTGAGTTGTATGAGTTTTTAAATATATGTTGGATCTTATATATTTAAATTATATATTTAAATTATAACTCCCATATAATTTTGGGAGTTATATTTTGGATATTAACTCCCTGTCAGAGCTCTTGGTTGCAAATATCATCTCCCATTTGGTTGGTTGCCTTTTTGTTTCGTTGGCAGTTTTTTTGTGTTTTGTTTTGTTTTAACTGTGCAGAAGATTTTTAGCTTGTAATAATCCCATTCATTTATTTTTGCTTTTACTTCTCTTGCCTTTGGGGTCAAATTCATAAAAGTTTCTCTATAAGTTTAGGCTTATGTTTTCTTCTATGTAATTTATTGTTCCAGGTCTTATATGTAGGTCTTTGATCCATTTTGAGTTAATTTTTGTATGAGGGGAAACATTAGTCTAGTTTCATTCTTTTGCATGTGGCTTTCCAATTTTCCCAGCACCATTTATTGACGGGGCTTTCTTTTCTCTGTTGTATGTTTTTTGGCTTCTTTATCAAAAATTATTAGCCAAAATAGATGTGGGTTTATTTCTGGGCTCTCAATTGTGTTCTATTGGTCTGTGTGTCTGTTTTTCTGCCAATACCATGCTGTTTTGATTATTGTCACTTTGTATTATAATTTGAAGTCAGGGAGCGTGGTACTTCCAGTTTCATTCTTTTTTCTCAGGATTGTTTTGGCTATTTGGGGTCTTTTGTGGTTCCATACAAATCTGATTATTTTTTTGTTCTGTTTCTTTAAAAATTATCATTGGGAGTTTGATGGGAATTGAATTAAATCTATATTTTGCTCTGGGTAATACAGATATTTTAACTATGTTGATTCTTTCGATCCATGAACACAGAAGATTTTTCCATTTCATTGTGTCTTTTTCTTTTTTAAACTTTTTCATTTTTGTTTATTCTATTACAGTTGTCCCAATTTTTCCTCCCTTGCCCTCCTCTGTCCTGCCCCACCCCCTGCTCCCACAGTCCCTCCCCACACCATTGTCCATGTCCATGGGTCATTTATACTTGTTCTTTGACTAGTCCCTTCTCTTTTTTCCACCATTCCCTCCTTCCCCTTTCCTCTGGCAGCTGTCAGTCTGTTCACTGTTTCCACGTCTCTGGTTCTGTTTTGCTCATTAGTTTATTTTGCCCATTAGATTCCTCTTATAAGTGAGATCATATGGTATTTTTCTTTTGCTGACTGGTTTATTTCACTTAACATTGTAGTCTCCAGTTCCGTCCATGCTGTCACAAAGGGTAGGAATTCCTTTCACTATGTCCTTTTAATAATGCTTTGTAGTTTTCAGTATATGGGTCCTTCACATCCTTTGTTGAGTTTATCACTAGGTATTTTATTCTTTTTGTTGTAATTGCAAAAGGAATTGTTTTTTTCCATTTCTTTTTCCTGAAATGTTATTGTTGGTACATAGGAATGCAGTAGACTTCTGTCCATTGACTTTGTACCCTGCCACCTTACTGGCTGTTTATTGCTTCTAATAGTTCTTTGGTGGAGCCTTTGGCATTTTCTATTTAAAAAATCATGTCATCCGCAAAAAGTGACAATTTTACTTCTTGATTCCCAGTTTGGTTACTTTCTCTTTCTCTTCTTTGGTTATTTTTCCTTTCTCTTCCCTAGTTGCTCTGGCTAGGACTTCCAGTACTATATTGAATAAGAGTGGTGAGAGTGGGCATCCTTGTCTTATTCCTGATCATAGAGGAAAAGCTTTTAATTTTCACCATTGAGTGTGATATTAGCTGAGTGTTTGTCATATATGGCTTCTATTATGTTGAACTACTTTCTTTCTATATTCATTTTATTGAGTGTTTTAATCATAAATGGATGTTTTACCTTATCAAATGGTTTCTCTGCATCTTGCCATTTTCCTTGCCATTTTAATGTTCATAGCTTTGGTTTTCTTCCTTTTCTTCAATAAGTCCTTTTTAAAATAATATGTTTTATTATGCTATTAGTTGTCCCGTTTCCCCCCCTCTATTCCCCCTCCGCCCTGTACACCCCCTCCCACCCACATTCCCCCCCCCCTTTAGTTCATGTCCATGGGTCATACAGATAAGTTCTTTGGCTTCTACGTTTCCTATACTATTCTTAACCTCCCCCTGTCTATTTTCTACCTACCATTTATGCTACTTATTCTCTGTGACTTTCCCCCCTCTCTCCCCCTCCCACTCCCCTGCTGATAACCCTCCATGTGATCTCCATTTCCGTGATTCTTTCCTGTTCTAGTTGTTTGCTTAGTTTGCTTTTGTTTTTGTTTTAGGTGTGGTTGTTAATAACTGTGAGTTTGCTGTCATTTTTACTGTTCATATTTTTTATCTTTTTTCTTAGATAAATCCCTTTAACATTTCATATAATAAGGGCTTGGTGATGATGAACTCCTTGAACTTGACCTTATCTGGGAAGCACTTTATCTTCGCTTTCATTCTAAATGAAAGCTTTGCTGGATAGAGCAATCTTGGATGTAGGTCCTTGCCTTTCATGACTTGGAATACTTCTTTCCTGCCCCTTCTTGCCTGCAAAGTTTCTTTTAAGAAAGCAGCTGACAGTCCTATGGGAACTCCTTTGTAGGTAACTGCCCCCTTGTCTCTTGTGGCTTTTAAGATTCTCTCCTTATCTTTAATCTTGGCTAATGTAATTATGATGTTCCTTGGTGTGTTCCTCCTTGGGTCCAACTTCTTTGGGACTCTCTGAGCTTCCTGGACTTCCTGGAAGTCTATTTCCTTTGCCAGATTGGGGAAGTTCTCCTTCATTATTTGTTCAAATAAGTTTTCAACTTGTTGCTCTTCCTCTTCTCCTTCTGGTACCCCTATGATGAGGATGTTGGAACGTTTAAAGATGTCCTGGAGGTTCCTAAGCCTCTTCTCATTTTTTTGAATTCTTGTTTCTTCATTCTTTTCTGGTTGGATGTTTCTTTCTTCGTTCTGGTCCACACCATTAATTTGAGTCCCAGTTTCCTTCACCTCACTATTGGTTCCCTGTATATTTTCCTTCATTTCACTCAGCATAGCCTTCATTTTTTCATCTAATTTGCGACCAAATTCAACCAATTCTGTGAGCATGCTTATTACCAGTGTTTTGAACTGTGCATCTGATAGGTTGGCTATCTCTTCATTGCTTAGTTGTATTTTTTCTGGAGCTTTGAGCTGTTCTTTCATTTGGGCTTTTTTTTTTTGTCTTGGGGCACCTGAGCCAGGAAAGGTTAAGTGCCTAAGGCAGGTTCTGCTGAAAGGACCAATGTGCCCGACTGTCTCCGAACGTGCAGGTAAAAATGCTGGAAGAACTTGTCCCCGTGTAAAAAGTCTACCCGCATCCACACAACTGCGGCTCCTTGGAAAAAAGTACGTTCTCGGTGGAAGGGATCACTGCTCTTTTCTTTCCAAGTTTTCCCCAATAAGTCCTTTTAACATTTCATATAATAAGGGTTTGGTGATGGTGAGCTCCTTTAACTTGACCTTATCTAGGAAGCACTTTATCTGCCCTTCCATTCTAAGTGATGGCTTTGCTGGATAGAGTAATCTTGGATGTAGGTCATTGCTTTTCATCACTTTGAATACTTCTCTCCAGTCCCTTCTTGCCTGCAAAGTTTCTTTTGAGAAATCAGCTGATAGTCTTATGGGAACTCCTTTGTAGGTAACTGTCTCCTTTTCTCTTCCTGCTTTTAAGATTCTCTCTATCTTTAACCTTTGGCATTTTAATGATGATGTGTGTTGGTGTGTTCCTCTTTGGGCCCAACTTGTTTGGGACTCTCTGTGCTTCCTGAACTTGTATATCTATTTCCTTTGCCAAATTAGGGAAGTGTTGTTTTATTATTTTTTCAAATAAGTTTTCAGTTTCTTCCTCTTCCTCTTCTCCTTCTGGCATCCCCATAATTCAGATGTTGGTATGTTTGGAGATGTCCCAGAGGCTTCTTAAACTATCTTTGCTTTTTTTTTTAGTTCTTGTTTCTTCTTGTTCTGGTTAAATGCTTATTTCTTCTTAATGTTCCAAATTGTTGATTTGAATACTGGCTTCCTCCCCTTCGCTGTTGGTTCTCTGTAGATTTTCCTCTAATTCACTTAGTGTAGCCTTCATTTACGTTGTTGCCATACTCAATGAGTTCTTTGAGCATCCTGATCACCAGTGTTTTGAACTCTGCATCTGATAGATTTGTTATCTCCATTTCCTTTAGTTCTTTTTCTGGGGTTTTGTTCTGTTCTTTCATTTGGGCCATATTTCTTTGTCTCCCTCAGTTCAGCAGCCTCCCTGTGTTTGTTTCTGTATATTAAGTAGAGCTGCTTTGACTCCCTGTCTTAGTAGCATGGCCTGTTGTAGAAAGCACCTGTAAATTGTGGGGGGCAGAGGTTAGGTAATCACTAGGCAGGGCAACCCACTTCACCGCTTTGTGGCTCTGTGTGGAGGGGAGGGTGTGGAGAGAGGACAGTGCTGCTGCCTGGCTTCTGGAGGTTTGCCCAGCACTCGCCCCATTTCCAGTCACTTCACCCACTTCCCATATGTGACTGGCACCCTTTCAGCTGTTGCCCTGGTGCAGAATCCCATAGTGGTTGGGTTTGCATATGTCAAGGACCCAGCTGGCCCTTTAAATGGAGTCTCCCAAATATCCAGCTGTTTCTTCCACTGCCCCAACCCCCACTGGATTTTACAGCCAGAAGTTATGAGGATTTATCTTCCCAGCACTGGAACCCTGGGCTGTGCAGTCTGGCCTGGGGCTAGAATCACTCCTTTCCAAGATATTCCCCCCAATTTTTATCTACCACGTGTGAATGTAGAACCTCCTATTCTGCCACTGCCTCTCTGTGCCATACCCTCTATTCACCTCTCTGCCTGTTTCCTCGTCTCCACCCCTCCTGCCAGTCTGGATTAATACAGCTTCTTTAAATACTTTTTTGTTGGACTTCCATACAGTTTGTTTTTCTGACAGCTCTGGGTGTTGTTTTGAGGGTTAGTTGTAACTCTCTTTGTGATTGTGCAAGGAGGTGAAGCATGTCTACCTACCCCTCCATCTTGACCAGAACTCCTCTGTCTCTATGTAACATCTGATCTCACCATTTATTTGTTCTTGACCCAGTCATTTTCTAATAGCATTTTATTTAATCTTCACATATTTGTGTGCGGGGTGTTTACTTCTTTTTTGCTGTTGATTTCTGAATTCAAGGCATTGTGGTCAGAGAATATGCTTGGTGTGATTTCAAAAAGGAAGAATTTCTTAAGTTCTCCATAGTACTAGTTATGAATAAAAAGATAGGCAAATGCAAAACTACATTAAAATTGAAAACTTCATTCATCAAAGATAATATAAAGAGAATTAAAAGGCAGTTCCCATGAAATGCACAGTGTTATCCCAAATTTTCTCTTAAAACAGCAAAAGAACATTTCTGGAAACACAGGTGAAATTCAAATAAAGTCTAGAGTTCAGTTAATAGTCACATATACCAATGTGTGACTATTGTTGGTTTATTTGTTATGGCAAATGCACCTTGGTAATGTAAGATGTGAACATTAGGGGAAGGGTGAGAAGTAGATGGAATTTTTTTCACTGCTTTGGCAACATCTGTAAATCTAAAATTATTCCAAAATTTAAAAAAGTATTTATAATCTGGGAATCAATTTTTACAATATATGTAATCAATGAAGAATTAATTTTAAAGAACTACACAATAGCAAAAAGAAAAAGTCATATTACTCCCATAAATGGGCCAAAGTAATGAACAGATATTTTTCAGAAGAGAAGTAAACAGCAAATAAACTTAAGGCAAGATGACAATCTTATCTTAATAAGCAGACAACTTAAATTAATGCAACAGAGCCATCCCATCTCAATCAATTCTCTTATGTACCGCTGACAGGAGCATAAAGTGGTTCACCCACCCGGGAAAAAATACGGAGGCTGAATAATTCCTTTTCTAGGTACACGCCCTAGAGTCGCTGTTACTCATGCACCCGGGTGCCAGGAGGCATCTGTAAAAATGTTCACAGCAGCACTGCTCTTTATAGACAAAAACTGGAAATGACTGAAATGTCCGTCAGTAGGAGAATGGGTAAGGCCATCATGGCCTTAACGACACAATGGAAACCGCACAGCAGTGAAAAGGAGGTGGCTGTCAGCACTACGCAAAACAAAGGGGAACCTTGGGGACAATGTTGAATCAAAAAAATCTCAGAAGAGCCGACATCTAGCACAATATTTTATGAAGTTCAAAATCAAGCAAAATTCTACTTGATATTATAAAATTGTAACTAAGAAAAAGAAAGGGAGTTGGGAAACAGAAAATTTAGGATAGTGGTTGCCACAGGGTTGAGGATAAGGCAGAGGGATGGGCTCAAGGAGGGAAACTCAACTGCTTTTAATGACCTTGGGGACATCACTGTTTTCAGGTCAGGTGGTGGGTTCATGGTTGTTTTTTGTTTTAATTATGCCTTATCTTAAAAAAATATTTTATTGATAATGCTATTACAGTTGCCCCATTTTTTCTGCCCTTTATTCCCCTCCACCCTGTACCTTCCCTCCCACCATCATCCCCTCCCCCCTTAGTCATGTCCATGGGTCATACAGATAAGTTCTTTGGCTTCTCCATTTCCCATATTATTCTTAACCTCCCCCTATTTTCTACCTACCATTTATGCTTCTTATTCCCTGTATCTTTTCCCCATCTCCCCCTCCCCCTCCCCTGCTGATAACCCTCCATATGAGCTCCATTTCTGTGAATCTGTTCCTGTTCTAGTTGTTTGCCCAGTTTGTTTTTGTTTTTGTTTTTTTAGTTCAGTTGTTGATAGCTGTGTGTTTGTTGTCATTTTACCGTTTGTATTTTTGATCTTCCTCTTTTTCTTAGATAAGTCCCTTTAACATTTCATAAGATAAAGGCTTGGTGATGAAAGTGCTTCCCAGATAAGGTAAAGTTAATTATGTCTTATCTTATCAAGTGAATTATTTTATATCTATTAAATGTTACAGAATTTAAAAATTTTAAAGATAGGTTTGAAAAATCAAGCAACGAGCAGTGTACACGTGTTTCCAAAATTTATGATGACAGGGTTTTCATTTGTTAGTTTGTTCTTTTAAACTCCAGTGTTTTTAGAGGAAAATGGAAACCATTAAAGTCTTCAAGAGAACATGGAAGCATCCTCGTGCCTTCTCAGCTGGAATTGATGCCCAGAATATAGAGGAGACTGCTGGTCTGTCACTTTATGAAGAGGGAATGGTGGGTGGGGTATGTGAAGTGCCATTCAGCTCTCACCAAACCCTCACAAAGAATGGCGAGTGCTCCCGCTACTGGTGCTCTGGGGGACACCGAGATGGGACGGACATGGCTTTGTCTGCAGGGGTCTCTACATGAAACCTGCTGGAGACCCGGCTGCATACTGAAGTGCCTGGGATTGTCAAGAAGTGCCTCCTCACTCTGAGCCCTGACTTGTGCCCCTACAATTTGCACCTCAGCACCCACCCAGCCCTGTGTGGAGATGTCCACCTCTTCCACACAACCGCTGTGCACACTGATGAGGAGAGCAGGTGTGTGCCCTGGGTTGTTCCAGGATAAACACGCAGTTTCCTCAATCACACCGCACATGACAAGGACTCGAGAGCTCCTTTCTGGACACAACCCAGATTCCCATGTCAGCCTTTAGGAGCGCCCTTAGGAAGTGGATGTCACATGCTCACAGAAAAGGACAATGGGGCCACTCCCTCCCTTCCTGTAGATGTTATGCTCCAATGTGTTATGCTCCATAGTTGAAATCTGCACTAGCAACCAGGTTCATATTGAATTTGGGGCTGTCAAGAATTTCTAACTTTTCCCCCATCTTGTACTTATGCAATTATTTATTTGAACTTAAACGAGACACTTTATCTTTTAAAAGCTCATTATTTTAGTTCCAACTAATTAAGATTTTTTTAAATCATATTTGGTCATCTAACCTTTTAGCTCTCCTGCCTAGCTTTGTGCCATTTTGAGGTAAAAAGTCACCTAGGAGAACCCCAAGGACAGAACTCTGACCTGTGACATTAGTCTGTTCTCAGTTGCCTTGACCTAAGGCGCATCCACATTGTTGCAAATGACAAGATTTCACTCTTTTTGTGGCTGAATGTATTCAGTATCCCACTGTGTGTGTGTATGTTCTTTGTGCATTCATCCTCAGAAGGACACTTAGGTTGTTTCCATCTTAGCCATTGTACATAATGCTGCCTGAACGTGGAACTGCAGGTATCTTTTCAAGTTAGGATTTTCAAGGAGCCTCCACATTCTTTTCCTTAGTGGCTGCAACAATTTACATTCCCACCAACGGTGCACAAGAGTTACCTTTCCTCCGCATCCTTGCCAGCGGATGGGGAGAAACTTGTTATCACTTGTCTTTTTGGTGACAGCCATTCTGACAGGTGTGAGATGATATCTCATTGTGACTTTAATTTGCATTTCCCTGATGACCAGTGATGTTGAGCATCTTTTCAGGTACCCGTTGGCCATCTGTAAAGAGTGTTATTCTTACTAAAGTGTCTGCACTGAGCCAAATGCCCACTATGGGCAAACGTTGGGAAGTCCATAACAACTTCTCACTAATTTCTCTGGACTCTTCTTCTATGTTCCAGGTGTAATAATTCTATGTCACTCACCCTCTTCCTGACGTACACAGGTGAATGAAATAAGGGGTGAATGTATGTGAAATGATGTACCCTCAAATGGCACCAGGAAGGTGACTGACACAATTGAGCTTCTAAATGAGGAGAGGCTGGGCAAGTTCTCTCCTCTTACACCGCCATCTTAACGTTACCTGAACTCTTTTCTTCTCTGTCCCCCTTAGGTTCTTTTCACCACCAGTACCTGCCTAGCCTAATTTTAAAATTTCTCCCTGACATCCAGACCCTAGGAAGATGAAATTTCCCAAAAGCAGGTGATTTGGATTTGGGGATGGCGGGGTGGGGGGGAAGAGTGAAAATGGAATGTGCTGAGCCAAAGTATTCCTAACGTCCTCTCCCAGCAATGGGACCAGACACAGGACTTGGGAGCGGGACTGAGAGGTGCCAACTGATGGGGAAAGAGTGGAGACCCCCCATTATGAGTCAGTAATTTCCACTCCAGGTATCTTTTACCAGGAGGAGCCAAGGAGGTACACTGTGCAAGTTACTTTACTTAATCTGTATGTACACCTATAAAGTGAAAATGAAAATCCTTACTTTGTAGGGTTTGCTTTGTTCTGGGTCAGTAGACCAGATTCTGCTTTGATCTCTGTCCCTTTCCACCTTAGTGTCTGTAGAAAACGCTCCACCTCTCCAAACTTGGGTTTCTTCATTGGCAATAAGGAGGTCCATCTATGTATCCTCTAAGGACTCTTGCAGGGCCGAATACCAGGTGTTAGATAATTTACTAGAGTTCAGTTTTTTATCAGAGTAACATGCAGAGGGGGGCATGGCTAACCGTTTGTTAAATAGCTGAGTTCTTATTTTGGAGAAACACCTCCTGCACATTGTGTGTAGGAGGAAGGTTTGCATTGTAAGAATTATTTTCCCATTTGAAACCCAGAATCTTGCTCAAATGGCTTTCCAACCCATATTGTACTGAAGTGCCTTGTTTGTTCCATTAACTATTCACAGAGTCAACTGGGGAACCGTTGTTATTAATTTCAATGGAAAGCTAA
The DNA here is from genome assembly GCF_022682495.2 of Desmodus rotundus. Lineage (NCBI taxonomy): Eukaryota > Metazoa > Chordata > Mammalia > Chiroptera > Phyllostomidae > Desmodus > Desmodus rotundus. Next base: position 108,251,648 of record NC_071389.1, on the reverse strand, counting down.
AATGCAGTTCATTTTCTATAATTGCAGGCCCACGGTCTAAAGAGCCAGCAAAAGCTTTTAATCTGAGGCATTTTTAGAGGAGTATGATCAGAATTACATTGAACATCTTTTGAAGGTACATAATTATGAAAACCTCAACAACATTGACATTCAAAGAGCTCTATATCATAGATGCTAAACTCACATGTAGTGAACAAGCCAAATTGCCGTCTTAGTTACTCAGGATGGAGAAATACCCACGTGAAGGTGGGCAATGTTTGCACACCTAGCTTTTCTATTTTATGCCAAAGATGTGAGCTCTTCATACGTGGGAGTGCGTACACCCACTCCCTTCATACATGTAGGATTTGTGTAGCCTCAGAGAGCCTGCCCTCCTGCTCCCGCCTCCCTCTCACCTGCTTCCCAGGACGCGGAGCTAACCCTGGGGAGCACGAGAGGGTAGGCACGTCCTCCGGCCACCAGAGGGCGCGAGAACCCATCCAGCTCCCACTTTTTCCTCGGAGCACTTTTGAAAGGTGCCCAGCTCTGGGGTTTCTGATGCCCTGGCCCAGAAAAAATGAACCAGTCCCTCCATTGCTACCTTCTCCAAGGCTACTACTGAGCGGCAAGCGTATAGCCCAGGGCTGGCATTCGTGGTCACAATTCGATGGGGACAGAGTCCCAAAGGAGGAAGGGCAGGAACAGAGGGAAAGGGGAGTTACTCTGAGAGACCACAGGGAGTCACCTGGCCCCCAGGCACGGTTAACGTCATCACTCCAGGACTCCGAAAGAAGGCCCGCAGATGGTGAGAAACCACGTGCAGGAGAGAACATGTCCACTTTCATTAAAAAATGCAAGCCGTTTCACAAACACATCCAGCAGACAGCTGCTCAGCAAGGGGAATGCAGAGACAGCGAGGCATCAGCCTTGCCCCAATTCAGCATCGACACCTGGACCCTGAACTGCGGGATGATTGGCGTGCTGTGGGGCAGAGATGAGGGAGTCATTCATTCTGAGGGGGACAGTCGGAAAAGGCTGCAGGGAGGCAGTGAGCCGGAATAGGCTTTGGCAAATAGAGGTCCTGGGTGGAGGGCACGGGCGTGGGGAGGGGTTGAGAACAGCAGCAGCTGATGCAGAGGGACAGGGACAAATCCCAGGCTGAGCTGGAGGGTAGTGTGAAGCCCCAAAGGCAGGTTGGGCCAGTGAGTGATGGGTCCCCTGTAGATGTAAGTCAGAGAAAAGAATCTGAACTTTATTCTGTGGCCATAATGAGCCAGCAGTGGTTTTAGAGGTCAGATGTGCAATTTACCTGGTCCACCCTGGGCCTTTGCCGTATCCATAGCCAGATGGGTAGGAGGGGGAAGTTTTACCCCCTGGGGCTGGGATGTGGTGAAGCAAATACACACCCCACCTGTGCTCCTTACTCCCATGTGGTTGGGGGGGGGCAGAGGGTGGGGAGGGGGAGGCACATCCTCCTGGTTGTTTTTGGGTGGTGGAAAGAAAATATTAGACTTCTATTTATTTTTCCCCAAAACTAAAAATATTAAATTTTACAAATAGTTAAAGTACAGATTGATTCTGGCATCCTCACTCACTCTGAATGTCAAAGCCACACATCATGCAGTGAACCAGATGGGCCATTAAAAAGAGAGGTGGTCGTCACACCGGTACCAGAGGGGACCCTGATCGCTCCATTTGTTTTCAACATGTTGTGGCTTAGTGTATTTTGTATGCATCCAGTGAAGTGTATTTAAGTATTTTATTATTTAGTGTTAACTAAAGAAATGGCAGATGGGCAGTGTTGGTAATGAAGGCCCAAGTGAGCACAGAGGAAAGGACTGAGCCGAGACCTCAGCTCCTCCCAGGAAGAACCTGTCATCAGCCACACTGCACGAAAGAACAGTGAGGGCTAATTGGACCCGACAGTCTTAGGCCACCAGCACTTATTTTAGGAAAGCCAACAAGCCCGTGTTTGAAGGAAAAGGTGCTTTAACAGTAAGTGCGAATGTAGTTGTGTATGTGTGTGTGTTTTTCCAGAGGAAATGTATGCTATTGGGAAAGCATTTTGAAAACGGAAAGTTTGGGGAAATACTCACATCTGCACCCAAAGATGAAACACACTTTTCTAATTATATGAAATTCTACTAAATCTCCTTACAGTGGTTTAAAACCATTTGTCCAAAATGTAAAATTGCAAGACCTTCGGATTAGCATGCAGAAGCGGACTGACATCAGAAAAGACGAAAACTTGCTAGCTCAGTTGTAACGATAAGCATTGTGCCATTGGTGGTTGGGCACGAAGGGAGTGCGTAAGCCTAGGCAACAAAGTCCTTCTTTCACAGGAATCGACCAGTCTTGGAGAGGTAGCTTATTCGTCTGACACAGCCAAGTGCCAATGTAAACTAAATTCTAGAACCAGTCCTTCCAGATTCTGTATCACAAAATGCAAAATTCAGGTTTAAAAAAGAAAGAATGGTGTGTATCTAATCAGATTGCTTCAACTAAAAGTTATTAATGGAGAGAAAAGATTTTTTTACACTTTTAATAAATTAAAACCATTAGAAATATTATTTTTTATTTTACTTTTATTTTCATATTTTATTTTATAATGAGATTATGTGTTAATAGAATCATACATACTTAGTAATTAATATTCATATATTTTAGGGCAGGAGGGGCTGAGTGCTCCTAATTCTTTACCGAGGGAGGGAGTACACAATCTTAAACGTCTGAAGAAGCCTGCTTGGATGAACAACACAGTTCCTGCCGTTCTGAGCTCCCCTCGGGGCACTCCTGCCTGACCCTCAGCGCTATTCTGCCCAGGTAGCAGGAACCATTCAGGGAGCGGCTGACTGAGGTTCAGGAGTGGCCCCCTGGGGCACTATTTCCATCTTGCTTCCCCTTGCTTCCTAGCCAAGTCAGATGGTGACAATAGTATTGTGACCATAGGGAGGCAAATGTCAGACAGGAAGACAAAGACAAAGGCAGGCAGATTTCTGATCCTTGGTCAGGGCTCACCAGCAAAGTCAAAGGGATGGAGCCCTTATCTGGTGTGGAATCTTGCCTGGCCCTCACGTGAATGTGGGACAGAAGGTAGCACAGTGGATTTCAAGCCCCAGAAGCTAACCTCTGTGTGCCTCGGTGTCCTCTACCTGTAGAATTGGTATAATTGCAGTATTTAGCCCGGGGGCTTATGAGGAGCAAATGGATAAATGCACGAGAACCATGCTCAGCATGTAGTCAATTTCCAATAGCTGTTAATAATTGTAATTTCTCTTAACCACAGAAACTAAATAATTTTTTCAGGTTGAGATGTGGCATTTTTGGAGTTCTCCACATCTTTTACTGAATTTCAATGTCAAGTTCTCAACGTATGCAGTGTCTGAATCCCCAAGCGCCCTTGAGAATGTCTGCAAAGATGTGTGATGGCAGAGTCAAGAGCAGGAATCGACAAGACCTCCCAGGAAGTCCCCCTGTTTAGGAATTAAAGTGGAAAATTGGAAAGTAAATAGCTCAGAGAGAAAGGATGGGCTGAAATAAGCTAGTCTGACACTATGAACCAAGAACGCCAATCTTTTTCAGTCAAGGGTAAGAGTCAATCAGAACATAGATTTCTCTCAGTTTGCAACCTAGCAAAATTCCTACGCAGTAAAATTTTAACTTCTGACCTCTCCAAAGGTCTGGCAGACTAATATAATAAATATTATTTATTTTTCATCCGACTTGGCTAGTTGCGCTGTAAATGTCCCGAACGGCAGGGCTGTGCTCCTCGTGTTCGTGTTTGTTGAATGAAGGTTCACCGCGCTTGCCGAGGGAAGGGTGGTGTGACAGGAGTTGGAAAGCATCTCTCTCCTGTACTTCCTGGCTGTGCGGCCTGGCCAGGTGCCTGCAGTGCAGTGAGGTAGAGTCTATGGGCAGCGGGGTTGGAAGGGCAGGTGGGGGTTCTCGTTTCTGGCACGTTTTCTATTTGCCAGTTATGTGCAAATAAGTTGCTTAACCTCAGTTTTCTTCATTTATCAAATGTGACTGTCTGTGCCAAACACACATCGTATTGTGACAATCCACTGAAAAACTTGTGATGAATGCAAAAAGTGTGACGGTAACTGTTGATCGTATCGCTGGTAGATGGATGCAGGGGTCATTGTGTCAGACAGTTGTCACTTGTGCCTCTTGATCATGTGGAGCAGATAAACACTAGCAAATTTGCCTCAAAATGAAGCCAAAATAGGTCAACAAAAATAAATAAATGACTTTCTTGTGTTTCTAGTACAGAATCATTGTACTAATTTCAAACTACAGGGGTTTAGCTAATGATAGCCATTTTTCTCACTTGCAAACTTTTTTGCGGATTTATTGCTATTGTGCTATTGCTATGATGGAAATTTTCAAACTTTCCCTTACTCCCTCTATTCCCTTATCCCTTTTTTTCCTTCTTGGTTTGCTGGAGTGTTTGAAAGCAGATACCAGACACATGTTTTTTCATCAACACACACTTGCACATTCTGCCCAACTTCTTGCAACAGCGGCCTGCAAACGCTTCAGCTGCCTCAGCCCCCACTCCTTAACCCTTCACCGTTCCCCGCTTAACTTTTCTGTGCAATGTTTCCTTAAGAGTCACCAAGGATGTAATACAGAGACTGTTTCTCAATTTTCACCCTCAGCTTCTCTGAAGCTCCTGCTGAATTTAAATCAGCAAGCACTGCACAAACACCACGGGCCAAGTCTGGGTGGCTACATACCCAGACCTTGGAGGAGCTCTGGGCCAATGAGGGGCAGCCACGCAGGCTGCTGTCAGCGCTGGGGTACAGGATGCACAGAGGAAGGGCTGCGGGGGGTGGGGTGTAAGGATTTGGAGGAGTGGTGCTGGGACCCTTGTTGCAACTGGCATTTGAGCTGGGCTTGGAAGGATCAGAAGGGCCTGACAGGCAGGATCAGACATTCCTGGGGGTGGGGGTGGGGGTGGAACAGCATGAGCAGAAGTCCTATTGGCAGAGCTTAGGACCTTGTCTGGGGAAGGGTGACTCAGCTCTGTGATTAAGGTGCATCGGACAACCTGCTGATTAGTATGTAGTGTTTTGAATACACACAATATTGGGAGTAAACGAAAGTTCGGAGTTCAGAGAATCTAAAGGTAGATAACTCACTTTTAGCATGATTCCTGATAATTCCCGGGGATGAGTAAGTGTAGCCCAGGTCTTTTAGGCTAGTAAGTGGCAGTAGCAGAGGTAGGCCTGTCACTATCCATGTGCCACACAGCTGGCTTCTGTCTAAACCAGTATCGCGTGGCCCTGGCCAAGTGGCCCGGTTAGTCGGAGCCTGGCCCCGTGCACCAAAAGGTTGTGGGTTCTATTCCAAGTCAGAGTACATACCTAGGGTGCTGGTTCGATCTCTGGTTGGGGTGCTTACAGGCACAACCCCTCTATATTTCTCTCCCACATCAATGTTTCTCTCTCTCCCCTTTCTCTCTCTCTAAAATGAACATAGCCTTGGGTGAGGAATAAAAAAATAAATAAAACAGTATCATGTGAGTAGCAGCATCTATCAGTGCTTTTGCTACCGAGCAGAAGGGAAAGAGCTGGTGCGCCATTACAGAGCAAGAGCTCACTGCCGCCACGCATAGAAGCCAATAGTATGGCATTGGCTTTGGGGAAAAAGCTTGCTTGAGAAATTGACCGGCAAGGAGACAAGGCTCAAATCCGTGTCCCCCATCCAGGGTCTCAGCACCAGGTCCTCCTGACGACACACCCTTGGCTTCTGAACGGGTGCCGGCAGTCAGGCTCTGGTCACAACCCAGTCCTCTGGTTCTGTCGGTGTGAGCACTTTGGCCCTGGCATACTTTGCGACATGTTTCCCTCTGCCAATGCTCTGACCACTTGACTGGCAGTTTTGTTCTCTTGGCTCTGAAAACCACTCAGCGTCTTGTGAGAAACAAACTAGGGCCAGTCTGAGCTGGTTTGCAGTCACAGTGCCGTGAGCCCAGAGCCCCATCACATTGGCACAGCCACCCTGGAGCGATGGCCTCCGAACGGGACAGCCGCTTCCAATAACCGCTCAATGATCACACACAGCCCCACGTGCCAGGGACCTTGTGGTGCCTCCTTACAGAGGCCTTGTCCAAGCACCTCTCACACATTCGTTCATTCCCATCACACGTTCTCCGTCCACCCGTTCATCTTCTCCATAGCACCGTCATCTAAAATCATGTCACGTATTGCTTGTTATTCTCCTCTTTAGAAAGTCAGGTCAGGGGCAGCCAGCAACTCGGTCTTGTTAACGGATGGATTCTGGGCACCTAGGACAGGACTTGGTACATAGTAAGTGCTAAGTATTTATGGGGTAAATGGAAAAGATTAATCAGTGTTTTGTGCTTGCCTAATATGCATTTAAATATTAAAACAAATGAAGAGATACTTTTCCTATTTTCACAGTCCAGTTGGAAAGAGGGACACGTACAAATTACTTCTAAAAAAGCAATCACATACAATTAGACTCACACAAGAGTGGAAAAACCTGAAATGAAGTAGCGAGGCCCCTGTTCTGGAAGTGTTCAAGCAGAACCTAGGGGGCCATGCTATAGAAGTGATTCTTATACCAGAAACATGGATAAGGCCATTCCAATTCTAAGGATCTATGGTTTCGGGCCAATGCGGAAGACTGTGGGGACTAGGAGGACATGAGGACATCATCTCCTTTGGAATGACTTCTGAATGAGAGGAGACAAGAATTAATTTTCTTTAATCCAGGGGTGTCAAACTCATTTTCACCAGGGGCCACATCAGCCTTGCGGTTGCCTTCAAAGGACCGTATAAATGTAAGCAAGCACTCCTTAACTAGGGGCAAGGAGCTCGGCACTGCTGCCGGGCTGGATAAAACAAGGTGGATGGCTGTGGGCCTTGTGTTTGCCACCTGTGCCTTAAACAATTACTAATTACCCACAAGATAAGCTTTGCTACCATGAGCACTCACCAGTCTCCACAGGTGCCCACCTACCCCAGCACAGGCTGGGACCCTGGCAGCAGGAGTCTAGCCCACACGGCCAAGAGGCCGGGTGAGGAGCAGGATTCTGACCCTGAAGGCCTGCAGCACTGAGACAGGAAACGGGCAGAGAGGGGGCAAATCTACACAACTGAGGTGTCCCTTCCCTAGGAGCAGAGTTGGCGCACAGGTTCGCAGGCATGGGTATGCTCCACACATCCTAGGACCTAAAGCATTCTTAGATTGGTTCTAGAGTTGTGGGTGAGAGAAGACTTTTTGATAAAATCTAGGCAAAGTAAAGAAAAACTTTAACAGCTGCCTTTGCCTTCTGAACCTTGATACCGGACACTTGCTGCTTCTCATCCACCAGATCCTGACAACAGCTCTTTCTAACTTCACCTTTCTTGAGGTCAAGTCTGCAGGCAATCCAAGGAGGGGTTGTGGTTGGGTTCCCCTGAAACTGAAAACGGCCGAAGAAACAGGGTGAGTGCTCACAGAGGTTGGCAAAGGAGCCCAGCCTCAAAGCGGGACTTGCAGGTGAATGAACGGAGCCCAGATGGAAATCTCTTAGGTGCCTGGCACACAACCACCGGGCGTAGCCGCCTTCTCCGGTGGGAGGCAGGCGCGCTGCCCCACGCAGGGTGCCAACAGGTTTCCAAGGCTAGTCTGCTCCTGTGTGGGATAACGTTCAGCGTCTTCCACCTCAGGCCCCTCACAGCCACGGTGCTGCGCTGACATGTATAGCTTTACTTCTAAAGAGCTTTTGTGTTGCCATAGCAGTTAACCAGTAGCTTAAAGGAGTAGAGTTGCACTGTAAAATGGCAAAAGAGCTTTCGATAAGAACCTGAGGAATTGAGGCCCTTCCTTCAGAAGCAGAGAAGAGAGATTGAAGAGGGGAAGCTCAGTCGTGAATTCCTAGCCAGTGACCAGGAAGCACTTCGCCAGGCTGGTGTAAGCTCTACGGCTTATTGCCCAATGTCGACAAATGGGAGAAAGTCTGAATTATGAAGGGTAAAGTTCAGTGTTTTAAAGCAGTGGTCCAGAGCCCATCGATGCACTGTGCACGCAGCGTGCCCACAGTTGGTGCTGAATAAATTCTTGTTTAAATGACTATGTGGGAAAGAAGCGCATCAATCAGGTGAACATGCGTGGGTATTCTTCAAGTCCTTAAGGCAACTGGAAGACAGTACAATTCTGCGTGTAGCACAAACATCCCACCCTCTATTCATCGATTCTTCTGTTTGAAAAAAATCCTCACCCATGCGTGGGTATTCTTCAAGTCCTTAAGGCAACTGGAAGACAGTACAATTCTGCGTGTAGCACAAACATCCCACCCTCTATTCATCGATTCTTCTGTTTGAAAAAAATCCTCACCCAAAGATACAGTTTTTGGTTTTAGAGAGGGAGGGTGGGGGGAGAGAGAAATGTAAGAGAGGAACATTGACCGTTTGCCTCCCATACGCACCCTGACTGGGAATCAAGCCTGCAGCTTAGGTCTGTGCCCTGACGGGGATCGAACCTGTAGCATTTTGGTGTACAGAAGGATGCCCTGACCAACTGAGCCACCTGGCCAGGTGTCAATTCTTATATAATGTGCCAAGTTAACCTCTGCTCTGTCTGATCACTCAAATTCCCAGTGCGTTAAGTCTGCATCAATGGGGCACTGCTATTCTGTAACACGGGAACTTCAGGCGTGATGAACTGGGTGACATACCCTTTAAAGCTGAAATTCAGTTTTGTTCACTTCAAATGTAACTTTAACCATCCATTTATCTGACTAAAGCTTCAAGTATTGGAGGAACCACAAAGCAATAGCCCACTTTAATACACAAAAGGATGGAAATCAAGTTTGGAAGTTGGAGCAATGGGATTTGCAGCTCCATGATCTTTCCATGAGAAGAGTGAGGCAGCTAGGAGGGAGCATAAGGACCCAACCTGAGAGCACTGTGCAGCACGTATCTTGAGAAAATCAACCTCTAAGTCTGCCTTCCAGCTATAAAACATGTCTTCAGATTTGTAACACAAGTTGCATTTGCTCTAGAAAACTGGTGACAGTAATCTTTGCTGGACTGCCTTTCCCCTCCACCCTCCAGTCCCCCAACCGAGAAATTGCTTTAGTGACCCAGCTTGGAAATGGGCAACATGATGGCGATGTTGCTGCTTTCCAGGCTTTTCTGCCATCTTCCCTTACATTTGTACTTCAACTTGACTGTGCAGGTTAACATGCTGCCATGAATCCCCTCTGGGCTTCTGTGTCCTGCACGGTCTTTGTGGGATGTTACTGTAATGTTAAGAACTACCACACACTGTGCTTATTTCAGTTTTTCTGTATTTCACATAGTTCAAAAACTAAACAAATCTTGACTATTTAAAAAATGAAAATGACTAGTTGGGGGAGAAAAGACAACAAGGAAGGCCCTAGCCAGAGGGGCTCAGTGGGTTAGGCATCAACCTGCAAGGCTAAAAGTCACCTGTTTGATTCCCAGTCAGGGCGCATGCCTGGGTTGCAGGTTTGGTTCCTATCGTGGTGTGTGAGAGAGGCAACCAATTGATGTTTCTCTCCCTCTCTTTCTCCCTCTCTTCCCCTCTGTAAATAAATAAATATTAAAAAATATGTCAGACTGTGGGGTACCTGGAGACTAAGTTCCCTGCATGGTGCAGGGGAGGACAAAGCTACTGACCAACTCAAGACTTAATGTTAAATATGCACAAAGAAAAATTGGGGGAAACCATTAAATGAACAGAAGCAGATTTATAATTCAGTGGAAATATAACTCATAGAGAGTAAAGTAAGTTGAAGGAAAAAATAAAACATAAGTGGACAAAAGAAAAAACTGGCAGAAGAAATTTCAAAATCAGATAGAAAAGAATCTATGTATACATTTGCCTACATTATTATGATAAATTTCAGTTAATCACATTGTTACAAAGTTGAAAAGAGAACTCACAAATCACAGGAAGATATTTGCACCAGATTATCCACTCAGTATTAATATCCTGACTAAAAAATTTCTAAATAAATAAGAAAAATGCAAACAGCCTGTTAGAAAATGGTCAAACAGGACTTCCAGCCAAGATGGAGGAATAGGTAGACACACTGTGCCTCCTTGTACAACCAAAAGAAGGACAACAACAAATTTAAAGAACAAAAAGTAACCAGAACTGACAGAAAATTGAACTGTACGGAAGTCTGACAACCAAGGAGTTAAAGAAGAAACATTCATTCAGATAGGTAGGAGGGGTGGAGCTGGACAGCCGGACAGAGTGGATTCACTGCAAGGCAGTAGCTGGTGGACCTGGTGAGGGGGCAGACTGCAGAGTGGGCAGTCCCACATTTGTGTGCAGATACACCAGGAGGAACAACTGGGGAGAGAGACAGACCACACAACCCAGACTTTCACTGCGAAATAAAGCCTCAAACCTCTGACTGAAAACACCTGTGGGGGTTGAGATGGCAGTGGGAGAAACTCACAGCCTCACAGGAGAGTTCATTGGAGAGACCCACAGGGTCCTAGAATGTACACAAACCCACCTACCCAGGAATGAGCACCAGAAGGGCCCAATTTGATTGTAGGTAGCTGGGGAAGTGACTGAAAACCAGCAGAGAGCAGAGCAAGTGGCACTGTTCCCTCTCAGACCCCTCCCCGACAGACAGCACCCCAATGCAGTGATGTGGTTGCCCCAACCTGGTGAACACCTAAGGCTCTGCCCCTTACTACATAACAGGCAGGCCCAGACCAATTTAAAAAAATGGCCCAAATGAAAGAGCAGTTCAAAGGTCCAGAAAAAATACAACTAAGCGACGAAGAGATAGCCAACCTCTCAGATGCAGAGTTCAAAACACTGGTAATCAGGATGCTCCAGGAACTCACTGGGTACTTCAACAGCAAAAAAAGACCCAGGCAGCAATGAAGGTTGCATTATGTGAAATAAAGAAAAGTCTGCAGGGAACCAACAGTGACGGGAAGAAAACTGGGACTCAAATCAATGGTTTGGAGCAGAAGGAAGAAAGAAACACTCAGCCAGAACAGAATGAAGAAATAAGAATTCAAAAAAATGAGGAGAGGCTTAGGAACCTCCAGGACATCTTTAAACATTTCAACATCCAAATCATAGGGGGGCCTGAAGGAGAAGAGGAAGAGCAAGAAATTGAAAACTTATTTGAAAAAATAATGAAGGAGAACTTCCCCAATCTGGCAAGGGAAATAGACTTCCAGAAAGTCCAGGAAGCCCAGAGAGTCCTAAAGAAGTTGGACCCATGCAGGAACACACCAAGGCACATCATAATTACATTACCCAAGATTAAAGAGAAGGAGAGAATCTTAAAAGCAGCAAGAGAACAGGAGACAGTTACCTACAAAGGAGTTCCTATTAGACTATCAGCTGATTTCTCAAGAGAAACCTTGCAGGCAAGAAAGGGCTGGAAAGAAGTATTCCAAGTCATGAAAGGCAAGGACCTACATCCAAGATTACTCTATCCAGCAAAGCTATCATTTAGAATGGAAGGGCAGATAAAGTGCTTCCCAGACAAGGTCAAGTTAAAGGAGTTCATCATCACCAAGCCCTTATTACATGAAATATTAAAGGGACTTATCTAAGAAAAAGAAGATAAAAAATATGAAAAGTAAAATGACAACAAACTCACAGGTATTAACCACCACACCTAAGAAAAAACAAACTAAGCAAACAACTAGAACAGGAACAGAATCACAGAAATGGAGATCACATGGAGGGTTATCAGTGGGGGAGTGGGAGGGGGAGAGAGGGGAAAAAGGTACAGAGAATAAGTAGCATAAATGGTAGGTAGAAAATAGGGGGAGGTTAAGAATAGTATAGGAAATGTGGAAGCCAAAGAACTTATATGTATGACCCATGGACATGAAGTAAAGCGGGGGAATGTGGGTAGCGGGGGGTATGCAGGGTGAAGGGGAATAAAGGGGGGATAATGGGACAACTGTAATAGCACAATCAATAAAATATATTTAAAAAAATAAAACAACAAAAAAAGAAAATGGTCGAACAAGTTATTCACCAAAGAAGACACTGGAATGGCTGGTAAACATGTGAGAAGATACTGGATTTCTCCAGTACTCAGGAAAATGACTTATGGTGGAGCTGGAACGAGATGCAGTTCACCCCATCATTCTGATGGCTCCCTCTGTGGAGCTCGTGGTGAATAAGCACTGCCTGAGAGCAACTCCCACAGGGGCACACGGAGGCTTATTTCTGAGTGGTCCCAGCAGCGCTGTCAGGGATGGCAGAAAAAAAAAGGAAAGGAAATAAATGTCCTTGAACTAAAGAACAAGTATAACATTGTCACTCATTGAATGTAAAGCCATGAAAATGAACTTGACCTACAGAGGACAAACATGAATGAATCCTACCGAAGCAAAAGCTGTTAGCTGCCAGACAGCATATAAGCATAGCATCACTTCTATAAAAGCACGCACAAAAAAACTACATTTGAAGGCTAAACAGGTCGGATGATTATGAAGAAACACGCGGGAAACTAGAAAGAAAGCGATCCAAATGGGAAAGGAACTTTAACAGCAGTGTCTCTGTTTTCCTTAGCTATGTGGTAGGTACACAAGTATTCATTGTAATTTTCGCAACTTTTTGTGTTGGACTTATAAATTAAAAAAAAAAAAGAGTGAAAAAAGCAGAAAATGCACACATCTGTTCCAAGAATTTTACTATGAAATAGCAGAGTTAAGGGAGGGTTTTAGGAAAGAAATAAGCTCCTGATATTCTTAGCCAAGGGTTCTACTTCCTTGCTTGCACCCACAGACAAGGCCCCTCATTTCTCTGACAGTTCAAACATGAGTGGGGGGAGTAGAACTCCCCACTCCTTGGATCCTTGAATGTGGGCTGTACATGGTGACTTCTGTCCAGAGTGTACAGTACTGGCGGGAGGGGGGGAGGGAAGAGTGACTTTACCATGAAGAATCCTGACAAGCACAACTTAGGGCAGGTGACCAAGGTCAACACTGAATCCACAGTCACAGATTCCATCGGGTACATACACTTGATATGACACAAGGAAAATGGCCATTCACTGCGATCTCCCTTCCCCAAACCAGTAACCACAGTCCAAGCATGAGAAAAACCAGCAGACAAATTCCAGGAGAGGGCCTTCTACAACATCCCTGAGCGGTGCCGCCTCCAAGATCCTCACCCATGAGGGAAGTCTGACAAAACGGCACCGCCAACGGGAGCCCAGGGAGACAGGACAACCAGATGTAACGTGGTGTCCTGGGCAGGATCCTAGTATGGGAAGTGGATGCTGGCCTAGATTCTTCCTCTGAAATACCTCAGGCTCTTCAGAAGGTATAGAATCTCTAATATTTAATGTCTTTTAAAAACTACTACTGACAATGGCCATCAAACACCCACCTGACAAGTTTGTTTTCTTCCTCCTAGTGAACATCCATGAGTAAAAAACATACTTTAACAAAACCTTTTAAGAGAGAGAGAAGAAAAAAATGCTTGCCCTAAGAGGTTGGTAAAGATTTCCCAAAAGAGGCAATGTTGCCTGAGCCAAGTCGGCCCCTGTGGACACGGGAGGACAGGGGTGTGAGGGGTGTGGGTGGCGGTTCGGGTCTGAGACGAGGAGGGTGGAAGGTACAGTTAAGGAACAGGCAGGGGCCACGTCAGGAGGAGCCTTTTATGCCATGCCAAGCCCTCTGACCTCCTCCTGCACAGCGGAGAACCTCAAACAGTGCGAGGATAGGATCAGAGTGATGCTCAAGGTCAGTGTTTAGAAAAGTTACTCTGATGAGAGTTTAGATTGAAAGATGGGAGAGAAAGTAGGCCAGTGTTTGAGGATACAGTGTCAGTTTGGGGACCTAAGACGAGGAACCTTAAAGCAGTAAGATATTCAGACTGTAACCTGAGGGAGCTGCAGACTTAGGGCTTTGATGGTATCCAAAATCGCTAATACCGTGACAGTAACTAGGCAGGCGCCGGAGCCGTACACATATGAGGGGAGACCCCCTAAAATGGAATTTATTTATAAAAAATTGTATATTTATTCTCACATGTTTAAACTTCAGTCACCTTCAAAGTACTCTCCATTTGATGCAGTACACCTATAGAGATGTTTTTTTTCACTGCTCAAAGTAGTTTTTCAACTCATCCATTTTGATGTCTTTTAGTGCTCTGGCTGTTTTTTATTTTGCCTCTTCCATATTAGCAAAACATTTCCCTTTGAGGACTTTTTTTCATCTGGGGAAGCAAAAAAAAAGTTGCTCAGGGCGAGATTGGGTGAATAAGGAGGGTGGGGCATGGGGGTCATGCCATTTTTGGTCAAAAACTGCTGAACAGTCAATGCTCGTAAATCACACATCATGAAATGGGCAAATGTGTTGAAAGAAAAAAAAAAGAACCTCACTAAAGCCAAATGTTGCCTCTCACAGCAACGCCAGCTGGTGCACTCATACAGATGGGCTCCTAGAACACTCACCTTGCAAGGGTAGTGTGCACTGCAAGGGGCCTGCCCCCCGGAAGATGATTCTGGTTTCTTGTATAACTATGAAGGCTGGCTGAGGTTCCATTACAAGGAGGATAATTCTCTTGAAAGTGGAAGTGGAGGTAAGAGCAAGCTAGGATGGGGCCGTGTTCAGGCCACACCTCCAAATGCGGCGGTGAGACAAGCACAGGGAGGGCACCGCAGGGAAGTGGCAGAGGGAACTGTAAGCGCCTGCACGGGGGCAGCACGCGGGCGTGGGCGGGAGTACTGGGGGCCAAACGGGACTGCTGAGTTGTCTGAAAACCCAGATTAGGAGTCAAACACAGTGGTCTTGCTTTGAATGTAATTTACTAAAAAACCAGGGACAACTTCCTTTCTCCTAATTAAACAGTTTTTTTAATGCAGGGAATGATCAGAACTCCAGAAGAAGAGGAGCCCGTCAGGACCGCCTGGCCGGCCAGTGCCAGTGAAAGGGCGAGGAGAGCACATCCCCTGCGGGAGAGAAACGCTAGGTGAGCCGCGCGACACTCAGTCTTCTGCTAACCCCGTTTTAGAAAGTAAAAATAGATGGGTGAAATTAACTTTAGTAATATACATTATATAATTCAGCATATCCAAGGTATATATACCTTGTTGAATTTTCATTTCAACGTAAGTACTAGTCGCATTTCAGGTAGGTGCTCCGTCAGTAGCCACACACCTAGAGGTACTGCACAGGCGAACCTCGCAAGATTCAGCAGGGACCGCGTGCATTCTGCCTACCGGAGCGAGGACTAGAAGATGGATTTGTGACCCTGAGATTTCGAGCTGGGGATATTGTAATGATGACAGTGGTGCCACAAACAAAAACAAGCATCACACAATGAGTCAACATCTGCTGTTCCAGAAAAGATACAATGTTGCTATTATGGAAACAATGACTTTTATTTCCATCGGGAAAGATCATCACACTATTATTTAAACTTATTTGAAAAAATCCTGAAATAATTTAAACTGAAGGCACAGAACAAATTGAAATACTTAACTACTTAAGCTTCAAATGACAAAATTCAAATTCAAATGTTTCAACAGTAACAATAAATTATGGACAAGTTTCCATCACCAAGTATCATTCTGACCAAAAGCTATAGTCTTTCATAATAAAACCAAATTAGCTTAAGCTGATTTCAAGATTTCCATGATAAAAATACTGAACAATATTGAAAAAAATTTATTATTTCAAAATACTTATTATATCATTGGGTTCAATAAAAGTATTTTATATATAACAAAGCAGCAGTTAGGATATTTGTTGATGGATGACCACTCCCCAAGAAAGGACACAATATTACAAAATGTTAAAAAAATAGGAAAGTGGGTTACAAAATTCTACTTGGAGAGCGGGAAAAAAACTTGTTCTGTGTCAATTACGATATCAAAGCACTTCAATATCAAATTGCTTCCAAAGCCAATGACAATGTAACAGTAATATACTGCACGGGGCATTCCACTGTATCTTGGTTATCTGTAGACTACAGTGCAGCTAAGGGGTTGAACAAGTTAGTAACAATTATTGTTTCCATCTCTTATTTATTCAAAAGAGATATATTTTTAAAAATCATTATAAAACTAACTGGAATAATCAGTCACATGCTAGAATACAATGAACCCCAGCAATGCAGCTGCTAAGTCTGAAAGAAGTGGCCGTGCTCCACGACACACTGCGGTATTCGGGAACACCCTCTGCTCACCCCCACCATGTGCTGCAGAGGTCACTTGTAAGTTAGCTCAGATTCTGAACTAGGTTTCTAGTGAAACTTTTTTCAAGTATGCATAATATTAATACGGTAGGAATATTTTCCTCTTATTCACTCCTTTAAGTGTTCAAAGGACACTCATACTGAATAAAGGACAAACAAAATGGGCTGGTCAGAGTTTTCAAAAACAACTCAGAAAACATGAAATAGCCTAGTGACCAAAACCTGATTGAAAGATATTCACATCTAAAACCTACTTCTTCAGATTAAAAAAACACAGAGCTTTTCACTTTTTCTTAAAATAATTAAGTTCATAGTAAAGAAATAATGGGGAAAAATAAGAGTTTCTAAAACACTCAAGAATCTAACCAGAGTAAGATAAAAAAGGTCTAGCTTTTCCTACTTAGCTGTGATATATATGTACTGAATAGCAATATGGTTTTAACTTTATCATCTAATTTAATCGCATAAATCACTGAAACATTTCCAGCTAAGTTTGCTGATAGAAGGATAATACAAACTCTAGAAAATTATTCTCAGCAAAAAACGCTTCAAAATTTTCCTATATAAAATATTCCTTTGGAAGTGAGTCTTTAATGCTTTTGGACTGTTCAAGTAAATGCAGCTTTTAACCATCTCCAGCAGCAAACTATAATTATCTCCCAAATTCCTGTCACTGGGTAAAGTTATCTTTCATTCTCTACTATTCTAATAATGGTATGTTAGTTTTTATAAATCTCTTTTGTGGTGTTAAACTTATATTTTCAACATCTATGAACACTGAGAGACTAAAGAAGAAATAAGCCTGAAAAATTACTTTATAAGCAGCCCAAAGTTGTGAAATGTTGGCACCTACGGACAATGGGAGACAGTTACCACCCACAGTTAAAATGTATCCATTCGTGGCATTGGTATATGAGCAAGAGCAAATGCTACTGCTAGTGTCTTCACCGACACCAGTTTTGGGCATGTGTAACTCATTTTGTGACTCAGTCAGTGAAAACAAAGAGCCACCAGAAGTCCTCTAATCTAGCTGGCTGGGTCATAGTTTGGACAGACTTCATTATTATTGGTCACATTTTGAAAATATGGCCCTGACTGGTGTGGCTCAAGTGGGTTGAGCACTGGCCTGAGAACCAAAAGGTCACTGGTTCAATTCCCAGTCAGGGCACATGCCTTGGTTGTGGGCCAGACCCCCAGTTGGGGTGCATGCAAGAGGCAACCAATCAATGTATCTCTCACGCAAGGATGTTTCTCCCCCTCTCTTTCTCTCTTCCTTCCTCTCTCTCTAAAAATAAATAAATCTTTAAAAAAAAAAAGAAAGAAAATATGAACTCACAGGACTAGTAGGAGACTGTTTCCAAGCTGAAAGAAATGTGGCTCACTTGAGGAAAACCACTTAAATAACAACAGAAGGACAATGTTAGTGGTTTTGGGCCCTGTAAATACCAGCTGTGTCAGTGGCTCTGAACTAGAAACACAATAAAATGAAAGGGTTTTCTTTCCAAAACCTATGAAAAGAAAGATGTTTAACTCAGAATTAAATTCAAAATCTACACCAGGCTGCCAGGCCAGCAAATAACGGTCAGAGTGACTTTGTTCCGCTGCTCCTTCAACATGGGGACTAACGCAGAATGGCTCATCCCCACAGTTGACAGGCCATTCACGGCCACGATCATATCTCCACATCTAGAAAAAGACAGACAGACAGACACACAGAAACAGAACCAGACTGTTATGATTTTCATAGTATTAAAACCATTACCCTGAGATTTGTTTAGTGTGAAAATCCCAGTCTCATTTAACGATCAACTGTCAATGACTAAGGTATATTATCTACTCTGAGAAATGTCTGGAGTTATTTCTTTAAGCCTGTGTTGGTTTTCCATGGCCAATCACGGACACCCCTGCGCCACCCTCTGCTGTAACTGGTGTGTGATTTCAAGGGCAAGAAGGTAACTTTCATGTAAGTATAAAAAAATATATAACTAGGTGAATAAATCTTTTATGATGTTTTGTCTTTAGTTTGTAACATGAATGTGCTAGTTTATTGTTAGCTATCTCAATTTCTCTTTGGAAGCAGGTCGAATGCAAATTACGAACTAATTAACCAAGACCCAAACTGGTTACTTTAGCTAAGACAATGGTTAATTCATTTTCTCCTACTCTTTCCTCATAAAATAATGCTTTCTATTTTATAAAATGATCTGATAAAGGACTGATCTGGAGCATACCAACTCTGATCAACTTTTCACAGTATTATTTTGATGTCACCTGCTGTTCGCAAATACTGTAAATTCTCCAGTTGTACAGCATTTGATGCCACCATTTACTTTTTGACAGCTGGTTCCTTCACCCAAAACTAGGCACTAAGAACTTACAATCACCCACTCCTATTTGTATACTCTCTTGATACAATACCTTATTCTTCCCCCAGCACCTGAGCTTTGAAAAAGAAAAGAGGCTGCATGTAGACTGAGTGTGTCCTTTCTGCCCAGTGGTGACAACTGGCAGAGGAGTTAATGGGAAGGGCTCTGGAGCCAGGAAGTCCTGGGTCTGAACTGCAGTCAACCACTTTCAGCCATTTGACTGTGGGAAAGTTTCCTAACCCTTCTAAGCCTTAGTCATCCTATTTATAAACCAGGACTGAACGACACCAAAAACACCTCAGAGGGCTGATAAGGGGATTCAATAATACATTACAACAATACACTGTGCCTGGCACACTGCCAACAATCAAACATTTGCTCATCAAATATTTATTGAGTCCTGGCCGGGTGGGCCAGTAGGTTGGAGCTCCATCCCGTACACCAAAAGGGTGCACGTTTGATTACCAGTCAGGGCACACACCTAGGTTGCGGGTTTGATCCCCATTCAGGGGGCGTATGAGAGGCAACTGATCAGTGTTTGTCACATCAATGTTTCTCTCTCTCCCCCTCTCTCTTCCTCTCTCTCTAAAATCAATAAAACATATCCTCGGATGAGGATTTTAAAAAATAATGAATATTTATTGAGACCTTAGTACATATGCAAGGCACTGTTCTGGCTGCCAGAGATGTAACAATAAATGTAACAAAATCCTTTCCCCTTCCCTGAGTGGACTTTGCATAAATGTATCGTTAGGCAGACCTAAGTGCTGTGGAGAAAAATAAAGCAGAGTCATCTAATGACCGGACTGGGCCTGAGTGGGTTGTGCGGCAAGTCTGCTGCGAGCTAGTCACACCACAGTGTGTGCAATGCAATGACTCGGGTTAGCCGTGCCATTAGATGAGCAAAACAGAGCTACGAGTGGCCAGACGGTAAAGGCAATGCTTCCGTCCAGATCAGAGTTAAAAAGTGTTTTCTGCAGCGGGCCAGGTGGTCAACAAATATTTTAGGCTTTGCAATCACATGGTCTCTGTCACAATGACTCAGCTCTGCCACTGCGGCTCAGAAGCAGTAACAGACAACATGTAAATGAGTAAGCGTGGCCACGGTCCAATAAAGCTTTAAGTACAAGAACAGAGAGCTGTATTTGGAGCTAGCCCCTGGTCTGGATCGTGCCTATCACAACAAACACGAATCACATCAGCAATATAACAAGACTCACTTTAATCTTCCATCATAATAAGCAGGAGTTCCCAAGACAATGGTTTTAATGAAGAAAGGCTGATTGGTGTGGTTCTCTTCATATCCACCAACAATACTAAAGCCCCAACTTCCCAAGTAGCTTCGTCGTAAAACTATATCATGGCAGCTATGAAGGGAACTATAAACAAACACAAACGTCAGGAAACAATTCATCTTTGTTAGAACTCTACACCATGTCATAATTACCACCAACAGAAAAGAAAAAGCGTTACTTTATTTCCCTCTGAATGCATTATTTTGACCACCCACTTTCCAACACAGATGCAGTTCTAGGTAGACTCAAATTTCTTTCAATTTTTTCAGTCTTCTCTTCCCCAGCGAAGAGAAGACTGAAAAATTTGGTGTACGGGTTTCAGTCTTCTCTTCTGCGTGTGCGCGCTCACACACACGCACACACACAGAGGGTTTAAATGAACTGGGCAATGAGCCACACCTCAGAAATTCGTACGAGATGGTTCTGAGCCTGTGTTTGCTCCCTGCACTGCCAACAGGTCCTCCGCTCTGCTGCCCATTTGTATCTTCAAAACCTGCCTCTACTGAAAGGCGGTGTGAGGGGTCCAGCCCTGCTGACTTCAGCACTCGGATGAAAGAGATGAGCAGCGGAGCAGATTCCCCCCAAAGGTAAGATCCCTCTTTTTAATCTACACAAGGAATTAAAAGTTGTCGTTTTTCCCTCCTTCACTTAAAATGCCTTCATTTTAAGAGTGACTCTAATTGACAAAATAGGAAAATAGTAACAAAAAAATCTCTTTCAGTTTTGCTGCACAGATATGAAGTAGTTAAAACATCCTTGTCATAAAAAAAGTCTCCACAAGGTCCACATGCAAGGTCCCTACAAGTCCCTGAGACATGAATTCTACTACAATTTTAGGCCTCTTTGTTATTTTTTAACCAAGAAGACAAGTCAGCAAGTTAGATTATGAACAAATAATCTAATAATCCAATTGGATAATCCAATAATATCTAATAATCCAATAATATCCTTGCTTCTTTATTGTTCATTCTGTGAAAGTGCTTTATAAGCCATAGAGCACTAAACAAATTCTAGTTATTACAAATCTATTCTAAATAAAGCTAGATAGCTCAGAAACTGGCACATTTTTATTCTTTATTTTTATTTTAAATGAATAATTTTCATACTTTATTAAGAGTCAGTATGTTTCATCATCGTTCAGATTTAGGATTCTTTTATATGCTAAGAACCTAAACTGAAAACAAAAATGGTAACATACAGTCTTCCTACCTCAATATGAAACTACGCAACCATCACCGGGAGGGTCCAGGGGCTTGTGGGACCAGACACTGTGCTCCCAATGCCTTGGCTGGTCAGTCACAAAGCAGTGAATTCTTCAGAACTGTGGTTAGGAGCAGCTACTCTTGAACACCAATGGCAGGGCTTAAGACTCTTATGTCCAATAAAAACTGAGTTTATACCCTGCTATTTTAGGAGAGTTAAAAGGATTAGGAACATAGGGCTTTTAGAAGGACTCCTGGGATAGGACAAGGCCCCGCACTCTGACCCCAGGCACATGAGGGCTGTGCATGGATCAGAATGAACACCAACAAGGACAACTTTCCTGAGCAGGGGGCTGAGCATCCATGGCATGGCTGTCCACTTACCAGCCTTAACAGAAATTGGGCAGATGACTTTATTCGTTTTTATAAATAGTTATGTCTTTTAGCTTAGTTCTCATTATTAAATTTATCTTTTAAATATAAGCACCTAAGAAAAATTACAATTTTCTTTTGTAATTTGATTTGATGTTGCTACTTTTATCTAATCAAAGCCTTTTTTTTACCTCCTCAGTGAGTGGATTTACTGGGTTCCACACTAATAAAGGTTGTCATTATGATTATTTCATAAAACAACAAGAAAGCTGTCAGTACCTTGGAAGCCCAAGCCACATGACCCAAGATGGGGACCAGCTGGCATCATACTCGTTTTCACTGAACGTGCTTGGTGGCTCGTCCGCGGCCTGCGTGGCCTCCTCAACAACTTGGACCTCGAGCGCTTTAAGGGCAACAGTGGGGGATGCAGCACTGGCTTTCAGCACAGCAACAGCCTCACTGTGACTTAAATTGGTCAAGTCAATGCCATTGATACTCAATAATACATCACCTGTTCAAAGGATGAGACAAAAAAAAAATGCACTGAGCTACCAAGTGATTATTTTCCTGCAAATTCTCCTACTGGTAAATGAATCAACAAAAGCTAGTTTCAATGTCTCAGATGAGATAAGGTAAAGGACCATTTTTTACTTCTTTGTGATTTTAATAATACTGAAATAAATCCAATTCATAAAGGACATTCCAAAACAATTTAAAAATTTAAAATAATTTCATAGCATATAGGAAGAAGTATGGCTCGAGGCATCGCGACTCATCTAGAAGTCCACACCCTTAGCCTTGGCACGTTGTAGGTTTAGCTGGGCACAGGCCCTGGCCCGTTCATTCTCTTCTCTGAGATTCCGTGATTCCTACTGTTCTTCCCAACTCAAAAATTATGTGACACTTTGCATTTAGAAATAAATATTTATATTCTCTTTCATACTATATTTATACAGTTTTATATATAAAGACAGCCCTACATAGTTCACTCAGCACAAATACATCACAATACGTAAAGAGAGGATATCCTTGGGCCTAAACAAGGAAACAGAACTTGTGGTCTGAACATCTTGTCTTGCTTGAGAAAGAAAAAAAGTGTTTGTTCCTCTGTCAAGTAATATAATAAAAAGGGCAGTGAGGATTAAATAAAAGGTCGGGGAGGAAAGGATTACTCCTCTGGGAAGTACACTTTGTACCAAGAGAGACTACGGAAAACCCTCCTCTCCCAAAACACATTTATTTTTCAGATTGTTAAAGTAAAACATTCTCATTGTAAAAAATTTAGAAAACATAATAAATAACAAGAAGGAAATAAAATTGCTCCCAATTCTGTTGTTGGACAAGTAACTTTTAAAAATAGCAGCCTTATTAAGATATTATTCATGTAACATTCAATTCATTCACTTAAAGTTACAATTTTATGGTTTTTAGTATAGTCACAGAGTTATACAGCCACCACACACCATTTTAAGAAGAACCCCAGAAAACATGTACCAATCAGCAGTCACTTCCCTTCTAGCAGCCCTAAGTAACCACTACTCTACTTTCTCTCTCCACAGACCTGCCCGTGGGCAGATCACATAAATGGAGCCAACACGTGGTCTTTTGTGACCGGCTTTTTTCCGTAGGCATAATGTTTTCAAGGTCCACCTATATTGTAGCCCGTGTCAATACTTCACTCCTGTTTATAGCCAAATAATATCCCATTGTATTACCATATTGTACTAATCCCTTCGCTAGCTAGACATCTGGGTTGTTTCCACTTTTTGGCTACTATGGAAAATACTGCTGTGAAAGTTCACATACAAGTTTATGTGTTGCCACATTTTCATGTCTTCAGGAACGGAATTGTTAGATCACACAGTAACAGTGTGTTTAACTTTTTGAGGAACTGCTGAACCGTTTTCCAAAACAAGTGCACCACTTTACATCCCTGCTGGCAGTGTATGAAGGTTCCAATTTCTCTACATCCTTGCCGAGGTTTGTCATTGCCTGCCTTTTTTATCACATCCATCCTTGTGGGTGTGAAGTGGTTTTGATTTGCATTTCCAATGCAAACAACCAACGACACTGAGTTTCTTTTCCTGTGATTATTGGCCGTTTGTGTATCTCCTTTGGAGAAATGTCTATTCAGGTCCTTTGCCCACTTTTCTATTGGGTTATTGACCTTATTATTTATTGAGTTGTAAGGGCTCTTCATGTACTCTAGATACAAGTTTTCCATCAGGTACATGATTAACAAATATTTTCTCCCATTCTTTTTACTTTCTTGGTGGTGTGTGTCTTTCATTAAATTTGTAATTTTGATGAAGTCCAGTTTATCTATGTGGTTGTTGTTGCTTGTGTTTTGGTGTCACGTCTAAGAAAACCATTCCCTAACCCAAGGTCGTGAGTATTTACACTTACGTTTTTCTCTGAACGTAAATTGTAGATCTTACATTTAGGTCTTAGACCCATAATCAGTTAATTCCTATACGTGTTGTGAGGTAGGAATCCAACTTCACTCTTGCAAAACCAGCTTTTAAGACTGCCTTTCTGCATGAACAAGCCAGTGCATGAAGAATGCTATTTTCACCGCTACCCCCCCCACTATACAAATTATATAGTACTGATGCGAGCGTGAACTTGTAAATGTGCTAATCCCTAAACCCACCACCTTTGTTTTTTTTTAATTTAATTTTTATTTTTTAAAGATTTTATTTATTTATTTCTAGAGAGAGGGGAATGGAAGGAGAAAGAGAGGGAGAGAAACATCAATGTGTGGTTGCCTCTTGCACACCCCCACTAGGGAGCCAGCGCACAACCCAAACATGTACCGGAACAGAATCGAACCAGCGGCCCTTTGGTTCGCAGGCTGGCACTCAATCCACGGAGCCACACCAGCCAGGGCCCCACTACCTTTTAAAGTTTGTGCTCTGCCCCACCTCCTCTGTGAGCCCCTCCCACTTTATTTTGAGTTTAACATTTGTATTTTGGAGACAGTCGTAGCCTGCCGCAACATGGGCAATAGAAATCTCTTAAGAGTCTTTTCCAACGTAAAATAATCCAACACTTTGAGTAACTATTAGAAAATGCTAAGCTTCAGCATTAGGCATTTTTCTAACCTTATAAAGAGGCTTTATGTTTACACATGCGTAGGACATTTTAAAGGAAAAAAAAGTCACGCCCATGCGTGCACAGCTGAATTCGGGGAGAAGATGCGGTGAGACCGCTGAAGAGCCCGTCTTACCTCTCTTGATTCTGCCGTCGCGGGCGAGGCAGCCGTGCGGCGGCACGCTGGTGACAAAGATGGGCAGCTCACCACTCTTACTTCCTCTGCCCCCAGCAACCGTCATTCCAAGGGACTCGTGTGCCTCCTTCTTCACAGTAATGTGTTTTTCTTGGCATATAACACACTGGGTAAGATCCTAATTCATGAGAGAAAAAATTTATTGAACATATTTACTGGAATAAATAGTATACAGCAAAGAGGACAGCTTAAACTAATGTAAAAACTTATGTGGCAACTGTAAGTCATTTTATTTATCACTTACTATAGGACTGAAAGCAATACACAATTCTTCATAGGTACAAACACTGCAACGATCACGGTGCATCACCATGTGAAACTGAGGTCTGCCGTATTTTCCTGTGGCTACTTATGAAACTGAAGCAACTCAGGACTGTTGCCATGTGGAGGTTGAAGTAAAATAAGCACATCGTTTGTATAGTTACCTTAAACTCCAACATATGGTCCATTCTATAAAAGTAATGCATTTGAGTTTTAAGATTCTGAAGATGAGCCAATTAACTTTTCTTCCATCTTTCTGCCATACTCTTTGAAAGAAAAGTTGACAGATTAGTACAAAACAAAATGTTTTGCCAACTGCCAGAAACAAGCTACAGTTTTGTCTTCTGATTCTTGCTGACAAGGATTATCAGAATAATCCGTCATGAAGCGGCTGCATATCTATCTTCAAAACCTCCAGGAAAAGCTAAAAGGCTATGAAATAACTGAATTTTTAAAGAAGCTACTGACAGGGAAATAAATTCCCAACAAACTATATCCTTAAGGTAAAGCTATTTTTAGTGACATTTGTTATTGCTACTTATTACTGAGACACTCCCGGAAGAAAAGACTAATACATCACTTTTATTTCTGAGTTAGAATCCAATATAAAACAAGGTAAACATATGAGATATTACATTGAAATAACAATAGCTAAGTTTTACTGAGGATTTACTATGTGCAAAGCTAATGGCTCTACATGTATTACTTCACTTCCTTCTCCCCATGCCCCCCTTACAGACAGGGAAACAGCCTTAGGAAGGCCATGGAACTTGCCCCGAATCATACAAGTGACTGCACTGGAATTTGAACTGATGTGGGTCTGCATGGGTTCATGCAGTACAGCGCACTGTGTACGTCCACTGTTTATAAACACCCGCACCACACCGGCACTGTCCCACTCAATGTAACAGCGCAAGCTAAGGTCTCAAAAGGTTTCTGACAATTACCAACTATAGAAGAATGTTAGAGATAATGAAACAATTATATTAGTGTTTTAACAATGTTAACAATGGAAATATATGAATTATATTTACATGATTGTAACATTTCCTTTAGAGGCATAAAGTCAGAGTTGACATGCACATATCCATTAACCAGGTCCTGGAATTCTAGGCTGGGTGCCCTTCTCTGGTCCTGGAATCCCTGCAGTCCTGACATTTTATCAAGCGAACTACCTGTGGTCCAGCAGGGCATTCCTGGAGAATGTTATGACCTAGTAGCACACTTGTAAATGTCTTAGATGGTTCCTATATTGAAGCAGGAAATCTGTTAGTATGCTCCAAAATTGGGCAAAACCATTTTATTATGAAGACAAGTCATGTGAACGAGTCCTGAGTGTATTTACTGAAGCATTTCCACTCTCAGGTGTTTTACCATTTAAGGGTGTGATTTTACTCCTCTGAGGGCTGAAACATGAATGCACTGTTTTCCTCAGAACCGAACCTAACTTCAGTGATTATACTCAGAAAGCTTCAAGGAAATGTCTCAGGACTCAACACCATAGGAATGTCTATCCAAGCAGCTACTAAGAAGCTTAGTAGTAGACCAATGTATACTCTATTTTTAATGACTATAATCACTGGAACAGGTTGTTTCGGTGAATTTTATGTTTGCTTCCCTATGAGACTTTTATTTTTCTAAATCAGGATTTTACATAACAAATGCAAGAGTAAATAGCTAAATTAACACTCAAAGTCCATTTTCTGTGGCTGTTCTACCTAACTAGGTTTGCAGACTACCTAGACTGAGAATAAATACAGCATTGCTATTTAAGACACCACCACATAAAATTAAAGAGAATAAGAATTAGCAGAGTTAAAAGAGAAAAATATATGTACCCCAAACTAAATGAAGTAAGCAGTTTTCCATGTGAATGTGGAAATGATTAGGTAGAGTTTTTAAAATTATCTTGTCTTAAAACTATAACATCAGACATCCATATCTCAAATTATTGTAGAATTCAATGACAGAAAAGATTCAATAATCAACTTACGGCTTATACTATCATTCTTTAGAACATATATCTTGTAAAGCAAGGACGAGCTATCTGAGACAACTCCCACTAAAAATTACTATTCAAAACTCTGACTCCTTTGTCATAGTCTCTGTTATGAACGCAACATCATAGGTTTCCTTCATACATTTTGGTTTTGGTTCAGAATCGAGAACCAAGTCTGTGGCTGTAATTTCACGTGAGTATCAACTAAACCAAAGGCCAGTGAGTGACAAGTCTGTACTGAAGCTCAGAAAACCAGATAAACCTGATGGGCCAAAAATACGCCCGTCCTTAAGCAAGGCTTTCTTAGAGCGCCTGTGATGTTCCAAAGGTAACTACTTCTCAGACACCGAACTTAACATCAGGAAGCCATCTTGGCACACAGGGAATTTCTATGGTTTTTAAGCAGACTAACGAGTAAGTTTTTGTTTGGTAACACAAGTTAATTTTACATAAGGAAAGTGACTTTCTTTGGAAGCTCACATTTAGCTTATATGTTCAAGTGGTTGGGTGAACATCATTGTTGAAAAAATCCTGGCCTACCAGAAACTGAGTGTAAGTGAAGGATCAAATGAAGAAAATAGTATCAAAAATGCAGTGAAGTACCACCCTTTTCTGATTTTTGCAACTCAAGTTAGAGTATCAAAATTCTCAGTACTGATAAACATGTCCTAAGAATATAACACCAGTGAAATCTTAAAGAAGCTGTACAAATGCTCAATATATGGGAATTTTAAATAATTCCCATAAAAGCTATAATATAAAAAGAAATGTGCTATATACTAGTACCTATCCAAATGTGCGATTTATGTTTAACAGTCGCATATCTAAGTCTGCTGCTGTAGGCAGCCTGCTCAACTGTAAAGAGCAGACCCGTCCAGCACTGTCTTCATCTTGCTTTTCCAATCAGATAACTGTTACATTAAATGAGCAACCCAAGACAAAGCCTACTTTCAAGCAGGACTAAGCACATAGAAAATTTTTTCTGGAAGATCAAATACTTCTCGTCAATCACCTGGCAGAGGGACCCTCTTCACTAAGAAACCGTCCCCACTGTCTGAGGACCTGAAATAATACAGTTACTCTCCAAGGCAGCAAGACATCCACATTTCATACCCTCAACACCCATGCTCGCCTTCTCCAACAGAACAACAGCCCTCGTTTAAATCTTTCCAGCTTGTAACAATGATCCTGTGAGGGCGGATAAATCCCAGCACACACACACAACACCTCACCTTATGTGAGCTGGGTCTGCTGTAGCACAGCGCCGGTGCGTGGTGCTGGCTGCTGCTCGGAGCTCCCGCTTCTCGGACAGTGTTACCTGGCTGGGCTTTCCCTGGTCTAGCAATCGTTAAATTCACCCTTTCTCCACTAGCCTGGAGAAAACACACAGACATTACCACCGGTCATTAATGACACTTCTCATTGTAAAAATTACAGGCAGTATAATTTCCAATGCACTATCATTATAGCAGAGCCTCGGCTGGGTAGTGACTGCGAGTACCTGGTGGTGGGGAGGAAGCAGGTTTGTCTAATGGGTTAGTATTTGAAAACTTCTGCAGTTGAATATCTCACACACACACGCCGCTCTTAAACATGCCCTCCCCAGCCCCACCTCCAAAATAACCAAGCAAAGCAGTGAAACTGCCTGTGTTCTCATCTCCCCTTGATTTCTTGATTTTTGAAAAATACTTCCCCTTCAATATCGGCCTTGGCATTGAGAGGGAGACAGCAAAGGAAAGAACATAGAAAGGAAGAACTGATTCAAAAATTGATTAAAATCCCTTGTGACTTTTGAAATCAATCTCATGGTGGCTACTCTGGAATGAATAATCAACGAAACAATGCAGAGCTTTGTTTCTGCTGTGCTAGGTCTGAGCAAAACAGGACATCGGCTTCAACCAGGGGTGTCGAACTCATTTTCACCGGGGACCACATCAGCCTGGCGGTTGCCTTCAAAGGTTCGAATGTAATTTTAGGACTGTATAAATGTAACTACTCTTTAACTACGGGCAAGGAGCTCGGCGCTGCCGCCGGGTAGAAACAAGGTGCCGGGCCGGATAAAACAAGGTGGAGGGCCTTGTGTTTGCCACCCGTGGCCTAAACAGTCCTGAAAAGAAGGATTACAGAGATCCTGGGTGACAAGGTATGTATGTCTTATCAGAGATATGCACACTGTCTTGCACATGACACACCCACCCACACGTCCTTAAGTATTGCACTACATTACTTTGGAGGTTTGTGACTATTATTTTAAATTTAGAGGTCCGTTATCTATATATTTGTATTTTAAACATAGATTCCTATCTAGTATATTTTTTAAATGTTACTGAGTATTTATTTAAAATTATGTTATCTTTGCCTTTAATGTACAGGCCTAATTTATCTGATGCTGATTCTTGATCATGACCACGATTCCCGATTTTATTAGTATTCTTCCTGTGGGAAAATATAATAGTCTACTTTTAAGGATTTATGGCAGAAAGAGGGGAACTCCCCCATAACTACAGTCAATAGGGTTAAGAAATTACTCTATTTTTAGTTCTTAAATTGAAAAATAAGTGATAACCAACTTTAGGGCCCCACTGAAAAATCACTTAACTATTCGAGCATTTTATTAAACTAAGTAGTTTTAGACAAGTTCTTTAGAATAACTGAAAGACAGTTAGTACAGGCATACATCCAAAGCAGGGTGTACGGACTTGATCTAAAGGATAAATGACAAAACAGAATAGTTAGGGTCCTGACATTCACGATTCAGATTATTTAGATCACACAGTGTGAAGCGGTGATATGCTCCCCTTCGTGACTTCATTTCGATGAATAGGGTTACTTTCATTCTGCTTAATACCTGATTACTACCAAATACTTCATAATCAGTATTTCAACTTCAGTGGAAAATCCCTGTTTACACAAACTTTAAACAAAAATAAATCACTGATCTTCCTGGATTGCTTAAAAGACAAAATTCTTTCCATGTTGTGGAAGTGGGCATTTAGGCTTTAAATGTCGAACATCTGCATTTAAACTACCTTTATTATTATTATTTTTAATCTGTATTTTTTTATTGTTGTTCAAGTATGGTTGTCTCCAATTTCCATCCCCATACTCCCCCCCACCCAAGCCATCCCCACTCCCACCCTTGCTCCTCCTCCCCTTTGGCTTTGTCCATGTGTCCTTTATACATGTTCCTGACAACCCTTCCCGTTTTCCCCCCATTATTCCCTCCCACCTCCCCTCTGGTTACTGTCAGTTTGTTCTTAATTTCAGTGTCTCTGGTTATATTTTGCTTGCTTGTTTGTTTTGTTGATTAGGTTCCACTTATAGGTGAGATCACCTAAGTGCCCAAGAACAAATAAGTGGATCAAAAAACTATGGTACATGTACACAGTGGAATACTATGCAGGAGAAAGAAGAAGGAGCTCCTACCCTTTGCAACAGCATGGATGGAACTGGAGAGCATTATGCTAAGTGAAATGAGCCAGGCAGTGAAAGATAAACTAAATTTAAATAGGCTGTACATCTAATACTCCAGGGTTTCAAAAGAGTTGGGTTAAAGACAAGATTTTTTAAATACAGAATGCCTAAATGACAACACCCATAATTCATAAACAAGTAGCATGTCTTGTTGCTGGGAGTATAAATTGGTACGATCTTTCTGAAGGGAAGTTAGCAAAACATCTTAAACTTTAAAACGAAATGTAAGTTATAGAACACAACATGCCAATTACACAGCTATTAAAGATTATGACGTAAATCTACACTTACTGTCATGATAAATCCACAACATATTGCTGACATAAAGAAAAAGTTGAAACCCAGAATTTACAAGATGGTGCATGTGTTAAGTACATGTGAAAACATGTACCTATTTACCTACGGACATATACATAAAAAGTGTCTGCAACGATGTTCTCCAAAACACGAATGCTTGGGCTGTTTACACTGCATGAGATTTTAACTTCCCTCTCTATTTTCTGTATTTTGTCTCTATGATTCTCTTTTTGAGACATCAAAGTACATATTTTTATAGTCCCCAAAACATTAAGACATTTTTTTCCCCACAAAGAGACTGAAATTGAGCAACTTCAGTTTTCTACAGTTTGGGAAACACGATACAACCATTTAACTATTTGGATTATAAACATCCAAATATACAACATATTATCATTCAAATTTTTAATGTATTTTCCCCCTGTGCATCTACATTTTTCATGTCTTGGTTAGAAACTGGATGAGGACCATCTATTAGGAGTTAGGGTACTTTAACACTGCCTGAAATAAAGAGGGTCAATCTATTTCTTTCTGTCTTACTGATCTGACTTCTCACTTTTAAAGTCAACTCAGCTCTCCTGTTTCCTTTAGTAAGTCCCATAAATGGATTCACTTTCTTCTTTTTTCCCAACCCTGACCCTTCCATGATGGAACTGTCTTCCCTGGACAGCAGCTGGCGGGTGTCCACAGGTGAAGGTCCAAATGCTGCCTCTGGTTTCAAGAAATTTCAACGCATGCAATTCCTTAAAATCTCAAGTCTATGAACTAAGACCAATAATGAATCTCT
This sequence comes from Desmodus rotundus, assembly GCF_022682495.2. Classification (NCBI taxonomy): domain Eukaryota; kingdom Metazoa; phylum Chordata; class Mammalia; order Chiroptera; family Phyllostomidae; genus Desmodus; species Desmodus rotundus. The sequence continues at coordinate 108,220,145 of NC_071389.1, read as the reverse complement.
CCCCAGTGCAGCATGGCTGTGCGTGTGTGTTTCTGTAACACTACATCGAACCAAAAGTTAAGAAAAGGAGCCAGTTAAAGACGAATGAGGCTTGGGTTTTCTTATAGTCTTAAATTTTCATTGTTATTTGATTCTATGTAGTACACACATTTTTAGTGACTATCAACCTATTTAATTCCTGATGCTCAAATATATTAATGCTTGATTTCCTTTGTAGCATTTTGTTGTGCTTTAAAAAAAGAGTATGTTTTGTTCCACCTTGATCTCTGTAGGCGGTACCCCTATCAGGTTGAATTCCATGGCAGGTTACAGACCCTGAAATCTTCTCTGGATGGTTTCTAATTTATCTATTTTGATGTTCTTATGACAACATGGTTTTTCTATAATAATAACTATCCTTACTTTCTCCACAGGGATACAATGAGGAGAAATGTTATGATGTGTTTGAAATGCTTTAAATTCCTTAAAATAAAAAAAAGGCATTATAGAGATGAGTTATTTTTAATAAAAAATGACTTTCCCTCTATTTTTATGGATCTTGAAGTGAAGAAGGAAAATTAAGAGACAAGATAAGTCAGAACCTTAGTAATCGAAGCTCCTTTGAGCCCCTCTTTTCTCACAGGTTAAATGTGGACAACACCATCTGTGATGTCTGGTACTGGATGGAGCCGAGGGAGCAAATGAGAAATGCTCGTGAAACTTTTAGAGACTTTACAAATAATGTGAAAGTTCAGGGAACACCGTATTTAGGAAAGATTCTATCTATAGTGAAGTTATACTACTGTGGATTTTGAAGAATTTAGATAGCCATGCTTGATTTTTCCAATGAAATAGAAAATATGCCCTAGATTCTTATGTTATTGGCCAATGAAACAAATATTAACATATGGTAATGAAGGTCAAGCATCTGGAAAGCAGGTCTCAAGTTTACCTGAATGATCTGGGCGGCAAGCTCAGGAGTCCCGTGCTTCAGGTCGTGCCCGTTGATGGCAAGCACGCGATCATTGCTGCTGAGCCTCCCATCCTGTGCAGCAAGCCCCCCTTCCAACAGGTCAAGAATAAAAACTCCTGGCTCATCTGTCCTTCGTACGAGTTTGATGCCGAGCTGTTCACCGGAGTCCCGTTTATGAAGAACCACATGGAAAATCTCTTCTCGTGGAGAGTTCCCATCAGAATGGTTATATGCTCGGTTACCAAAGCGTCTCTCTCGAAGCACAGTGAGCTGCAGGGTGCTGCAGGGCTGCGAAAGGACAGCTCTGGCATAATTGTGGGACACATTGCTAATATCATAGTTGTTGACCTAAAAAAAAAAAAAAGGAATTATGACCAACATGTGGCAATCTTTTTTCCCCAATTTGTAGAAATAACATTTCCCAAAGAAACTAACATTGTGGCATGTTATACAATCATTATTTAGAAGGAAATCCACTCTAAAAACACCCTAAAATTAACTTACAATGATTAGCATTAAGTAGAGAATATCAGTTAGGATCACAGGGTTAATGACAGCCTGGAGTTAGCATCCGTGGCTCTGCCATGTAACCTGTGTGAGTGTGCTTCCTCATGTGTACAGTGTGTGACACTGGTGGGACTGAAATCAGGTAGGAAGAAAACATACACTCCTGTAAATGGGGACACAGGAGAAATTACAGAATTCCAATCTGCTTTACATATAAAACCAGCAAAACTTATCTTTACATAATTCAGGTTCCACAGTATCACAATTTTCCAAGTTTTAAATTTATGAAAATTCCCTGGCTGGTGTGGCTCAGTGGATTGAGTGCCGGCCTGTGAACCAAAGGGTCACCAGTTCGATTCCCAGTCAGGGCACACGCCTGGGTTGCAGGCCAGGTCCCCAGTAGGGGACACACAAGAGGAAACCATAAGCTTGATGTTTCTCTCCCTTTCTTCCTCTCTCCCTTCCCCTTTCTAAAAATAAATAAATATAATATTTAAAATAAAAAAGTATGCGAACAAAATAAATTTATGAATAAGAACAAAAAGGTGCAAATTAACAGAATTAAAATTGATACCTGAAGAATCTGGTCTCCAGCAAGGAGTCTTCCATCTCTGGCGATTATCCCATCCCGATAGACTTCCTGAATAACAATGTTAATCAGTGGTGTTTCGTTGCCACCAACAATGCTAATTCCTAACTGAATATAAGGGTTAGAACGGTGAATTTCAATCGTGGTGATTTCGCCTTCTGGTAAACCAGGGGGCTGTTGTGTGGCTGCCAAGTTAAAAATGAGAGAGAAAAATAGATGGAAAGAACATAAATGTTTTATATTTTGATGTTCTTCTGGTAAATAAGTCATCTTCTGTTAAGGGATGATTAATAACTGACAATACCACTGGATAAGAAAAACAGAATGACAAAAAATATCTATGTAGAGATCATCTAAACATTTCTTCTTCTGAAGGTGATCAGTACATAACCAACAAATAGCTACTATGTATCAGATCACTAGGGAAGACACAATAATCTGATAAAAAAATATTAGGAGAATGTCATCTTGTCCTAACTGGTACGAGAAAGTCTGCATTATGAAACAACTGTAAACCGTGCAAGGCAGTGTAAAGGAAAGACTGACTCTGTGGTATGTAGTCACCATGGATGTGGAGAGAGTAATCGCGTCAGCTCTAAGAAGAGGTGGGTCTTGAGCCTGACGAGATGGAAAAGAATTACAGTGCTGGCAGGGAAAATGGGATATGTTCAGTAAAATCTGGAGTTCTGTAAGAGACAATCAAACTGAAAAGCCAGCTACTGAGATATGCCCAAGATCTCGGACTACAGGCTTTCTGCTCGTTCCCGGTGGGCGGTGCGGTCAGATTAGTGGCTGCCACCAGAGGACTGCAACAGTCACAAGCAAGATCTTGAAGACACAGATATCCAGCCATTTCTAGGCAGTATGAGCTTGACCAATTAATCTCTCAAGACTCAGTTTTCCCACCATTAAAAAATTTCATAATATTATTATAAAAATTTAATCACTTAATTTATGTAAAGTGCTTGGTACTGAGCCAACACAGAGCAAGCACTTAATCTGAGGTATTATTTTTGTCATGCCTGATGTTATTGATTTCTTAGTCAAGGAGCGACAAACTCAGAACACATGAGCTAACAAGCAGCAGCATGTTGACATCTAGTGAATTCACGGACTACAACAGAAAGGGGTGGGAAGGAGCACCCTCTTCCAGGGGAAGGTTCATGTGCTGTTTCTAAAATGCCAACTGTTAGACTTACAGACTTAAAGGGTGATTGTTGTGATATGTGAGTTATATCTCAATAAAGTTATTTTTTAAAGAGGAAAAATGCAGGTTGGAAAAATTGTAGGGAACAGTAGGAAAGCAGCAAATGTCTGATCTGAAAACATGAAAACAAAAGAGGTAAATGGCACATACTGTCGGCAATGGCACTCTCCTCAAAGGCAGGGTTGTCCAGGCCAGGCTCCTCTGTCCATGCAGGAAGAGATGCTGAGGTCTGGTTCCGCTCGACGGGCACTGTGCCCGTCCCCGTCCCTGAGCAGTCTGTTTCGGGTGATAGGGTACCTGGGAGATCTAGTACAGTGGTTCCATTCTCATTCTCAGTCTCTGTCTGAGTTTTACTAGTTTTTCTTCTCTCTAGGGCAACTCTCTGATGAGAAGCTCCTGGACATCTAGAAAGAGAGCATCAGATGGTTTCCATGCCGAAGCCCCGAGAGGTACCCACAGCAGTCCATAATGCCACTTGAACTAAGTTCTTACCACTCCGCATAGCCAATTTAAGACAAGGCATCAGCATAAACGAGGTCTGGCATATAGCTCAAAGAATACTTCAATAAAAACACGTACCCAGGTATGTGCTAGTACCAGAAACATAGACTATATGGTGTAGCTGACACTGTACTGCAGGACTTACTCTGAAATTCTGATTACAACCCTTTTTACCAGGTGAAATGGCTTAACCACAGGAGTGGAAACCAGCAGTCTTCTTCCTACACAAGCCCTTAAATGCTTAGACTTTAAGTGCCAAAACGCTTCTCTCTACACCTTCACAGCCAATGTTACACATTTACTCATTAGTGGACAGCAATGCATGTGAAGCTTTACCACTTGCAGGAAAGCATAGCAAAGGCCCAACTAACTTCATTATAGACATGGAAGGAAGTAAAAGAATATATAGCTCCTAGTTTGTAAAATTAGAATTGCAATAGTGGAAATCAGATATGCGACGTAGGTTAAAAATATATTCCAAGTACTTAGGAAACTTACATAAGCACCAAGAAATAAGAACTGTTAACTTGCTTGTTTTCACTTATTTAAGCAAAAAAAAGGGCAGATAGGTGCTTGCTTAAACATTTCAATAAAATTCTACAGACTAGAAATGTCTTTTCCATCTGACCCTTTCACTGGCCAACATGCTACTGCCCAGTCTGAAGGGTGGGACGAGGACAGGGCTTAGCCAAGGGGAGCCGGACACACATTTTACAGCCCAGCACGACTCTGACACATGCACTTTCATGTTGGGATAAGAAGGCACAGAAAGGCAACAGTTTTATGTCTAGGACTGTAGATCTTCATTCACTGACAATTTTTTTAAATATGTAAATTTTGATAAAAATTGAGTATGGGATTAAATTCAATTAAAATTGAAAGCTATCTCTTAACTATAATAGCAATAAATTTTCCCTCATGAACTGAAGATTTAAGTTTTGGATTTCCAGTTCTCGAAAAGGACCAGCATGAAGTTTCTTTACTCCGCTTTCTCTCACTGCTTCTCTTCTCTTCCCCGTGTCAAGAAGGGGACGACTGACTCTGCTTACTGCACCGTAGTGCCGCACTCCAGGGCATGTTCCTACAAGGATGTGACGAACAATTCTGAAAGTTGTATCACCCAAAAAAATACTTTTGAAAGTAGATTTAATTAGAAATGCATTTTAAAAAAATTTTATTCAACACACAATTTGAGGCAAAAACTGGACCATAAAAAATTTTTGTCACTAAACAGATAAAGATTTAATTCCCTGAATGTATGAGCATATCATACACAAATATATACATGGGCAATAGCTAGTCTTCAGTGGAAATGTGAACTAGGAACAGGAAATACAAACATAGAATCTGAACACCTGGGAATTAATTAGCCTAACTAACAAAAAAAAAAAAAAATCCTACAAACTAAATAACTACAAAGCCTAGCTTATAGTTTTTAAACATGCAAAAATAAATTTAAAAAGAAAACCTAAAGTTGTTACAGAGGTAAAGAAACAGGTATACTTAAATTCCCAATGGAACAGCAAATTGCTAATAGGAACTAAATAAATACACTTTAAAATGATATCATATAAAAATATGAAAGAATGATCTTAGCCAGCATTGAAGGAAGATTATAGAGAAAGCCTTTGGGAATACCATTTCAGTAAGATGGATCAGCTCAGTAGATTGAGATAGAAGGACAAGAGGAGATTAAAAGAGAATGACTTCAAACCCATCAAGGGAAAGAGGAGTGCCACCAAAGAAAAAGTGACTGATAACGCAAGTGCCACACAAGGAGCAAATAAGAGAAGGACCAAAAAACATTACTTTGATTAAGCAATGAAAAGGTCACGGACAAAACACTTAGAAAAAACACTTTCAGTGATGAGGGCAAAAGCCCAAACTATGATACCAGCATTTCTGCTACCATAATACCAGCATCTACAAAAACTGCACACTAAGAATTACAGCGCTTAAGAATAAGAGGATTGGGAAAGACCATTCAAAACCTGTGCATCTGGGATGGGAATGGCTGCTAACAGGGATGAGGTTTCTTTTGGGGATGTTGGAAATGGTCTAAAAATTAAGACTGTGATGATGGCTGCATACTCAGATAGGGGCTGGATCAGAGAACCTGGGGCAAGGCGGTGGACCCTGCAGGTGGGGTTGGCTGAAAGGATCCCTGGTTAGGCAGTAGACCGTGTGGGTCTGGCTGAATAGGAAACTGAGACTCAGAGTTCACTGCGGACTATGGTGGGGGTTGCCTTGGTGGAAGAAACTCCCAGTCTCATGTGAAAGTTTGTTGGAAAGTAGGGCTAGAGCCCGGCAAGGGAGCTGCATTGTTCCCTCTCTGACCCCGACCCCCAAACATCATCACAACGCAGCAAAGAGGGTTGCCCTGCCTAGTGCATACCTAAGGCCCTTACAACTTAACAGGTGCACCGAGACAAAGAAATATGGCCCAAATGAAAGAACAGAGCAAAACACCAGAAAAAGAGCTAAGTGATGAGGAGATAGCCAACCTATCAGATGCAAAGTTCAAAACACTGGTAATCACGATACTTCCAGAATTGGTTGAATATGGGCGCAAATTAGATGAAAAAAATGAAGGCTATGCTAAGTGAAATAAGGGAAAATGTACAGGGGACCAACAGTGATGGGAAGGAAACTGGGACTCAAATCAACGGTGTGAAACAAAAGGAAGAAGGAAACATCCAACCAGAAAAGAATGAAGAAATAAGAATTCAAAAAAATGAGGAGAGGCTTAGGAATCTCCAGGACATCTTTAAACTCTCCAACATCCAAATCATAGGGGTACCAGAAGGAGAGGAGGAAGAGCGAGAAATGGAAAACTTATTTGAACAAATAATGAAGGAAAACTTACCCAGTCAGGCAAGGGAAATAGACTTCCAGGAAGTCCAGGAAGCTCAGAGAGTTCCAAAGAAGTTGGACCCAAAGAGGAACACACCAAGGCACATCATCATTAAGTTACCCAAGATTAAAGGTAAAGAGAGAATCTTAAAAGCAGCAAGAGGAAAGGAGAGAGTTACCTACAAAGGAGTCCCCATAAGACTGTCAGCTGCTTTCTCAAAAGAAACCTTGCAGGCAAGAAGGGGCTGGAAAGAAGTATTCCAAGTCATGAAAGGCAAGGACCTACATCCAAGATTACTCTATGCAGCAAAGCTATCATTTAGAATGGAAGGGCAGATGAAGTACTTCCCAGGTAAGGTCAAGTTAAAGGAGTTCATCATCACCAAGCCCTATGAAGTGTTAAAGGGACTTATCTAATTGAAGAAGATCAAAAACTATGAACAATAAACACAGAGCAATGATAACAAACTCACAGCTATTAACAACTCAACCTAATCATACACACACACACAAACACAACAAATACTAAGCAAACAACTAGAACAGGAACAGAATCAGAGAAATAGACATCACATGGAGGGTTTTCAGTGGGGAAGGGTAGGGGAAGATACAGGGAGTAAGAAGCATAATTGATAGGCATAAAAGAGAGGAGGAGAGGTTAAGAATAGTATAGGAAACAGGGAAGTCAAAGAACTTATATGTACAACCCATGAACATGAACTAAGGGTGGGGGGAGGAGGAGGGTTGGGGGATGCAGGGCAGAAAGGGGATAAAGGGGAGAAAATTGGGATAACTATAATAGCATAATCAATAAAATATACTTTAAAAAACCCAAAATTACATACAACTAAAACCCATGCAACTTATTAAATGGAGTGTTTAACAGTAACAACACAAAATGCAATTGGCATTGGGGAATATAACTTGGATTATTCAAGCAGGTAACTCAGTGTAGCAGGAGGCTAGTGTATAGGATATTACCAATGAATAAAAATAATAGAGAAGAAATAGATCAGGGTAGGCGTGTGCTCTCACAATGCAGATGGAACTGGAGCTCCGAGGTGGTGGGCCGCTGGAGGCAGTAGAACTGCCACAGGCCAGGCGGTGTACCTTCCTAGGGAGGGAGCTCTATTGAAGGTGTGTTTTTAAATTTCCTTAAATAAAACCAAAAGGCTCTTGCAGCAACCCGAGCCAAACTGAGGGGCTGTTCCTTTCCTGAACTTCCATTCTCATTAGTCTACCTCTCCTTATGGAGAAAAAATTACATAAAACTTATGATATAGTGGCATCATTCCTTGATACAACAATGATTCACATTAGGACGTGAATTACAGTGTAACTAATATACTATATTATGAGTAGCAGTATTGGTGGCAGTGGTGGGCTACAGTAGTATAAGTAAAATAAAATGATGCATGGTTAGAAGTAAAATAAAACAATGCATAGTAAGTGCCAGCACAATGAGAAGTACTTAATGAAATTGAAGAATATGAGCATCCTAAAAATAAGATAAATGGTAAAAAATAGTTATGGGTTAAAATATGCAAAAATTAATTCAAGTACCATCAGTGAAAATGGTAGATTAAGGGTATCTGAAAAGACTCTCCTCAAAAAAATTTTCAAACACAACTACTTCTTAGCTCTTGAAATTTACCCAAAGTTCTTTAGCAATCCAGAGCACATTCATTCAAGAAAAATGGCTGAATCTCAGTAAAAACAGTAAGCTTTATGGCATTTGAACTTGCCCTGTCCCCATTCCCCCATCCCTATCTCCACAAAAGCCTGGAAAAGCATTCACCCACAATCACAGTGGAATCAGGGGTTTGGAAGCCATTGGAGGGGTCAAATGGCATGCCTTCAAAGCCTCATTCCTACAGAATTGTCATTAATTGACCTTTTGGTTACATGAAGACCCCACTACAAGGCTGTCTTTAACTAACCTGACTTGGAGCTCACCCAGTACAAATAGCCTTTCCACTGGGGGAATTTGCTGAAAAAAAAATTAGAGGCAACTGTTTAAGATTGTGGCTGTCTGAAGGGGTCAAACAAAAGGCTAATCAGAAGGTTTAAAACTAAAAAAGCTAGGGAAAGAAATGTCCACAGGGACTCTGATATGTCCAGGCTGTGTGCATGCACAGGAAACCGATGGGAAGGCACTAAGCTCTCACTTCTGGCTAGTGCTGACACCCTGTGAAAGCCAAACTGAAGGCTCAGGAGGAATTGTCTATTGCCTGAGTGTTGAAGGTGTGCCCACCATGAGCACAGAATCCTGCACGAAGACTGGGAAATTTATTGGTTACAGGCATTTAAAGAATTCTCTGCTGTACTTATTAGCTGAACAGTAAGCTGAGCAGGAATTGTGCAGTATTAGTTTAAAAATGTTAGTGGACAAACAAACAACAATATATAGCAAAACCAAATCCTGAAGAGAAAGAAGAATCTGATTTCCAGAGTTTCTACATTATATTATTTAAAATGTCCAGTGTTCAATAAAAAAATTAAAAACATGCAAAAAAACCCAATGAGTACAGCTCATACACAGGAAAAATAGCAGTCAACAGAAACTGTCCTTGAGGAAGCCCAGATATTGGCCTTAGCACCAGACAATGACTTAAATAAAATATAAATGAGTTCAAAGAACAAAGGAACCATGTCTAAAGAACTATAGGAAAATATGAGAATATGTCACCAAATAAAAATGTCAATAAATAAATATACTTATAATAAAAAATCAAATAGAAATTCTGGATTTTAAAAAATACAATGAAATGAAGAACTCACAGCAGATATGAACAGGCAGAAGAAAGATCTGTGAACTTGAATTAGGTCAATTGAGAATATCAGTCTAGGAATAGAAACAAAAAATAATAATAATAAATGGATAGAGCCTCAAGAACCTGTGGGACACTATCAAGAATATTAGATATATATAATGGTAGTCCCAAAAGGAATCAGAGAGAAAGGGGTAGAAAGAATTTTTAAACACAAAATGACCAGAATCTTCCCAAATTTGATGAATCTTGAAAGCAGCACGAGAGAAATATCTCATCACATAGAAATGACCCTAAATAAGATTGTCAGCTGATTGTTCTTCAGAAACCATGGCAGACCTAGTGTACAAGAAATACTAAAGTCTTCCAGGCTGGTATGAAAGGACTTTAGACAGTAACTAAATCCATATGAAGAAATAAAGAGCACTAGTAAAGTGCTATATATAGATACATATTTTAAAAAACAGAAGTATTTTTTGGTTTATTGATTTTCTTTTGTCCTATCTGATATAAAAGACAACCACACAAAGTAATAATTATAATTGTTTTGATAGCTATATAATGCATTAAGATGTAATTTGTATAACAGCATAAAGGAGGGAGGAAGAAATGGAACTATATATGAATTAAGTTTTTGTATACCAGTGAAAGCAATAGTATTAATCTGAACTAGATTGTTAAAAATTACAATGTTAATTGTAATCCCCAGCACAACCACTAAGAATTAATTAAAAAAAAGAAACAAAAGAATTAAAATGACATACTAAAAAATATCTATTTAACACAAAAAAGGAAGAAATGGAGGAAAAGAGAAACAAATAGAAATGAGATACAGAAGCAAAAAGCAAAATGGGAGATGTAAGTCTTACCTGAGACTTCCGGCCAAGATGGAGGCCTAGGTAGACATACTGTGCTTCCTCCCACAACCAAAAGCAGGACAACAACAATTTAACAACAAAAAAACAACCAGAACTGGCAGAAAATCGAAATGTATGGAAGTCCAACAACCAAGGAGCTAAAGAACAAACATTCAGCCAGACCCATAGGAGGGCAGAGACAGGCAGCTAAGTGGAGAGGATTCACGGCAAGGTGGCAGCTGGTGGATCTGGTGAGGTGGCAATTGCAGACTGGGCAGTCCTACATTAGTGTGCAGATAAACTGGGAGGAACAACTGGGGAGCAATACAGACTGCTCAACCCAGGGTCCCAGTGTGGGGAAATAAAGACTCAAAACACCTGTGGGGGTTGAGATGGCAGTGGGAGAAACTCCCAGCCTCACAGGAGAGTTCCCTGGAGAGACCCTCAGGTCCTAGAATGTACACAAACCCACCCACCCGGGAATCAGCACCAGAAGGGCCCAATTTGCTTGTGGGTAGTAGGGGAAGTGACTAGAAATGGGCAGAGAGTGGAACAAGTGACACTGTTCCCTCTCAGACCTCTCCCCCACATACAGTGTCACAACACACCACCCTGGTGAACACCTAAGGCTCTGCCCCTTCTACGTAACAGGTACACTGAGACAAAAAAAAAAAAAAAAAAAAAAAAAGCCCAAATGAAAGATCAGATCAAAGCTCCAGAAAAAATACAACTAAGCAACGAAGAGATAGCCAACCTATTAAATACAGAGTTCAAAACACTGGTAATCAGGATGCTCACAGAACTGGTTGAATTTGGTCACAAATTAGATGAAAAAATGAAGGCTATGCTAAGTGAAACACAGGAAAATGTACAGGGAACCAATAGTGATGGGAAGGAAACTGGAACTCAAATCAACGGTGTGGAACAAAAGGAAGAAGGAAACATCCAACCAGAAAAGAATGAAGAAATAAGAATTCAAAAAAATGAGGAGAGGCTTAGGAACCTCCAGGAAATCTTTAAACATTCCAACATCCGAATTATAGGACTGCCAGAAGGAGAAGAGGAAGAGCAAGAAATTGAAATAATTTTATTTGAACAAATAATGAAGGAGAACTTCCCTCATCTGGCAAAGGAAATAGACTTCCAGGAAGTCCAGGAAGCTCAGAGAGTCCCAAAAAAGCTGGACCCAAGGAGGAACACACCAAGGCACATCATAATTACATTACCCAAGATGAAACAGAAGGAGAGAATCTTAAAAGCAGCAAGAGAAAAGGACACAGTTACCTTCAAAGGAGTCCCCATAAGACTGTCAGCTGATTTCTCAAAAGAGACCTTGCAGGCAAGAAGGGGCTGGAAAGAAGTATTCCAAGTCATGAAAGGCAAGGGCCTACATCCAAGATTACTCTGTGCAGCAAAGCTTTCATTTAGAATGGAAGGGCCGATAAAGTGCTTCTCAGATAAGGTCAAGTTAAAGGAGTTCATCATCACCAAGCCCTTATTATATAAAATGTTAAAGGGATTTATCTAAGAAAAAGATAAAAAATATGAACAGTAAAATGACAGCAAACTCACAGTTATTAACCACACCTAAAACAAAAACAAAACTAAGCAAACAAGTAGAACAGGAAGAGAAGCACACAAATGGAGATCACATGGAGGGTTATCAACAAGGGGGAGAGGGGGGAAAGGTACAGAGAATAAGTAGCATAAATAATAGGTAGAAAATAGACAGGGGGAGGGTAAGAATAGTATAGAAAATGTAGAAGCCAAAGAACTTACATGTACGACCCATGGACATGAACTAAAAGGGGGAATGTGGGTAGGAGGGGGTGTGCAGGGCAGAGGGGAATAAAGGGGGGAAAATGGGACAACTGTAATAGCACAATCAATAAAATATATTGAAGAAAAAATTTTACCTGATCAGTAATCATATCAAACATAAATGAATAAACACTCCAATCATGTCAGTGATCGGCAGAATAGATTAAAAAGAAAACATGATCAACCATATGCTGTTTACAAGAGATACACTTTTGATTCAAAGACACAAATAGGTTAAAATTAAATGGAAAAAGAAAGATATACCACGCAAATAGTACCTTAAAGAGAGCTAGGTGAGTATACTAACTTCAGATACAATAGATTTAAAGACAAAAATTGTTTCTAGTGATGACAACATTTTTCAATGATGGAAATTTCAATTTATCAAGAAGTTATGACAATTACAAACATAAACACAGCAGACCCTCAAATACATGAGCAAAAATTACAGAATTAAAGGGAAAAATGGACAATTCAATAACAGTAGTCTCAGACTGCAATACACTTTCAATACAGATGTAAAAACTAGGCATAGAAACAACAAAAAAGAGATTTTAACATCACTCTAAATCAGGGGTGTCAAACTCATTTTCATCAGGGGCCACAACAGCCTCGTGGTTGCCTTCAAAGGGCCAAATGTAATTTAGGACGGTATAAATGTAACTACTCCTTAACAGTTAAGCGAGAGCTCGGCACTGCCGCCGGGTAGAAACAAGGTGCCGGGTGGGATAAAACAAGGTGGAGGGCCGGATTCCGCCCTCAGGCCTTGTGTTTGCCACCTGTGCTCTAAATCAACAGACCTAGAAGACACCTGTAGCAGCGGTCCCCAACCTTTGGCACCAGGGTCTAGTTTGGTGGAAGACAATTTTTCCATGGACTGGTTCGGAAGGGTAGGCTAGGGGAACAGGAAGCAGAGTTCAGGCGGTAATGCCAGTGAAGCTTTGCTTGCTCCCCAGCCACTCACCTCCTGCTTTGTGGCCCGGGTCCTAACAGGCCATAGACGGGTACCTGTCCACAGCATGGGGGTTGGGGACCCTTGATTAATAGAACACTCCACCCATCAAGAGAAAATACACATTCTTCTGAGTACACATGAAGCATTTCTCAGAATAGACCACATGTGCTAGGATACAAAAAAAAGCCCCAATAAAATTGAAAAAATTGAGTTATACATAGTAAGTTCTCCCATCACAATTAATTCAAAATGGATCAAAGACCCAAATGTAAGAGCTAAAACTACCAAAGTCTTAGAATAAAACATAGGTATGAATCTTTGAAATCTTGGAGTAGGCAATGGTGGTTTTTTAAGAAAATTTGAGAGAAACATCAATTTGTTGTTCCACTTATTTATGCACTCATTGGTTGATTCTTGTATGTGCCCTGACCAGGGATTGAACCCACAACCTTGGCATGTTGGGATGACTTTCTAACCAACTGAGCGACCTGGCCAGGGCTAGCAATGGTTTCTTAGACATGACACCAAAAGCACACAGAAACAAAGGAAAAAAATAGATTAAACTGAGCTTCATAAAAGTTAAACTTGTTTGTCCTTGAAAGGACATAATAAAGTGAAAATAAAATGGATAGAACAAGAGAAAATATTTGCAAATTGTGTATTTAATATGGGTCTATAGACAGAATATACATAGAATGCTTACAACTTACAAAAACAGAACAATCCATTATAAAAATGAACTAATAATTTTGAGCATCTGTTCATGTTCTTACTGGCCATTCAAACATCACCTTTGGAGAAATATCTATTAAATCTTTTGCCCACTTAAAATCGAATGGCTTCACTTTTTGTTTGTTTGTTTTTCTTTTCAGGAGCTTTATTATTTTTTTATTTTAATATTTTTTGTTGTTCAAGTACAGTTGCCTCCATTTTCCCCTCACTACGTCCCTCCGGCCCCACCCATCCCCACCTCCCACCCTTGATCCTACCCCCCCTTTGGCTTTGTCCATGGGTCCTTTATACATGTTCCTTGATGATCCTTCTGCCTTTTCCCCCCATTATCCCCTTCCCCTCTGGTTATTGTCAGTTTGTTCTCTATTTCAATGTCTCTGGTTATGCTTTGCTTGCTTATTTGTTTTGCTGATTAGGTTCCACTTATGGGTGAGATCATATGGTATTTAAGAATTCTGTACCTATTCCGGATACTAAACTCTGATTTTATTTATATTTATATATATATGTATATATATTTACCTTTCACATTATATATGAGAAAAGAATGCTGGTAAGAATGTGCCAAACTCAAACTTTCCTCCAAGCTAAAATGTGAATTTAAAAGAACAATCTTGCCTCAGACTACCCTGACCCATAAAGGCTTCACAACCATTTGCTGACCTAGGAAAGATCTCAGCATGGAAAAAAAACTGTTTTAAAGGTTTCCTCTATACAGTACACACTTTTTAGCATACTGTTAAAATGTAAGTTTTTTCAGAGAAAAAAAAATGGTTCTGAACCTTGTCATAAACTGGGACACAATTCTCAATTTAAGGACAAAAAAAATAACATTTACAATTCCCATAAGCTTTAAATGCTGAACTGTTGAGGGTGAGGCACAGGTGAGGGGTAGAGCAGGGGAGAAGGGATGTTTTATAGTTGATGGTACTTGGCAGAATTTCACAAAGTAATTACTAAAACGTTACATGCTTAGTATACAATATATACAATATTTCTTAAAAGCTTTCAAAGATGGGCACTTTCCCATATCTTTTAATATTCTTCATGGTTTTACCAACATATAATCAGTTAATAACTAGTAATTTTATTTAAAAACACATTCATCTTTCATAAATAGTTTACTTTTAGCTGTAGCCAAAAATGTCAGCTGTTCTCAAACTTAAGGATATTTCTTAAGGATGGAATTTCATGCAAACAGTGACGGTAATTTTAAACAGAAAATTACCAGATTTATGCAAACCACTCCTAATGCTATATTTTTACTAATAATTAAGAGATTTCCAAATCATAAAAATTCAAGAAAAAAGACACATGATAGTCATATAACTTTTATAGAAGAATCATTGTTGTTGGTACTGAAGTTTTAGGCATTTTAACAAAAAGTACCAATTCCTAAAAAATGAGTGAAATTGTCTACAGAGAGCCACATTCATAATCATATTCTGTGCCTCGTGACATCACTCTTGTTGCTAGTTTCTGTTGGTTTTAAAACATGGTTGCAAATGTTTTTATCTCCTCCCATCACAAATTGAAGCCTATGCCCCCTCTCCTTGTACCTGGGTGGACAGCTTCAAACAGAATAACAGCATAAGGGATGCTATGTGACGTCAAGGCTGTATCATTCAAGGCCATGCAGCTTCTGCCTTATTCACCAGAACACTGTAAGAACTTGAAATATCCTGAGGCCGCCATGCAGGAGAAGCTACCTATAGGCTCTCCCGATGACAAGTCCTAGCTGAGCCCATTCCTCTAGTTACCTCCATCAAGGTGCCAGATATGTGAATAAAGAAGCCATCTTGGAAGTAGCTTTTCCAGTTCCAACTGTTGCAGTTCCCTTTTAGTTCTTCCCAACTGTGGCCCAGATAGGAGGTAACAACGGCAAGCCATGGCTGGTGTACCCTGTCTGCCTCCATGACTCACAGCTGCATGAACAGAGTCTAATGCTTGTTTCATGTCACTATAATGGGGTGGTTAGGTTCTCAGCAATGGATAACCAGAACACAGGTTCACAATGCAATTGAACAAACGTGAGTGTCGACTCTGGACAAGGGAATTCCAAGACTGGTAAAGATGAGGCCCTTGCCCTGAAGGAATTTATACCCCCCCCCCCCCCCCCCCGCCACCAGTAGACTCTAACCTGTCAGTTTACAGAGACTGCTTAACAACTAGAACAGTATCTGGCACATGGTAGATAATAAATATTTGCTGAATGATCACGTGATCTACATGTTATTTGGCAGTGAGTGTTGGATAATAAGCATTTGTATCTGAATTTCCATATTTTTAATTGAGAAACTAGAGAAAGGTCAGGTCATTAAATATACATCTATTCAATGAGATATAAAAATTCTACTTCATAATTTACCAATAGTTACTCTTAGGTGTTTATATCAATCAAGTCACCCATCTTTTCAAATCATTCACATTTTTCAATGTATCTTTCACAATATAGGCCTAAGACACTTTGGAAATGGTTAAATTAGTAGCTCAAATATTAATAAGCACACTTGGAAAATGGAACTTTTAACTAGACATAATTGCTTAGCCTTTATCAACCTATAACCAAAAGAACAGTTGGCAATTCCTGAGTTTTGCGTCACCAACATAAATAGCTTGACGGAGAATAATGTTACTTCACCTACACACTGGCAGGCCTCAGAGATACTGTGGGATTGCTTCCAGACCACCACAGTAAAGCAAGCCTCACGATAAAGCGAGCTACAATCTTTTGCTGGTGGAGGGTCTTGCCTTCAACTTGTAAAACAAAACAACAAAAAACCCCTCACATTTGTAAAGCACAATAAAGCAAAGCACAATAAAATGACATATGCCTGTATTAAATTCTTGTATACATTTTAGTTAAGGGAATATTCCTAAAAATTTATGAAATTTTTACCACTATTATCAAAATAATTAGTTAACTGAATTGAGACTCTGCTTAGTTCCTTTAACCATGAGTGATGTTCATAAAAGACTCACAAAAGAACCTACCCCCAAAAGAGAACAGTTCTTCCGAGAGAAATAAGAAAAGCCTAAAGTACTCTTCATCCTCAGCTGTAATTAGGCCCGACCCAGATTAGCATATGCCAAAGTCTGGTGTCCATTTCCAGAAGGCCTGTGGGTGGGATTCTCTGCCTGCTGGTGACTGACTGAAGATACACAAAAAGCTAAGGCTACATACATTTCAAACTTTTCTTAGTTTATTTTAGAATAATACAGCTTAGACTTAAACTATTTCTCTGTACATCCTCATGTTTCTGATCTTTTTAATAACATCTCATTCTTTCTCACATATCTTAATTCATTTTAAGGAGTCAGCTCACTTTGTCATACTGATATTTAGGAGCAGAATGAACATGTAACTGTGCATATGAACCTTTACTACCACACAGCAGTAGACAACATGGTTCAACCTGTGGAAAAGTCAGCATAGTGTATTAGAATGATAAAGAACACTGAAGTTTAAGTCTAACTATATCATTAACTATCTCTAAGTCTTTGTGACTCAGTTTCCTGATTTGAAAATTGAGGGGATTAGATTAGATAATCTTCAATTCTGTGATACTCTGTATGAGTATAATGACAAGCTATTCCATACCAAATTTACACTGTTATTTGTAAACTCAATATACAGGGTGAGGCAAAAATAGGTTTACAGTTGTGAATACACAGAATACAGTTTATTCTTGTATTATTATTTACTAATTATTGTATTATTTTCCACATAAACAACCATAAACCTATTTTTGTCCCACCCTGTATAATACTACTATGCATTGTTTTCACAAAACTGACAATTACCACAGCTTTGCACTGTCAAGTGGCTTAACTTTGAAATTTATAAATCAATACATTTATTTCTGTCACCTTATGTGATTCTACCTACTTAAAACATGAAATGTATTTTAATCCTTCCTAGGGGTGTAAATAATTTTAAAGATCAAGAATTTTACCAAAGTTAAATTATAAAACTCACTATATAATCAGCTAACTAAATTACTTAACCTTTCAAAGAGTTTTTATTAGTAGAACAAAAATAATCATTAACTGTTTTAAAGTTTCTTGTTCAGACTAGTTCCTGAATACAGAATCTTTATAAGACCTTAGGTAAATAAAACCATATGTATCCATTTTTCATGTTACAACAAAAGTATCATTTTTACTGGCTGCATAATATCCTACTGAGCCCTGGCTGGTGTGGCTCAGTGGATTGAGCACCAGTCTGAGAACCAAAAGGTTGCAGGTTCGATTCCCAGTCAGGGCACATGCCTGGGTTGCAGGCCACGCCCCCAGCTGGGGGAGTCCCATCAATGTATCTCTCACGCATTGATGTTTATCTCCCCCTCTTTTTTCCCTCCTTTCCCCCTCTCTAAAAAAAAAAGAAAAGAAAATCTTTAAAAAATATATCCCATTGAGTTGATATAGTATCATCCTTCTACCTCCTCCTCTTCTGTTTAGGTCAACTTCTGTTTACTGAACTATGCACAAGTTGCAATGAACATCTTTACATACAATTTTTCTTTCTTTTGCATTACTTTCTTAGGATAATAAGCCAGATAAAAGGATAATTATATTTATTCTAAAGAAATTGCCAAACTGTCTTACAAAAGAGTGCATCATTATATCCTGTTACCCATATAAATATATCAGTTTCATATTATACCATCAAAAATATTAGTAGGTATAAAATGGTACTTCCTCACTGTAGTTTTTATATTCATGTTTTTGATAAATACTAATGTTGCATATTGTTCCACATGACTTATTTATTTATTCTATCTTTTATATTCTATTTGTCCAATTATTTATTGATGCCTTGGCATTTTTTAATGAAGTTTTTGTTTGTTTGACCAACTTTTAATAAAACCTAGAGCTACTTCTCACTCTCGCTTATTTTTCACTCACCTGTTTTTAAGATGTGCCTCCAGATCACAGCGCTGCATTACATCCTGGCACACGGAGGAAAAGGGGCAGGACACTACTAGTTTGTCCAGGAGTTTATGAACTAGAATACTAGACTTCTTACACAACTTAAAGTGAAGTCTTTTGCGGTCCAATGGACAGAAATCTTTCTCTTGTAAGAAGTTTCTGAGGCACTTGCAGCAGAACGTGTGCCCACAGGGGGTATCTAGTGGCTGCAGTAGAGGCTGCAGGCAGATATGGCAGACCAGGTCGTCGTCCACGTCATTCTGGTAATTATACAAGTGATTCTCTCTTGTCCAGTGCTGCTGGCCACACTCAAAACACAGAGGATTGAAGGAGGAGGAGCAGGTGTGTTCCACCGACACCATCTCCTCACTCGTTGTTCCCATTTTCAATTGACCGAAGTAGTTTCTGTATCTTCATTTATTAGATTTCCACCTCCACTTCAGGCTTGGCTTCCTTTAATAGATGATATTTGACTGAAACCAAGGGTTTCTAGATATACAAAACAAATGAAAAAAAGTAATTAATATCTATCAGGATAGGCTGAAAGTATCAACAGAATATTACTAGTTAACTTTTGTTTTAGTTAAAAAAAATAAAATTTAGGTCATGTTGGATTTACAGTAAAGATAATAAAGTAGAATATTAACTAATTGAAAAAAATTATAAAATAATTTCTCAAAAATTAAAACAAAAAACAAGTCACAAAATTTAAAACAGGTAATGAATTAGTCATAAAATGTAAAAATGAAATTAATTTACTAGTTGGCTAAGAACGACTTACACTGCCAAGTTCTCAGTGAAAACAAAACTGTGATTAAAAGCACAGATGCCATGAATTATATGATGTAATATAAACAATTTGTTTTACTAACTGAAATCCCCAAAAATATCATGGCTCAATACTTTTTTTAATATTTTATTGATTATTCTATTACAGTTGTTCCACTTTTTTCTTCCCTTTATTCCCTTCCACCCTGAATGCCCCCCTCCCATACCATTCCCTCCTCCCTTAGTTCATGTCCATGGGTCATACATGTAAGTTCTTTGGCTTCTCCATTTCCCATACTATTCTTAACAACCCCATCTATTTTGTATCCATTTATGCTTCTTATTCCCTGTACCTTTTCCCCCATTTGCCCCCCTCCCTGTACCCCTCTGCTCTGATAATCCTCCATGTGATCTCTATTTCTGTGGTTCTGTTCCTGTTCTGGTTGTTTGCTTAGTTCATTTTTGTTTTTGTTATTTTAGGTTTGGTTGTTGATAGCTGTAAGTTTGTTGTCATTTTACTGTTCATATTTTTTATCATCTTCTTTTTCTTAGATAAATCCCTTTAATATTTCATATAATAAGGGTTTGGTGGTGATGGACTCGGTTAATTTGACCTTATCTGGGAAGCACTTTATCTGACCTTCCATTCTAAATGATAGCTTTGCTGGATACAGCAATCTTGGATGTAGGTCCTTGCCTTTCATGACTTGGAATACTTCTTTCCAGCCCCTTCTTGCCTGCAAGGTTTCTTTTGAGAAATCAGCTGACAGTCTTATGGGAACTCTTTTGTAAGTAACCGTCTCATTTTCTCTTGCTGCTTTTATCTTTAATCTTGGGTAATATAATCATGATGTGCCTTGGTGTGGGACTCCTTGGGACTCTCTGAGCTTCCTGGAAGTCTATTTCCTTTGCCAGATTAGGGAAGTTCTCCTTCATTATCTTTTCAAATAAGTTTTCAATTTCCTGTTCTTCCTCTTCTCCTGGCACCCGTATGATTTGGATGTTGGGACATTTAAAGTTGTCCCAGAGGTTCCTAAGCCACTCATTTTTTTGAATTCTTGTTTCTTCATTCTGTTCTGGTTGAATGCTTATTTCTTCCTCTGGTCCAAACTGTTGATTTGAGTCCCTGTTTCCTTCCCTCCATTGTTAGTTGACTGTGTATTTTCCTTTATTTCACTTTTATAGCCTTCACTTTTTCCTCTGTTTTTCAACCATACTCAATCATTTCTGTGAGCATCCTGATAACCAGTGTTTTGAACTGTGCATCTGATAGATTGGCTAACTCTTCATCGCTTAGTTGTATTTTTTCTGGAGCTTTGCTCTGTTCTCTCATTTGAGCCATATTTCTTTGTCTCAGCTCACCTGTTACAGTAAGGGGCAGAGCCCTAGGTTTATTTGCCAGGGCAGGGCAACCCACATAGCTGCGCTGTGACACTGTATGTGGGGGAGGGGTCTGAGAGGGAGCAATGCTGCTTGCTCAGCTCTCAGCTGGCTTTCAGTCACTTCTGCAGCTAACCACAAGCAAATTGAGCCCTTCTGGTGCTGATTCCCAAGTGGGTGGTTTTGCCTACGTTCTAGGACTCTGTCAGTCTCTGCAACAAACTCTGCTGTGAGACTGGGACTTTCTCCTGCTGCCCCAACTCACACAGGTTTTTTCAGTCAGAGGTTTTGAGGCTTTATTTCCCCACATTGGAACCCTGGGTTGCATGGTATGTCTCGCTCCCCCGTTGTTCCTCCCAGTGCGCACATGAGCTGCCATCTTGCTGCGAGTTCTCTCTGCCCCAGGTGCCCATCTCCACCCAGCCTACAGGTCTGGATGAATGTTTCTTTTTCAACTCCTTGGCTGTCAGACTTCTATACATTTCAATTTTCTGTCAGTTCTGGTTATTTTTTGTTTTTAAATTTGTTGTTGCCCTTCTTTTGTTTGTGAGAGGAGACAAAGTGTATCTGCCTATGCCTCCATCTTGGCTGGAAGTCTCTAGACCTCAATGATTGTCTAAAGCCAATTAATCTACATAATATGCTAATAATGTAATTTGAGGTATATAGCATATAATACATTTGCACTGGCAATCCCACTCATGGTTCTTTGCTTCTGACTTATTTTATGCATTTATAAGACTAAAGATTGTACCTTCAAAATGTAGTCTCAGGGACAATTCATTGTATGTTAAAAAAATGACCTTTGCTCTGCTTTGCACTATACATGGAGATAAATGGATTTCAAAATATGTATAATTTTAATATTCTCTCTATATAAGACAGATTATAGAAAGGTAAATCTGCATAGTGTATAAAAACAACAGCTATTCAAACCTCATAAAATACAAGAGTATTTAATGCCATTAAAAGAAAAAACCTGCTGTAATTCAACAGATATGTTATAAATTTCATTTCTACCTCATATTATTCCACATTTCCATTTATTCTGCTTACTCGGAGCAGCAGTGTGTTGTGTGTTTGTTTGTGTGCACAAATGCACATGCCTGTATGTGTCCCCTCTGCAACCCAGGACTCTTACAACAGCCTACCCCTGTTTAATGCAGGCCTAGCTAGGAATGCTCTCCTCAGATAAGGGTTTCCAGATTCCTGCTGCTACAGCATCAGGGGTTAAAAGGTCGACTCTAAAGGCAGCAACCATCTCTATTCATTCTTTTGTAAATATTTACAGTGTCTAGTATGTGCTAAACATTGAATGAGGGCAGAGAAGTAGGGAGAAGATGGTTAAGGAAACCCGCTATTAAAATGTGATGTGCTGTGTTTTGCTGTGTATAATGCACTCCTATGTATAATGCACTCCCACATTTTTGGCCCAAACTTTCAGGAAAAAAAACTTTCATTTTAATTTTTAATTCAATTTTTTATTTGTTTGTATTTAGAAACAAAACTGATTGTTACATTCCAAGGTATTATTTTGCATACAGGTATTGTTATAGCTTTTTAGAGTTGCACTTTTAATGCATAAATATAAATAAAAGAATTGAAAACATTTATATAGATATGAAATTACTATTACCCGTGTATAATGCACATCCTTATTTTTCCCTCAAAAATTTAGGCAATGAGTGCGCATTATACACAGCAAAATACAGTAATAAGAACTCTGAGGAAGTTATGCACAGGCTGCTATGTGGACACAGAGACAGGTGGGGAGAACTGGCATCTAAGTTTGGCTTTATGGGTGGAAAAACTTTCAAAAGGGGAAAAAATATGAACTGCTGAGCTGTGACAGGAATGGACAGGGGCATCTCAATGCCGAGTCACAGGAGCTTGAGAGTGCACATACATTCAGGGAATGTGGAGCGGGTCCAGCCCTCCGAGGCAAAGAAAATGTACTCGGGGCAGAGTAATTATAAGACTCAGTGTTCCTGTTTCAAGGACAAAAAGGCTAGAACACCATGTTGATACCACTGGTATTTGTTTTAATAATAAAATTCTCCTCCAGTCCCATATATGCATTTGCTATTTTATTTATTTGGCATATTTATTGAAAAACAGCATTAACATCTTAAGAGATTTAACAAGAACTATTATAAATTATGACAGGATGAGAGAAGATTCAGATGGGATGGCTGACTTTGGATAAATTGTGTGTTTTTAAAAACTACTTAGTATAAGAACAATAAGAGCAGCCTGTGATCGAGAATCCTACCAGTGCCAACATTAAGAGAGCAGACACTCCTTGTATTTTGTAACTTATGGGGCTTCTTTACCCTCTGAGCATCATTAACTTTTTAAATATCAGTGAAAGGTATGTGAAATTAAAGAGAGAAATATTATTTATCTCAAGCAAACTGCTGCTTCAGCCCAGGTATTTAACACAGAATGTTTACAGACTTGTTTTCTACTCGATTAGCAAGAAAATTTTTATATCCTTTGGTCTTCTCTGTTTGTGACAGTGGTTATTCTAATTATTCCTCTCTTCAAGAAAAGGTACTGTAATTCTAGCCTCCCACATAATGACTAAGAAAGCATTTCTCTTTAGACTATTATGTTTTAGCTATTTTATAAATCTCTAAATAACTTAGTTCTTTGATTATTTTCCTTTTATCACAAACTCTTTTCAAGAGGAAGAACTTGCATGTTCCCATTTCAAATTCCAAATAACAACTGCAAGATCTCCAGCCTGAAATACCTCTGTTACCTCGAAACCAACATTAAATGAAAAATTACCATGGGTGGGTCACTAACACGTGTATATGAATATTGATTAAAGCCCTAAGAGGCCATATAGCACAAGGAGTTCAGACAATACCCTGGTGGCTCAGGTACTCTGTGAGGCTTCAAATCCTCCCTCTGTCAATTACTAGTTTGTGACCTTATTAAATGTTACCTTCTCATCTGTGAAATGGCAGTAATAATACATGTATGTGTGTGTGCACCTGACACATAATAGGTGCTATATAAGTGTTAGTTATTATTACTGCTATTAAAGAGTTTAAACAGACTTTGATTTGCCCCAAGCCATACAATGTAAAATTACATAGTAAGAGAAACCCAAAGGTAAATCCAGTGCTTTCTTGCTTCAAAATAACCCAACAGTCAATTAGATAATTACAGAAATGAGGTAAAGTATTTCATGAATGCCTTGGTGTGAGTTTGTTAAGGACAAAAGTAGCCTGACCCCGGCTTTCCTTCCAACCCCCAGTCCTACCCTCTATTCCCAATCCAGGCAGATGGTTTTATTCCTACCTTGTGTGCAAGTCCTCTGCAATGCCCTATACTACTTCTCACACTGCAGCCTCCACTGTAGTCCCTCTTTAAGAGCTGGCATCCCACATGGGAGAAGCTCAATAAATGCAGAATGACCAAGTGGGTGACAATACGCTTGCTCACTCTTGGTAAGTTCAGGCGACCAGAAATGCATCTGTGTAAACTGAAGGATATGCCCATGTTTATGTAATTTTGATTTCACGTATTCTATGAGCATAATTAGAAATACTAAAATACAAGTAAATAATAGTCTTAAATATTTTCCAAAATGTAAAATGTAGCATAGTGTGTATCTTTACAAACTACATTATCTATTTAGCTAATATTACAGGAATAGTAAAGACATGGAAATTATTCAATTGGCTGGGAATATTACAACACATTTTAAATAGTATCTTGAAATAGAGCCAGTACAATGAAAAGGGAGTTATAAAACATGGTTTACTACCTAATCCAGTTATGAGTAACATGCTTCCTCTTCCTGGATTATGGTATAAGATGATCTGGGTACATCATAGACTCTAAGAAAGAATTATGGTTTTCATAGTTAATTTGCCCACTCCAAAACTATATATCATTCAGACCATTTCTCTTAATGTTATTTTTGATTCAGAGTGAAAGAGTCACCAATGGCCCTAACTTGAGAGATCTAGCCCAGGATAAAAGACGTTGAGTCAAATATTACTACCAAAGTATAGTCAGATGGGAAACATCCTTTGATTCGTCAATGCCAAGAGTCTAGGAATACCCTCTCCTCCCGTGCTCCTCCTGGTAGACTCCTATTCACTCCTAGGTCAACCACTCCCTGCTCTGTCCAATCCTATCTGACTCCTTCCTACTCTCGGGTCCATCTCCCTTATCACTGTAGCCTCCTGCTGCTCTTTACACACATCCGCATTTCAACAGCCACTGTATTTGCATGCTCCCTTACTATCTTCTCACCTCTTTGAGGGTAAAGATAACAGTGTCGATTTTATTTCTCCTGTTCCGAGTTCTTGGCACATGTTATGCATTAAAAAAAGTGTTCTCAGGCTTATACTTGAGCCTAAAATGTAGATTAGTTCTGAAATGTATAACTATATGGGGGGGGGGTACAAAAGTAGGTTTACAGTTGTGAGTACATGAAACACAGTTTATTATTGTATTATTTATTAACTACTATATTATTTTCCGTACAGACAACTATAAACCCACTTTTGCCCCACCCTATATAATTATGTAAGAGAACACATTTACAAGCACATTTATTTGTGACACTGCAAAATAGTCAACATATTGGACCCTGTGATTACAAAGTATAACCTATCACTCCCTTTAATTTTCAAATGTCCGAGAAAAAATACTTGATATCAACACAAGAAAATGTTATCATATTATGTTCATTTCAGCTTTGATAGCTACCTTTGCATAAAGCAGTGGTTGTCAAACTTTTAAACCTAAGGGCTCCCTTATTCACCCTGGACAAGCTCAACAGTTCCTTTTTTCTTTCTTTCTTTCTTTTTTAATCCTTATCCAAGGACATTTTTTCATTGTTTCTAAAGAGAGAGAAAGGAAAAGAGAGAAACATCTATGCGAGAGAGAGGCACCGATCAGTTGCCTCCCATGTGCCCAGACTGGGGATGGAACCTGAAACCTAGGCGGTGCCCTGACTGGGAATTGAACTTACAACCTTTGAAGGTCACAGGACAATGCTTCAACCAACTGAGCCACACCAGTCAGGGTAAGCTTGGTAGTTTCTTAACAAAACTAACATGCAACTACAACACAATTCAGCAACCAAGTTCCTGGATATTTATCCTAGAGAAATGAAAATTTATATTCACACAAAAACCTCTACAGCTATATTTGTAATGTCAAGAACTAGAAACAACCCAGATGTCCTTCAGCAGTTGATTTTTACAAAACTACACTACATCCATATCATGAACTATTACTCAGCAATAAAAAGGAAAGGACTATGGATACCCGTAAAAACCTGCATGAATGAATCTCCAGAGAATTATGCTGAGTGAAAAAGCCAGTTCTAAAGGGTTGCATGCTATACTGTTCCATTTATATAACATTCTTGAAATGGCAATGCAATTAATTTAATTAGATAAATGTTTAAATACTCACTTGTTAATTAAACAATAAACCTGTGTTCACATTTTTTCATGAAAAAATAACTTCTTTCAAAATAAACAGGGGAGAGCCATTGTGTTACATTTTTGCAAATCTGAAGTCTTAAATCTGTTTTTGTTTTCAGTCTGTTTTGAGATCCCATGTCAGGTACCCTATAAAAAACTACAGGATGAGAATGAGAGTGAGAAAGGCAGACAACGCCTCAGGAAAATAGTTGTAACCTTGCAGTTGGGGGACAATTCTGACCTTGTGAACCCAATGACAGAGAACAGGGGGTCCTGGGACACACTTTGAGAACCTGTACAGAGCACTAAAAAGTAACAAAATAACCAGCACTATTTTCAAAAAAGACAAAACTGAAAAAGGCAAAATGTTAAGATGAGCCCATACTGGAGGAGTCTATCCCTCTTGGAATAAAGTTCTCCCCCCAGAATCTTTTCCTCCTGGAAGAAGAGTATCTGGATATTTCACTGTGTAGAAATATTTACCATATTATATGAGAGCCTTACATAAATTCTATTCTTAAATGAACCAAAACTATTTCCTACCACCTGTCACTTGGAAAACTATCAAATATCAGTTTCCATTGATTCCATATTTATAATCTACAATTCTTTTTCCACATAAAATTATAATTGAGCATACTTAGCTATTTATCTCCTACCCCATTTTAGCAAGTGAAAATATTTGAAAAACCACTTTAAAATTCTTAAGATGCTACTTGTGGTTAGATGTACCCTATTTAATAATCTAGGAAATTGTAAGTTAAGCAAAAAATGCTAGAAGCTATGAGACTTAGGCTCTAAGCTCTATGCCAGCTGGATAACTGGGTCACTACAGCTCATTCTTTCATTCACCACATGTTTATCCAATGTCTTCTATGCACTGGTATGTTTTTTATCTATATATGTGTGTATATGTGTGTGTGTATATGTATATATGTATATATATATTCTGGTGCCTTAGCTGTCTGTCTATACTCTACCAGCTATGCTTAAATAGTAACTGACCATACACACACACACACAGTTTAAATCTGGCTCTACAATTCTTACAGTTCTGTACCTTTTCACATACAATAACATACTTACTGCTGTATAGTTACTTTATTTTTGTTCAAGATTTTATTTATTTATTTTTAGAGAATGGAAGGGAGGAAGAAAGAGATGGAAACATCAACGTGTGGATGCCTCTCACATGCCCCCAAATGGGGGACCTGGCCTGCAACCCAGGCATGTGCCCTGACTGGGAATCAATCCAGTGACCTTTTGGTTCATAGGCCAGCACTCAATCCACTGAGCCACACCAGCCAGGGCATGTATATTTACTTTCTAGTCTCAACATCTGTTAGGTATTGTTTTTGAGAACTTTAATAATCTCTTAAATATTCTATTAAAAGGGAGGTTAAGTTATGGCTAGTAGAGACTTATAAATTTCAAATGTCCTTCTACCTCTAGTTCTTCTAATTTTGAGCCATGAAATTATGGTGAAAAACTTTTTTTTTAAAGCAAAAAGATAAAGGCAAAGACTAAACTGGATTACCTGCCCAATTCCTGTAGGCTGAGATAGTTATACTAAAGTTATATTTTTTAATTATACTAAATTATGTTACTTAAGAATAATTTAAAAACAACTGATATAAAACTATTTCAAAAAGGCAATATACCATGTGAAATACTAAAAATTCCCATACAGTTGACTATTCAGCCATACCTCTGCCAATAAGGGAAGTCCTCTGTGAAAAGAACCATATTCCAGGAAAGACACTCCTACAGCATGTGGGCTCTTCTCAGCAGCATTCCTCACCAGCCACCTGAGTTGGGGCAATATCATACGTGTTGTACAATATGTAAAAGATACGATGTGAGTGGTGAGGGAAACTAGTTTCGCTGATTTGGTTTCGTTGTATGAGAAGTTTATCTTCTGGATATTATTTAAATATGTCTTCATATTACATTCAGATGCAAGGGTTCTGATTTTAATAAATTAAAGCAAAAAGAATCTATTTTCTTCTAAAAGACAAAAATCTTTCAAACTTAAAAAATACTTGTTTTTTAAATTTCCACAGTATGTTTAGAAAACATCTGTTTTCCAATGATTGATAAATGCTTATTTTCAAGGTCTTTTCACTCTCTAATTTCTACAACTGTCAGTCATAATTCCTCAATTAACTCTTATTTATCCAAGGGAGTAAAGGGCCTCAAAAAACCACTGATTGTGCAGTAAGAGACCTGAGTTCAAAATCTGACTCTGCCACTCACTCGCTAGCAATGTGACATCATAATGTGTCATAGCACGTAAATACCTATAAATCAACCTTCTCATGAATAAAAGAGAAATGGTAGAATTACTGCGAAGCTAAAAATGTTCCGCTCCAGAAAAACCTTTTACAAGCCACGAAGTCTTGTAACACAAATTTAAGACTAGATTAATGATGGTAAAGGATGATACAGATAAGAATGAACAGGCTGGACTGTCGAGCAGCCCAAGCTCCTCCTACTAGAGTGGTCTTTAGAAGGCCTGGATTAGATTCTGAGCTTGCAACTAATAACCAGGCCACACAGCTCAGCACTTCACCTCTTTAGTCTTCTGTAGGGAACCTATCCGTGTGGAATGGCAAACGTAGCCCAGCCCCATTGGAAAGCATATAGGCGCGTGGTGGCACACAGGACGCCAAACCCACAGATCAGCTCTCCCGTGGGAAACCAGGCCTGCATTGTACCTAGGCTGCTTTGAGACTTGCTCTTGCTAAAACTCCCTCACCCTGAGTTGAAGCAGCAAATGCTTGCTGCATATCTTTAAAGTAACTTCCTGAAGTCTATGCTAATTCTCCCAAGGATTGAAGTGTAACCAAACCAATTACTCTTTTCATTCCCTTGCATTTGCAAAATTTTTTCCCTGTTAATCTGTAAGAAGTAATGGGTAACATCATTTCCTTTGGTATCTGTAAAAACTAATCACCTAAAGCAAACCTGAGCATAATGAATGAGAACCTTCTTTGATGCATGCTATTAGAAAGCCAGTAACAGCCTGTCAAGGCAAGGGTCGAGGCACTCTCCCCTTGAGAGAGTGGCCAAGACACTCTCACCTTGAGAGACTGGCCGTGCTGTCCATTTTTCTCCACAGGACTTCAGTAGTCCATGTGAATTTGTTTCGTCTCATCCACAGCACTGCGGACACTGCTGGCTGGAGTCCGCATCAGTCTTCCACTGTCTTAACCTATATACTAGTGGACAATACTAGATCAACTCTGAAGTTACTTACAGACCCCAAATTCCATGGTTCTCCCCCCCACCCCAAAACAGAACCAACATTTTTTCCTTTACTGGCACCCAGCATTGTGATTACTATAAAAATGGTCTAAATCCAAAGCTTATCAGGAGGAGTTTTCTGTGAGCATTTCTCTTTCATGTTTTTTTTGTCTGTTTGATCTTCAAAGTACTGGACAGTATATCCTGACCTGAAATTTTTTATTTTCACAGACAAGTGTATGTAGAAGAGAGTAGTGCTAGATAAATTGCTGAACATCTAATTTTTATTACAGTATTATGACATAAGATAACACAATGCTGTAAGACAAAAATAACTTTCTTTCCTGGTTCCCAATAAGATGGTATTTCGGAGATGCTGCTACCTTGTTCTAAGAGACTAATATGGTTGGTTGGTTTGCTTTTTCTTTCTCTAAGACAAACACAGTAATTGTTAGTTAGTAGTATGTATAAATAGATGGTTTTAGATGGCAGATTTTGCTCCAGAGTCAATCTTATATTTTTCCATAAAACCCCCATAGCTACAGAAAAGTAACAAACTTTTCAGCCTTATTTCCCTCAGTATATGCAAAGATATCAGCAAGACATTGCTATTCTGTGATCAAACCTACACAGTAAAATAAATGAAATGGAGCCCAGTCAGGATAGGCTTTCTGATGGTAGTATCACTAATAATTAAGATTCAAGGACTTCATCATCTTAACTATGGGAAAGATATAGGAAATTTAAATGCTGCAGTTTTCCAAGCTAAGCAGTGACACCAATACTTAAAACATGTATCATGATGCTAAATTTCTTCCAGTTATAAATTTATATATATATATAAATTATCAGATCAAGAATGACTTTGGGCCAGACTTCAAAAGATCATCACTGAGTGGACCCAATCTCTGCTTTCTCAAGATTAACCTAAGCAGACACTGGCATTATGGGAAGGAACCAAAGCCTTGGTAGCCTTGGTATTTATCCAGAATGATTCTCTTGTGTTGCCAGAGGTCCTTCTAATTTATTAAGATGACTCGTCTGAGTTATGTATATTGTAGTTCTAATACTGAGGAAAATTAAAAGAAAATCCTTATTATATTGTTACTCATCACCCATATTCAGATATAACACAAATAAAATAGCCCTTCAAAAATATAAGTACCTAAGGTTACATGACTAGAAATAAAATATTTGTATTGTAAAGCCAGAAATACAAAGAGACTGTATTATATTAAATCACTAGGATGATTAACAATGCACCGCAAATTATATTACTTTTTTACAAACTGGTTGATTCAAACGAAATTTCAGGTTTTACAAGTTATGTAGTTATTACCTGCCTTTTTGACATATCCACTAGGAAACTTTTACAAACAAAATATATTCAAAATTAAACTAACTATTCTTCTTCCTAACTTTCAAACCTGACCTCTAATTCATCCTCTATCCTCCCTTACTATCCATCCATCCATCCATCCATCCATCCATCCATCCATGTGTCTGCCATCCATACGCTTCTCCATCCATACGCTTCTCCATCCATCCTTCCCCTTCTTCCATCCATCCATCCACCCATCCATTCACTCAGGTTGTTAAGAATCTCCTATGTGCCAGGCACTGTTCTAGAGTTGGGAGTTCAGCACTAAACAGTGACAAAAATCCTGGCCCTCATGAAGCTTACATTTTGAGTGGGGGTGGGAGTCTCTAGATGATAAATAATACACAAGAAAATGAAATGAAATAGGTAGTACTTTATATGGTGAAATGTGCTACAAAGAAAAAGAAAGCAAGAAAGGGAAGACAGTAGTGGGAGAAGGATAGCTTTCCCTCACAGGGAAAAACTGACTGTGAGGTGGCATTTGAGTTAAAACCAAAAGGAATAAGGTAGAAAGCCACACAGGTACCTGGTGTAAAAATGTTTGTTATCGACAAATGAAATAAGTGTAAAGGCCCTGAGGTGAAAATATGGCTGGTGTGTTCAAAAAACAGTAAGGAAGCCAGTGTGGATGAAATCAGCAAAGCAGAGAGAACAGGTCAGAATGGTAACTGGGCCTTACTAAATCTTGTAGGGCTTCAAAGAACTTTGGCTTCTACTCTACAAATCTTAACAGGGTTTCTCTGGCTGCTAGGTTGACTTTAATCTGAAGGGGCTAAAATCAGACGCAATTAGAAGCCTACTGAAATATTCCAAGCAGGTGATGATGGCAGATTGACCAGGGTGAACAGAGTTGAGATATTGACAAGTGACTCAATTCTGGGGAGATTTTATATATTTATATATATGTGTATATGTGTATATATATGTGTACATATATGTATATGTATGTATGTATATGTATGACAGACCAATATGATTTGTTGATGAATAAACGGTGTGCATGGTTTGATGGTGGGGAGAGAAGTCAGGTATGGTTCCAAGGTGTTTGGTCTGAATTGGAAAGATACAATTAACATAATTGAGATGCACAAGTCTGTAAGAGAGTAAGCTGAGTGAGTATGCTCAAGTTTGAACATGTTAAATTTGGAAGGCTTATTAGACCTCCACGTAGAGACACTGAGTAGGCATAAATGTGCAGGAGCATGTCAAGGGAAAGGACTGGCTGATGATATAAATTTAGGAAGCACTGGTGTATAGATAGTATGGAAAGCCACCAGCTCAACAAAGCCCTTAGTACAGAGTGGGCGAGTGTAAGTAGAAAAGAGAAGGGGTCCGAGCACTGAGCCTTGGGACATTTCAACATTATGAGCTGGGGGAGGGGAAGGAACCAAGCTGAGGAGAAGGAGTCATTGTGGCTAGGAAGAAAATTAGGAGAGTATGTTGTAGAAAAACCAAAAAGTGTTTTAAGCAGCGGGGAGTGATTGTGTCAAATCCTGCAGGCGAGGAAAATAAGATTAGGCCTGAGAATTAAACATTGGATTAAGTAACATAGAATTCACCAGTGACCTTAACACAGAGTTTTGGTGGAATGGTGAGAACCAAACCTTCCTGGAAAGAGTTTGAGAGAGAACTGGAAGAGAGGAATTAGAGCAAAGACAATTTTTGTGAAATTATGCTGTATGGGCAGAAATTTATATTCTAAGAGGAACTGAGACTATCAGAGGTGATAGTCTCCCTCACCCATTTAAGAAAACAAAATACTTTTTACCTCCATCAGTAAGTACAAGTTACCTATCTCCATCTATACACATTCTCAATTCCCTTCTTCTTCCATCAGACCTCTCCCTTTCCTGTCTAAAGGCTAATTTCTCCTCCACCTGGACTCAATATCCAATACTACTTACCTCATGTGTCTTTGACTTTCTCTAACTTTCGCCCTCCACATAAAAAAATTCACATCTCAACAATTTTAAAAATGAAAACAAAATATCCTTCTACATTTATTACCATTTGCCCCACTTTCATTTCACCTCCAATAGTTTTGAAATACTAGACAATGCTTGCAGTGTCCAATTTCTAAGGGTTAGAAATCTCCATCAGCCACGGAGACAGGCTTTACTGTGGTCATAAATGTCTAACTGCCAAGTCAAACAGTAACTTCTCAGTTCCAAATTCTGTTTTTCCTCCCTGTAATATCACTGATCGCTCTCCTTGAAATTCTGATCCCTTGGCTTACACTATACCACTCTCCTCTAGTTCTCTAGTTCTCATCCTACTTAGCACACTGTCCAATTAGTTCCTTTCGGCAAATACTAAAAAAGTTAAATTGGTGGACCAAAGTGAGAGGAAAGCTTTTGATTTACTACTTTACTAAACTGCCCTCCAATATGGTGGACAAAATTTTGACTTGTACCAGTAATGTATAAGTATGCTAACTTCCCCAAAGTTGTTCTAATCCTGGTTAATTTTATTCTTTTTGTTATTTATAAGTCTGACAGTTGACAATACAAAAGTAACACCTCATTCTTTACTTTCAATTTTTGATTCTAGCTAAATTAAATATATAATTATTATCCTTATTTCTCTTATGAAGTGCTTCTATGCCCTGGCACCATTTTTTTCTATTGAATTACAGTTTTTCTTAATTGATATGATCTTAATATATTAAGAAAGGAACCCTTTATCACATTAGTATAGTTACTTTCCCCAAGTCTCCTGTTTGCCTATTAGTTGTCTATGGGTGTAAAGAAGTTGTCAATTTTCGTGTCATTGAAGACATTCATGTTCCCCTTTAAAAATTCTACGGTTCAATGGTGGGAGCATGACATGGGTGCAGAATAAAGATTTTCATGATCTCTTGGCATGAATATTTCCTTCATACGCCAGATAGAAAGTATCTACATTAAACTGATAGATTTCAGTAACATAGCCCATGAAACATTACAAGGGGATTTATTAGACCAAGAAGATTCCAGAGGGAGGGAATCAAAGAAAACAGGAACTTCCTATTATAGGAAACTTCCTATCTCCAGAAATGATTTGTCCAGGAGTCACATACTCAAATACCACCACCCCAATGCAGCAAGAATGTGCATCTGACTAGACCTCATCCCTCCATACCTCCCAAGGAAAAATAACTGTGGCGGTCTAGAATTAGGCCAAACACCTAAGATTACTGCAAAAAGAGTTCATTCAGTTGTATCTAATCTTATTACATGAAAGGGACTCACCAGCCTGTGGACTTCTACCGGTGAAGAAGTCCTATTTTGACCCTCCTCATCCTAACAAAGACTCTAATAGTCAAGAGAACTTCTTTGATCAACTCAAAATGGTTGAAAACAGAGTGTTCTCAGAAGAGCTGAGGCACCATATATGAGTGCAGGCATAGGGTGGATGACAGAGAGAGGGTCTGAGGGATGGACTGACTGTACGGTATAGGCAGGAGGCTAGCGGGATTGGCTAAGCCACCAGAGTTCTTCGTTCTTTTCAAAATATATTTCATTGATTGTACTATTCCAGTTGTCCCAGTTTTTCCTCTTTTGCCCCCCCTGCCCAGTACCCCCATTCCCTCCAGCAATCCGCCCCCCACCTTAGTTCATGCCCATGGGTCTTGCATGTAAGTTCTATGGCTTCTCCATTTCCTATGCTATTCTTAACCTCCCCCTGTCTATTTTGTACCCACCTATTATGCTTCTTAATCCCTGTACCTTTTTAGCCATTCTCCCCTTCCCCCCTCCCAGCTATTTACAGTTCTGAGTGAACAGTATGGCAATAATGAAGGAAGACAGAACAGGAAGTCATTGCAGTGGTCAAGGTGAATGGCAATGAGAACTTTAAGATAATGACTAGAAAAAGTCAAAGAAGGGGTTGGTTTGAGCAACACTCTAGGATGCAGACATTTTTTAGAAAGAGAAGCAAGAGGATAACAGCAGGGGTTAGCATACCAAAACAGGCATGGGCACAGCAAAGAAACAAAAACTGCAGTGAACTTTCCTCATATTTCCCATCAGAATGCACCTATGTTCCCTATAATTCAAGATTAGTTTCTCCATTATAAATATAAGAATTTCCTGATATCTCCCAAGCCAAAATTTAATAGTTCATTTAATACTTTACCCCGTGAATTGTACTTTGTTGAGCAATAGTGTCTTTCAAGATTTACTGAAAATGTCCACCATCTCTGGACTTGTAGTCTCAGGCCCCAACTTAGGTGAACACCTAAGGCTCTGCGCCTTTATGTAACAGGCATGCCAAGACAAAAAAAAAAAAAAAAAAAAAAAGGCCCAAATGAAAGAACAGTTCAAAGCTCCAGAAAAAATACAACTAGGTGACGAAGAGATAGCCAATCTATCAGATGCACAGTTCAAAACACTGGTATTGAGGATGCCCACAGAACTGGTTGAATTTGGTCACAAATTAGATGAAAAAATGAAGGCTATGCTAAGCGAAACAAAGGAAAATGCACAGGGAACCAATAGTGATGGGAAGGAAACTGGAACTCAAATCAACGGTGTGAACCAGAAGGAAGAAAGAAACATCCAACCAGAAAAGAATGAAGAAACAAGAATTCAGAAAAATGAGGAGAGGCTTAGGAACCTCCAGGACATCTTGAAACTTTACAACATCTGAATTATAGGGGTATCAGAAGGGGAAGAGGAAGAGCAAGAAATTGAAAACTTATTTGAACAAATAATGAAGGAGAACTTCCCTCATCTGGCAAAGGAAATAGACTTCCAAGAAGTCCAGGAAGCTCAGAGAGTCCCAAAGAAGCTGGCCCCAAGGAGGAACACACCAAAGCACATCATAATTACATTAGCCAAGATGAAACAGAAGGAGAGACTCTTAGAAGCAGCAAGAGAAAAGGACACAGTTACCTACAAAGGAGTTCCCATATGACTATCAGCTGATTTCTCAAAAGAGACCTTGCAGGCAAGAAGGGGCTGGCAAGAAGTATTCCAAGTCATGAAAGGCAAGGGCCTATATCCAAGATTGCTCTATCCAGCAAAGCTTTCATTTAGAATGGAAGGTCAGATAAAGTGCTTCTCAGATAAAGTCAAGTTCAAGGAGCTCATCATCATCAAGCCCTTATCATATGAAATGTTAAAGGGATTTATCTAAGAAAAAGAAGATCAAAAATATGAACAGTAAAAATGACAGCAAACTCACAGTTATAAACAACCACACTTAAAACAAAAACAAAAGCAAACTAAGCAAACAAGTAGAACAGGAAGAGAAGCACACAAATGGAGATCACATGGAGGGTTATCAACAGGGGAGTGGGAGGGGGAGAGGGGGGGAAAGGTACAAAGAATAAGTAGCATAAATGACAGGTGGAAAATAGACAGGGGGAGGGTAAGAATAGTGTAGGAAATGTAGAAGCCAAAGAATTGATATGTATGACCCATGGACATGAACTATAGCGGGGGAATGTGGGAGGAGGGGGTGTGCAGGATGGAGTGGAGTGAAGGGGGGGAAATGGGACAAATGTAATAGCATAATCAATAAAATATGTTTAAAAAATAAATAAATAAATTCAATTAAAAAAAGATTCACAAAGTGCCATGGGCAATGTTGAAGATTTTGGTCTGCTATAAACAAACAAAAGAAAAGTATTGGAGGATTTAAAGGAGAATGACAAGATGAGATCTGTATTTCAAATTTTTCTGGATATACTGTAAAAGAAGAATGAAGAGAAGTTTGAATGAATGGGGGAAGCCCACTTAAAAAGCCAGTAGAGTAGTCCAAAGGAAAAATAACTTGAACTAGGACAGTGGCAGTGTGCAGGGAAGGATTTGTGTGAGATTTCAAAGGTTAAATAGATGAATTAGGTATTGGGTAAGTAAGGGTGAGAGAGAAAGGCTCCCTAGGCACTTGGCTTATAAAATAGTGAAGAGCGCCCTTCACTAGGGATTGGTGAAGGAGATCAGAAGTTGGACTTTGGACACATTGAATGTGATGTGCCTATCAGAGACATTTATCTAAATAGGGGTATCCACGTCTGGTGATGACAGGACAGGTCTGAACTAGGGATATGTGCCTGGGAGTTAGTAATATAAGAATGCAATTGAGGATATGAAAAGTAGGTATGAGGTCATCTAGGAAAATATTAGAGAGAGAGAAAACAGACAAGGACCAGTAAATGTTAATAGTTATCCATTTCAGGTTCTCAATTGTATTTTTGTAACAATAAACATTCAATGTGGTTTTCAGATATAACAAGATTAACATATAATATAATTTATCTTGATCTTAAACTTGTCAACCTAAATGTTTTGCCAAAGAAACAGGATCAGAATGATTATTAGGCAGATAAGGACCAACAAGGTTCCTTAATTATACTTACAAGATTGAGATAATACAAAAGACCCACAAATGTAAAACTGTTTGTGGGGAGGGGGGTCTTCCTTCAGAGCTTGATAAAGCAAAACACGTATCTCATTGTTTCAAAGATACCATTCACACTTCCAAAATCAACCCAAGATCATTTCCACCCCCGCAGGGTCCTCATGCAGTGAATGGAATCACTAGCACAGCCACAGAGGCACTAAGCCAGGAACTCAGAAGCAATCTTCCATACTGCCCTCCTGACCACCTTCCACACCTAACCCATTAAGTAGTCTTACCAATTTCACTCTGAATCATTGTGTTCTGACTTAACTCCTTAGCTGTTATTTCTCACCACCATCCTCATGATTTCACTTCTCTAGTCCACAGATTCTTCTATTGGTTCCTTGAAAGAGCCATGCTCTGTTTTGATTCAAGACCTTTGCGAACATTCCATCTGCCTGGAATACTCTTTCCCTAGGTAACTTTCCCATCTTTCCAATCCCGATTTCTTCAAAAAATGAAACAAAACAAAAAACCTTTGACAATAGCACCCAGGACTAGGACTGGTCCCATTATATGGTCGTATAACACTTATGTATTTCACTCTTAGTACTGATCACAATAATTACTCATATGATTATTTAATATCTGTCTCCCCCACTAGATTGGAATCTCTGTAAGTGCTGGGACTGTGCTCTGCTCAGCATTATAATCTTAGCACCAAGCACACTGCCTAGCATGACTGGGATGACAGAGAGTAGTTTTAAGTAAATCCTTAATCCTAAATTACTAACAAAGCACTCAGCATACCTAAAGAAGAGAAAGAACTCAGGCCAGGTCTCTGACTTCAAGCACTGAGTTCACAAGCCCTATGCCACACAGACGGCCTCTTTTGGTGGAGACAGGAGGGGCCTGGTCGACAGGACAGAAAAAAAGGAGGGATGGAGGGTCCAATGGAAATACAATGTGCAGGATCTAGAAACCACATTAAGAAAAAATAAACGGGTAATATTAATTTTATATTAATAATATAAGATTAGTGATATATTTTATTTAATCAAATATACCCCAAATTATTATATCACCATGTAATTAATATTTTAGGAGTTATTAATGGGGTATCTCACATTCTGATTTAAGTCTTTGAAATCAGTATTTTATACTTACAGAACATCTCAGCTGGGATGAGCCACATGTCAAATGCTCATAACCACATAAGGCCAGTGGCTACTATAATGGACAGCACAGATATCAGTATCTATATTTATATGAGAAGGAAAAGTATATTTAACAGGAGTAAGATAGCCCCTCCCCTCAAAGAACTTACAATGTAACCAGCAGATACAACAACTATTCTACAAGCAAAGTATACATGACACAGAGACATACCAACCGAACCTTAGAATCACTCAGGAAGTAAAGAAGTCCTTAAGCAATGCTACTGATGGATGCATAGAGATGAGCACCTTTGTGTAGGATCCCTCTTGCAAATGATAGGAAGTCTGACTAAAACTGGCTTAAGTAAAAAACAGGATAGGTGTGACTGGACTCGGGGCTTTTTCACCCAGCTGTGTTTCCTCTGGATCGGGCTCAGGCTCAGGCTACACGTGGCAGCCAGTCCCCAGAAGCTTTAGTGTCACATAGTCATAGCCCTTAGTCAGCATCCACATTATGCCAACAAGAACCCCAGAATTACAACTTCTTATCTCTCGTGGTTTGACTTAGGTCAGGTATCCATCGTGAACCCATCGCTGTAACCAGGGACAGGTGATGCCTTAATGGGCCAAACCTGGGTTAGTTGAGTCAACTTCCCCAGAAGCACACAGACTAAAGTAGAGAAAAAGCAGATCCCCAGAAAGGGAAATTGGAGGCTGGAAGTAAGCCAAGAATGGATGTTACACACCTCCCCAGCCCCAAAAGTCTACTACTTCAACTTCACTTTCCCAAGCACCACTCTAAATGTTAAACCATTTTTCACACTGGTCATTTTATAGCAGCCTACTGATCCAATGTCTTTAGGGAGGAATCCACAGATGTCCCTGGTCCTAAAAGTTCATTCAGAGTCAATCATATTTGTGGATTATTTTCATCTCAGCATATCACCTCACTGCTTTACCTCCTCCTCAAATAAACTGGAAGAGTCATAGAGTTCATTTCTAAGGATTTAACTATTCTCCCCTAGTTCTGTTTATCCACTGTTACTATATGCCAGACATCACACTTAATGTCAAAGGTTAAGCATTATTTCACTTAACTTTTGTAACAAACCCTATGAACTAGTTAAAAATCGCCATTTTGTAGATGAGGAAAATGAGGCTCAGAGGGACAAGTAGGCTGTTAGTAACCAAGATGGGAATCAAACGTCGGGCTACCAACTTTCAAAGTCCATGTTTGGTGGCACCCGAAATTGGGAAATTTCTAACATACCCCTCCTCTTCCCCATCAATAAAGAAAAACAACAACAAAACACATTATAAGCAACATGCAATACAATCCCAGACAAACCAAACGATATGTAATAGTCTTTCTGAAGGCATTGCCATTCAGTCCTACTCCTTGTTTATTAAAAAAAAAAAAGTGAAACTGTGCTGATAGCCCCAAAGACAGACAATTGCAGTACTGAGGTAGGATATTTCTTTGTAATCTGATTCCTCAAACAAAGCTATGCTTTAGTATAACTAAAAGGAAAGATAAATTCTCAAACATTCTCAGACAGCCACAAGTCCAC
The DNA here is from genome assembly GCF_022682495.2 of Desmodus rotundus. Lineage (NCBI taxonomy): Eukaryota > Metazoa > Chordata > Mammalia > Chiroptera > Phyllostomidae > Desmodus > Desmodus rotundus. Next base: position 108,180,179 of record NC_071389.1, on the reverse strand, counting down.
AGGTGAAATCAAGATAAAAATCATTGCAGCGAAAAAAAAACAAAATAAAGTTTGTAAGACAATAAATCATGCATACATATGTAGGCCATAAAAAGTTCCATTATAAATTAATATTTTTCAAATAATTTATTTTTTAAAGCTTAGCTTTTTATAGTGAATTCTTATATCTTAAAAGTCTATCATTAACATTTTATTTTACTTTTTAAGTGTATTTTATTGATCATGCTATTAGTTTTCCCAATTTTCCCCTCTTTATCCCCTCTCTACCCTGCACTCCCCAACCCTCCACCCCCCTCTCCATAATTCATGCCCATGGGTTGTACATATAAGTTCTTTGAGTCCTCTGTTTCCTATACCATTTTTGACCTCTCCCCATCTATTTAATGCCTACCTATTACGCTTCTTCTTCCCTGTGCCTTTTCCCCCCATTCCTCCCTTCCCCCTCCCCACTCAAAACCCTCCATGTGATGTCCATTTCTCTGATTCTGTTCCTGTTCTAGTTGTTTGCTTAGTTTTTGTTTTTGTTGTCTTTTCTTTTAGGTTCGTTTGTTGATAGTTATGAGTTTGTTGTCATTTACTGTTCATAGTTTTTGATCTTCTTTTTCTTAGGTAAGTCCCTTTAACATTTCATATGATAATGGCTTGGTAATGATGAACTCCTTGAAATTGACCTTATCTGGGAAGCACTTGATCTGCCCTTCCATTCTAAATGAGAGCTTTGCTGGATAGAGTAATCTTGGATGTAGGTCTTTGCCTTTCATGACTTGGAATACTTCTTTCTAGGCCCTTCTTGACTGCAAGGTTTCTTTTGAGAAATCAGCTGATAGCCTTATGGGAACTCCTTTACAGGTAACTCCCTTCTTACCTCTTGCTTCTTTTAGGATTCTCTCTTTATCTTTAATCTTGGGTAACTTAATGATGATGTGCCTTGGTGTGTTCCTCCTTGGGTCTAACTTCTTTGGGACTCTCTGGGCTTCCTGGAAGTCTATTTCCTTCACCAGATTGGGGAAGATCTCCTTCATTATTTGTTCAAATAAGTTTTCAATTTCTTGCTGTTGTTCTTCTCCTTCTGGCACCACTATAATTTGGATATTGGAACATTCAAAGTTGTCCCAGAGGTTCCAAAGCCTCTCTACATTTTTTTGAATTCTTATTTCTTCATTCTGTTCTGGTTGGATGTTTATTTCTTCCTTTTGTTCCAAATCATTTCTTTTTTTAAAATTTTTATTGTTATTCAATTACAGTTGTATGCCTTTTCTCCCCATCCCTCCACTCCATCCATGTGTCCTTTACAGTAGTTCCTGTAATCCCCTCTCCTCACTGTCCCCTCCCCACTCTCCCCTGGCCATTGTTAGATTGTTCTTAACTTCAATGTCTCTGGTTATATTTTGTTTGCTTTTTTCTTTTGTTCATTATGTTCCAGTTAAAGGTGAGATCATACAGTATTTGTTCCTCACCACCTGGCTTATTTCACTTAGCATAATGCTCTCCAGTTCTATCCATGCTGTTGCAAAGGGTATAAGCTCCTTCTTTCTCTCTGCTGCATAGAATTCCATTGTGTAAATATACCATAGTTTTTGGATCCACTCATTTGCTGATGGGCACTTAGGTTGCTTCCAGTACTTGGCTATTATAAATTGTGCTGCTATGAACATTGGGGTACATAGGTTCTTTTGGATTGGTGTTTCAGGGCTCTTAGGGTATAATCCTAGCAGCAGAATTGCTGGGTCAAGGTCAGAGTGGCCAACATAAACAAATCAACAAACAAATGTTGGAGAGGATGCGGAGAAAAGGGAACCCTAGTGCACTGTTCGTGGGAATGCAGACTGGTGAGGCCATTGTGGAAAACAGCATGGAATTTCCTCAGAAAACTAAAAATGGAACTGCCCTTTGACCCAGCAATTCCAAATCATTTCTTTGAGTCCTGGTTTCCTTCCTGTCATTGTGGTTCCCTGAATATTTTGCTTTATTTCATTTTGGGTATCTTTCATTTGTTTTTTTCATTTTTTAACCAAGCTCAATCAGTTCTGTGGGCATTTTGATTACCAGGGCTTTAAACTATCCATCAGATAGGTTGGCTCTCTCCTCATTGCTTAGTTTTCTTTCTGAAGTTTTGCTCTGTTCTTTCATTTTGGCCCTATTTCTTTGGTCAGGGCACCTGATAATTATAAGGGGGCAAGGCCTTAGGTATTCACCAGGGCAGGGCAACCCTCCTTGCTGCACTGCAGTGCTGCTTGTGGGGGAGGGGCCAGAGAGGGAACAGTGTGGCTTGCCTGCTCAGCTCTAGCCCACTTTCCAAGGAACTCTCATGCGAGACTGGGAGTTTCTCCCACTGCAGCAATCTCCATAGTCCACAGCCAGCTCTGAGTCTCAGTTTTCCCTTAGGTGAGCACCGCCTGCACAGCCCGCAACCTCCCCGCAGCCAGCCCCACCCGCACAGTCCACTGCCTCACCGTGGGCTCTCTCCATCTGCCGCCTTACCAGTCTGGTTGTTCTTTTTGACTGTTTAATTCTGTGGTTGTCGGGAGTTCCATGCAGTTTGATTTTCTGGCACTTCTGGTTTACTGATTTTAGATTGGTTGTTATCCTCCTTCTGGTTGTGCAAGGAAGTGAAGGGTTTCTACCTACGCCTCCATCTTGGCTGGAACTGACATTAACATTTTATATACTTGCTTTATCATATATTTACCCATCTTTCCCTCCATTTTGTCTTTTCCTACACTTCAAAGTATACTGCACAGGTCAGTACACTTCTTTTTAAATATTATAGCAAGCATATCATTAACTAAATTCAATGTTTGTTTACATTTCTCTTTGATGTAAAATCCACATACAAAAAAACTGCACATATCTTAAGTGTATATGCATTGAGTTTCTAACAAATGCATACACATCCATGTAACACAAATCTCTATTAAAATATAGAACATAATCCTCACTCCATAAAGTTCCCTCACATCCCCTCTAACCACTATTCTGATTTTTTTCCATCACAGATTAGTTTTGCCCATTGTAGAATATCGTGCAAATGGAAGCAAAGAGTATGTTACTCTTGGATAAGACTTCTTTTATTTAGCATGTTTGGAGATTCACCCCTGCTGTGGTATATACTAGTAGTTCGTTTCCATTGCTCTGCAGTATCCCACTGTATCATGCTACTTATTGATGGACAACTGGGCTGTTTTCAGCTTTTGGAGATTATGAATAAAAGCTTATATATTCATTCTTGTACAAGCCTTTCAATAAACATATGTTTTCATTTCTCTTAAGTAAATACCTAAAAGTGGAAAGGTTGGGCTACAGGTCAGGTATATGCTTTAGTTTGGTAAAAAACTACCAGACCTTTCTCAAAGTGGTTGTATCACTTTATGTTCCCAAGAAGAATATATGAGTTCTCGTTGGTCTACATTCTTGCCAACATTTAATGTTGTCAGCCTTTTAAATTTTAACCAATGTTATAGGTAATCAATTAACATTTTAATTATTTATGAATTACAACTATTTATAAGAAGATTATTATAGCAGAAGAATAACTGCATGACATAAAATATAGGGCCTTAAGAAAAAATACAGTATTATAGGTAAATTTTATATATAATTTTTAAATAAAATTTCTTCCACTTTCTAGAAGTCACATGGTTGAGACTATACTTTCACTTACTGTCTTATGAAATAATTACGCTGGCAAATTATTAGCACAGTTACTTGGAAAGCTGGTGTCAAAGTACTAACTTCTTTCTGGTCATTTCTTACTACTTGATAACATCAATAATTTATGGCTTACTTAACAATACATAATTTAGGATCAATAATATGAACTGAAAGACATTTGTTTAACAGAATATTATCAAAGTCTCCCTTTAAAATATAATTCCTGTTTTCTACACTAAAAGAATTTCATCACCTTTCCATACATTAGCTACAATTCTACCTTTCCATTTTGGAATTGTAATTAAGGTCTTTCAATTAAGTTCTGGGGGAACAAGAACAACCAATGATGCCACCACTTAAAATTTAAAAAAAAACAAAACCCACACATTTTTGTATAATTGTAACATTTGAATTAGCTTGTAAAAGCAGCACAACCATCCTAGAAATCACTGGTTGAGTATCTTATGACCATTTCCAATAGGGTATGACTATTATTAAATATAATAGGCATTCAATATATTTTTGACATTCAATATATTTTTTACATTTTTACTTTTTTAATTGTATTTTTCCCATTGCCATCAACATTATATTAGTTTCAGGCATACAACATTATGTTTAGACACATCCATAATTTATGAAGTGATCCCCCAGATAAATCTAGTACCCACCTGGCACCACATATAGTTATTACAATATTATTGCCTATATTCCCTATGCTCTAATTTAAATCCTCATGACTGTTTTGTAACTACCAGCTGTACTTCTTCCTATCTTCACATTTTTTTTACCCAGCCCCTCTGCCCTCTCATCTGGCAACCATCAGTTTGTTCTACCTATCTATCAGTCTATTTCTGGTTTGTCTGTTGTTCATTTATATTGTTGTTTAGATTCCACATAAAGTAAAATCATATCTTTCAGCACTTGTCTTTCTCTGTCTGACTTAATTTACTTAGCATAATACCCTTCAGGTCCATCCATGTTGTTGCAAATGGTTAAGATTTCATTCTTTCTATGTCCAAGTAATATTCCATTGTGTATATGTATCTTCCTTATCCAACTGTCTATTGATGAGAACTTAGGTTGCTTCCATATCTTGTCTATTGTAAATAATGCTATAATGAACAGAGATGCACAAATCTTTTCCAATTAGTATTTTAGATTTCTTCAGATAAATACCCAGGTGGTTCTATTTTTAATTTTTTGTGGCACCTCCATAATATTTTCCATAATAGCTGCACCAATCTACAATCCTACTAACAGTGGACAAAGTTCCCCTTTTCTCCACATTCTTGCCCAAACTTGTGGATATATGCACAACACCCACTCTGAGAGGTATGAAATGATAGCTCATTGTGGTTTTGTGTCACTCTGATGATTAGTGACATTGAGCATCTTTTCATACACCCATTGCCCATCTGTATGTTAGGTCCTCTGGCATGATTTTTTGGGGTGTTGCCTTGTATGCATTCTTGCCAAAATTTGAATATTAACCCTTTACTGGATGTGTGATTGGCAAATATCTTCTCCCAATTGGTTGGTTGTCTTTTCATTTTGTTGATGATTTCCTTTGCTGTGTAAAAACTTTTTAATTTGATGTAGTCCTATTTATCTTTACTTTTATTTCCCTCACCCAAGGAGATATATGAACAAAAACATTACTAAGAGTGATGTCAAAGAGTTTACTGCCTATGTTTTCTTCTAGGAGTTTTATAGTTTTAAGCCTTACATTTAAGTCTTTAATCCACATTGAGTTTATACTTGCACTGTATATGGTGTAAGGAAGGTGGTCTAGTTTCATTTCTTTGCATGTATCTGTCCAGTTTTCCCAATACCATTTTTTGGATAGACGTCTTTACTCTATTGTACAGGGTGGGCAAAGGTAGGCTTACAGTTGTTTGGGAAAACACATGCAGGTTATAATTATTACAATAGCTTTACTAACTCAAAAGAATGTCACAGTGGCACAGTATACGTAGGTACAATCTCATAAGTGCTCAAATTGCCTGGCTTCATTACTGACACATTCTTGTAATCTACTTGCTATATTCAAGAGCACTCTGACAGAGTTTTTTTTTTTTTTTTTTAAAGATTTTATTTAGTTTTAGACAGAGGGGATGGGAGGGAGAAAGAGAGGGAGACAAACATCAGTGTGTGGTTGCCTCTACTGTGCCCCCCACTGGGGACCTGGACTGCAACCCAGGCATGTGCCCTGACTGGGAATTGAACCTGCAACCCTTTGGTTCACAGGCCAGTGCTCAGTCCACTGAGCCACACCAGCCAGGGCTTGACAGAGTTCTTACCTACTTTGCCCAACAGTGTATGTTCTAGCCTCCTAGGTCATAGATTAATTGACCATATAAGTGTGGGTTTATTTCTGGGCTCTCTATTCTGTTCCATTGATCTATGTGTGTTTTTATGACATTTTAAATACTATACACTTATAGAATAGTTTGATACCAGGTAACGTGATACCTCCAATTCTGTTCTTTCTAAAGATTGCTTTGGCTATTCTGGATCTTTTATGATTCCACAAAAATTTTAGGATTATTTGTTCTAGTTTTGTGAGAAATGCCATTGGTATTTCATAGGGATTGCATTGAGTCTATAGATTACTTTGGGTAGTACAAACATTTAAACAATTTTAATTCTTATCCATAGACAGGGTATATGATTCCATTTATTTGTATCTTCTTCAATTTCTTTCTTTAATATCTTATAATTTTCTAAGCACAGGTCTTGTATCTCCTTGGTTAAATTTATTTCTGGATATTTTTTGATCAATTGTATATGGGATTATTTTCTTAATTTCTCTTTCTGCTAGTACATTAGTGGTGTATAAAAATGCAATGAATTTGTACATATTAATTTTATGTTCTCCTATTTTACTGATTCATTTATCAATTGTAGTAGTATTTTAGAGGAAACTTTAGGATTCTCTCTCTATAGTATCATGTCATTGGCAAATAATGACAGTTTTACTTCTTCCTTCTCAATTTGTATGCTGTTATCTCTTTTTCTTGTCTGATTGCTATGGATAAAACTTCCAGTACTATGTTGAATAAAAGTGGTGTAAACAGATATCCTTGTTTCTGGTCTTAAGGAAAATTCTTTTCCTTGTTGAGTATGACGTTAGTTGTGGGTTTGTCATAAATGGCCTTTAGAGTCAAACCTTGGTTCTTGAATGTCTCCCATCTTGAACAATTTGGTTCTCCATCAAGTTGTTCATGGAAAAATGTTTTGCTTGTGGATCAAAACTTAGGTTCCTGACCCGATAACACTTTCACACTGATACCTGTACGAGTATCATCACACATCTCTCAGGTGACAAAGGACAGAATGTGAAAGTAAGAGTCAGTTTACCACTAAACCTCATGTTGTTAACATCTCAGGAAGTTGTGTTGTGAATATTTGTGTGTGTGTTTTTGCTTTTGTTGATGCTTATTATTAAATATGTACAGTAAGTCACTATGGATCCTACGAAAGTTAGTGATAACAGCAAGGTGGAAAGGAAAGTTGTGAGAACAATGATAGAACTTTAAAAAGAAATAATTGCAAAGCATGACACAGGTGTTCACCTGTTTGATCTGGTTACCAAGTATAAAGAGGCAAAAATGATGATTGGCACCATTTTAAAACATAAAGAGGCCATCAAGAATGCTGATGTTGCTAAGGGTGTGAAAGTGCTCACAAAACAACAATCACAAGCAATTGAAAGGCAGAAAAGTTGTTGTTATTCTGGATAAACAAAATGCAGGTAGTTGGTGATAGCACTTTGGAAGCAATGATATAGGAAAAAGTAAAGATTCTTCACATTGACCTCCTAAAAGACACCCTTGGAATGAGTGCTGAAAGTGATTTGTTTAAGGCTAGTAGGAGGTGGCTTGATAAATATAAGAAAAGAAGTGGCACTCATAGTATAATGAAGCATGGGGAGGCTGCCAGTTCTAACAAAGTAGCCACTGATATAATTTCGTGACAATATTTCAAGAGTACATGAATGCCGAGTGATCTGTTCCCCAACAAGTGCTCAATTATAATGAGGCAGGTCCCTAGTGGAAGAAAATGCCAAAGAGGACCCACATCACACAGGAGGAGAAATCATTGCCAGGACACAAGCCAATGAAGGACAGGCCAATGTTATTGTTGTGTGAGAATTCAAGTGGGGGCTTTATATGGAAGCTTCTACTCATCTACCATTCTGAAAACCCATGAGTTTTCAAGAAAAATAATGTCATGAAAAACAAGATGAATGTGATATGGAGGGCTAATAGCAAAGCTTGGGTAACCAGACAATTTTAAATTTTATTCAGTGGGTTAATGAAGTGTTTGCCCCAAGTATGAAGAAATACCTCCAGGAAAAACAACTGCCACTAAGGACATTAAAAGAATATAATGTACAATGCTACTGCCTACCCTCCAAGCTTGGAGGCCGAGTTGGTGGAGTAGTAGTACAGTTTCATCACTGTTAGGTTCTGCCACCCAACACAACTCCTCTTGACCAGCCCATGGACCAATAGGTCATTTCTAATTTTAAGAAACTCTACACAAAGGCACTGTTTCAGGTGTTTTGAGGTGACCCCTGAAGCTAATTTAACCCTCATGGAGTTCTGGAAGGAACATTTTAATATCCTCACTTACTTGAGGCTCATAGACAAAGTGTGGGGGGAAGTACCTTCCAGGAGCATGCAATCAGCGTGTTAGAAATTGTGGTCTGAGTCTGCTGCTGAAAGAGTCTTTGAGGATGAGTCTATATTTGTTGTGGAGGACACTGTCTCTGGGCAAATCCACGGGCTTGGAGGTGGATGATGATGAGATGGAGGAGTTGGTGGATGAACTCCCTGACCTTCAGAGGGAGCAGCAACAGATGGAAGCCGAGGAGCTTTCTTCAGAGGAGGAGGGAAGGGAAGATATTCCTATTTCACTAATCAAGGAAAAGCTTAGGAAATGGGGAGAAAATGCTAAGTTTTATTGATAAATATCACCTTGACAACTAAGTAGCAAACTGTGTAATAAGCTTGTTCACTGACAATGCAGTATTTCACTTGAGGCAACTGTTAAAACACAGGCAAAAACAAACATCATTGGATTGGCTTTAAGTGAGACAGGCCCAGTGAGCCTGAAGCAAGTTCTAGTGGAACAGAGGCAAAAGAAAGAACCCAGAACAGCTACCTGATGTTTTTTATGAAAGGGGACTACCCTTCCAAACAGTAACATCCCTCCATCCCTCTTTTCCACATTCACTCATCAACAGCTCTAACGTTAAAGGTTAAGTTCTAGTGTGTACATAAATTTTCCTATTTTTACTGTATACTTCCTTTTTGTTAAATTTTCATGCACATTTCATCTCCTTTTTGTTTTGGAAGTGTTTATTTATAGGTTAAACAGTACACTAGACATGTACTGTATGTAAGAAAGGTTAAAACGGAATCATTTGGGGATCTGGAATGGATTAATTAAACTTACATTATTTCTAATGGGAATAATAATTCAGATTTTGAACAAATTGTTTCTGAAACAGCCATCTAGAATGAATTAAGTTCAAAAACTGAGGTTTCACTGTACTGTTGAGGTATGTTCCCTCTATTACACTTTGCTGAGAGTTTTTATCATAAATGGATGCTGGATTTTTTTCAAATGCTTTTTCTGCATCTATTTATATAACCATATGATTTTTATCCTATTTTGTTTATGTAGTGCATCACTTTTAATTAATTTGTGGATACTGAGCTAACTTGGCATCAGTATCACAAAAATAAATCTCACTTGATCATGGTGTATGATCTTTTTAATGTATTGTTGAATTTGGTTTGCTACTATTTTGTTGAGGATATTTGCATCTATGTTCATTAGGGATATTAGCCTATAATTTTCTTTTTTTGTAATGTCTTTGTCTGGTTTCAGAATCAGGATACTCTTCTACAGGAAGCTTACATGCTGCTGCCGCCATGTCTCAAGTGATTCCTGAGAAGTCAGAGCGCATTTTGTGAGTATTCAACAGCAATATCGACAGCCATGGAAAACAGCATTTACTATCACTGCAATTAAAGGTATGGGGCAAAGATACACTCCAGAGGTATTGAAAAAGGCAGACATCAACGTCACCAAGAGGATGGGAGAGCTCACAGAGGATGAGGTGGAATGTGTGATCACTATCGTGAAGAATCCATGACAGTACAAAATTCCAGACTGGTTCTTAAACAGACAGAAGAATATGAAGGATGAAAATACAGCCTGGTCCTGGCCAAAGGTTTGGACAACAAGCTTCAGGAAGATCTGGAGCAGCTGAAGAAGATGTGGATCCACAGAGGGCTGTGCCACTTCTGAGGTCTTCATGTTCGAGGCCAGCACACCAAGACCACCAGCCGCCAAGGCTGCACTGGAGTTGTGTCCAAGAAATAAACCTGTAGGCTCTTTATGCTAATAAACAGTTTACATATCTAAAAAAAAAAAAAAAAGATTAGGGTAATAGTGTCCTCATAAAATGACCTCCTCATGAATTTTTACATAGTTTGAGATAGACAGGTATTAATTCTTCATAGAATGTTTGGTAAAATTCACCTGTAAAGCCAGAACTTCTGTTTGCAGGGAATTTTTGATTACTGATTCAGTGGTATCATTAGTAGTTATTGATCTATTCAGATTTTCTGTTCTTTCTTAATTCAGTCTTGGAAGATTGTACAATATGTTTCTAAGAATTTATCCATTTCTTCCAGAGTGTTCAACTTGTTGGCAAATAGTTGTTCACAGTATTTTTTTATAATCCTTTGTATTTCTGTGGTTTAGTAGTCATGTTTCCTCTTTCATTTCTGATCTCACTTATTTGAGTCCTCTCTCTTTTTCTCTTGATGAGTTTGGTTAAGTTTTGTTAATTTTGTTTATCTTTTCAAAGACCAGCTCTTAGTTTCATTGATCTTTTGATTTTTTTTTGGTTCTGTTTTGTTTATTCCCACTGATATTTATTATTTCCTTCCTTCTACTCACTTTGGGTTTTGTTTATTGTTCTTTTTCTAGTTTGTTTAGGTGTGAAGTTGCATTGTTTGAGATTTGTTTCTTGAGGTAGGCCTGTAATGCTATGAATTTTGTTCTACATAGAACTGCTTTCACTGTGTCCCATAGATTTTGGGTCATGTTTTCATTTTTATTTGTCTCAAGCTATCTTTTGATTTCTTCCTTGATTTCATTGTTAATCCATTCATTATTTAGCAGCATGTTATTTAGCAGCCAAGTATTTGTGTGTTTTTCAGTTTTCTTCTTGCAATTGATTTCTAGTTTCTTAACATTGTGGTTAGAGAAGATTCTGATATGACTTCAATTTTCTTAAATTTATGGAAACTTGTTTTGTCATTCATCCTCAAAAATGTTCCATGTACACTTGAAAGGAATATATATTCTGCTGCTTTGGGGTGAAATACTCTAAAAATACCAGTTAAGTAAATCTGGTCCAATGTCATTTAAGGCTGCTGTTTCCTTGTTGATTTCTGTCTAAATGCTCTACCCATTGATGTCAATAGGGTGTTAAAGTCCCCTACAATTACATATTACTGTCAATATATTTCTTTATATCCACCAATGTTTGCTTTATGAATTTAGGTGCTCCTAGGCTGGGTACGTAAATGTTTATAAGGGTTATATCCTCTTGTTGGATTCGTCCCTTTACCATCACGTAGTATTCTTTGTCTCTTGTTATAGCCTTTGTTTTAAAGGCTATTTTGTCTGATATAAGTATCGCTACACTACCTTTTTTTGTTTGTTTCATTTGCATGAAACATTTTTTTCCGTTTCTTTACTTTCAGTCTGTTTCTTTGGATTTGGGATGGGTCTTTGGTAGACAGCATATGTGTGGGTCTTGTTTTCTTATCCATTCAATAACTCTGTCTTTTGATTGGAATATTTAATCCATTTACATTTAAAGTGATTATTGATAGGTTATATCGTCATTTTATTAAGTCATAATTATATATTTTCTTCTTTAAAAATTCTCTTTAACATTTTTTTGTAACACTGTTTTCGTGATGATGAATTCCTTTAGCTTTCATTTGTCTGGGAAGCACTTTATCTCATCTTCAGTTTTAAATCCTTGCTGAGTAGAGTAATCTTAGTTGTTGGTCCTTGCTTTTCATCACTTTGAACACTTCGTGTCTATTCCTCCTGGCCTGCGAAGCTTCTGTTGAGAAATTAGCTGACAGTCTTACAGGAACTCCCTTGTAGGTAACTAACTGCTTCTCTCTTGCTGCTTTTAAGATTCTCCCTTTGTCTTTAACCTTTGGCATTTTCATTATGATGTGGCTTGATGTGGGCCTCTTTGGGTTCATCTTGTTTGGAACTCTGTGCTTCCTGGGATATATTTTCTTATACATTCTATGTGTCTAATTCCTTTACCAGGTTAGGGGAGTTTTCAGTCATTATTTCATTAAACAGATTTCAAACCCTTGCCCTCTCTCCTTCTGCTACTCAAATAGTGACATGCTTGATGTTGTCTCAGAGGCCCCTTAAACTACTTTCATTTTTTTAATTCATTTTTCCACTACCTTGCCTTCCAAATCACTGATTCAATCCTCTGCTTCATTTATTCCAGTGTTGAGTCTTTCTAATGTATTCTTCATTTCTGACTGGTTCTTTTTTATGGTTTCTGTCTTTATGCTTACTATCTTTTTGCCGAAGTTCTTTCTCTACGTTCTTTGAGCATCCTAATAACCAGTGTTTTAAAAGGCGAAACATTTATGCCATCTGAAGAGAAACCAGAGTATAATAACCAGTGTTTTAAACTCTGTATCTGGTAGATTGCTTGCCTCCATTTTGTTTAATTCTTTTTCTTGAGTTTTCTCCTGTTCCTTCATTTGTTACATGGTTCTTTGTCTCCTCATTTTGGCTGCTTCTCTGAGTTTGTTTGTATGTATTGTATTAGGTAGATCTGCTTTGTCTCCCACTCTTGGTAAGATGGCCTTATACAGTAGGTGTCCTATTGGACCAGTGGTTCAGTTTCTCTAGTCACCTGACCTGGGTGCTCCAGGAGTGTCCCTTGTATGGATTGTGTGTGCCTTCCTATTATAGTTGAGCCTTGATAGCTATTTGCTCATCATGGGTGGAGTTGACCCTCAGGCTAACTGGCTGTGAGGACTGGCCACAACCACAGCATGAGGTAACCCCACAGAGTGGGATTCACCCTAGAGGGTCTCTGGTGCCTGCCAAGATCACCCTGTGGGTGTGCTGTTTGTAGAAATAATCAGGTGGTGCTCTATTATAATCTGAGACTGGCCACCAGTATGTTGGTTTTGTGGCCTCTTGGGAGGGAACCTGGTGCAGGCTCAGGTCATTTGCTGCCTGTGCTTGGCCCAGGGCCAACTGGTAAGAATTACAAAGTGATCCACTGTTGGTAGCTGCCTGTGCTGGGCCCAGAAGTGCATGGAAGAAGCCAAACTGCAACTAGAGGCTGGCTACTACCTGCACCCGGCTTGGGGCCGCTCAGCAAAAGGCACAGGGCACATCGAGACAAGCTGCACCTGCCCAGGAGTTGCAGACCTTGTTGAGCTTATAAGAAAGCCTATAGTGCAGGCCAAGGCTGTCCATGAGGCACAGCCTCTGAAAACAGCCAAGGGCAGTGTGTGAGTTGGATGGAGTGGTATCTCAGGGAGTCACTTGGGTGGGATGAGTGTGTTCAACAGGTTAATGCAGATTCAGATATGGCACCTGCCACCCCTATAAGCTTTCTTGAGGGAGGGTTCAACACAGGGACAATGGTGGCCTTCACCCTGAAGCCACACAATTCAGTTTCTCTCTGTATGTCTCTGGTGCCTTTGAAGCTGCTTTCCTTTTGCTGGAACCCAAGGTGAATTCCTGTGAGTGAGTCTGTGAATGGGCCCTTTAATAAGAACCCTGGGATTCCAGTGGTCCTCTGTCTTATTGGGACAGAATCCCCACGGATTTTCACATTTAGCTGCCAGCACTGGAGCCCCGTGATGGGGAGCCTGGTGTGGAGCTGCGAACCCTTTCTCCTCAGGAGGGAACCTCTGTAGCCAAGATATCCCTCCTAATTCTCAACTGCTACTCATGGGTATGGGACCAGCCTGTTTCATATCTCCACCCTCCTACCAGTCTCAAAGTGGCCTCTACTTTACGTCCTTAGTTATAGGAATTCTGGACAGCTAGTCTTCAGGTGGTTCTCCAGACTGAGTGCTCTATAATTCAGTTGTAATTTTGATGTAGTTATGGAAGAAGGCAAGCACAGCATTTACCTGCTCCACCATCTTGACTGGAACCCCAAGAAACAATTACTATTAAACCCCTTTACCCTTTCAAACATTGTACCACCGAAGCTCTAAGACCAGTAGCCAAAATTAAACAAGCAAGAAGTTGAAACATTGTGTTAAGAATACCACTATTCCTTTCTCCGGGTTTAACAGAGCGAGATAGATAATAGATGGTCATATGATAGGTAGACAGGAAGAAAGACAGATATGGCAAGCAATCAGCTTTTCCCCTTTAGACTTTATGATTTAAAACCATGATTTCTATGGGAAACGGTATGGTGGTGCCTCATAAAAATAAGATTAGAGTTACCTTATGACCCAGCAATCCCTCTTCTCAGCATGTACCTAAAAAAAAAATCAAAAACATTTATTCAGAAAGATATATGTACCCCTACGTCATCACAGCACTATTTACAGAGGCTAAGACATAGAAACAATCAAAGTATCCCTCAACAGAGGACTGGATAAAGAAGATGTGGTACATATATACAATGAAATAGTACTCAGCCATAAGAAATGATGAAATACTGCCATTTGTGACAACACAGATGGACCTTGAGAATATTATGCTAAGCAAAGTAAGTCAGTCAGAAAAAGTTAAGAACCATATGAATTCACTCATATGTGGGATATAAAACTGAAAACTCATAGACACAGACAGACAACAGCATGGTGGTTAGCAGAGGGAAGAGGGTGAGGGGGTGGAAAAGGGTGAAGGGGGCCAAATATATAATGACAGAACATGATTTGACTTTGGCTGGTGGGCACACAATGCAATATATAGATCATGTATCATAGAAATGCACACCTGAAACCTATATGACCCTATGAACCCATGTCACCCCAATAAATGTAATTAAAAAAAAAGAATGTCCTAGGGCAGAAAGAGAAAAAAATCATGGATAGTTATGATAAATGTAGCAGTCTTAAATGAGTCTCTAAAAACAAACATGGTTAATATGTAAGAATGTCCCTACAGAAATGTATGACCTAAACTAATCCTGAAAGGTATAGAGAGACCAGGCTAAATGAAAAATCAGAATAAAATCAATAAAACCATGATTTCTATAAAATCATTCAACTGTGTTATCACAAAACAATCCCACTGAGTATTTTTTTTGTTTTGTTTTGAAAACCCATCTTGCTATGAGTCCTAGAAAAGGATGGCCTTTACCTGAGGAACCTGCCTCTTTGTTGGTCAACTCTATGGTTTAAGCTAAAATGACCTTTAAAGTCCTTTTCAGCAAGAAGGAAGAAAACAATTAAGACTCTATCAGAACTTTATCTTTTCCGAGAAACCACTCTGTAAAGAGTAATGGTTTTTAGATCATATAGGTCTGACTTTTTATCATAGGTGGCTACTGTATCTTGTCCAAATTGTTTATTCCTGAAATGCAACATCCGACCTCACAGGATTACCGTGACAATAGGTTGCTGAATGAAACCTACAGCTGCTAACAGAGTGAAGCCACAGAGCAATCAACTCAAACGGCAGTTACTACAATGATTAATATTAGCAGTTCCATAATTCTGCCATCTACATTTCACAACCAAAAGGAAGGCAGTGTATAACAGTGAAAATATGAAATCCTTCTAGGGTGATACTCAAAAATTACCAAAAACAACTTACCTTTTTCCCCGTACACTGTAAAATGTGTACACTGTGATGAACACTGTAAAATGCACCAAGACACTTTCAATTAGCAAGCAGACCTGTTAATCAAGTAATTTTTAATTCAGCATAATTTGTACCATAATATTTCCTAATAACCAAGCTTTTTGGCAAAGTTTAAAATTTCCAAACAGGTATTTTCCCATGGCTGTACTATACTTGCTAAATCAAAGAAACCTAGTAAATGTTCCATTTTCTCTTAAGTTATCATAAAAATGACTAAATTAATTTTTGTCATGTTTAGCATTCTCTTTGGAAAGAATACACATTAGGGTCATGATTTATAGGGTTAAAAAAAGTTCAAATAATATAATCATAGTCATCAGAGGAAATCTCCACAAAATATGTTCATGTGTTCTTTAAGGGATAAATATTTTTTAAGGTAATGTAATTCAGTGAGATCAGCAAACAAATGAAAGGTGACTAAGTCAAATTTCAAAAAAAGACTAACAAATTAAATAAATTTTAAGCTAATTTAAGTCAAGGTACAGAACAGTTTGTGTTTCAAAATCTCTAAATAAATATGCATGAGTTCCTATGCACAAAATACACCCAGAAGGAAATATAAAAACTAAGTGCAGTTGACTCTGGAGGCATTGGATGGCCAGGGCAAAGGAGCGGGAGTGAGACTGGTTTTTCATTAGGTATCTATCCATTTGTACAGAATGACCTGTATGTGTGTGAGATTATCCCATGGTGGGATCACAGACAAAAGGAAATAAAGTAGGAAGTAGAAAGCAGCCAAGGTTGGTTCCTATATAAGTAATTAGAAAGCAAAGCAAACAAACAAGAAGTCCACATCAAAAATAAAAACAATTTTATGGAACACTAAAAATGAAGTAGTATGCCCAAAACAATGCTTTTCTTCACTGCTTCATCTTTGTTTCAAAACTAAATAAATCACAAGTGTAAATATTATGTTTACCTACAAAGTGACTTCATATCATAAAAAATGGGAGAAATGCTGTACAATTAGTATCTTTTTGCAAGAAACACACAGTTTATACCTATTCTATTCAAACACATTGGAATGTCCAATGTTGTAACACATTTCCAAGAATCAATTTAACATACAGCTGTAATAACATCAGGACAAACAAATTTGTGTTTTCTTATATTTGCTTACACTACTGCTGTGTAAGAGAATTCTGCTATCACATTTTTTGTTTCTAAAAATGTACCACAACATCAGCTGATGAGTCATGGGTCACACTCCAAATTCTTATCTACTAAAGAAAGCAGGGCACAAGTCTTACCCATCAGTTGTAAAGCCTGGGAATCAGCTAAGCCACAAATCAGGAATTCTTTGTTTTTTAAGAATATTTTATTGATTATGCTACTACAGTTTCCCCAATTTTTTCCTCACCTTTATCCTCCCTCCACCCCTCAGCCCTCCAGCCTTCCCCCCCACCTTAGTTCATGTCTTTATTAGTTGACAGATGGTATTTTTTTTGAAGAGATGTGAGAAACTTCAAAAAACCCTGCAAATTCCATAAGGGTTGATAAAATTATTTTCCCTTGGTCCCTCTCCTAATACCTGATAGAGTTTAATTTTTCTTAATTCAGAACATATGAATAGTACGTAGTTTTGGGATAGTGACAGGTATAAACTCAACAAACTCCCAGCTTCAAGAAAAGCCTAAATGATTTTCTATGTGCCTTACTTCTCTTAATCCCTGTCTACTTTTGCTATTTAGCTGTTTCACTGAGTAAGAAATCTCCAGGAGAGAGTACAAAAGGGCAAGAAACAAAGATGGCAGTGGGTGTTTCTTCTTAGCAGTATTAGTTAAAAGGTTCCCTGGTGAAGAAGACAAATAGCTGAAAGGAACTCTGGTGGTGACCAGCTGTTGATTTAATCACCAGTACTACAGACTTGAGATCTGCCTATATAGTCTTATTTTCTTTCAGGCATTGGTCATTAGACTCTTCATTAATTTGCTTACCTGTTTATTGTTTATGCTCCTGACCCCTAGCATGCAAACTTCCTAAGAACAGAGATCCCTCTCATCTAATTCACTGGTTCATTTTCACCATTGAAACAGTGCCTGGTATATTACAGACAATCAACAACTATCCAGTGGGAAAAAAAGATAATCATACACCTATCTGCCTCAGGACTTGCAAAGTCACAAAAGTGCTGAAATTTGTTTTCACTTGAGACTATGCTTTACCTATAATTTATAGTAATAAGCTTTTGCCTTGCCACAAGACTCTCCATGCTTAAGTTCTATCATTTAAATATCATATTTGTGTTGAAATACAGCAACTGTAATGAAACTGGAATCTGACTAGTCTCAATTTCTGAGACCAAGAATTTCTGTAAGCCACGTTCATATCCCAAATATCTAGAATGATATACAATACAGAGTAGTCAAATATTTGTTGAATAAATGTTGTATTAAAAGAATTATAACTGGTGGAATCATTTGTAATTTTTATTTTCTTTGCCTAGTTTAGGATTTATTAAATTTTCTATATTTAGCATGTACTACTTCCATAATTTTCAAAAAAACAATGTTATAAAAAAATCGTATATACCCCTATACCCTCATGTACTTGACAATGTACTCAATAAAGAAAATCAAACAGCTCTGTTACTTGCTGCCCAGGAATTATCAAACAGAAAACTACTATTTAAACTAGAGATTTAACTATTTTAAGAACATTAAGTTTTGTCCTCCAGAAATATATCCTTCCATAAGTCCTAGTACACAGAGAATAATTCTTTGTTTTTTAGTAACAGAACAATTTTCTTTTCAAAAGGTTCAAGTAAACAAAAAAGAACAATTCTTCGTAACAAAGACATAAAGAATACTGCATTGTGAATAAACATTTGAAAAACTACTTTTAATAGCCCATTTTGCTTTCTTCCAGTACCAAGTTTGATTTACTGTCACTGAAGAGCCTATGAATAACAAAAATTCAGTCACATTGTCACATTTAGACTAAAATCATACTGAGCAACTTTATAACACATAAACCTTTCAATAAGAAAAAGTGTTACTACAATATACATTAGTTGAAAGTTGACTTGTCTGAGCCAACTTGTTGTTTAAGAATATACACTTTATCATCTGTATCCTGCAAAATGGATTTATTAAAAACACTTTTTTTAGCTGTTTCTGTAAATAGCTACAATAAAAAAATCCAGACTCAGAGAATAAGTCCTGGAAAGTGTCTCAATGTTATCGATTATATACCATCAAAGGTAGAAAAATTCAAATGTGCTGATAAATGTCCTCTATATACCTGGAAAAAGAATAGGTCAGAGAGCCAGAAAAATTACATCTATTTTTAACAAACTCTGAAAATAGTCTATTGAAGTATCAATTATCTCATCAATAATGAAAGCATAAAGCCTAAAATAAGAGAAATTAATGAGGTTAATAAATATTTCATGTGAGTTCTAATTGCTATGGATACTTTGGAAATCTTATTAAATGTCCCTGACAGAACGGTCTTGAAAGAGATGCCCAGCAACTGCTGACCACGTGCATGACATACTTAGTAGCAGAGGCAGAGGACGCAATCACATGCACATCACGTACCTGACTTCTTCCCGATCATTTTACTTTTTCGCTTCAGCTAACCCTAGACTATTGATGCTTCCATATTGGTGTCTCACAACTACAAGAAACTAAAAGGACACGGAAATTTACACTAGAATATACTATTCAGTACCATTTGAGAACTGTTTCCTAGCCTAATTACTACCCTCAATCCCTACAAATTAAAACTGTTCTATATATTTCAGATCTCCCTATCTTGTTTCCACAAGGAAGGTCTCAGAAATACGTTATATATTTTATTTGGCCTTGGCTGGTGTGGCTCATTTGGTTGGAGTGTTGTCTCATATACCTGAAGGTTGCCGGTTCAATTCCCTGTTAAGGCACATGCCTAAGTTGTAGGTTTGATCCCTGGCCAGGGTGCATGCAGGAGGCAAAATGGATTAAAGACCTCAGCATAAGACATGAAGCTACAAAACTCCTAGAAGAAAAGATTGGGGAAAGTGTTATGACATTGGATTTAGCAAAGATATTTCACTAAAAGCACAGGTAACAAAAGCAAAAACAGACATTGGACTATATCAAACTTAAACTTCACATCCAAGGACACGATCAACTAAGTGCAAAGGGAACCTACAGAATGGGAAAAAATATTTGTAAATAACAAATCTCATAAGGGATTCATATCCAGAATATATAAAGAAATCCTACAAATCAACAACAAAAATCATGTAACCCAATTTCAAAACAGGCCAAAAACTTAAGGAGACATTCTCCAAAGATGATAGACAAATGGCTCACAAGCATGATGAGAAGGTGCTTAATGCAAATTAAAACTATGCAAATTATATGCACATGCAGCTTTTCCCAGGCAGCTGTTGAAGATGGCGGAGGGGCAGGTCCTGGTGTTCGATGGCCAAGGCCATCTCCTGGGCCGCCTGGCAGCCATCGTAGCCAAGCAGGTGCTGCTGGGCTGGAAGGTGGCGGTGGTGTGCTGTGAAGGCATCACCGTTTCTGGCAATTTCTACAGACACAAGTTGAAGTACCTGGCTTTCCTCCATAAGCAGATGAACACCAATCCATCGCGTGGCCCTTACCACTTTTGAGTCCCCAGCCGCATCTTTTGGCTGAACCTGTGAGGCAAGCTGCCCCACAAGACCAAGCGAGGCCAGGCTGCATTGGACCGCCTCCAGGTGTTTGATAGGATCCCACCACCCTATGACAAGAAAAAGCGAATGGTGGTCTCTGCAGCCCTCAAGGTGGTGCGTCTGAAGGCCACACGGAAGTCTGCCTACCTGGGGTGCCTGGCCCATGAGGTCGGCTGGAAGTACCAGGCCAGGCAGTGAGGTCAGCCAGAAGGTTGGCCTATTTTGAAATTGGGTTATTTGATTTTTGTTGTTGATTTGTAGGATTTCTTTATATACTCTGGATATGAATCCCTTATGAGATTTGTTATTTACAAATATTTTTTCCCATTCTGTAGGTTCCCTTGCACTTAGTTGATCGTGTCCTTGGATGTGAAGTTTAAGTTTGATACAGGCACGCTGGAGGAGAAGAGGAAGGAGAAGGCTAAGATCCATTACCGGAAGAAAATGCAGCTCACGAGGCTACGGAAACAGGCCGAAAAGAACTTGGAGAAGAAAACTGACAGATACACAGAGGTCCTCAAGACCCATGGACTCCTAGTCTAAGCCCAATAAAATTGACTCTTAATTCCTCAAAAAAATAAATAAAATAAAATAAATGCATATGCAAATTAAATGATATCACCTCATACCTATTAAGATGGCTACTGTAAAGAAAAACAACAAAAGAAAATTATAAGGTTTCATAAGAATGTAGAGAAATTGGAACCCTTATGCACTGTTAGTGAGACCACAAAATAGTGCAGCTGCTATGGGCAACAGTACAGAGGTTCTCAAGAAATTAAAAAAAGAACTACCATATGATCCAACAATCCCACTTCCTGATATATAATGGAAAGAATTTAAAGCAGGGTCTCAAAGAAATTTCCACACCCATGTTCATAGCAGCACTATTCACAACAGCCATGAGGGGAAAGCAACCCAAATGTTCATGGAAGGGCAAATGGATAAATAAAATGTCTATTCCAAAGTATAAATACAATGGAACATTATTCAGCCTTCAAAAGGAAAAAATCCTGCCACAACATGGATAAACCTTGAGACCATCAAACTAAATGAAATAAGCCAGACATAAAAAAAGACAAATACTGTATGATTTCACTTATATGTCTAAAGTTAATCAAATCCACAGAAGCAGAAAACAGAAGGGCGATTACCAGGGTTAAGTGGAGGAGAAGTGAGGAGTTGTGTTTAATGGGTGCAGAGTTTTGCCAGATGAAAACATTGTTAAGATTTGTTGCACAACAATGTGAATACACTTTTTAACACTACTGAACAATACACTTAAAAATGGTTAAGATGGTACATTTTGTTACATGTTTTTTACCATCACAACAAAAAAACTGAAGCATGTAAAATATTTTTCTGTTAAATTATTTTGATAAGATTCCTCTTACTTTATCCACTGAAAATTTAGCATCTGTATTGAGATATGCTGTAAGTATAAAACATAAACAATTTCAAATACTTAATATAAAAACATCAAATATCTTAATAATTTTATACTGACTATATGTTAATACATTTTGAATACATTGCTTTAAATAAAATATTTTGTTATGCTTCAAGAACAGTAACTTGAGAAGAATGTGGGGTTAATGGAGCTTTGTTGTATAAGGTTTAAGATTGGAGGTATTTATAGGCTGGTGTGAAAAAGCCAGCAGGGAGAAAGGGATTAAAGACAGAAGGGAGTTAATTAATAAAGCCTTTACTGAAAGAGCCTTTGAAGGATCAGATCAAGGGCACATGTGGAAAAGTTAGCCTTCAACAGATCTGAGACTGATAAAGTTGAGGAGGGGAGGCACAGAAATCTGAAACACCAAACCAGATCATCATGAAGTGACCAGATTATTTGCAGACTGTAGAAGTGGGGGTTGGATAAAGGGTCTGTAAATAATGAAAGTTTGGAATAATACATGAGTGATGAAGAACAACATCCTTATTAGAGTCAAGAAGGCCCATACGATCTGGCCCTGTCTGCCTCTCGACCTCATCCCTGGCCAATCTCTCCCAGCTCTCTCACCAGTTTCCCACCCTCCTTTGAAGTGCCATCCACCTCTGACTGCTGCCTCTGAGGAGGGTCTGCCTGTTCAACACCTACTCAGCCAGATATATCTGTTCAAAGCCAACCTTCTCAGGGAAGGCTTCAGCAACACCCTGCTCCCCAGACAGCACCCTATGCCATCACTGTCCAACAGAACTAGAATGTGAGCCACATGCCATTTTAAATGTTCTAGTAGCCATATTTTAAAAATAAAACTACTGAATGAGTTTTAATATTTTATTTAACCTAATATATTATCATTTCATATATAAAAATATTGAGTATTTTACCTTTGGGGGGTATAATGTCTTCAAAATCTCATGTGTATTTTTGACTTACAGCACATCTCAGTTGGGACGAGCCAAATTTCAGTAGCCACACGTGCTAGTGAGTAGTACTGGACAACACAACCCCGTACAATTTTTCAAAGCACTTACCATATTTTGTAACTACAATCTGTACTAATATTTGATAAGTGTCCATCTCCTCTAGATTATAAGCTCTACGAGGATGCTCCATTATTCTTAGCTCAATGCGAGAGCACTAGTTGATGGAGGGGAATGAAGGAAGGGTTGTCTGAGAGAGAATTACTTGAACTGAGGGTCCACACTTTTAATGGTGCTACCAAAGCAACTCAGGGAGAAAAGCAGAGTTAACTAGAGAAGTTTTCCGGCAGGCACAGCACAAAAACAAGTTCAAGACAGGCAAAGGTGCCAGTGAGAATGCTTAACAAAGGATTGCAAACTGGACAGGGAAGACCTCAAGGCCATTAAATGTTAATACAACAGGTAACAGGAGGTGGGATGGAAAAAAGGACTGGCAAAATGACTCTGTCAAGTGGAAGGGTGCTGTAATATAAAGTGTGGGTATGGGGGATCTGGAAGGATAGGAGGCTGTGGTCAGAGAACAGGATATAGGATTAGGACATATAATTAAAGATTTCCTTTGTGGAAATTTGAGGGAATGTTAAAATATAGCAGAAGTGAAAGTCACTAGAGTTGAGGAGCTAAGGTACTAAAAGTCAAGTGTATTAGTCACCCTACTGCAAATGCTTAACTCTTTGACTGAATGTCTTTTTTAAGATCTCAAATTCCACAAGGGCAAAGACAATCTTTTGTGTTCCACACAGCCCAGTGCTGATAACATCGTAGATATTCCTTGAATATAATTCAAAGGTATAGGTATTTCTTGAATATAATTACACTGGAAGTCAAAGCTCAAACATTAAGATCATGTGGAAGAAAAGTCACAATAAAATAATGAAATAAGTAAGATATATGTGAAGGACTCCAACTGATTTGTTCAATAATTATTTATGCACTTTAACTGAACAGTATTAAGAATTCTGATAAAGGATTAATTTTTCAGTTTGGTGACTAAATCTCAATACTTCCTAGACTGACTTAACTTTTATCTATAAACAAAGTAATGGCCAACAGAGCCTTTGAAAGCTTTGTTATAGCTACACATACCTTGTTTTACATAAGATATAGTTCCTCATAAATTGGTTATAAACATTCTTTACAGTGGCCCCTATTACAAACTTTAGGCAATTTGTTATTTAAAAGAACTCTAACACTGTGCTTTTAATAAAGAAAAAATATAGAGTTCCAGCTAACATGAAGGCATAGGTAGAAACCCTTCCCTTCCTTGCACAACCAAAAGGAGAATAACAACCAATTAAAATCAATAAACAACCAAAAGCGCCAGAAAATCACACTGCATGGAACCCCAACAACCAAGGAATTAAAGAAACAGTCAGCCAGCTCAAACAGACCGGTAAGGCAGCAGACCATGTGGGCCAGCTCAGAAAATCCGAGGTGGGATGGTGGACCAGGCTGGAGGCTGGATGCGGCCAGGCAGTGGGCTGTGCAGGGCGGGTTGTGCCAGGGAGGCTGACTGAAGGGGAAACTGAGACTCAGAGGTGAGTGCATACTACTGCGGTGGATGCTGGTGGGAGACTCCCAGTCTCAAATGAAAGTCCATTGGAAACTGTGAAAAAGAGAAGGAGAGCTACACTGTTCCCTCTCTGGCCCTTCCCCCAAAGGCAGGCAACCCAGGTGAATACCTAAGGCCCCGCCCCCTTACAACTTATCAGGTGTGCCAAGACAAGGAAATATGGCCCAAATGAAGAATAGAGCAAAACCTCAGAAAGAAAACTAAGCAATGAGGAGATAGCCAATCTGACTGATGGAGAATTTAAAGCCCTGGTAATCAAAATGCCCACAGAACTGACTGAGCTTGGTTGAAAAATGAAAAAACAAATGAAGGATACCCAAAGTGAAATAAAGCAAAATATTCAGGGAACCAACAGTGACAGAAAGGAAACCAGGACTCAAAGAAATGATTTGGAACAAAAGGAAGAAATAAACATCCAACCGGAACAAAATGAAGAAACAAGAATTCAAAAAAGTAAAGAGAGGCTTTGGAACTTCTGGGACAACTTGAAATGTCCCAATATCTGAATTATAGGGGTGCCAGAAGGAGAACAACAGCAAGAAATTGAAAACTTATTTGAACAAATAATGAAGGAGATCTTCCCCAATCTGGTGAAGGAAAGAGACTTCCAGGAAGTTCAGGAAGCTCAGAGAGTCCCAAAGAAGTTGGACCCAAGGAGGAACACACCAAGGCACATCATCATTAAGTTACCCAAGATTAAAGATAAAGAGAGAATCCTAAAAGAAGCAAGAGGTAAGAAGGGAGTTACCTGTAAAGGAGTTCCCATAAGGCTATCAGCTGATTTCTCAAAAGAAACCTTGTAGGCAAGAAGGGCCTAGAAAGAAGTATTCCAAGTCATGAAAGGCAAAGACCTACATCCAAGATTACTGTATCCAGCAAAGCTCTCATTTAGAATGGAAAGGCAGATCAAGTGCTTCCCAGATAAGGTCAATTTCAAGGAGTTCATCATTACCAAGCCATTATCATATGAAATGTTAAAGGGACTTACCTAAGAAAAAGAAGATCAAAAACTATGAACAGTAAATGATAACAAACTCACAACTATCAACAAACGAACCTAAAAGAAAAGACAAACAACGAAAACAAAAACTAAGCAAACAACTAGAACAGGAACAGAATCAGAGAAATGGACATCACATGGAGGGATTTCAGTGGGGAGAAGGAAGGGAGGAATGGGGGGAAAGGTACAGGGAAGAAGAAGCATAATTAGTAGGCATAAAATAGATGGGGAGAGAGAAAAATGGTATAGGAAACAGAGGACTCAAAGAACTTATATATACAACCCATGGGCATGAACTAAAGGAGGGGGAATGCTGGAGGGTTGGGTGGGGTAGGGATGAGGGGGTAAAGGGGAAAAATTGGGAAAACTGTAATAGCATAATCTATGAAAAATACTTAAAAAATAAATAAATCAAAAAAAGGAAAAAAGACAACTTCCTTTGTTTTACATATGACAGTGGTTATGTTTTCAAATGGACACTCCTGTTTACAGTATACTTATATATATGAGCACATATGTATACTACATATATAATAGTACCCTTGCACATGTAGTATATATAGTCATACTTTTACTTGTCTGTTACCTAAGTTCTGCATTTGTTTCTATTTCTCATATCTCTTAGTCCAATTTTTAGAAAAAAAATCATTTTTCCACCACATAATTTCTGTACTGACGGATTCCAATTATCAGAAGTAATAGTTCTAAATCTTTAGCCTGGAAAATAAAGGTGTGAAGTATGCCTAAGCCTCTCTGCCACAATACTTTTGCTCTTTTCTTTTCAGCTTTTCTTATCAAGACTTCAGAGAATCCACTCTGGAGTTCTGTTAATACCCAAGAGAGGACAGAGTTACAATGCAGGTATTGTCAGTTCCACTCTGCAGGAAGCAATATCCCTATACAAGTCTGTTCCTCCCTACCACCCCACTATATACATATACATACATATATAGCTTACATGCATACACATACATACACACTTCTTTTTTTCAATCAACACTGCTTCCTAAGTAGAGTGAAACCTATGAAATAAGACCTTTGATTCTTCCAGAAACCTTGTTGGATTTCGATACAGAAAGATGGGGCTGGAGTGAACTTTTGCCCCATATGCAGGGAAAAGTTACCATAAATGGCTCCACATAATAAATAAAAAAGAGATCTGGAGGGGAGGCAATCAAAAAGGAGAGAAGGAGGAGAGGGGGAAAGGCACAGAACCAACTAGATTATATGAGCCTGGAGTTCCCTGTGATGGTGGCAAAAATGCATTTAAAGACAGAGATACCTAATATTCAACATCAACATGCCTGGCACTGCTATAAGCATAAGCCTCACCTCTGCCTCCTCTTACCCCAAAACCGCCATAAAATTTACCACATCCACAAAGTCTTTAGGTGAACTATTTTTTTTTTCCTTTCCATTCTTTCCTAGCTCTTGTTGCACATATCTATCCAACAACGTCATCACAGACATCTCAATCACCCATTAGCATCTTACTGGGGTGGTCCAAAGCTAATTTATCTTCCCTTCCTGGCTTCTACCGTCTACCGTTTTTAACTACTCCTTCTCATATCTTCTAACATTCCATTAGCTCACTAATGTCATCACTAAAGGAACAACTAATATTTATTGAGCACTTGTAATGTGCTAGGCACTCTGCCAAAAGCATTACATGCATAATTTCACTTGATCCTCAAACCCTACTAGACAGGTACTATGCTTACTTCCTAAACATTAGGACACTAAATCTCAGTCAGGATAGTAATTCTAAGGGTTAGTGATAGAATTTAACTCCTGTTCTGATTCTACAGAAAGCTTAACCAGTACACTCCAATACCTCCAGTCATATCGAGTAACTTACCTAGCCCAAGCAATTATTCCCCCTAAATGCCACATCATTTGTACTTCTACTGCCTTACACAGAAAAACAACTTGCATCTACCAGGTCCTTACCATGTGCCAAGTGTTATTCTACGTATACATGTTTTTCCAAGTTTCATCCCCCAAACCCTATGAAATGAAGAACCTAAGGAAAAAAGAGGTTACACAGGGAGAGACAGTGCCAGATTCAAACCCAGACATTGTGCACTGAAAATCCCTGAGCACTCATCACCTATAGTATAACAACCCCTACTTTTGTCTCCCTACCCCCCACCTGGACACCGCCGCCCTCCAGACTGCTGTAGATACTGTTCTGGAATACAAATGCCATCATGACATTCTCCTGATTAAAATAAAGTCCAACTTTGGCAGACAAAATCCTTCATGTTTCTGTTCAAGTCAGTTCAATAAATAATTTAAGTGCCTACTGTAAGCAAGATAAAGTGCTAAATGCTCTGAAATGAGTGATACACCAGCCCCCAACAACTACTACAACCCCAGGCACTGTGCTTTAGCCAGAGTAAACACATGCAGATCTCAGTGCAATGCCCCCGTTAGTCCCTCTGCTCCAAATGCACCTGGCAAAACCTCACCCC
Organism: Desmodus rotundus; assembly: GCF_022682495.2. NCBI lineage: Eukaryota > Metazoa > Chordata > Mammalia > Chiroptera > Phyllostomidae > Desmodus > Desmodus rotundus. Next base: position 108,152,478 of record NC_071389.1, on the reverse strand, counting down.
AATCTAAAGAGTGGTGCCTAAGTGAGGCCTTCCCTAACAAACTCCAGGCAGAAATGATCCCTCTCTTAAGTTCCCACAGCACTTGGCTCAAATTACTTTCAGAGAGCCAGTGGAATAGAAGTATGGATCAGCTTCCAAATGAGACTATAACAACTTAGGCAAAAGCTGACTCCTGCCATCGATGTCTGGCATGCAGTAGGCACTCTACCATTTGCTGAATGAATAAATAATGAAAAATACCTAACTTGATGAGGAAAGGAGAGAAACAAGATACAGAATTAGGAATGCTAACGCACAAGTGGGCCAAATTAAAAGTAGTGTTTTTCTACTTTGGTTCTGATTTGGCCTACATTTTACCCCTAGGGAAAAACTCACATGTGTGACTTGGACAAACTAAAAAGGCAAAACTTTGTTATTCATTCCGTAACAAAGCTTTGACGGGCCAAAAAGGATACTAGATCAAAGTCCATTTTCAAAGGGGGTATGGAGATGCGAATCAAATCTATCAAAATAAATAAAATTAAACTACTGAGCTCCAACTTCACCAGTGCTGCATCATGGTATATGCCAAGAAAAAAATTATCTGCCTTGAGACAAAGGCCAATTTACAAATAAGTACTACTGCTGCAAGAATGGGAAATTCTTAAAGTGCAGGCAGTTCCCGTACACCGGAGTTCACCATTGCTTTTCACTCAACTTCGTTTCTGGTTTCAGTGATTTAAACAGAAACATCTGTATAGTTAAGCCCAGCCCATGCATGAGTGTACAGTAGTAGCTCCTGGCCAATACGGACGGCTTGATTCATAGCCTTAGATGTAAACTTAAATGTCAGAAGAAACACTACATATAAGTCAAAAGTCCTTCGCCTACAACATGGCATAAAGCTTTGCAAAGCGAGCAATGTATTTCCTGAACGGTGCTTTATTCGCAACTGCTTCCAAATCAGTGTACTTATTTTGATATCCCCCTCGTCCCCCCGTCGAAGATGTCAAATCTCTCTCCCACCCTCTCTAGTCTAAAGGGTAAGGCGAGATTTATAAGCAACAGGCTGAGTTGGAGGGTATGGTCTCTCCCCATTCCTTTCCAGTGGAACAAGACCCGATGTAAGGCAGCTAGTACCACTCTCACTCGTGACAACATACACGCAGGAAATACGAACTCAGTCCCACCTCTCCCCTCCCTAAAAAAGCAAACGACGCAAAGATTAGCAACTCCGTCGCCAGAATTAAATGATAACCAGTCGGGGGCCGCCTGCCTCTCCCCGGCGCCTGCGGGACGGCAGACACTGGGAGCAGGACAGCTCGTCTCTTCCATCCCCGAACCAGGGCAGCCAGCCCCACGCCTGGTCCGCGTCCCCCCGCAGCCGGGACCAACGAGGAGGATAGCCGCAGAGGACTGCCGTGGCGCCCCTTCGGCTGCCTCCCGGACGCAGCGCTGCCCCGCACCCCACCGACGCCCGCACCTGAGGCGGCTGCCGGGGACCCAGCGGGAGGGCGAGGAGCTAGGCGGGCCAAAGTTACTCACTGGGAAAGCGCGGCTGTCCGGGTCGCGCATCGGCTCCCGGAGCCGCAGCCCGGCGCCAGCTCCGCTCTCCTTGGCTCGCTGAGGGAGCCGGGAGCGGGGCGGCTTCCGCTCCGCCGGGAATCGGGGCTGCAGGCACCGCGTCCGCCGCTGCGTCGGCCGCCACCGCCGCTGCAGATTTCCTGGTAAGAAGCAAAGTCTGGCCAAGACTTCACTTCTCAACCGCCCCTGCTGTCTTCCCGGGGGCAAGCGCCAGGGCCCAGCCGCCCATCCCGACACGCACCTGGACCAATCCGTGGCAGAATAGGCCGGAGGAGGGGGCGGAACAGAGCAACAGAGCGGACCCACCTATCCTAGGGCTTAGGGGGCGGGTCAGCCGGGGCCGTCACTCTTGGGTTAGAGTGAGCCCACTACACCCCGCGCCGCATGCCCTCCCCCCACCCGCTTTCTGCAAGGTTCTTCGGCTTACCTCGCAGAAGACGGGCTCAAGAAGTGTCTCTGCCTTCCCGGTCTTCGGCCGCGAGGTGCATGGAACAGCGGGGGAAGGCAGTGAATCTCTAGGGGACTCGGGGAAGAACCGGTGGCACAGGAAAGTAGAAGTGTAGGTGTGCTGGGCGACGGGACAGCTGGGGTAGGGTGGTAGGGACAGGGGTTGGCCAGGAGGAGGAAGACGAGGAGAACAGGAGAGCGAGGAAGGGAAGACTATTTGCGAAGAATACCTGAAGGGACGGAGAGAGGAGAGGTACGCCGGAAGAAGGGGACTGAGAGCGAGTCTGTGTGGAAAGGTTGCCGAGGCGGGGCAGGGCACCTGAGAACAAAGGTGAGGGAGGTTCCGCAGGTGAGGAGGTTGAAGAAGCCAAAAGGGTAAAGGGAAAAGGAAGTCCAAAGAGAGGAAGGACGTACTACAAGGGTAGAAAAGATCCTAGGAGAAAAAGGATGGGAGGGAAAAGTTTCCTTCCAAACTCTCACTCTCCCCTCAAATGATCAAGACAGGCTGAGATGTGCAAATATCGTCTTAAACCCATTCTATTATATTGTGAAATTCATCAAGGTGTATTTATTAACTATAGATTAAGCCTATAGTCCCATGAAAGCCTCTCAAAGTCAGAGGTCCTGTGTAGAAGTAACACCGTCCTCCGCAGGTCTAGCAGCAGCAAGTCAAAAAGGAGCCGGATTTGAGCCCTAAGAAGGTTATTTGGGAGAGCCAGGTACGCCCCTCCCCCTTCGCCTACACGTGGGGAAAGGTGCCCAGGGCTGAGCTCAGGTGCCCACAAGCCTGTCTCTTCCTTGGGGTTGGGGCTGGGGCCGGAGCCCAACTCCACCTCTCCCCGCTAGCTCTCTTGGGGGACCTACTCCGGAAGCGCCAGCTGAGCCGCTCTGGCCCAGCTACCGCCCTCTTCCCGCTGGGGGCGGGGTATGTGGGCGGGGCCTCGGGGCGGAGCCTCGAAGTCCCGCCCAGTGGATGGGCCTTGTGGCGCTGCTGTAGCTCCTCCTTCCTCCTTCCGTCCTCCGCCCCTTCCGTCAGTGGTTCCTTCCTTCCTACTCGGTTCGCACGTTTCGCGATATGGGGCAGAGCGTTCTGTCTGCCTTCACCACCTGAGGATTCCGGAAGCCGCCCCCGCGATGGAAGAGGACCAGGAGTTGGAGAGGTAACGTCCGAGGAGGCTGGCGGGAGGAGCGGGCCGCGCCGTGCACCGGCGCTAGCGGCCGAGGAGGGGTCCGCGGCCGGCCGGGGCTTCAGCTTCTGCCGCGTCCCGGCCTGACTGGGAGGGCAGGGGACGAGAGAAATGGGCGTCTGGGCGGGAGAGGGGCCTCCTCTTGGGAAAAGAGGGTAGGAGACAGGGATGGGTTTGAATAGAGACGCTCTGGACACTAGATACCAACGAGGGAAGAAAACAAGTTGTTGAGAAACCCCCAAACTGCCAATCTCCAATTAGAACAGCAAGAGTAAATCAAGCTAACGTGTAAAATCACGCACCAGGCCACTGTCCCCAGGTGATAGTATTTGTGTATTCAGTCAGGCCTAAGGCCCTGTAACTGTGGCCCAAGTCCCTCTGCTCAGTTATTTTTTCTCCCTCCTGCTGGATCGACTCTTCTCGATCAAACTAGTTTCCTTACCTCTTCCAAATGGGCCTACACGTTGATCATCTGTAGTCTCCAATCTTATAATAATCTGTTTCTCTATGCCTTCCAACTCCCTTTTCATCCTCTAGCAGGACCACCCTATTCTAATCCTATCCTTTCTTGTGATTCTATCAAAAGAATATTTTAGCAAACATTTAAGTCTGTGTTTTAAAGAGACTGCCCTGTGGCCATGTGGATGGTCAGATGGAGTAGGGAGAAACTGGAGGTAATAAGTTAGGGGTTTTTTGATAGAATATGTGGAGGCAGGAAAATAAGGGGCTAATGCTAATAATTCTGTGTAAGTGGAGTGCATTAGACTATTAATGTGTAACAATTGTGACATAGTAAATGAAAAAAGCTAGTAACAAAATATTCAGTATAATCTCATTTTTATAAAAAATATGTGTGTAGAAAAATGTCTGGATTGAAGACCTCAATGGCTGAAGGCGAGAGGAAGACAGCCCTGGAAATGGTCCAGGCAGCTGGAACAGATAGACACTGTGTGACATTTGTTTTGCACGAGGAGGACCATACCCTAGGAAATTCTCTTCGTTACATGATCATGAAGAACCCGGAAGTGGAATTTTGTGGTTACACTACAACCCATCCTTCAGAGAGTAAAATTAATTTACGCATTCAGACTCGAGGAGCTCTTCCAGCTGTTGAGCCATTTCAGAGAGGCCTGAATGAGCTCATGAATGTCTGCCAACATGTGCTTGACAAGTTTGAGGCCAGCATAAAGGAATATAAGGACCAAAAAGCCAGCAGAAGTGAATCCACATTCTAGTCCCTTGTGCATCATACAGGGAGGAACATCCTCTAACATATTTTCTTCGTGATCTTGCAAAACCCAGAAGGAAGTAGAAGTTTGATTGCAGCATGATCTGTCCTTCAGAAAGGTGTGATTCTATCTAATCACCATTACATTTGTTAGATTCCCTGCCATAACCTTTGTATTCTTCTAATAAATTCTAATAAATTCCCTCTTTAAACTAATTTGAGTGGTTTCTGTTCCTTGGTCCTCATGGTTTACTAGGGGTATTAGCATTTTTTTAAACTTTACTTGAGCCAACATTGAAAGGGAGGAAACTATGATAAAAGCAGGGGCCTAGACAAGGACTTTTGTTAAGGGAATTAAAAGAAATATGCATTCATGGCTGTGACTGGGGAAGAGGGAGATGTACAATAGAGCATGAGTCCAGATATTGTGGGTGTTTTTTTAGGGGAAAACAGGAAAGAAAGATGGGAGTGGGGGGGAAGGACTTATCCTCTTGCTACATGTTTTTTTATCCTTTGCAGTGATTGGTAGATTAGGCAAGAGTAGGGGTTAATTTGAAAGAATTGTGAGGATTCTGGTTTCACATGAGAATTTTAGGTAATATCAGGCTCCATCTTTTTGATGTTTATAGGATAGATATCAGTTTACTGCTTTAATTTCAGGACAGTAATAAAATATTTAGTTAGAAATGACCTAAGTAGGTCAAGAGAATTTAATTATATTAGAGAGGAAGTTTACTGGGATGGCCAGATTACCTTTTCAGTCCTTAGGTAGATATCTAAGTATAGCCCAGGGTTACATAAAAGAAGCAGTATTTGAAAAAAAAAGTAAGGACAGGGAGAAAAAATTCAATATGGGGGAAATGATTTTTTTTTTTTAAACTTAAGATAGGAAATCACATCTAAGAGCTGTCCTACTTACCTCTTAAATGTTGTCTCATGTCTATCCTACTCCAACTTGACTCTTAATTTACCTTAAATATCTGTCAACCTGTGAACCTGAGCACCCCACACCCCAGTACTCATGCTTTGGGGTTTTGTTTATGTCAGTTCCTCTTTCTGGAGGACTCTTTTAACATCTGCCATACTGTAGTGTAGGTGAGAACTTAATATGTTAGACTCTGCATGCTAGTTTGTGTACTTGCCTGTGCTTTCATTATACTCCATTTCCTGGTCTTGGATTTACTATGTGATTGTTAGTACTTACATTGTCTACCATTATACTTACTTGCAGCACAGTGTCTGATATGTAGTGAACTCATATCAGACCTCTTCTACTGGCCTGCCATGGAGCTTGCGTTTCCTACATGCAGTCAGTTTCTTTAGGTAGATACAGTTCTGCATTTTTTGAGCACCTGGCATATACCAGCCCCTGAGATAGATTTGCTAGTGGATGAGACACAGGTCTTGTCCTCGTGGAGCATACGTGATAAAAGGAGTGGAATTTTTCAAAGTTGTATTTGTGTGAGACTAAACATATGGTAGAAAACATGAGAGGAGAATCTGCTTTAGATGTGGAAGTCAGGGAATATCTTCGAGAGATTACAAAAGAGAAGGAGATAGTTCTGCAAAAAGGAGAGAAAAGCTTTCTGGGGGAATAGTATGTGCAAAGGTCCTGAAGCAGAAAATGGGTGGTTTGAGGAATTAAATGTACTGAAAGAAGATTTATATATCTGTAGCATGAATTCAGTGGGAAGAAGAGCTGGAGTGGTAAGGAGCTGGGTTTTATGTACAATGGGAATGGCATCTAAATACTTTGATTACAGTGTGGGGAAATGAATTTGTAGAGAGGTCAGAGTAAAAGCAGAAACTTAAGAGGGGGCACAACCTGGAAGGGCAATAAGCTAGTGATAGAGGAAAGGGGGTGGATTTGGGGTGTATTTTTGAACCAAATTTGTACAGAATTGGTAGACTTCAGGAATTTGATGTGGAAGGTGAGGAAACAGAACAATGACTTCTACCTAGGTTTGGGGCCAAATTACTGAAATGGGAAGTTTAAGAGGGAAAATGGGTTGGGAGATGGAGAAGGTGACTAAACTCAAAAGTTCCATCCTGAACATGGTATATAGTAGATAGGTGAGTGGGAGGCCATGAAAGAGATCTAACAAAGCTAGAGATTAATTTAGTTAGTTCTTGCCATAAAGGTGATGTAAATCCCTAAAAGCTCGAGTGTGGGAAATAACTGGGCCCAACACCAAGCCTTGCCCATGCCTAGTGTTTAACATTTGGGTTAAAAAAGGAGCAACCAGTGAGACAGGAAGTCCTGTAGAAAGTAGAGTTGTGGAATCCAGAGCTCTCAGAGAGGGAGAGTGATGTTGAGTGAGTTGAACATAAGGATTGAGAAATGTTCATTGGAATTAGCAGGAATGTTGTTTGGCAGTAGGCAGCATTAATTTAGTGCCTACGGTTAGATATTAACACTCACTGTACAGAAGAATGACTTTATTTGGGTTTTTCAGTAAAGAAGATACACTGTGGGACATTGGAGAGCTAAATTTAAATGGCAGCAGGGATGAGGAAAGATCAAAAGCCTGGAGAGCATTTTCCTAGAGTGATAGAAAAGATTCTGGAAAACCAATGAAGATATAGGGAAGTCCTAAAGGGGTAAGTGGGAAATGATCAAAAACTTCTTTGCCTTTTCTGAAATTTTGCTTATGAGTAGTCCTGCGGGGATGATAAATAGAATTATGTTGAAGTTTAATGCCTCTGAATGAAGACTTGTCAGGAGATGAAAGCGAAGTTCAGTTAGTGGACATAGCGGTGCAGAATGATGATAGATAGTAGGCTGAAGTGATGAATGACAGCACCCAGCAGTGACCACTGGCTGTAACTCATGGCTTCTTTGCTCCTAAAAGGATTTATTGTCACTGATCATGTGACATGCTGGCTTAAAACCGTAGGGTGGTCATAAAATCACAGGTTCATACAAAACACCTGAAGGCAGATAGGTGAAAAGAAAAAAAAAACTGAGGGTAAGGCAGGCGGAATAACCGAGAGTCATGTATATGTGGGAGGAATCTGCATAAAATCAGCAAGGACCTGAGAGAAGGCTGAATTGGTCTATGAAAGGATGGAGATATGAATAATATTGATCTAAACTGAAAATGATCAGTATTTCTCATTTGCTCTCTAATAGCATTTTACTCTAAATAAACTAATATTAATGATTCAAGATCAGAAATTCTGTTTAGCTATAAAGTACTATGCCTTTTAAGGAACCAGTTATTAAATGATTACCTGCCAAAGGCTTTTAATATATAATAATTTGAGTGCTCACCTAGCACTTTCCATTTTCAAAGCATTTTTACAAACTATAAATTGCATATAGCTATAACATCTAAGTGCTCTAATTAATTGGTGTAACACACAGGTGCCTACAAAATCTCTGTAGAGATAAAAAGGTGTGTACATAAAAAGTCCATTCAGTACATTCTGACCCAGAGTGTCTTATATTTCAGGAAAGAGGAGAGCATATCAAGTTCTAGGGCCCACCGTTCCCCAACCTTCTTTTTGTTTCGCTTAAACACATTATTAAGATTGTAGCTAGTCTCCAGATCACTCGACAAAAGTCATCATTTTTGGTTTGTTAGCATAATTTTAGAGTCAAAGACCATCTTGTAATATGCTTCCAACAGCGCTCCTAGGAAGTTTACCTGAGTCCACTAGTCTGCTTTCAAATACTTACAAAGATCCCAAATTTAGCCCTTGAGCTTGTTTTAATTTTGGGGGGGGGGGTTGCTATTTTGAAACTTTAGAAACTGCCAGTAGGGTTAATGTGTTATCTGTATTTTTTTTCCATAGTGAAATTTCTTCCAAACCTACATTATTAGATCTCTGTACAACAAATAGGTACATAGTAGTGGCACAGTCCTGAGAAATGATGGCGAAAAAGAGAATATAAATAATACGGGTCTGTCCTAAAAAGCCTTATGTGGTTTTGGAGAGAGAAGACAGGTTTTACACATGAAAAAAATTGCATTTATGGTGAACTGCTGTAATGTTCAGTGTAGAGTATTACGTGCTGAACACAGAATAGTGTCTCAGTGAGAGACATATATTGAAGCAAAGATTGATTCATGAGTACCCCTCTGCCACCACTGTGCTAGGCACTGGAAATAGCAAACAAAACAGGCATAATCTGCCTTCTAGTAATTCATGGAGTGTTGAAGTTGGCAGACTTGTAAAATAGTGTTCCAGGATAAATGGTTTCCTCTTTCCCAGTGTAAAGGAACCATTTAAGATTCTTGAGCTGGGGAATTCCATGAAGGTTTTGTTTTTTTTTTTCCCCATGCCTGTGCAGAATGGATGAGTACAAGGAAGCATTGGGAGACAGCAGTGAATTAGGGGGCATTTGGAATAGTGCAAGTGTAATGTAAGGAGGCAGAGTTGCAGAAATGGAGGTGGTAAAAAGATGAATACCAAAAAAACCTATAAAAGAATTAAAATGACTTTGAGACAGATTCTGCATAGGGGTAAAGGTAATGAAAGGCTTGAAAATGGCCCGATACCAATGTCTTTGACCTGTTTCCCTACCGTCCCCTCACAACCAAAACCGGAATGGCAGCATGTACCATCTCCGCCCCAGCCTCTCCTTGCGAATGGGAGCCAGAGAGAACAACCACCTTTACTTAACTCGTTTCCCCACCCATGTCAGAAGAATGAGCATATTAGATAATGATATGAATCCAGGGCTTCAGGTGCGAAAGTTGGGGATGGGAAGAGGCAGTTAGTGTAGTAAGCTGACTGGCTTTTATGACTACCTGCCTTCACCAAGTTGCTCTCCTGAAAGAGAACATTTCATTTATTCATTCATTCCATAAATAATGTTGAGCACATACCATATGGAGACACATTAAGAGATACAGCAGATGGAACAATTATAAAGGACACATGGACAATAATGTGGGAGGGGTGGAAATGGGGGGGAGGTGGGGAGGGCTGGGGGGGTGGGCGGGGGTGAGGGGGAAAGGCAGAAAACTACTTGAACAACAATAAAAAAAGTTAATTAGTTTTTTAAAGAAGGAGAAAAGAAAAAACTATGGTGAAGTTCAGTTAATACCAACTCAGGGGATTTTCATGTTTTAATCAATTATGAAAGCTAAATTAAAAAAAAAAAAGATACAGCAGAACAAGTTGCCTACATGCAGTTTATTTTCTAATGGCAGAGATAGAAAAGTGCATAAATATATAATGTAATTTAAGGTAAGGATATAAATGGGAAGTAAAAGAATGATGGGGGTGAGAAGGCACTGAGACATTGAGTAGTTAAGAAAGGCCTTTCTGAAGAGGTGGCATTTGAACAGAAATAACAGAGAGAGACCAAGAATAAAGGAGCATATGCCCAGAGTTTTCTGAAACAAACCTAGATTATTCAGCATAGAAAAAGCAAAATTAGGAAACTTTCTAAAGGAATATACTTTCAGCATTGTGTATGAGTGGGTTTTATTAGTACCTAGATTTATGTCATTTATTAATCTTAGGTTTTGACCTAATAATTATAGAAACGAATATTGAGTTCCTGTGTGAGATACTTGTACATTGTAGGAGTTTTGGATTGGCTAATATATGTGTGTATTAGGGGAGTTGAGTTGATTTTTACTGGCATTTTTTTTGTGTGTGTGTATTTTTGAGAAAAGTATTACCTTTCTCAGAAGCAGAAGTTGATGCGCTTGGGATCCTGCACATCTTTTCAGGCTAAATAACTGCTCTTATAGTATAGGAGCTAAGAGGTTGCACTATTAAAATCACATTGCTTGGGTCTTGGCTCTAGACTTCTTAGCTCTATGTCCTTAGACATGCTGTTTGACCTCTTTGTGCCTCAGTTTCTTCATCTGTAAGATTGAGATAACAATAATACCACATAGGGAAGCTACAACTATTAATTTAAATAATATATTCACTATTAATTTAGATAATATATTCAAAGTGCTTAGGATATTATCTTTCCCATGTAGTGTGCTCTCAATCAGTGTTAGCTATTATTATATCGTTAATTGTGTCAAACAAGCTGGTTTTTTTTATTCTACGTGAAAACTTGAAAACAAAAAAACCTTAGTAACCTTTGTTTTTTTATTTGTTTGTTTGTTTGCCTCTAGCCCAAGCAGCAGTAGAATATAAATTTGTGGACCCCAGTATGGAATGTTACCAGTATGCCAAGGCCATTGCTTTGAAGATAGTTTAAAATAGCCTTCCTATTAATAGGATCTAGTTAAAAATCAAACATAAATGGATTGGGTTTCTCCTCTTTTCACAAAGAAATTAAGATTCTAATGGAACATTTATAATCTTTCTTGAGCTTTAAGGCAAAGGATAAGCAGAAAGGAAAAGCAAGTTCTATAGCAAATTGATACCTGGTTTGGTGCCAAAATATCTGAATATTGCTTTGACTGGTGTGGCTCAGTTGGTTGGGTGTTGTCCTGCAAAGCGATTCCCCGTCAGGACACATGCCTGGGTTGCTGGTTCGGTCCCCAGTTGGGGCGTGTACCAGAGGCAACTGATTGATGTTTTCTAATATTGATGTTTCTCTCCCTCTCTTTCTCCCTCCCTTCCCCTCTCTCTAAAAATAAGTAAATAAATAAAAAAATACCTGAATATTGATAGGAAGCAAGGACTTATGCTAGGTCAGCTAAGCATAAAATATACTTGTTGATAATTTTATCTAATCATACTAGTCCTCAGTAAATTCCACATTTGTTATATAAGGCACTTAAAATATGTCAAAAAGAAAAGCTACCTGCTTGCTTTTCTAAATTTACCATGCTGACCTGGATCAGACTTCAGAAAAATTGTATATAATGCTTCAAACAATGCTATTGAAAGGCCTCCGAGAGAAAATCAAACTGCTGGGAGCATCTAATCCGAAAGAGACTGAACCACCAGTTGGCTTAAAGAACAGTTTGAGTGTGGCTTGTTTTCTTTTTCAAGGGTGAAAGAGGCTTTCTGTCTAAGGGCCTCTCACTCAAGACGGTACTGTGTGGAGGTGTCCTGACTTCAGAGTCCTGAAGGGTAAGGACTCTGAAGTCAGAGGGCCTGTCTCCCACATTCCTAACTTGTCAGTGTGGGAGAGTGACCTAACTTTTATAAGCCTCAGTCTCCTTATCTGTAAAATTGGACTAATAAAAATACCTACTTTGTAGGGCTGTTGTGAAGACTAAGTGAAATAAAGCACTTAGGACAATGCCTAGTATTGTATATTTAAATGCACAAAAATGAGCTATTGCTGTTATTGTACAATATATTGATGATTGTTTAAACCAATTAGTGGTGGTTGGAATTGTAGCCTTCATAGTACTGGTTATGCCTCATTATCCACGGCAGCCCTCAAGGCTGGCTTGCCCCCGCTGATCTCTGTCTGTCCACATCACCGCCTGTGACTGTCTGCCATACTTGCCTTCTCACTTCTTTCATATTGATATAAGCCTAACTTGTTCCTGTTTCAGAGCCTTGGCCTTTGCCTTTTACCTACATCTTTACATGGCCTGTGTCTTTTCAATGTCATTTATTCAGAAAGACCATCCTTGACCATTGTGTGAGCTATCCATTAATGTATAACAAATTGCCCTTAAACTTAGTGGCTGAAAAAAAAAATTCTTACAGTTTCTATGGGTCAGGAGTCTGGTTGGAGTGTAGCTGGATGGTTGTGACTCGATCTCACAAGGCTACAATCAAAGTGTCATCTGGGCTACAGTCATCTCAATACTTGACAGTGGGCTATTTCTCGCCTAAGTTCATTCACATGGGGTTGCCTCATGCCATAGCATCTGGCTTCCCCTAGATCGAGATATCCAGGAAAGAAAGAGACCTCAGAAGGAAGCCACGGTCTTTTTATATCCTAGTCTCAGAAGGGCATCCCGTCACTTCTGCCGCATTCTGTTTGTTAGAAGTCAGTAGGTCCAAGTCGGCTACACTGCGGGTGGATTTTACAAGGGTATGAATACCAGGAGGGGATCCTTAGGAGCGTTTTGGAGACTGCCTACCACAGTTGCCTTCCCCAAATGGCATGTGCACCTACATACAAACCACCATTTTCTGTGCCTGACATCGCTTCACACCTTTATGGTACTCACCATTAACCGACATTTTATTATGTATTATAGGTTTGTTGTCTGACTCCATTTAAATATAGACTCCCTGAGGGTAAGGGTTTCATCCCTTTTTGCCTGTGTATCCATAGCACTTAAAACCCCGCTGGGCACAGAGCAGGGTTTCATTAGTGTTTATTCAATGAAAGAATGAATGACTGATAGTCAGTGTCGGTATGACTGATGCAATAGGGAAGACAGACTGCAGAGGACCGATTTGTAATGACATTAGTTCGTGCGCTCATCAGATGACACTTGCATACTCACCCACCGCAGTAATAAGCTTTGAGAAGAAGAAAAAATTTTGATGAGGCAATGAAGCACACCTCTCCTGTGTTTTCCATGGGAGGGAGGGCTGTATTCTAGAATCTCGATAAAGGTGGTTATACTTTGGAATCTATTTCATTTACGTCTTCTCTCTCTCTTAGGCTCTCTTATGTCTTCTTTCTTAGGCTGTCTATCCCCAAGAGCCTTTATACTGCCATCCCTACCACCTTTATCCCATGCTACATTTGTTACCTTTGCTCCTATTAGTCTAAAATGAAAGGTAGCGTATTGCCCACTTGAAGTTGGAAAAAAAGGACATCTTTGTTTTGCAGCAGCAGCAGTATGAAAACAGTGATACTGATTATCCTTGGCATCTGGTCTGCAGGGAATTCCAGTAGGGCAAAAGTTGTAGGGTTATTGTTTTGGGTACCATGAGGTGGAATTCAAAGGATTTGACTCTTAAGTTTTGCTGTTTTGCCAATGCCAAATAATACATTCATTTCCAGACCCGCTGTCTGCTAAATTGATGCCATTTATTACAAAAGTAGCATTGCTATGGAAAAATATAGAATATATGCATTTTTTCAGCAGCTCTTTTGAAGTCCTGCTGTGTCCCAGATACCAGGCCTGCAAAGATGAATTTCATTTGGTTCCTGCCTTCATAGATTGCAATCAGGTTGGACCAAAGAGCTGTGAATACAGGCGTCATTTTTTCTAGCTCTTCCACCTTGTTTAACATTATAGCGCCTCCCCCAACACCTTCATCTTGCAGTATATACAGCCCCTGGAACAGTGCCTGACCCATAGCAGATGCTCAAAAAATACTTACGAATGAATGAATAGTATTTTTTTTTCATTGAATAGCCTAAGAGCTGAGTTTGAATTTGAAAGGCAGAAATAACTATAGCCAAGTACTGGAAGCAACCTAAGTGCCCATCAGGAAATGAGTGGATCCAAAAATTATGGTACATTTACACAATGGAATTCTACGCAGCAGAGAGAAAGAAGGAGCTTATACCCTTTGCAATGGCATGGATGGAACTGGAGAGCATTATGCTAAGTGAAATAAGCCAGGCGGTCAGGGACAAACACCATATGATCTCACCTTTAACTGGAACATAATCAACAAAAGAAAAAAGCAAACAAAATATAACCAGAGACATTGAAATTAAGCACATTGTAACAATAGCCAGAGGGGAGTGCGGAGGGGATAGTGGGGAGAGGGGTCTATAGGAGCTACTATAAAGGACACATGGACAAAATCAAGGGGGAGGGTAGAGGTGGGGGAGGGAGGTGGGACTGGCTGGGGTAGGGTGGAGGGAAGGGGAGAAAATGCAGACAATTGTAACTGAATAAAAATAAATTAATTAAAACTAATAATAAAATAAAAATCATTTAAATTACTTTAAAAAAAAAAAGAACTAACTATAAGTTTTCGAGTTGAAAACCACAAATTTGTGATACTAGGTCTTTAGCGCCATAGTCTGTCACATATCACTGACAACAGTTTGGGACTCTCGGGGAGGAGACAGACTTAGTTCATTTAGCTAAAGGTGGTCATGGCCGGAGCTAGCAAAGACAGAGTGCCAAAGGAGCAGCCTGCACAGTGGGAACTTAGCGAACCTTACAGATGGGTCTGTTAGGAGTCTGTGAGTACAGAGAGGTAACCTGAGCTAAGAAGAGATGGCTGAGCTAACCTAAGCCAAGTTTGACTGTCAGTATATCTGTACTCTACTTTGTACTATTGTATACCCTGCTGTGCTTTATACTTACTGCATAGTTTCAGATCACGGGTCAATAATATTTCAAAAAAAAAAATCTAATAGGGTGAATTGTGTATGCTTACTTAGGTTTTATTTTGCCCTTAAAAATGTACTTTACCTTGTTTTGGAAGAAAATTGTCAGAAACACAGTCTTTATATGTCCTGATAGCAGGTGAAGGACTCCACTGTGTTTTCCACCACAACCAGGCAAGCAATTCAGACAGTGTCTGCCTGGAGATAACACTGATCTCACAGGTTACAGGCTTAGTCCTACAAGATCTCATACCACCCCCCATCCCCCACCCTTCAGAGGCCAACCTTTCAAGTCCAAGTTGTTGCCTGTGCTTGTGGGAAATTAGCTATAACTTGGAGATTCCCATGACCCCCTCTTCCGGATCAATTAATTTGCTAGAGTGGCTCAGGGAACTTAGAGGAATATCTACTTAGGTTTATTAGTGTATAATAAAGGATACAGATGACCAGCCAGACGAAGAGGTACATAGGGCAAAGTATGTGGGATAGGGTGTGGCGTTTTTATGCCCTCTCTTACCGAATCTCCCTATGTTTACCAACCCTGAAGCTCTTGGCACCCCATCCTTTGGGGTTTTTAAGGAGGCTTCATTGTGTGATTGATTAAGTCATTGACCATTGGTGACTGAACTCAATTCTCAGCTCCTCCCATCTCTGCTGCAGATCAGGGGATGGGACTGAAAGTTCCATCCCTTCAATCACCTGGTTGGTTCCCCTGGCAACCAGTTCATAGTTAGGTTACCTAGAGGCTTTCCTAAAGTCACTATTAACATAACAAAAAAACACCTTTATTGCTCTTAGGAGTTTCTTCCAATTTTCTCCTGAGCATTTCATCCATAACTCCCAATTTCTCACTGCCGTGTTTGGTAAATTATTTGGGATGTCAGAATGAATTTTAATTGGAACTCAGAGTATTATTACACAACATTGAGATTCTTCACCTAAAGTTATTTCAGACCCTGGTTTGCTTGCTTATTCTATCCTGTGTACTTAAATGTAAATCCTGGTGTTGGGAATACTTCACAGGGTTTTTATTCAAAAGTGATTAAAATTGGGGATATAAGCATCCATTATCAACTCTTTCCCTGAAGTTGAAAAATAAAGAGTACAGTCATCGTGTTCTATGTCAAAGTAAATGAGTTGGATTATGCTCTGCATCAGATCTTATTATCTAAACTTTCCAGGCTTGGTTCTAGAGGTTTTTTTCTGCTTTTTGTTTATTTGTTTACATGGCAAAGATTACACTTTCCTTAAGTGGATGGGAAAATTGGGGATTCTAGGGCCTTATCATTAGATACGATTCTGCTGAAAATGTCTGTCTTTATCGAAGTGTCAGCCTACAGATGTGCCTGCTGCCCAGACTTGTAGCAGCAAGCCAAGAGTTCCCTTTCTGTGTTCTTGTTCTAGTATGTTGGTCCCCATCTGAGAGCACTGTGCTTCAGAACAAGCCAGGACACGAGGAGGCCAACTGGGCTTATTCTTAATCAAAAGCAGACAGCTTAACAGATACGTTACTGTGACTGTAAAGTAAGAAGACTGATTCCCCTAGCGAAGTGGGAAAAACCAGTTCAATCCTGCTTCAAGGTAGATAGTTTTTTTCACATTTATAGAAAAGGAAACTGAGGTAGGTTTGCAAAAGTTAAGAAACCAGCTTAAGGTTATACAGCTTCTTAGTAGACACGAACCCAAGAATGTCTGACTTCTTAAAAGGCTTAGCTTTTAATGTCCACCATGTTGCCTATGTTATCTCCCTCAGGTACATATGAAGATACAAAAGCTTTGCCAGGCATATGCTCCAAAGAGTTCAATTTGAGTTGACCGGTACTTCTTGTTTACATCTAAGTTGAAGTTGAAACATGTTGGAAATGGCTGCTTTTTATACATCTTAACCATGAAAAGAGTCAATGAGTTAGTATCTGGTTAAGAACCCAGATATGAGTTTACTAATACTTCATTCATAAAAATATCATTTTCCATACTAGTAAACTCCATTCTTTCCTTGCGTGTTATAGTAAAAAGAGTCTTGTAAATACTTGGACTTGGGACCTCTCTGCAACACTGAGTGTATAGGAATCCATATAGAATTTTTTTATTTGGCCCAATTTCTATGAAGTAAATGCTAAGGGAGAATTGTGAACTTAGGGATTGGCTACTTCTAGCCGGTTGTGAAAGTATGGTCCCAAACATTTGTATTAGCACAGTGCCCTTTTTGTAACCATAAGTCTGTCAGACCTTGGGAGCAGGCCCAGTTACGCTGTTTGTGTAATCAGGATGATCTGTCTCTCAGAATTTCCCCTGCTTTCTCAGCTGGGTGTCCGTTCCATGTATAACACAGTCGAATTTCTTCATTAGCATTGCTCCCGCCAGTCCAACTGCAGCTGCAAGCATGGATTGTGTGTCAGTGGTAAACGAGATGGTTCTAATGTGTAGCAGCCTAAAGCAATAGCAATCATACAGGGGCAGAAGATTGTGTTTAAGTTTTTTGATATGTTGTAAATGAATTATGATACATTTGCTCCAGAACATGTTTTCATATTTCCTTTCTTGGTTATATCATAACATGTCAGTAATTTAAAACCTGAATAGTAAAGTCTGCTTCAGAGTTTGCTGGTTCATGACTGTGTTGCATCTGGCTTCTGATGCCCAAGTCACCAATTGTATTACTCTCTGTGGTTTCTTTCTTTTGGCAATTGATATGTTGGTGTGATATACACTTAAAGGTTGGATTGATCAGTAATGCAATTTTTCATGCTCTGGACTTTTCTCCTGTAGTGGTTAGTTAGCCCCATGTGCTGGTTCTTTCCCTTCAGTTATCTCTGCAGCCTTTCTTGTGGTCCCTCCCAGGCTGCTGAATTTAGCATCTATAAGAATATGTTTGCATTGCATCAGAGCTCTATTGTTACCAAGCCAAAAAGGGGGCATTGTCTGCCAGCTGCAGAAAAAGCCAAACTCATGAGGCAGGTGCTGATGCAAAAGAAAAGAGGTTTTTATTCAGGTGATGTGCTATCTGGGAGAATGTTGGACTCCCTGTCTCAAAGCTGATCTCCATAAAACCAAGACAAAGTCCAGCCATCCTCAGCAAGATCAAAACAAAAGCCAGTTGCCCAGAGTTCCTGCTTCATTTTAAAGTACCGTCTTTTGGAGTCCGCAGGCATCTGCCAAGCAGTCATCCAGGTAGCTTAGCTTGTTCCCAACTGCTGCCTGTTTCAGGCTCCCTAGAAGCCATGGGCCATAAGGCTGTTGGGGCCACAAGGTCACGTGTTCCTGGAAGAGAGCACACAAACACAACTGGTAAATGCATGACCAGGTAGGCAAGAGAGTAAGAGAGTCTCCCTCCTGAAGGCCACGTGGCCCATGGAGAGAACAGGCTAGGCCACCATCCAAGTGCAGATCACGAGTGAAGAGCCATAGCAAGAGAGCCTTCTTTGTTCCCCTGGGTGTTTTCTCAAAATAACCAATCAATTAACCAAACTTTTGGGCTCTTCAGGTGGGTCCACCTCCCAACCACGAGGCTAGATTGACAGGCCTTTTTGGTCCAGCATCTCCCCCTGTGCTATTTTGATATTTCTATGGTGCATGTGCCTGCCCTTCCCCGGGCCCCACACCCCATCTGGTATGGTGGGGCTTTTCATACATTCAGTGTAAGAACCCCTGCATCTTGGCTAGTTGGGGATACTCCCTTGACTCTGTAGGTCTTGGGGTTGCCCAGCTTCCTGCCCTAGGGCCTCTGGCCACAATACTGGGGCTCCATCTTGGGGCAAATGCTCCACTGCAGCTGAGCCCAACCACTGTTCCTCCTGGGGGAGGAGGCGGGGGCCCTGCCACTCTTGACACAACTGAAAAAATAGCTTCAGTGGGCTGACGAGACTTTCTGCTGAGTAGGCAATTCTTGGGGCTGAGAGCCAAAAACTCTGAAGCATTGTTTAGGACATTCTGCAGAGAAATAAAGCCCTTTTAAGATTGCGAGTATAGTTTACAGCCCATGCTTTGGTGAGGTGGTTTTCTGGTGTGTGTTATGTTTATCAAAGGATAGAATGTCGAACTTCATCCCTCATTAAAGGAAGCCATAGAGGCCAACTTTAGAGGCTTCATATTGTTTTATTTTCTTTTATACAATTATTGTGGGGGGGGGGGTTTCCTTTTTTTGAATTAGAATTAGGATTAGAATTTTATTTGACATTTCTGTCATATTTTTGTCCTTTACTAAATTCAGGCAGCCACCATGTTAGCTTTTCTCTGCTGTGATACTGGCTCCTTTCCACACCCATCTTTCTAGACTTTAAACTTTTTTTTTTTTTTTTGCAGTTTTCTTTTCATCAGTTTTGTTCTTCAAAATATCTGTCCTTTCCACGATATCACAAAATACTTTCATTGAGTAAAAGAGCTCAATAATTATTTTGACTTTGTATTCTTTGGTTTTATTTCTCCCAACTGATATTTCAGTAGAGCATATGTATATTTAAACTTAACAATTGACCTATCAAACAAATATACTGTTGCTGGTATGGTGTTATTCATGGGCTTTTCTAGTTAGAGTTTACTATTTCTGAGTTAGTTCTCTATCATCCGCATTTCACTTCCACAGAGTTTTTTTTAGTAATAGATGCTGTTCTGCATAACTTGTATAAAGTTTACCGTGGCACATTTAATGAGGCTTACAATATGAACTGAAATGAATCACTGTATTTTCTGGGTGGCTCCTTAATCAGGATTTAAGAATAAATATTTGTAAAAATACTGCTTTGAACATGAGGCCATTTCATTATGAGGTCTTT
This sequence comes from Desmodus rotundus, assembly GCF_022682495.2. Classification (NCBI taxonomy): domain Eukaryota; kingdom Metazoa; phylum Chordata; class Mammalia; order Chiroptera; family Phyllostomidae; genus Desmodus; species Desmodus rotundus. Next base: position 108,133,140 of record NC_071389.1, on the reverse strand, counting down.
CCTATGGTGAGATGTCTTATGAACTAAGAAATAAGGTTTTCTTCTAAGAGCCAAACTCATATGAATCAGCCCACATATTAACTGTTAACTGAAGAAGTTATCTCTCTGTAAGAATGGCCCACACTCAGAGGTCACCTAGAAAAGGGTAGCTGTGGACATGTGAGAACGTCAGAATCCAGGTGAAGGGAGTATAGTGTTATCTTCATTACAGCAGTTCTCGGCATAAATACAAATAAGTATAGTAAAATATTGCTGCCATTTCTTTACCTGCCTCGCTCACTAGACTGGGTGTCTTAAGGGTTGGGGTCGCCCCTTTTAATACAGCTACAGGGTTAACTGAGTGTAAGGGTTAACTAAGATACTGGGTTCACATCACAGCCCCATCACTTACTGGCTATTGTGGCCTTGGTAAGTTTCTTAACTTTCTCTTATTTTCTTCTTATCTCTTTATCTATAATAGTTACAGAGGAATTGTAAGAATTAAGTACGTAGGCACTGTTGCCATTATTTTTCATCATATCTGTAGTGGTGCATATTAAGTGCTTGTTATATTGCTATTCAAAGGAGAATTTGCTTAAATCTGGGCAAGAAAGGCAGCCCCCTATATATACAAACATGAATAGATTCCTCTGTCACTGGGGATCCGGTGCTCAGTACTATTCAGAACCCAGGAAACACCCACCTCATGTTTTGACCTGCATCTTTGAATAAAAGGAAACTTGAATACGTGCAGACTGGTGGGTTATACCACTGTTGACTTTGGAGCAGATACTGTTTTAGAGTACAGGAAGGATTAGAGCTGTGGAAGTGGTTTAGAAGAGAAAAGACACATTAACTTGTCAAAACTGTTTCGGCATGAATACAATAGATTGTACTGTAAGAAAATACTGTTTCCTGGTAGTGCTAAGCTTCCATTTTCTTGCTTGTCTTAGGATTTCAGTTCATGACTCTGGAGGTTCTCATGACTTAGTACAGTATTAGGAATAGTTATATTTGGATTCTAATATTTGTAATGTTAACTCACATTACTCATATATGTGTACATATGTAGGTTTATAGATCCAACAAGAAGTTTGAAACTGATTCATTAACCATCTTGTTATTTTACAGGGAAATTTTAAAACATGAAATTTAGATTTTCAGTTTTTTATATTTAAGGTAATTTACAATTTGACAAGTATATTCAAATTTTGTCCATGTTGAATATAATTACATTTTCTTCTTTAATATTTTAGGTTATTACAGTCCATAGACCATAATTTATGTAAAAATCTTGATTATAACAATATAATTGGTGATTTTGCTGAAATTAATCAAGTAAAGAACATATATGAGTTATATGTCTTTTTTCCCCATTTTTAATTAATTAATTTTATTTTTTTAATTACGTATTACTTTCAGTATTATTTTATGTTGGTTTCAGGTCTATAGCACAGTAGATAGACAATTGTGTGGTTTACAAAGTGTTCCCCCCAATATTTCCCATCCCCACTTGTTACCACACATAGTTATCACAGTATTATTGGCTATAGTCCCCATGCTGTGCTTTACATCCCTGGAACTATTCTGTAACTACCAATCTGTCCTTCCCAATCCCTTTACCCAACCCCCCAAATCCCCTCCCCTCTGGGAATCACCAGTGTGGTCTGAATTATGTGTCTCGTTATATCTGTATTTATCCAAATATTACCAATTCATTAACAGAATAACCATTGTGTGCAATTAGTTAATTCTACCATCTTTGATATTTTGCTGACTTTCAATCTTTTAAATAATCATAGCTTTACACATGTTATTTTTGTTGTATATTTGTCATGGTAGGGAGGAGCATATTTTATTTAATATTTTTTAGTTTACGTTATAACTTTTAAATACTTAGAACTATGGTGTGTAGTACTTTATTTGCCCCTTGGTAGGCCTGAGAAAAAGGAGCAGTTGCATCCATTGATGGGGAGCATACAGGGAGATAAGAAAGGCTTGTAGAGCAGTGAACATCTGATCCCTGTCCAGTGATAATGATGTGGGTGAGTGGAGAACGATTCGGACAGAGAGTGTAGCCTAAGCAAAGTTCCGCATGCAGTGGCAACCGTGGGTCTGCAGTGGGGCTGAGTGTCCTAGCCAAATTGGGCTTCCGGACTGGCCGAGCTAAGGCCATGGAATGTGGTAATCCCACGGCCTGTAGTGTCTGGCTGAGGCCTTGCAGAGACAAGCCAATAGCCCTCTGACATCTCCAGGTTTCTGTATTAGCACCCTTGGACTCCAACACTAAAGCACTTTCATTTCAAAGAACAATGAACATCTTCACGAAGAGATGGCGTTTAGAGAATGTTAACATATGTGAATGAAGTGGGCTTTTAACCATTTGCATAATGAAGCAAAAGAATGGTATTTCAAAGCTAAACAAAGGCCATTCATCTCTGATTGGTAATGCACTGAGGGATAAGTATTTTCTAGATATGAAATCTTGCTAAGATTTTCCAGGAGCCCTAGAGGATTAAAGACCTCAATCCTGACAGGAAAAATCCTAGCTCTGCCTCAATTTGACAGCTGTTTCAGTGTCTTCAGTCAGTGTTCATAGTGTCCCACTATGACATTATTTTTGATGTGGGATTGTAATGGTCCTGGTCAAATTTGGCCATGCCTGGAGATTGCACAAGAAACCTATGGCCACCAATTCCTTTGTCACATTTCTTTGCTCAGTGACATGTTCTTTCTTTTTCTCTCCTGTCTTTTTCTTTGTCTTGCCTCTTCCATCTGGCTATAGATACAATATTTTTATTTTTAAACCCTTGCATTTTTGATTTTTGGCATGTTCCACTCACATCCTGAACCTGTTCATTCCCTCAGATCTTTATTTAATACCTACCAAATGACAGGCATAGGGAAAATTAAGATGAAAAAAACAAGTCCCCTGAACTCTAGTTCAGTCAAGTGAAAAATATCTATTGCATTTCTGTGCTTCTGATAAAATTTAGAACGTTTGGATCTAAGTAAATACCTTATTTTATCCTTGTAACAATCCTGTGAGGTTATCATCATCATGGTAAAAAAAAAAAAGAAGAAGAAGAAGAAGAAAGAAAAAGCAAACCACACCTTTGATTTTTTCCAGCCTTGCTTAAAATATCACTTTCTTGTTTTTCCCCTTTAGTCCATGTTAGCATGAAGTCAAAAAGTCTTGTTAATCCTCCATTCAAAATCATGTTCCTCTGTCATCCTCCAGTGTATTATTGGCATAAGTTGTTTTAAAAAAATTAAGCACCATTTTTTACAACTCCCCCCATTCGTTATATAATAAATATCGGGACTTCCTGCATTCCCCTAGGTAATCCAATTATTTATTTCTAAAGCACATTTATTTGACATTATACAGTCACTGGTAGTAAACCCCTTCAGGGAGGGGCCTCACTCACAGTATAAACTGTCACACCTTACAAAGCAAGTGCTTGATAGAGGTTGGCTAAATTTAACATAACTTACAGAATTAACTTCTTGTACCTCCATCTTTTACCTATGAATAATTCTTTCCATTTCCCAAGGGACCTCATTGTCCTTAGAGGGTTTTACTTGTCTTCATAAACCTTTTTCACAATTTGAATTTTCTTGCCTTTTTTGACAGGTGATAGGTGACCCCAGACAGTTTGATATTTTCTGAAGTTAAATAAGGATGCCCTGAATATCTTCATCTATATTTATACCTGAAGTACTAAGTAATACAGCACCCAGACTTTGTTCTGTGGATTCTGCTGATTTGCACGATCACACAACTAATGCTGCCAACTGGTCAGAAGTCTGTAGGCAGCTGTTTGCAGATACCAGCAGGGATCCCAACCATCTGGCCATATTTTTTAATCAGAATGTTTTGTGGTCTGATAGCGAATCCTTACTGAAGATCAGGTGAATTGTTCAATTTCTCTCTCCAAGCCTTAGCACTCCCATTATAGGAGGAAATTCAGATCATTATAATGAAGTTCCTCTTAAATTCTGCCCAGTGCTTTGATGGGTAGTGCAGGTGGACAATGTGGATGTAAGCTGGTTACCTTCAGCATTGGTGGTGTGCTGGGCCTGTCAGATGCCTCCCAGTCACGAGCAGCCAGTGGTGCTGCACTCACTTCTCCTGGTTTTTTGAGTCTGTGTGCTTGTTACCCAGTCACATTTGTTTGAACGCATCAAGACCTTCAGAGTAGTCTTAGGCGACTTAGTGTCATATTTGAACCTCTTTTTCCATTTATCTTGTGAAAAGCTAGTTCAAAGGTGACTTTTTAAGACTAAGGGAGTCACGATGTAGAAAGCATCTAATGTTCAGTCTTACATTCCTAACTATCTTAGTCTATTCAGGCTGCTAGAACAGATACTACAGACTAGGTGGTTTATTTTTGACAGTTTTGGAGACTAGAAGTCTGAGACCAAGGTGTGGGCAGATTCAACATGTGGTGACAGCCTGTTGTCCGGTTCTTGGACAGCAGCCATCTTCTCACTGTGTACTCACATAGCAGAAATAGCCAGGGAGTTCTTGGGGGTCTCACATAAGAACACAGCCCCAGTCATTGGGGCTTCACCCTCATGATCTAATAATCTCCCAAAGGCTCTAATACTATCACATTGGGGTTAGGATTTCAATATATAAATTTTGGGGGTGACACAAACATTCAGTCCATAATTTTCCTTCATTTCTCAAGAAAGTGTATGTAGCCCTGGCTGGTGTGGCTCAGTGGATTGAGTGCTGGCCTGTGAACCAAAGGATGGTGGTGGTTCGATTCCCAGTCAGGGCACATGCCTGGGCTGCAGGCCAGGTCCCCAGTAGGGGGCATGTGAGAGGCAACCACACATTGATGTTTCTCTTCCTTTTTTCCTCCCTCCCTTCCCCTCTCTCTAAAAAATAAATAAATAAAATCTTTTTTTTTAAGTGTATGTAGATCCATCTCTTTGTCTCTTTGAGTAGTTACTTGATATTTAGCTTTTCTGATTTTATTTCTTTTAAAATCTCTCTATTGTTCATTATTATATTTACCTTGAGATTTCTGTTGTATCACTTTAGTAGCCTTAAATTTCTTGCTCCCTTTCTACATCCTGATATAGTTGACTTTCAGTTGATTTGTATGTTTATTCAAAAAAAAAAAGAAAGAAACACAGACCCAGATAACTCAAAATTCATTTGTTAGACTTTGGATTTAAGATGATTTTGCACCAGATTTGCATTCCAACTTGGGTTTTATTTAAGCTGCTATTATGATTAGTTTACATTCCTTAAGCATGTACCAGCTGGCTAATGGAATAAACAGGCAGGCCTGAAGAAGCTGAGCTAGGGTGTATCATTGAAAATTGATTGTAGTTTGTTCCCGTGCCCAGAAAAATGTCTGCTTAATGACCTAGCTTTCTTGGACTTCTTGTTTGTGTTGAACTTGATATTCTAATGAAATGAATTTGTTTTACAAAGAAACCCTGAAGGTATTTAAAGGGTATAAGTATAAAAATTACTGTAACTAAACTAAATTTGTCATATGTTTTAATTGTTTATGTTCACTGTGTACTTAGTTTTTATATATTTTCCTACTGTTTGCTTTCCTGTATTTTAATATTAGTTTACACCCTGTTTCATCATCTCATTAAAAACCATCTTGTTTCATGATGTTGATGTTTCATAAGCTTTGATAATTTAAGTATTTATCCTCTGTGAAAATGTGCAGTAGAAACTGGACTTGCTATTTCCTTACCCAGGAATTCATTAGCGAAAGTTCCAGGCTACAGTAGTGAGGAAAACTACCTGACTTTCTATGTTTCCTCCTTAATTTTGAAAGTGATGTCATTATTTCAGTGAGAGAATACGTGATTGCTAGGAATTGTTGTTTACCTTCTTGGAAGTAAAACTTTGCAGAAGGAACTTGTACAGGAGAATTTGGGGCGGGAGGTGGTGAATGCTCAAATGCTTAGGACAAAGCATTGAGCAGTCCTTCATTCCTTCTGCCCCTCCAGGGTCGGCATGTCACTCAGTTCTTGAATGAGTGCAGACACAGTGGCGACCCTGTTGGGCCTCTTTTTTTTTTTTCATGTATTTTAGTTTTTGCCTCTTTTAATGATAAAGAGAAAATGCCTTCTCCAGGACTTGCTGTGCAAATGTTTGTGGAAGAGACAGGAAGTATAATAGAAAGATCAAGAAATTCATAGCCATAAACACATGGAACCCTTTGATTTGTTCCTCCTCTTCTGTGATCATTAGCAATATTACCTTGGGTAAGTTGGTCAAACAAATTACAAATCCATAACTTGGGTCTACCCCAACCATGGATATGGGGTACTGCTTCCCACATTTGCTGTGGGCTTCACCCGTGAGAAGAATGGCTGACTGAAAGCCATCTCCACCCAGTCTGAGCCCCACCTTTTACCATCTTTCAATGCAATTGGATTCTTTTCATCCCAGGCAGTCTTTCTCATATACCTTTTTTTCCTTTTAATTGTAGTTATAAATCGGAAGGTTTCCTTAGTCATGACAGATAGTAACAGTGCTAGAGATAGTTTTAAATAAATCAAAACTACAGAAGAATCGCTGTCAAACTTCATAGCTCTTGGCTGTGCCTGGAATATGCTTCAGGGTCCTTGCAAGGTTCCCGACTGAGTATTGTTTCCTGTAGGCGTACAGCATTTCAGCTGTGTTACAACACAAAGTGGCTTTTGTGGGCTGGTCCAGAAAGCTCGCCAAACATTTTAGCAGAGATTTTATGAGAAAATGCATTCTAGTTTATTTGTAATGGATACATAGTTTGTTTATATCGGGGAACTGTCTAAACAAGTTTTCCCCTAATGATTTTTTAACTGCTTTTGTCGTCAGGAAAAGAGAGAGCACATGGGTGAACACGACCATGATTGATTGCCTATTTTTATTTGGAAACTACCACACTAATTGGGAATAGGGTATTTGGAATATTTTTACCCTTTTATATTTCGTACTCACATCTATAAGGGTGAAAAAGGATCTCTGTTTTGGAGCTGGATAGGATAAATTTTTCCATGAAATACTGAATAAGACAAAGCCTTCAGATCACGTCGGTAGGTTGTATTATTATTATTAATATTTTAAAGAGGTAGAAGGAGAAGCGTGTGGTAATCAGATGCATTTATCTACTCATGATACCAGCAGGCTGGCTTGTGAAACATAATCCAATTGAGCGAGTCCAGGGTAAGAAGGCGCTCTCAGTTGGTCAGTGTTTCAGTTCTTCACTGACTCTCCCAGGATGGATTAAAAAGTGTCATGCTGCTGCCTTGACCAGTGTGGCTCAGTTGGTTGAGTGTTGTCCCACAAAACAAAAGGTCGCTGGTGCAATTCCTGGTCAGGGCACGCGCCTTGGTTGTGGGTTCAGTCCCTGGTCAGGGCACATACTAGGAACAACTGATCGATGTTTCCCTCTCACATCAATGTTTCTGTCCGTCTTTTTCTGCCTCCCTTCCCCTCTCTCTAAAAATAAGTAAAATCATTTTTTTTTAAGTGTCACACTGCCAAGTAAGCTGAAAAGGCACTATTTAAAGATCTCACTATTATTAAAAGGTTTTTTTTAATGTTACAGAAAAATAGCCACATGTATATATTGAAGATTAAGAGGGTAGTGAAATAGTTTGAAAGCATACTATTAGAAATATGGGAGTAAATACCAAAAGAAACAGATAAAAAAAACAGTTGAAATTGTTTGGGGTGGGTGGATAAGAAAGGATAATGCAGAAGACTATGTACTGTATTTTATTACAAGTCTTTAAGTAATATTTTTCTTTTTAAGCTATGTGCATGCTTAAAATAAAAATGTAAAATAAAACATATTAGTTCATAACTAACAGGATATTAATATCATTTGAGAATTATATAAATAATATCTATAGTAATACTATAACAGTGTAATTAAATGTTTTTGTAGGAATCAATATATAGTTATCCAGTTTCAAAACATTCTGATTAGATTTATACTTCTGTCTTTGGATTATATTTGTTTGCACCTTTATACCTCTTTTTTCTTAACTTTATTATTTATCTGCCAGAAGTAATAAAATCAGGGATGATCATCTTTGTATTTTACTACCCATAGCACCTTGCACAGTATCTCAGACATAGTAAAGTCCCAGAATATGGTTAGTCATTAAGTTTTCAGGTTTTTAAAATCTCTATAAAAATTACACAGATAATACTGATTCATTCTAGAAAAAAAATAGAACATTTAAAGAAGCAAACAAAAAATAGCACCCCAAAACTCACCTTACTATATTGATAACATCTCTCCAAATGTTTTTCTATGCAATATATGCATGTAAATAAAATTTAAAGTAAAATTACATATAGGGATGGCAAAAGTAGGCTTACAGTTGTTCATAATCAATAATAATACAAGAATAAACTGTTTCTTGTACTTAAAACTGTAAACCTACTGTTGCTAACCCCTGTACATTGTTTTGTATGTTTTGTACCAAGCTCTATATACTAAATATCTAATAAATGTCTTTGTGTGCTAAGTATTCATTTGTCTTCATTTTTAATGACTGCCTAATCTGTCTGGATATGCCATTATTTTTTAGCTAAGCCTTTCTTAGTAAACATTCAAGGTTTTTATTATTTTTCTTTAGTTGTTAACAAGTTGTTTAATGAGTATCCTTGTACATGTGGTTTGGCATCTTATTTGAATATTTCATAGGATAAAGTGGACTTTTTAGGTCAATAGGTATGCATTATTTTTAAGGCCCTTAATCAGGTTGTCAAATTGTCCTCCAGAAATGTTACATCAGCTTTGGTCCCAAATGGTAGAGAAAAGAATATCTGTTTTACTACTCCCTCACTAACAGGTGAGCAAAAAACATATTCATCATTGTTGATTTAATTTGTATTTCTTAGAATAATAATGCATTTGGACATTTTTAACATGGATGTAATTTGTTATTTTTTCTTTAGTTTTCTTTTCCGTGTTTTTCCCCTTCCCATAAAAAAGTTTACTTTTTAATTTTTATGTATTCAAAACTATCAACCATTTTTAAAAATTTCTTCACCAATTTTGAAATTTTGTGTTTCAGAGCTGTTTCTTTCCCAAGATCACATAAATGGAATAAATTGATTTTAGAATTTAGTGGGGTGACTACCTCTCAAATTTCTTCCTTTTTCCCATCAGGAAAGCGATAGAAGAACTGCTTACAGAAGCAAAACGTGGGAAAACAAGGGCAGAAACAATGGGGCCCATGGGCTGGTAAGTGCTTGAGTAATATTCCTCAAAACTTAAAATAAATACTAAAGAAAAAAGTCTTAACTAGCAGATAGAGGTAATGTAAAACCATGGATTTGGAGGAAATCACCTGAGGCAAGTACAAGAGAATGCCACTGAGGCTGACGCCAAGGAACTCTAATAACATGAATAAGTGGGCAGAGGGATGTGTATAAGAATCCCTGGCATGGTTTTATCCCTTTGGGTCTCAAATCTCCAAGAGATGTGTAGATACTACTGTGCCTAAAAGGCGCCTATGTGAGAGTAGCGCTATGTCAGTATTCATTATTTAAAAATTCTGTTTTAATTATAGTCATTGGTAAATTAAATTTTACTTAAAGTAATTCTAATTGTAAGTATTTTGATTATGTGACAATTCAGCCATGTAGAATTGAGTTTACCTTAGCAGTTTCTATACAAAATAGAGCTGGTTAAAACTTAGTAATATAAGCAAAGGAAAAATTTAGTCCTAAGAATCAAGTCTCCTCTTTTAAGCATTACTTTAGCAATGGCATTCACATTCAACAAATATGCTGATTTTAGATCTCTTACCTACAATTTAAAATTTACTACAGTGGAGTACTGTGAACCATTAAAAGTAATATATAAAAATAGGATTACTGTCAAGATGGCAGATTAGGTAAAGGCTGTGCATACCTCCTCCAATGCAAATCAAAATTACAACTAAACTACAGAACAACCATCATTGAGAACTGCCTGAAGACTAGTTAAGTAGAAGTCTTAAAACTAAGGATATAGCTCTGGCCAGTGTGGCTTAGTTGGTTGGAACATCATCCAGTAACTGAAAGGTTGTAGATTTGATTCCCGGTCAGGCCACATAACCAGGTTGAGGGTTTGATCCCTAGTTGGGGTGCATATGAGAAGGCAGCCCATTGATGTTTCTCTCTCACATCGATGTTTCTCTCTCTCCCTTCCTCTCTCACAAAGCAAGGAAACAAAAGAAAAACTAAAGATATTCAGATATTCAGAAGAAGCCACATGGATACTGGTAGGAGGAACAGATATACAGAACAAGCAGGCCCCACAGCCATGGTGTGACCATTAAGAAAAAGAGGGATATCTTTGTTGTGGAGGTCCCCCCTGAGGATTGAGGTGTTCCAGCCTCACATCAGGGCCCCCAGCCCTGAGCTCCAATGCCAGGAAGAGAAATCCCCATAACTTCTGGTTGTAAAAACCAGCAAGGATTGTGGCTAAGTGAGATAGAGGGCTTCTGGAATGCCAGGTGTTCCTCTAAAGGACCAGTGCATGGACTGACTCACTTACTGATTGACTCACTTACTCTAAGCTCCAGTACTGGGGCAGCATCTTGAAAAGCACTGCGGACCTATAAGGAGGAACTGAATTGTCTATCCTCAGGGCGAGGGCTGGAGGGGCAGCTTTCTCCCAGACAGAAGTGCTAGCAGCTGCATTATCCTTTGTTAAGCTGTCCCCTCACAGAGCCTGCAGGTGCAGGAAGGCTCCAAGTCTGAGTTTCTATCAACCTAGGTAACACATTCATCCTGCCCTGATGATTCCTTGAGACCCCACGCCATCCAACTTGCAGGTTCCCCCAAGCCGCTTCCAGCGGCTTTTCCATACAAATGACTATACTTGGCTCACTCTGGGGACTTTCCTAAAATGTCTTAAAGGTTTACAAACCCCAAACAAGCAGCAGCTGGCCTCAGCCATAAGTGGCCCCAAAATCGGCAATAGTGGCAGCTGGCCTTGGTTCCCAGCTTAGCCTCTCCCAGGCACCTCTAAGCCCAGCAAAAGTGATAACCTTCTACAGATCTCTCTGTAGCTCATACAAAGTGACCCTGGACTAGGCACAGGCAGCAGCTGACCTTGGCCTGCACCAGATCCCCTCACAAGAGGACCCAGAACTAACACACCTGGTGGTCAACTTCAGACCACACCAAAACACTATCCAACCAGCTCCACAAATGACATACCCAGAGGGCAGACTCAGCAGGCACCAGAGCCCTGTTAAAGTGACTCCTGGTCTGTGGGGTCAGTCCCTGCCCAGTAGTACCTCCACTATAATCATGGTCATTCCTCACAACCAAGAAGCCTAAAGGTCAGTCCTTCTCATTGTTGGGCCAAAAGCAGTCAGGACTCAATTACAGCTGGAGGCAACTCATAACCCACAAAGGACACACCTGGAGCACTCCACCCAGATGACCAGGGAGACGGTATCACTGGGTCCCATAGGGCACCTCCTATGTAAGGCTACTTTATGAAGACCTGGAGACATAGCAGACCTACTTAATATGTAGAAGCAAACACAGGGAGGCAGCCAAAATTAGGAGACAAAGAGACACGTTCTAAATGAAAGAACAGAACAAAACTCCAGAAAAGAACTAAACAAAATGGAGACACATAATCTACCAGATGCAGAGTTCAAAACACTGATTAAAAGGATGCTCACTGGGGAAGATTAGATGAATTCATTGAGAACTTTAATAAAGAGATAAAAATGAGATAGAAAACATAAAAAAGAGCCAGCCAGAAATTAAGGATACACTAACAGAAATGAAGAATACATTACAGGAAATAGGAAAGTAGATGAAGCAGAGATTCAAATCAGCGATTTGGAGATTGGAAGGAAGCAGAAAATACCCAATCAGAACAGCTAAAAAATAAAAGAATTTTTAAAAATGAGGATAGTTTAAGGGGCTTCTGGGACAACATCAAGCATACCAACATCCACATCAAAGGAATACCAGAAGAAGAGAGAGCACAGGAATTAAAAACCTCTTTGAAGAAATAATGACAGAAAACTTTGCTAACCTGGCAAAGAAAGTAGATATACAAGTTAAAGAAGCACAGACAGTCCCAAGTAAAACAAACCCAGAGAGGCTCATACAAGATACATCATAATTAAAATGTCAAAGGTTAAATACAAACAGAGAATCTTCAAAGTAACAAGGGATAAGTACTTAGGATAGAGAGCTCCTATAAGACTGTCAGCTGACTTCTCAACAGAAACTTTGCAGGCCAGAAGGGATTAACAAAATTTTCAAAGTGATAAAAAGCAAGGGCCTACAACCAAGATTATCCTACCCAGCAAGTCTATCATTTAGAATCAAAGGAGAGATAAAGAGTTTCCCAGACAAGAAAAAGCTAAAGGACTTCATCTTCACCAAACCAACATTACAGGATATATTAAAGAGATTTCTTCAAGAAAAAGAAGAAAAAATATGACAATAAAATAACTACATAATGTAATTCTTAACTCAATTAAGAGACAGTCTAATTTAAAATAGACAAAACATTTGAGTAAACTCTTCATCAAAAATGACACAAAATTGGCCAATAAGCATATGAAAAGGTGCTCAAATCATTAGTTCCCAGGAAAAAGCAAGTTAAAAATGACAGCTGCCAGAGCACATTCACTAGAATCACTAAAATAAAAAAACTTGGAGAACCAAGATGGAGGCATAGGTAGACAAACTGTGCCTCCTCGCACAACCAAAAGAAGGACAACAACAATATAAAAACAAAAACAACCAGAACTGACAGAAAATGGAACCACAGGGAAGTTCGAGAAACAAGAAGATAAAAAAGAAACATTCATCCAGACCGGTAGGAGGGGACTCACATTGCTGCGGCGGGACCCAGAGACTGGCAGAATGTGGAGCGAACGGGGCAGCAAGTACGACTGCTAGCAGACCCTGCGGCCCCACATTCGCGCATAGATAAACTGAGAGGAACGGTGGGGGAGCGAAGCAGACCTCGCAACCCAGGGATCCAGCAAGGGGGAAATAAAACCTCAAATCTGATTGAAAACACCTGTGTGGATTGAGGCAGCAGCTGGAGAAACTCCTAGCCTCACAGGACAGTTCATTGGAGAGACCCACAGGGGCCTAGAGCGTGCACAAGTCCACCCACTTGGGAATCAGCTCTAGAGGGGCCCAGTTTGATTGTGGGTAGTGGAGGGAGTGACTGAAATCCAGCAGAGAGTGAAGCAAGCGCAATTGCTCCCTCTTGGCCCCTCCCCCACATACAGTGTCACAGCGCAGCAACCAGCGTTACCCCACCCCGGGGAACACCTAAGGCTCCGCTCCTTTATGTAACAGACTCACCAAGACCAAAAAAAAAAAGGCCCAAATGAAAGAACAGTTCAAAGCTCCAGAAGTAATTGAGCTAAGCAGTGAGTAGGTAGCCAACCTATCACACGCACAGTTCAAAACACTGGTAATTAGGATGCTCACAGAATTGGTTGAATTTGGTCGCAAATTAGATGAAAAATCAAGGCTATGCTAAGAGAAACAAAGGAAAATGTACAGGGAACCAATAGTGATGGGAAGAAAACTGGGACTCAAATCAACGGTGTGGACCAGAAGGAAGAAAGAAACATCCAACCAGAAAAGAATGAAGAAACAAGAATTCAGGAAAATGAGAGGCTTAGGAACCTCCAGAACATCTTGAAACGTTCCAACATCCGAATTATAGGGGTGCCAGAAGGAGAAGAGGAAGAACAAAAAATTGAACACTTATTTGAACAAATAATGAAGGAGAACTTCTCTCATTTGGCAAAGGAAATAGACTTCCAGGAAGTCCAGGAAGCTCAGAGAGTCCCAAAGAAGCTGGACCCAAGGAGGAACACACCAAGGCACATCATCATTACATTACCCGAGATGAAACAGAAGGAGAGAATCTTAGAAGCAGCAAGGGATAAGGACACAGTTACCTACCAAGGAGTTCCCATAAGACTGTCAGCTGATTTCTCGAAAGAGACCTTACAGGGAAGAAGGGACTGGCAAGAAGTATTCAAAGTCATGAAAGGCAAGGGCCTACATCCAAGATTACTGTGTCCAGCAAAGCTCTCATTTAGAATGGAAGGGCAGATAAAGTGCTTCTCAGATAAGGTCAAGTTCAAGGAGTTCATCATCACCAAGCCCTTATTATATGAAATGTTAAAGGGATTTATCTAAGAAAAAGAAGATAAAAAATAGGAACAGTAAAAATGACAGCAAAATCAGTTATTAACAACCACACCTAAAACAAAAGCAAACTAAGCAAACAACTAGAACAGGAACAGAACCACAGAAATGGAGATCACATGGAGGGTTATCAACAGGGGAGTGGGAGGGGGAGAGAGGGGGGAAAGGTACAGAGAACAAGTAGCATAAATGATAGGTAGAAAATAGACAGGGGGAAGGTAAGAATAGTATAGGAAATGTAGAAGCCAAAGAACTTATAAGTATGACCCATGGACATGAACTATAGGGGGGGAATGTGAACCATGGACGTGAAATTATAGGGGTTGTGCAGGATGGAGTGGAGTGAAGGGGTGGAAATGGGACAACTGTAATAGCATATTTTTAAAAAAGAAAAAAGTTAAGAATTTCTTACGTACATACAGAATTCTACCCAATTACCAGAGAATTGAAAACTTAAGCCCACAGAAAAATCTGTACAGTAATGTTCATAGCAACATTATTCATGATAGTTCAAAATTGGAAATAACCCAAATGTCCAATGGTTGATGAATAGATAAAGAAATTGTGGTTATATCCATACTTTCAGTACTATTCAATAATAAAATGGAAAGAACTACTGATGCTTACTGCATGGATGACCTCAGAAGCATTGTGCTGAGTGAAAGAAGCTAGACACCAAACATCATGCAGATTTCATTTGTATGACATTTTAGAAAAGCCAGAATGGGTCATTGTTTGTCCCCAGGAAGTGGGGGCAGAAGAAAGGATTTACTGCAGAAGTTTTATGGATGATGGAACCATTCTATATTTTGACTTTCATGGTAATTACATGACCTCATGTATTTGTCAGAACTCATACTACTATTTAAAAGGATAAATTTTATTCTGTATGAATTATACCTCAGTAACCATGGTTAAAAACAAAGAATGTCATCATTTTACCATCCCTAATGATAGATTAAATCTAGGTAAAAATCACCAATGGCTGTTAAATCTAGCAGATGAAAAATTGCTGGGTAATTTCCTGGTGACTGGGTCAGCCTGACAACACCTGAATTTATTGATCGGCCTTTGCACCACTATAAGAAAGGCATACCACCCCTTCACACACCCTCGTCAAAAAATGGAACTCAAATCTGGTTAAGTCTCCAGTAGAACTAATAGTTTGCAGGAAATACAGAGGGCAGAGCAGCCTGTAAAACCACACTAGAGGAATAAAATCACAAAAATCCAAAATGTGGTGACATTCTATGGAAAAAACAACCAATTTAACAACTGAATTGTCAGGAGAAATGGAGGAGGAGAAGGAGGGGTATCCTATGAATTAATAGGTTTCAGACACATCTAGTAAAATGTGTACCATTTTAGAATTCTTACTCAAACTAACTAAAAGTTGGAGGTATTTGATGCTATTAAGGAATTAATATTAATTTTTATATGTGAAAATGATATTGCTGTTATTTTGTTTTTAAAAAGCTATTATTTTTTTAGAAATTCATTCTGATGTATTTATGGATGAAGTGATATAATGAAATAATCCAGTGTGAATCAATCTGTATGTAATACAGATTCAAAAAAATACCTACCTCCTGGAAGGATGGTTGTAAAACTTTGGTGAGTTAATATGTCTGAAAACACTTAGCAAGAGTCCTGGTGTGGAGCAGTGAATGTTATCAGTAGTTACATCTGCTTTTATCTTCTTTCTAGTACTCCTCCATCCTTTACTGAGATAAGTTGCCTGTGCTAATGGGAATCACGTTAGTACAAACTTTGTTAGGGGCAGGCTGCTTTGGTTTTTGGTGTATGGCAGGACCTTCATCAGGTTGACATTAGTCATTGTTCCAATCTAAAGAATTAGCATAGAGCTAAATCATAAATTCAGATGATTTGACAAGTGAATAAGAAAATACCAGGGCGCTCTGCTCCTCCAGTTCAACAGACAGCTGCGTCTTCCTGCGCAGTGCCAGCGGCCTCAACCCTGAGACACGATGGTGAAGATCAGAGTGAACGGATTTGGCCATATTGGGTGCCTGGTCACCAGGGCTGCCTTTTACTCTGGCAGAGCGGACGTTGTCACCATCAATGACCCTTTCATTGACCTCAACTACATGGTCTACATGTTCCAGTATGATTCTACTCACAGCAAGTTCAAAGGCACGGTCAAGGCTGAGAACGGGAAGTTTGTCATCAATGGGAAGTCCATCTCCATCTTCAAGGAGTGAGATCCCGCCAACATCAAATGAGGTGATGCTGGTGCTGAATATGTTGTGGAGTCCACTGGTGTCCTCACCACCATGGAGAAGGCTGGGGCTCACTTGAAGGGTGGAGCCAAGAGGGTCATCATCTCTGCCCCTTCTGCGGATGCCCCCATGTTTGTGATGGGTGTGAACCATGACAAGTATGACAACTCCATGAAGATTGTCGGCAATGCCTCCTGCACCACCAACTGCTTGGCCCCCCTGGCCAAGGTCATCCATGACAACTTTGGCATCAAGGAGGGACTCATAACCACAGTCCATGCCATCACTGCCACCCAGAAGACTGTGGATGGCCCCTCTGGTAAGCTGTGGCGTGATGGCCAAGGGGCTGCCCAGAACATCATCCCTGTGTCCACTGGCACTGCCAAGGCTGTGGACAAGGTCATCCCTGAGCTGCACGGGAAGCTCACTGGAATGGCCTTCCGTGTCCCCACCCCCAACCTGTTAGTTGTGGATCTGACCTGCCGCCTGGAGAAAGCTGCCAAATACGATGACATCAAGAAGGTAGTGGAGCAGGCATCAGAGGGACCCCTCAAGGGCATCCTGGGCTATACTGAGGACCAGGTTGTCTCCTGCGACTTTAACAGTGACACCCACTCCTCCACCTTCAATGCTGGAGCTGGCTTTACCCTCAATGACCACTTTGTCAAGCTCATTTCCTGGTATGACAATGAATTCAGCTACAGCAACAGGGTGGTGGACCTTGTGGTCCACATGGCCTCCAAGGAGTAAGAGCCCCATGGACCACCAGCCCCAGTGACAGGAAGAGAGACCCTCAGCTGCTGGGGAGTCCTTACCCCAAACCGATCCCCCAACACACTGAGAATCTCCTAACCTCCAATTTCCATCCTAGACCCCCTGAAGAGGGGAGGGGCTTAGGGAGCCCTGCCTTGTCATGCACCATCAATAAAGTTCACTGCACCCCCCCCCCAAAAAAGAAAGAAAATACCTGTTAGAATTCTTACTATGTGAGAAGAGTTCAAGAAGATCAGTTAGTTGTTTCTAGGCAGCTAGAAGTCATTCATTCTGACCACCATCATGCCACTTTGCTTAGTAGAACTTTCTGGTAGTGAAATAACTAGTATATCAATACCAGCTCTTTGCCCCCCTGGGAGAGTTACCATATGCACAAGCCACCTTGAGATTTATGGAAGTATTGATGTACTCTCTTGGTATCATATCAGTTAGATGGCAGTTCCTTAAAGTTATTGAGGATCCAGTTTCCTTCCAGTTTCCAAATATCCCAGCCATAGGCTGTCATTCTTTTTCACATGATCTAATATTATAGCACCGTTAAATCTACTAATTTCAGTTAGCAGAAAGGAAGAAGAGAAGGAAAGCATGCTCTTTCCCTTTAATAAAGAACACTTCCCAGAAGCTGTGCACACCATTTCTACATATACTCCATTGGCCAGAATTTAATTTCATGTCTACACTTAGCTGCAAGGCCAGGAATTTAGTCTTTTTTTTCCCAGGCAGTCGTGCCAGATAAATATCTGGAGCGCTTTTACTATAGAAGAATGAAAGAATGGATATTGAGGGACAACTAGCAGCCTCTTCCCATGAAGGAGGGAGAAGCATGTTGAAAAGGGAGTAAAAGATGGCAGGCAAAGTAAGACATTCCCGAGTTATACGGTAGGTCTAAGGAGACAAAATGTAAAACTTACATTTTCCTGTTAGTCTACACAACAAGTATTCTTGCTGACATTGTTAGTTTTTTCCATTGTTAGATTTATAACAGTGGTCCTCAAACTTTTTGGTTTTAGGAAACTTTACACTCTTAAAATTTATTAGGGATCCCAAAGAACATTTTTTTTGTGTGGGTTATATCAATCTCTATTTACTGTGTTTTAAATTAAAATGGAGGAATTGTTACAGTATTTATCCATTTTTAAATACCAATAATAAACTCATTACATATTAAGGTACTTTGTTTTTGTAAAATAACTATATATGCAAAAAAATGTATATATTGAGTAGAGTGGCATTGTTTCATGTTCTTGCAAACCTCTTTGATGTCTCGCCTATAAAAGACCTGGAATTTCAATCTGCCTCTGTAGTCAGTCTATTGTAATAGCTTCCTTCGGTTGAAGTAGATGAAGAATATCAACACATTTGTAAATATCACCACTAAACTCATCAGAAAAGTCTCTAAGTATTGGGAACCTGTCAAGTTCGCAGTTTTCCAGAAGTATTTTTTTTACTAGAAAACTCCAGTTTCATCATTGGCAATGAACACCGAGTTCTTTCAGTCTAACACACCCTAGCAGGGGTGTCCAACCTTTTGGCGTCTCTGGGCCACACTGGAAGAAGAAGAGTTGTCTTGGGCCACACGTTAAGTACACAAACACTAACAAAAACTGATGAGCAAAAAAAGGGTTTTAATTAAATTTACGATTTTGTGTTGGGCTGCACTCTTAGCCATCCTGGGTCACGTGCGACCTGCAGGCTGTGGGCTGGACCCCCCTTGAAACGATGTGGACTTTGAAGGGTCCAGCCCAAGGACAACCATGACTCGCTTCTGCTTCCTATTGCTGGGACAAAGAACATCTTTCCCATTGTGCTCATCCTGCAAGAACTCCTGGTTTTCTGTGTGTGTACATACAAACTTTTAATCACTAATCCATTGGTTGCCAAACTTATCTGCACATTTAAATCAACTGGAAACTTCCAAAAATACATGTCTGTGTCCCACCATCAAAAACTATTAGTTTGGGGTACGGCCTGGGTTTTGGACTTTTAAAAAGATACCTAGGTGGTTCTGAAGTGCACGCAAATTTGAAAAACACTATACTAATCCCTATTTATTAAAAAGAATGATACCAACCAGCTCTGCAGCATTCAGAGTGTCCCCACACCTCTCTTGGGCAAACAGCCTGGACTGTACTCGGGTAGCCAGGTGTCGAGTCCTGGAATCCCCAGATCCCTGTCTGTCCAGCCGACCTCCTTGGACAGGTCTGCGAGGAATAGACAGTTTGTTGTTTACTAGTGGGTCTCTTTTTCTAAGCCTCTAGAACACAGGTGGCAAACGCAAGGCCCGAATCCAGCCTTCCACCTTGTTTCTACCTGGCGGCAACGCCAAGCTCTCGCTTAACTGTTAAGGAGTAGTTACTTTTATACAGTCCTAAAGTGCATTTTGCCCTTTGAAGGCAACCGCGAGGCTTATGTGGCCCCCGGTGAAAATGAGTTTGACACACCTGATCTAGAAGACCTTTATTTGTGCTTTAAAATTTAAAATAAAACTAGAGTGACATTATTTTTTTCTTCTTCGATATTCCATAAATTGATCATGGTGAGGTAGTTGAATCATCGCCAGAAAGAAATGGCTGAACTAAAGGGAATGCAAATGTAAGGCCATTTTTATTTTATAAAGAAAAAGAACATTTGCTGCTCTATACTTGAAAGTATTTCATCAAAAGAATCTGTTTAGAAGTGTTCTTGACACAGGCCTCAGAGAAGCTAGAATATTGGGCCATATGACTTCTTTTGAGTTGACATTAAGGAATTTATAAGGATAAATTTTAGAAACAGGCTTAACTTCATTGGCTACAAAGCTGTTTTTATTCTGGTCACATTCTTGAGTCTAGCGCCTGTAGAACTTCAGCCTTATACTTGGAAAGGCTTATCTTTTTGTACAAAAAGTTCCAAAGATCTAACCTGACAAAAAATGATTCTTCATTTTTTTAACCTAGTTGTTAAGGAATGACATTTTGGGGTGCTGTCTGTTTTGGCATGGGATCGATCTGATAATAAGGGAGACCGTCACTTACATCATTCTTCTACTTTATGTCATCATCTTTTGATTATCTGGGCATTGTATTTATACTTATTTGAATATGCACAGAGCACCAATATGTATGTTAAGAGGCCAAACATAGGCAGCAGTCAAAGCAGTATGCTCTCCTGGCCCTAAAGTTGTTAATCCACTTGTGGAAAGTGACAAGTGAGCAGGTGAGCTCAATGCAGCAGCTAGAAGGAGGAAGTGCTCGGATTTCAGAGTGAGGCTCAGCCTGGCTGAGGCTCTTGGCAGTATTTCAGGGCCACAGAGATCCAAAGCTTTTTCTTTATAGTTTAAGAACACGGGGCCCAAAGAGGTTTCCTAGGCCTTGGCTAGCCAACTGCTAATGGGACTAGAAGTTTGCTTTCTTGTTTCTAGCTCTGTACTACCTCTCTTCTGTGGATTATTGTTTGTTAACATCAAAACATCACCGATGCTTCCTGCCCCTGCTTCCCACATTCCTTTCCTATCCAGTTCTGAAAGTGCATCAAAGAGCCCAGAAAGTTTCCATTGGATCGTGTAGCTGTGTAAATGTTTTTTATTGCTGAGGGATCAGGAGACCAAGGACATAGCCTAGTGTCTACCCCATTTCACCACTATGTACATGTCTGCTTCTGAATTTCATCTTCCCAGCCTTCTTTCCTCTCAGTAGTCCCCCAAAGAGCAGAAATACAGAGACAGAATCTGGTATTTGTCTTTGCTTCAGGACCTAGTATAATGTCTTACATATGAAACATGAAATATTTACAAAAATAAATATCATAGCTATGTGCATCTATGTCAACTATTTTTCACTTCTTTTAGGTGTGCTGGTATATACAAAGTGCACTGAAAAACCTACTGTGGGCCTCAGGACTGTTGTATGCAGAGGAATTAAGGATGAACAGCTTAGTAATGGGGATCATAACACTGTAAAAGAATTTCTCATGTGGCCACTGCTGAGGCATTTGATTGCCAGATTATCAACTAGCTGCATGGGGGGTTAGGGTAGTTGCGGCAGCATTAGACAACAAAATGAGTTGTGATCAAGACTTCAAAATAGTGCCCTTGTTTCATGGCACGTTGGAAGCATAGTTGTACTTGTTTCTGAAAGTGTGCAGATACGTAGAGAATGGAAGATAAAATGCTGTCTGCTGGTGTGGGGATGGGTTTGGCTGTGGAATGAGGAATGAATTGGGATGCATTGGCTGGAACCTTGCTTCCTTGATCACAAGGACTCATTTTCCCAAACCCTAAAAGTTAGAACCATAATTTCCCACTGCCTATTGTACTTCCCAAAAAGCAAAGTCAATTCAAGTGTGTTTGGGGAGTTCTGTGCCTTTGTCTGTATTTTGGGCTTGTGAGTAGACAGCTATTCTTAGATGACTTGATGCTGTGGACAGATCTGCTTCCTGGTGCCTGTCCTAGACAGAGAAGCCTCGACTACATGTGTGCTGATGGGCTTTTCACCTATGGTTTCTTTCCCTAACTGCTCTGGAAATTGGCCATCTGATTAGACTGCAGCATGCCTTTCTTCTCCTCCTCCTGCTTCATCTGAAATAGTGCCGGGAGGGTGGGCTCTAGAGTCAGACTCCCTGGTTCCAATCCCAGCTCCATGTCCTGTGGTTGGAGAAATGAAATGAGGTAAGGTAATAGCACAGGGTGATTGTTTCATAAGTGTTAGCATCACTAGTGCTATTATTATTGGCTGTTGATCATGTGTCGCTACTGGATGGGTCATATTCATGAGACTGTTTTATAAACCCAAAGTGGCAGGTCTAAATCTGTAGAATGCTATCTCCATCCTTCAGCAGTAGAGAGACAAAAGTATCAAAATCTGAAAAAAAAATTATATTTGTCTTCCCCTTCTTGTTCTCTAGGTTTGTTTTACAGTTTACTGTTTTTCCTAAGTTTAGTATGATAACTGCAGGAAGAAGGCACCTTATTTTTGCAATTACGTTCTACAGTATGCCTATTCAAAAAAATAAGTAAGTAAAGACGAAAGGCTTAGTCTCTCTAATGGCAGGTTCTCTGGAAGTCTGCCCTTCCCGGGGTGTGCAGAAACCCTCAACACCGCTTCTGGGCTGACAGCTTTGAAAGTGAAGGCAATGGCTTCGCTTTTCCAGTTTCATGTAGGTAGAATGCTGGATCTTCAGTCTGCTGGTGCTGTCAGGGCTACTTTCCAGAGTTGTTTTAACCAGTTTCATTATATTTAGAGTTTTATAACAATTTATGTTGTTAGCACCTTAAATCTGGCTCTTCACACATAAGCTAGTATAACTTTATGAAACCAAAAATAAAGATAACTAGCTGGGATGAGAAAGTCAACATTGTATGGGTCAGAGCTACGGACAGGAACGCAGCTGCCCTGTCCTGTGGCCTCCTTCGGTCCCCCACCCCAGCACCCCTTTGGGCATAGACAGTGACATAGAGCAGACACATGGAGCAGCCATGACCTAAGCCCTTACTGCGGGGCTCAGGGTTTTACCTCAGTGCTGGCTGAAAAAGACAATACAGCAGTTGAGTTAGATATTCATCGAATGCTGGCTTGTCATGTCATCTCAAATACAGGGAAAAAAATGGCACTAAGAGAAACAAGAAAATAGAGAGATCAATGAAATGAAGTAATATCCTGACATGATAGATGAGAACAGAGTAATTTTCTGAAGGGTAAACATAAGGAACATGAGTAGAGAATTTTAAATCTACACGCAGCCATGGAGACCACCTACCTACTTCAACCGTAAGTTTTATATCTTAGGACCATCTATGAACAGTTTCCAGCTTATTAGGAAATGCAAGTTATAAGCTCAGAGGTAACACCCGGTTCCCATTGACCTTGGTGTCCATGGAGAACTGAGATAGCCTGGAAAGTGAAACTTTTCAGATATAAAAGTCTAATCTTTCCAAATACTGAAACTTTTTTACTTTAACTATTTTTATGAAAATTTCTATAGAATATCTCATTAACTTTTTCTTGATAGCTCGTATATATATGTATGTGTGTGTATATATGTATATACACTAGAATATATAATTGAGAAACAACAGATATTCTGTTCTGTTCTTGATTAGCTTATCATCCCAGGTGATTTGAAACTCGGATGTTCTCTTGAGTTGCCATCGTAGAAAAATCCCTGGTATATTAAATTATTTAGGTGCTATATATGTTCTTTTTCATGAAGAGACAGTAAATAATAATAACATAGGTTATTTTCTGCTTTTTTTCTGAAAGGAATTTATAATTCTTTGTTTAAACCCTTGGGTCCAGATTACCTTCTAAATTTAGGTATAAATTTCTCACTTTAGAAAGGAACTGTAGCACAGATGGTATGCACCACAAGTACCCCCAATGGTTCTTGCTCAAAATGTTATGACTTCTTTTGTGTGTGTGTATGTGTGTGTGTGTTTTTAATATATTTATTGATTATGCTATTACAGTTGTCCCATTTCC
Organism: Desmodus rotundus; assembly: GCF_022682495.2. Classification (NCBI taxonomy): domain Eukaryota; kingdom Metazoa; phylum Chordata; class Mammalia; order Chiroptera; family Phyllostomidae; genus Desmodus; species Desmodus rotundus. Next base: position 108,109,501 of record NC_071389.1, on the reverse strand, counting down.
CCCCCCACTCCACTCCATTCTGCCCACCCCCCTCCCTCCCACATTCCCCCCCCATAGTTCATGTCCATGGGTCATACTTATAAGTTCTTTGGCTTCTACATTTCCTACACTATTTTTACCCTCCCCCTGTCTATTTTCCACCTATCATCTATGCTACTTATTCTCTGTACCTTTACCCCCCTCTCCCCCTCCCACTCCCTTATTGACAACCCTCATGTTCTAGTTGTTTGCCTAGTTTGCTCTCGTTTTTGTTTTATGTGTGGTCGTTAATAACTGTGAGTTTGCTGTCATTTTGACTCTTCCTATTTTTGATCTTCTTTTTCATTAGGTAACTCCCTTTAACATTTCATATAATAAGGGCTTGGTGATGATGAGCTTCTTTAACTTGACCTTATCTGAGAAGCACTTTATCTTCCCTTCCATTCTAAATGATAGCTTTGCTGGATACAGTAATCTTGGATGTAGGTCCTTGCGTTTAATCTTGGGTAATGTAATTATGATGTGCCTTGTTGTGTTCCTCCTTGGGTCCAGCTACTTTGGGACTCTCTGAGCTTCCTGGACTTCCTGGAAGTCTATTTGCCAGATCGGGGAAGTTCTCCATTATTTGTTCAAATAAGTTTTCAATTTTTTGTTCTTCCTCTTCTCCTTCTGGCACCCGTATAATTCGGATGTTGGAACGTTTCAAGGTGTCCTGGAGGTTCCTAAGCCTCTCCTCATTTTTCCAAGTTCTTGTTTCTTCATTCTTTTCTGGTTGGATGTTTGTTTCTTCCTTCTGGTCCACACCGTTGATTTGAGTCCCAGTTTCCTTCTTATCACTATTGGTTCCCTGTACATTTTCCTTTGTTTCTCTTAGCATAGGCTTCATTTTTTCATCTGTTTTTCGAACAGATTCAACCAAGTCTGTGAGCATATTGATAACCAGTGCTTTGAACTGTGCATCCGATAGGTTGGCTATCTCTTCGTCGCTTAGTTGTATTTTTTCTGGAGCTTTGAAGTGTTCTGTCATTTGGGCCATTTTTTGTTTGTTTGTTTGTTTGTCTTGGCGCATCAGTTACTTTAAGGGGCGGAGCCTTAGGTGTTCACCGGGCCAGGGTAATGCTGGTCCCTGTGCTGTGACGCTGTGCGTGGGGGAGGGGCCGAGTAGGAGCAATGGCACCCGCCTCACTCTCCTCCGGATTTCAATCTTTCACTCCGATACCCACAATCAAACTGGGCCACGCTGGTGCTGGCTCCCGAGTAAGTGGGCCTGTGCACCCTCCAGGCCCCTGTGGGTCTCTCCAACAACCTCTCCCGTGAGGCCGGGAGTCTCTCCTGCTGCCGCCCCAACCCCCAGGGGCGCCTTCAATCAGAGGTTTGAGGCTTTATTTCCCCGAGCTGGAGCCCTAGGTTGCGTGGTCTGCTTCGCTGCCTGCAGTTCCTCTGGTTTATCTGGGCGAATGTGGTGCCGCAGGGTGCTCCCCGCCTCTCTACCTGCCCCACTCTCTGCCACTCTGAGTCCGGCCCTCTCGGTTTATCTGTGCAAATGTGGGGTCACAGGGTCTGCTAGTGCTTGGACTGCCTGCGCCGTTTGTCCCACACTCCACCAGTCTCAGTCCTGCCACAGCCACGCAAGTCCTCTCCACCCCGGTGCCCGTCTCCGCCCCTCCTACCAGTCTGGATGAATGTTTATTTTCTATTTCCTTGGTGTCGGTCCCCCTTGCTGTTCGATTCTCTGTCAGTTGTGGTTGTGCGAGGAGGCGCAGTGTGTCTACCTACGCCGCCATCTTGGTTCCCATGTTATGACTTCTTTAGCAAAACATATGAGTGCCTAACTTAAATGGGACAAAGACTAGACGTGAATACCCAAGTGTGAGCTTAGGTCAGATTTTGCTGCCAACTGAGTTGTGGTATCATAAAAAGAACTTGATTTTCAGATATTTTTAAATTTTGGATTTGTGAATAAGAAATTATAGGTCCTTAGGTAACATGTATTGAAGATTTACTGTATGCCAGGCACTGTGCTAAATGCTTTATGCATTATCTCATTAAATCCTCACAATAGCTCTACAAGGTAAGTATTTCTGACTCCCACTTACATATGGGGAAAACTGATTTACAGATGAGTTATGTGACTTGCCCATTGTCAGACAGCTACTTAAGTAATAGAAGTAGGATATGCACCAAAGGTAACACTATAAGTGTTAGTTATTAATCAGGTATTAGTGTCAGCAGTTGACATGTTCTCATTTGATCTGCATGCAGCCCTTTAATATAGTTACTATTATTATCCCCATTTAACTAATAAGAGGCAACAGACAGATTATATAATGTGTCTCTCATTCAGTCTTTTTTTAAAAATATATTTTATTGATTATGCTGTTACATTCTCCCATTTTCCCTCCCCTCCGCCCTGCACACCCCCTCCCACCCACATTCCCTGCCTTTAGTTCATGTCCATAGGTCGTACATGTAAGTTCTCTGGCTTCCACATTACCTATACTATTCTTAACCTCCCCCTGTCTATTTTCCATCTATCATCTATGCTACTTATTCTCTGTACCTTTCCCCCTCCAACTACCCCACTAATAACCCTCCATGTGATCTCCATTTCTGCGGTTCTCTTCCTGTTCTAGTTTGCTTAGTTTTGTTTCTGTTTTTGTTTTTTTTAGGTTCAGTTGTTAATAGCTGTGAGTGTTGTCATTTTACTGTTCATATTTTTTGTCTTCTTTTTCTTAGGTAAAACCCTTTAACTTTTCATATGATAATGTCTTGGTGATGATGAACTCCTTGAACTTGACCTTATCTGGGAAGCACTTTATCTGCCCTTCCATTCTAAATGAGAGCTTTGCTGGATAGAGTAATCTTGGATGCAGGTCCTTGCCTTTCATGACTGGGAATACTTCTTTCCAGACCCTTCTTGCCTGCAAGGTTTCTTTGGAGAAATCAGCTGACAGTCTTATGGGCACGCCTTTATAGGTAACTCTCCTCTTCTCTTGCTGCTTTTAAGAGTCTCTCCTCATCTTTAATCTTGGATAACTTAATTATGATGTGCCTTGGTGTGTTCCTCCTTGGGTCCAACTTCTTTGGGACTCTGAGCTTTCTGGACTTCCTGAAAGTCTCTTTCCTTTGCTAGATTGGGGAAAGTTCTCCTTCATTATTTGTTCACATAAGTTTTCAATATCATGCTCTTCTTCTTCTCCTTCTGGCACCTCTATGATCCAGATGTTGGAACGTTTAATGATGTCCTGGAGGTTCCTAAGCCTCTCCTCATTTTCTTGAATTCTCGTTTCTTCATTCTTTTCTGTGTGAATGTTTCTTTCTTCCTTCTGCTCCAGACTGTTGATTTGAATCCCAGTTTCCTTCCCATCACTGTTGGTTCCCTGCAGACTTTTCTTTATTTCACATAATGCAACCTTCATTGCTGCCTGGGTCTTTTTTATGCTGTTGAAGTATGCAGTGAATTCCTGGAGAATCCTGATTACCAGTGTTTTGAACTGTGCATCTGAGAGGTTGGCTATCTCTTCGTCGCTTAGTTGTATTTTTTCTGGACCTTTGAACTGTTCTTTCATTTGGGCCATTTTTTAATTAGTCTGGGCCTGCCTGTTATGTAGTAAGGGGTGGAGCCTTAGGTGTTCACCAGGGAGGGGCAACCCACATCACTGAGTTGTGATGCTGTATGTGGCAGAGGGGTCTGAGAGGGAACAGTGCCACTTGCTCTGCTCTCTGCTGGTTTTCAGTCACTTCCCCAGCTACCTACAATCAAATTGGGCCCTTCTGGTGCTGATTCCTGGGTGGGTGGGTTTGTGTATGTTCCGGGACCCTGTGGGTCTCTCCAATGAACTCTTCTGGAGGCTGGGAGTTTCTCCCACTGCCATCTCAACCCCCACAGGTGTTTTCAGTCATAGGTTTTGAGGCTTTATTTCCCTGCACTGAAAGTCTGGGTTGTGTGGTCTGTCTTGCTCCCCAATTGTTCCTCCTGGTTTATCTGCACGGGAATGTGGGACTGCCCAGTCTGCAAGCCACCTCCTTGCCTGGTCCTCCAGTCGCCGCCTTGCCATGAGTCCTCTCCACCCAGGTGCCTGCCTACGCCCCTCCTACTGGTCTGGATGAATGTTTATTCTTTAACTCCTTGGTTGTCAGACTTCCACACAATTTGATTTTCTGTCAGTTTTTTGTTTTTAAATTTGTCATTGTCCTTCTTTTGGTTCTGTGAGGAGGCACAGTGTGTTTACCTATGCCTCCATTTTGGCCCAAGTCTCAAATTGTTTTCCAGTCTTATAGATAGTATGATTCCAAGACATGTGTGCTCTGCTAATATACCGTGTTGTATGAGTTCTTAGTGATAAAACAGCTGGCTATGAGATTCAGCAAAATTCATTACCACATTAAGGCCACCATAGCTCTTTCCCAATAGATTTCCTCAAACATCAGCATTGATGTTACTCTCCTTATATTTTAATATATTTAGTGCAGATTTTTTCATTATACGGAATCATTTACTACATGTACCTTCACATGTGCTTGCAACTAACCCCTTATCTCAGTGCTGTGCCTTATTTGTTACTAGAGTTTGAATGAGCACTTGTCATCATCTCTAAAATGTGTCCTGGCATGTTTGAGAGAAGTCACTTTTGAAGCCTCCCTCCTGTTGCCCTCAAGTAAATCAGTCTCTCTAAGCCGTCCGTGACATTTCACCTGGAATAGAATGCTAGGCATAACCAACATTAAAAATGCCATCGTTGATGTTAAAAAGAGATGTAAATACCAACTTTCATGTGGATATTTTGAAAAACTATCTCATTCTTTTAGTAGCTCTTTTGGTTACTTGTTGAGACTAGGAAGCATGTCCTATGACAGCCCTCACTCCGTGAATTCTGCCACTCTGTAACAGAACAAGTTTTTGGTCATCTCAGCCAAGAAAGAGGAGTTAAAGATGATCTCACATGGGAGATAGCAAAATAGAGTGGAACTCACCAGGAGTTACAAAGTCTTCGTTTTAAGATTATTGTCCCATTTGGCAATAATCATATTGCCACACTTGTTTAATTCAGAGTATGACTAGCTATACCAGCACTGAAATGGCCCACTCCAATGAAAATACCCCAGAATTTTTCTGTACCTTGGTATTATTCACCACTGTTCATAGCCTCCTATATCTAAGAGATGTATGTGGCCCATTTTTTCATAAAAATTTCTATTTTTATTTCTATTTTATTCATAAAAATGGGCCACAGTTGGCAAAATGGGGTGGTAGTATTATATATTTTGCATTAAAGGACAGTGTTTCCTGCAGGCTCGCAGTGTCGTGCTGCTTCATGATACCAGTATGTCATACTCTTCCTGAATCTTTGCTGAGTTGGCAACTGCAGTGGTTCAAGTTTCTTCGCCAAAGCAGTCCCTGAACTCAGTGATACCCTATTCAGCCACTGAAGTAAGAGCTCGGCCTGCCCTTTCGTCGCATGCTGTCATTGCACAGAGGGCCTAGTGCTAAGGTACCTTCGGGAGGTATAAATGGCTTTGCCTTCTTGTGACTGAGGCAGCATGACGCTGCTGTACTTTTTCTGGAAGCTTGTCAAAGCCCTACAGGGCCAAGGAGAGCTAATAGTTTTCCCCCAGTACTTACAAAACTTTTTCTTTGCTCTTCATTGTCACCTTTCCCCCTTGTTCCTCATCTCATTCACCATGGCTCTAATACTCCCAGGGGAAAAGAAAACAACTCCCCTCAAGAAGAAAAAAAACAAACAGTGCCATCACTACCTCTAAATGTTCCCTCTGACTCTGCTGCCCTCCATTGTCCTCTTCTCTACATTTTCTTCTAGCTCTTTCTGTTCCAGTTCATTCCCCAGCCACTTTTCCTGGTCTGGGCAGGAACCATGCCTAGCACACTGAATGTATATCCATCTCTGATTCTTCTCAAATGTTTTCCCCGACCATGCAGGCTCAACAGCTGCTTATTTGCAGCAGGAGACTTTTTTTTTGTCTCCTCCTTTTAGTTCCAATTCTGGTTGCCTGAGGTGGCCTGACCTCCCTATAGGTGACACTAGGCTGATGACTGTTTCTATCCCACTTACACAGTAATAACTTACAAAATTACTGCAGTGCGGTGCCGGTGGGGTGATTTGGAAGTATTATATGGGATTTTCTTTGAATCAAAGTTTGATATAGAAGTGGAGATTATAGAATCCTACATTTATTTTAATACCAGCCAGGCTGATATTGGGGATCAATATCCACCTAAATTAGCCCATCAGACAGCAGATGTCTCAAGGCCAAAAGAAATATGTAGGTTTTCATTTGGGGTTTTCGTTTCCAAAATGGTAGATTGGCTACACCTGAAAATAAATATTGTGATATGTAAGTATAACTTTGCATGTGAATTAACAGTTTAATTAATTAACATCCTCCCTCCGGGGTGCTCTTGAGTCACGAAGCTACGCAAACACGCCGCACAGAAACGCACCCGGAGGGCGGGCGTGTGTGCAGTGCTCCCCAGCAGAGCACAGCTGCAGTCCCCAAACAGAAGCTGGAAGAGGTTTTTAAAAGATAAAAGGTGATTGTTGTCTTTTTATAGATTATCTTTTTGTTGAATTTATTGGGGTGATATTGGTTATTTTTATGGATTCTTTAGATAGTTTTTTTTCTAGATTAAATCATCTAGCTCCAGTATTTAAGAAATAGCAGGGTACACTTTTTTGTTCCTTGGAGAGGGACTTATTTTTACTCTTTGATAATTAAAAGCAAGCCACAATATATTTCACTCAAAATGCAAATCGTAGTCAAATCAGGCGTTTATTGTTTAAGGAGAAAATATGAAATGATTCAGTTAATTTGCATTGCACTCAATACCTGTACATACAAAGCAGTAGAAAAGTTAGTCCCAAAGGGGAAGAAAGAGGTCCAGATGAGGTCCAGCCAGTCAGCCTCAGGAATTCCGAGTGTCTTACTGTTCCCCCGTGTACTCAGAGTTTACACTAGGTGGCATGCAAGGAAAGCGGAACGGGTTCAGAAACTTGGTGCTTTGCGCGCAGAACTCTTGGGCACCAGCCATGCTCCTGGGCTCAGCTTTGGAGTCAGCTATTTGATTTGTGATTGTTTGCTTTTCCTCTCACCCCCAGGATGAAGTGTCCTCTTGCTGGCACCAATAAAAGATTTCTCATTAACACAATTAAGAACACACTCCCCTCCCATAAAGAGCAAGACCATGAACAAAAAGAGGGTGATAAGGAACCTACAAAGAGCCAGAACCCAAAAGAAGAAAGCCGGAAGAAGCACAGAGCCCACCCGTACAAGCACAGCTTCCAAGCTCGAAGCACCGTCAGTCATTCTCCACCGAGGAAGCGGAGCAGCCAGGACAAGTATGAAAAGCGGTCAAACAGGCGATGAGGCAGGGACGGAGAATGACCAGCCACAGGTGCTGTTACATGTGGTAGCCTGGGGTGTTCAGAGAAGGTTATTGAGGACATGCCCTGAGCTGGCAGAGCAACACCTAAGAGCAATTTTTGCGGTAGGTCCTTTGCGTTGTGACAAGCAGAAAGTGACCTAGAAAGTCCTCAAGGAAATTAGTACAAAGGGACTTGCTTTGCAGATGTCTTGACAAGTTTAAGCTACTTTAGGAGTGTAGTGTACATATGCATTGTTTCTATGTTATCTTGTTTAGAAATTGGTTTCATGATAAAACTAGAACACAAGGGTTTTCAGAGATTGTTAAACTAGTTCTGGTTTTTTGGATGTGCTGCAATTGTGGTCATTTCTCCAAATTTCTCCAAAAAATGAAATACATGTAAATCCAACACTTTACCTTTTGGGGTGACAAATTTAAAATTTAGAAATCATACTTAAGGAAAGTTGTAGCCTTCCAAGGGCTAGAAATTTACCAAAGCACTCCGATGACTCTGCGTTTGTTTTCCTGTAAGTGAGCAATGTAGGAAGCTCTTAAAATGGCTTTGAGTTGAGTGCTCCCTGTCAATAAGCAGAGGTTAAAGATTGGCTTTGTTGTCCCTTGTGCATTCCCAAACTCATTCCTGAGATAGAAGAATTTTTCTATATTTAATTTTTTTAATATGTAAGCTTAAAGTGGTGCTTTTAAAAAGAACTCTCAAAAGTTAAAGTGTACTGAATTATTTTAATGTTATGTCTTATTTAGTTAAAGATCTATGAAAACCACTCTTAGTATAGTTGTTTCAAAAGTTTTAATTTTAAATAAAAGTGTTTACAGTGCCTTTCTTTTTGTTTTTTTTTCAATATCGGTATGACTTTAACATACAAAAATTACAAACCTTCAAACCTGTATTCTTCCTTTTATACTAAGGAAAATGTCACCAGGCACCCTCTTCCCCAGTCCACAAAAGGAAGAAGAATCTCTCTCTGCGCCCCCCTCCCAGTTTCCACAGTGGCTGAGCTTATGCCTGGCTGCTCCCAGATAATCACTCTGCCGCAGTCCTGCTCCCTGCTTCCTGGCAGCCAAGAAAAGCCCTTTCTAAAAGCTAGAAAGAAGCACATCCGAAAATTTCGCTTTGGCGTATTTATAGAGAAACCAGAATAGACTGTATTGCTCTCTCCACCATGCTGCTGTGCCACATCCTCAGTCTGCTCTGAGCTGCAAGCCCAGGAGTAACAAACCTAGAGTGTTCTCGCTCCATCCGTCCCTTCTCCCACCCAAGACCCAGGGACTCATCCCGTCCCTTTCAGACTCACAAAAGGAATAACTTGGTTCATATGACTTTATCCCAATCTAGTTATCATTAGCCTATATTATTTGTGCTAAATTTGAAATGTTTTGTATTTAAATATTTATCAGAGTTGTGAAGGTTTTTTAAATTCTTGTTGAGTAAAACAAAGTCAAATCCTTTGCCTATCACTCTGTATTTAGAGCAAACTGGCAAGTTCATTTTTCTTTAAAAAGTGATGATTTTAATGAGCATATTCTCATACTCAAGAGTAAAGGAAGCTCTTAAACTAATCGTACTTACCTTTCCTATATAATTGTGGTAAAGGAATGAGTGTTCTACAAAATCATTTTCCCTTTAAGAAAGCTCTGTTCCATTTGTGAAAATTTTATTAGAATCTTTAAAACCTTCATCAAGGGTAGCCACAGTTTCCTGTATATAAATGTTAAGAGCAGATTATCTTTTCTTAATCCATATCTATACAGTAAATGTTAGGGAAGGATTGGTCCTAAGATATACACCCCAGCTACCTCCTACTTCTGTGGTTAACATACTGGCCCAACCGAGCTTTTGTTCAGTGTTACTACTCGCTCCACAATATAACTATATTTAGAGATCACACAGCCCAGGATAGAAGTTAGAGAAGTTAAACCTCCATCCTGCCTCTGCTCTCCGCTACCTGCGGGCCCTTATGTGAGTCATTTTTCCAGTCATCTTCCTCATCCATAACTAAGATGTTTGGACTGAGTATGTAATTTTTAAGTAAGTAGAGACAAAAGTGTAAAATGTTTGGCTCTAAATATTAGGAACTGCTTTTCATGCCTTCATTAGAAAGCAAATAAGACATAGACACAAATGTGACTTAGCAGAATTTATTTTATTTTACCTCATTTTAAAAAACATACTCTCTAAGAAATGTGATTGAAAAGTTGTGGTCTCTGCCACAGCCAGTCACCTGTTGGTGGCTGGTCTTTCTAAACAGCTCATCCATGGTGGGGGAGGGTCCTGGGGTGGGCATTTTACTTAGAGTAGGCCGAGTCCAAAAGGACATTTCCTCGGTGCATTTCTGGAAGATGGCCCTGGAGTTTTGAATTTCCCTGTGATGATGATTATTTTTTTGACTGGGTGGTGGTGGGGAGCAGTAGATCTGCCTCAGATCTACTAGGTAGAATTTATCATTCTTTCACTGGTTTTCGATGTGACTTAGTATGGCACTTGTATTTTTATATTATAATTAAAATACCTCTCATTCCTGGAGGTCATGCCATTGTCTTTGGGTCGTAAGGAGTATCTGGTAGGTACCCAGCACTTGTTTGGCAGGCGTTACATGAGGTGAACTCCCGATAGAGAGAAGCCTCACCACCTTCCTCAGGTTTGTTAACCCCACCAGTAGTCTTACCACAAGGTCGTCTGTACTGAACCTTGTGGACAACAACATTTACTGTCCACCACTTCTGGACCAAAAATTTTTAGTCCCTTTTCCCCCCAGCTTTATTGAGATGTATTTATCATATAACATTATGTTAAGCTTAAAGGATAGTGTGACAATTTGCATGTTATATTGCAAAATGATTACCGCAATAAGGTAAGTTAACACATACATATATTACCTTACACTTACCATTTTGTGTGGGGGGTGGGGGGTGGTGAGGACATTTATGATAACCCTTTAAACTGTGTCCACATACTCTACTCACAATCCCATGAAGAATGTGCTCTTCCTCCCATTTTATAAATGAGGAAACAGGATAGGTTAAAATGTTTGCCCTAGATCACGGAGCTTGGAAGTAGCAGAAATTCTATCAGAAGCCAGGACTGTCTGAATCTAAAACCTACATTCTTCCCTGTACCATTGGCCGAACTTGGTCCAAACTTGATCCAAACTCAGCTTCCTCAGAACATAGGACTGGCATGTCTCAATGGCCCAAGGAGTCCCAGTTTAAGAGCTTAAGGAACTTTTACAACCAATGCATTTTATATTGGTTGAAATTTACTCCTGGAAACCTGAATGCAGAGCCCTGTCCAAGGAACAAAAACACTTACCATTATGTTGTGACGTGAAATGGCAGCTGATGGAATATATCTAGGAGAAACAAAACTCTCATGTGAAGCAAATATTTTAGGCTATTTTATATGTAACCTCTCCTTTTTCCATCCGCAAGAATAGCAGGGTTTGGGAGTTAAGGGGTCTTAGAGTCAAGGCCTCTTTGGTCCTATGAGTGATATCCTATGATCCAAGGCAAGTATATTACCCCTCTCCCTTCCCCACCTGGGAAAGGTGTGTGAATACATCGTAGACAGCCCTGCCCCGTGGCCCATCTGAGTGTAGACGATGAGACTAGTTTGCCAAATGGAAACTCTTGTTCTCAGTTTGGAAAAGACTGCCAAGAAGCGCGCGCTCAGACACGTGGAAACACAAAGAAGTAAGTGAATCTACGTTAAACTGGCAGGAGACATTATAAGCATAATTTTACATAATTGTATAAATAATTTTGATTTGGATAACCATGCTCTAAATCTCAGCAGAAGGCCCTGGGCATTATCACTAAAAGGCCAATAGTAAACACAGATTTGAGCATACCATTAGTTGTCGATTAGACGAGTGATTTCTCCCATCTATCTAGCCTTACAATTTTCACCTTTGGCTTTTATAACAAAAATATTCTACATGAGATGAACACTAGATATAACATACTCTAAAAAGGTAGTCTTCTGTCCTTCATAAATTGTTTTTGCTCATTAATTCCTTCAGTGTTCGAGATGAACTAGTATGTATTGTCCAGTTACAAGGCTCCATTTATTCCAAATTTCAGACCTATTAGCCCGATGGATAGTCTTTCAAAGCTCAGTGCTAATTTACAAAGGAAAAACTGCAAAACTGGCTTTTAATCCTATGCCCTACATGAAGACAAACCATTCATTCACTCACTCATTCGGTAAACACTTAGAGAACCAAGCACATATGACAAGAACATCCTGGGTCCAGACTTGAACAATTTTGCTCCTGTTCTCAATATCTTCTAGGCCATGTTGTGTCTTCCAAATTTAAAGCTGCAGAGTATCCATATAGCACAGTATTTGCTTCTCAAAATGTTTTTGGCCCTGCCAGGGGTTGTCCAATCTTCCATACTTGGGAAGCGGCTGGTTGTTGGTCAGGGGCACAAAACACACAGACGCTATCATCTTCATCTTTTAAGTCAAAATTTTTATTTTTGTGAGTTCTAAAAATATGTACATATCTAATGAATCTTAAAAATATGTGTGTAGATTTCAAAAATAACCAACACAGAAGACAACATACAATATATAACCAGCTCATGTAAAACTATTAGAACACACCAAGAGCACAAACAACAAAAGATGGACCATTCACAGAAAATACTAATGTTCAATGAGCATATGAAAAAATATTCATCTCACCAGTTAAAAAATGCAAATGGAAATGATTTTTTTTAACCTTTGAAAATTAGAGGGTTTTTATAATTTGGGTGACAAGAATGTAGTGGTGCAGATTCTCTTGAAAAACTACTAGTGACAAGGTTAAATGGCTCCATATTTCTAGGGATCTTTAAAATGTTCTCTTTTGTTAACAAAGAAATCCTGCTTCTAAGAGTTTCACAGGTTTTGTGTTAAATTTAGTATTGATATAGGTCCTCATCTAGGTATTTGCTAAAGCTATTTTCTTCTAAATTATGTCACTTGTCTTGCCCTCTTAATGGTTCTGAGTGAACAAACTTAGCAACAATATCAATGTAAAAATGTGAATAAATCACAGACCTCTTTTCTTACATGTTAATTACATTCATTTTCCCATGTTCCTTTATAGATCTGGTCACACATTATAAGGTTGGGATGGTCTTTTACAGGTTGTGGTATCTGCTCTGAGTTAGTGACCAGTAAATGATTCTTTTTCTCTTAAAGCCAGAACACACCAGGTCTGGAAATCAGAAGAAGGGTGTGACAAATATCATCCTCATTCTCCAAAACACGTGCTCCCTATCCCTAAATCTCTGAGCTCTGCAGGTCAGTTTTAGTGTCCTGTGGAGAAAGAGCACTACCTGAGGTAGTGAGACCAGTGAACTGAAAGGTAAGACTACCCCATGGCTGTTTCAGTCACCTCTCAGCTCATGCTGCTAAACTGGGAGTTTGACCATAAATATTAAAAGAAAATTGGTACTACATGTTGGGAACTGGAGGAAGCTTAAGAGGAATTCTGGGACACCTGCATGAGTGATCATGCTCGGGGTAAAGGTTAGTGAAAGATTACCACAGCTTCAAACAGCCATGGCCACATAGGCCAGAGTCATGCCATAGTTCACACAATGCCTTTACATGAATGAGAGCAAGCTGTTCACTTGCAATTACTGAAGTCTGTGGCTTTATGTGTGGGCCCTCTGAGTGCACGCTGGATTTTGCCCTCATTTGCGCCCTTTATTGGCTGTTCTATAGAACAACACCCTAACTTCACAAGGTGTCACCTCCCAGCCAGTATCATACTTGAGTCTTCAATAGGCCATTCCATCATTCTATAGGACCAGCTGCTTGTAGCTGATGGGGTTTGTGATAATAACAGTGAATCCCTTGGACATGTGTCTCACTTCTAATGCTATAAAGTAAATTTTTGTCATAAGTAAAATTGTAAGGAAAAGATGATGGTATATAAGACACTCAGTCAATCCAGGGATGAAGATACTCAAAGCATGGTAGACAGGAAAGAGAAATCTATATCCAGAATAAGTGTCTGCTCTAATAAGGACAAATGATGGCCATTTTTGAAGGAATCCCATGCAATTAATCAGCCACAAGAGGTTGGCTAGTCCCTTCAGGCATCTATTCAATGGGGGTACACATGGATCTCTTGAGTTTAGCAGGTTGGACACTTTAGTAGATTGGACACTCAGCAGTGGCAGTGAAATCAGCCTTGTTGGCAAGATCCATGTTGTGGAGCTCACGCATAACCTCTGCCCCTGCCACCATGTTTATCTTGTACACCAGCCCACTGGGAGGCAGAGGAGAGGTGCTTACTGAGACCTACACAATGAATCATCTTCTACTCCAGGTTACTGAGAGCCTCTTCTGCTATGGACTCCCATTGGTGAACATTCACACAGGACACCGGCTTCTTACACTGTATGCATTCTAAGACATTCATCCAGATACCTCTTGTCCAAACCTCCTTGTCTCTAATTCTCTGATCTTGTTCCCGCCATGTCTCTGACTGTCTGACCAACCCTTTAGCCATTGCCTGTGTCAGTGTAGATCTGCACCTCTGACCTTTCCCCATTTAAGTTAGACAACCAAATGCCCAGCTGGAAGTTCTACCCATTGGGAAGTGTCCTTACCTCAGTATTCTTTAGGGCCCCCCATGAGTGGGACTAATAGCACTGTAGTTGTCCCTGTGACAAACAGGGAACTTGTAATGAGGCATGAGGGGTAACGTGAAGGAGAGGGGAAGGGCAGCAGGAATATGTGCATCAGAAGGCTAAGTCATTTGTTTACAAATCTTACCTATGCCTTCAGTACCTGCTTAAGCTTGACCTCATATTAACACTTCATTTGAAATCGAAGTGCTGATTCACAAGTATGACTTTTGGATGACAGCCAGTTCATAATGGGCAGCTCTGGCCATGTTGTCACTTGGTGTCGCATGACCAGGTGTTTAGTCTCTATCCAGACCCAGAAGCGATACTGAAGGCTTTTCTCAATAGGAGATTTGGTATTTTCCCAGGAGAGTACGGCTCTTCTAGGTACCATGACCTAAACTATAATTCTCCTATATGAGTTTGCCCAAGCTCTGTAGAGTATCTCCATCTGCTACAGACATGCTGAGTGAGTATCATTGGGTCTGCAGATCATAAGGCCTGGGGATGACAGCTACCTTGCAACCTGAACTAATTTGAAAGCATTCTCTTGTTCTTGGTACCACTCCTATCTGCCAGCTTCACGGATTTCCCAGTATATGGATAGAAAAGCACACTCAGATATGGTAGAGCAGGGAACTACTTGATTTACTGTTCAAGCCTAGCCACTTTTAAATGAACAAGATGCTACTTAAAATTACATCAAGAGAACATGCATAAACTGGTTCCAGGCAAATGAGTCACTCTAAATATATGTTGCCTCCACGATTGAAAGAAGCCTGCCAAGCATTTTGATTTTTTCTTAGTGATAGAGGGTATGAACTATTGTGTTACATAGTCGATGGGCTATGTCCACATTTTGGATGTAGTTGGCCCATTCTTTTTGGCTCAATCGCTCTCCGGTAGGAAGGCAAATGCAGACTTAGTGTGTAAAGAGTAAAGGGTATTCACTAGTGACATCTATGAAAAAGTCAAGACTACAGTTAAGTTTTGAAGAACTGCATGGAGATTCAGGACCCAAAACATCAGGACTACTTGTATGAACTGAAAGTCACTTGGCTTATAGTAACTATATGACACATAAGTCTTTTTCTTACAGTTGAAGTTTATTGCTGCTTTGTAAGAAGATCCTCCTTCCACATGTATACATATACGCAACGAGGTCTGTCCAGAAAAAGTCCAACCATTGTTAATATAACAAAAAATGGTCTGTGGACATTGATGTAAACTGGCATCCAAGACAAGTGGACTGGAATGCCCATGAGTGAACAACGATGACTTCACTGTTCTAGTCACTGGGGGCAATAGATGCTGCTGAGTGAGCATGTGTACTGTGTGGCCATCGTATCCAAAATGACTGAGCAAGTAGATCAACAAATCTGCATCCAATTTCGCATTAAGCTTGACCATTCCTCCATGGAAACTATTCAGATGATATCAGAAGGCTGCAGCTATGGGAAACTGGTGACTGGCAGCTTAATCGCCACAGCATGCCCACTCTTGCATCACATGTTGTGCAGAGTGTTTTGGTGAAACATCAAATCACCCAGGTGACTCAGCCCCCATACAGCCCAGATTGGGTGTCCTGCGACTTCTGGCTGTTCCCAACACTAAAATCACCTTTGGAAGGAAAGAGATTTCAGACTGTCAAGGAGATTCAGGAAAATATGGTGGGGCAGCTGATGGCAATTGGGAGAACTGTGTGAGGTCCCAAGGTGCCTATTTTGAAGGGGACTGAGGCATCATTGTCCTATGTACAATGTTTCTTGTATCTTGTATCTTCTTCAATAAATGTCTCCCTTTTTCATAGTACATGGCTGGATACTTTCTGGACAGACATCGTATGTATAAAATAGTGTGGGTTTTTTCATAATAAGTATATACTTTTATTTTTATTTTAAATTATATTTTATTGATTATACTATTACAGTTGTCCTGATTTTCCCCCTTTAGTCCCCTTCTACTCAGTACCCCTCACTCCTTCAGGCAATCACCCCAACATTGGTCATGTCCACGGGTCATTTGTATAAGTTCTTTGGCTCCTCTATTTCCTATACTGTACTTTACATCCCCATGGCTATTCTGTTACCACCTATTTGTACTTCTTAATCCCCTCACCTCTTCTCCCATTCTCCCCGTTCCCCTCCCATCTGCCAACCTTCTTAGAAAAGAAACTACTTTTTTCTTGCTTTGAAGAGTCTCTTTTTAATCTTGGGTAATGTAATTATGATGTGCCTTGGCGTGTTCCTCCTTGGGTCCAGCTTCTTTAGGACTCTCTGAGCTTCCTGGACTTCCCAGAAGTCTATTTCCTTTGCCAGATTAGGGAAGTTCTCCTGCATTATTTGTTCAAATAAGTTTTCAATTTTTTGTTCTTCCTCTTCTCCTTCTGGCACCCCTATAATTCGGATGTTGGAATGTTTCAAGGTGTCCTGGAGGTTCCTACGCCTCTCCTCATTTTTCGATTACTGTATCCAGCAAAGCTATCACTTAGAATGGAAGGGAAGATAAAGTGCTTCTCAGATAAGGTCAAGTTAAAGAAGCTCATCATCACCAAACCCTTATTATATGAAATGTTCAAGGGAGTTACCTAAGAAAAAGAAGATCAAAAATAGGAACAGTAAAAATGACAGCAAATTCAAAGTTATTAATGACCACACATAAAACAAAAATGAGAGCAAACTAGGCAAACAACTAGAACATGAGGGTTGTCAATAAGGGAGTGGGAGGGGGAGAGGGGGGTAAAGGTATAGAGAATAAGTAGCATAGATGATAGGTGGAAAATAGACAAGGGGAGGGTAAAAATAGTGTAGGAAATGTAGAAGCCAAAGAACTTATGAGTATGACCCCTGGACATGAACTATGGGGGGGGGGGAATGTGGGAGGGAGGGGGGTGGGCAGGATGGAGTGGAGTGGGAGGGAATGGGACAACTGTAATAGCATAATCAATAAATATATTTAAAAAAAGAAAAAAAAAAAAAGAGTCTCTTTTTATCTTTAACCTTTGGCCTTTTAATAATGATGTGTCTTGCAGTGGGCTTCTTTGCATCCATCATAATTGGGACTCTGTTTCCTGGACTTGCATATCTATTGCCTTCACCAAATTAAGGAAGTTTTCTTTCACTATTTTTTCAGATACATTTCCAATTTCTTGCTCTTTCTCTTTTCCTTCTGGCACCCCTGTGAGATGAATGTTGGACCTCTTAAAATTGTCCCAGAGTTGTTTATAGTATTTTCATTTTTTTTTTTGGATTCTTTTTTTCTTCCTGTTGTTTTGCATGGTTATTTTATTTTTTTAATATATTTATTGATTATGCTCTTACACTTGTCCCTTTTCCGCCCCTTCACTCAACTCCATCCTGCCCACCCCCTCCTTCCCACATTCCCCCCCTATAGTTCATGTCCATGGGTCTAACTTATAAGTTCTTTGGTTTCTACATTTCCTACACTATTCTTACCCTCCCCCTGTTTATTTTCCACCTATCATTTATGCCATTTATTCTCTGTTCCTTTTCCCCTCTCTCCCCTTTGCAATCCTCTATTGATAATCCTCCATGTGATCTCCATTTCTGGGGTTCTGTTTCTGTTCTAGTTGTTTGCTTAGTTTTTTTTTTGTTTTGGTTTTAGGTGTGGTTGTTTATAACTGAGTTTGCTGTCATTTTTACTGTTCATATTTCTTATCTTCTTTTTCTTAGATAAATCCCTTTAACATTTCATATAATAAAGGTTTGGTGATGATGAACTCCTTGAACTTGACCTTATCTGAGAAGCACTTTATCTGCCCTTCATTCTAAATGATAGCTTTGCTGGATACAGTAATCTTGGATGTAGGCCCTTGCCTTTCATGACTTGGAATATTTCTTGCCAGTCCCTTCTTGCCTGTAAGGTCTCTTTTGAAAAATCAGCTGACAGTCTTATGGGAACCCCTTTGTAGGTAACTGTGTTCTTTTCTCTTGCTGCTTCTAAGATTCTCTTCTTCTGTTTCATCTTGGCTAATGTAATTATGATGTGCCTTGGTGTGTTCCTCCTTGGGTCCAGCTTCTTTGGGACTCTCTGAGCTTCCTGGACTTCCTGGAAGTCTATTTCCTTTGCCAGACTGGGGAAGTTCTCCTTCATTATTTGTTCAAATAAGTTTTCCATTTTTTGTTCTTCCTCTTCTCCTTCTGGCACCCCTATAATTTGGATGTTGGAACGTTTCAAGATGTCCTGGGGGTTCCTAAGCCTCTCCTCATTTTTCTGAGTTCTTGTTTCTTCATTCTTTTCTGGTTGGATGTTTCTTTCTTCCTTCTGGTCCACACCGTTGATCTGAGTCCCAGTTTCCTTCGCATCACTATTGGTTCCCTGTACATTTTCCTTTGTTTCTCTTGGCATAGCCTTCGTTTTTTCATCTAGTTTTCAAACAAATTCAACCAATTCTGTGAGCGTCTTAATAACTAGTGTTTTGAACTGTGCATCCGATAGGTTGGCTATCTCTTCCTCGCTTAGTTGTATTTTTTCTGGAGCTTTGAAGTGTTCTGTCATTTGGGCCATTTTTTTTTTGTCTTGGTGCATCTGTTACTTAAAGGGGCGGAGCCTTAGGTATTCACCAGGGCGGGCTAACGCTGGTCGCTGTGTGATGTTGTACATGTGGGAGGGGCCGAGAGGGAGCAATGGTGCCTGCTCCACTCTCCACCGGATTTTAGCCACTCCCTCAGCTACCCACAATCAAATTGGGCCCCACTGGTTCCCGAGTGGGTGGGCTTGTGCACGCCCTAGGCCTCTGTGGGTCTCTCCAAGGACCTCTCCTGTGAGGCTGGGAGTCTCTCCTCCTGCCGCCCCAACCCCCATGGGCGTTTTCAATCAGAGGTTTGAGGCTTTATTTCCCCACGCTGGAGTCCTGGGTTGCATGGTCTGCTTTGATCCCCGCCGTTTGTCCTGGTTTATCTGTGCGTGAATGTGGGTCCGCAGGGTGCTACCCGCCACTCTGCCTGCCCCGTTTTCCGCCACTCTGAGTCCGGCCCTCTCGGTTTATCTGTGCGCGAATCTGGGGCTGCTGGGTCTGCTAGTGGTCAGACTGCCTGCCCCATTAGTCCCACACTCCGCCAGTTGGTCCCACCAGAGCAACGCGAGTCCACTCCGCCCCGGTGCCCATCTCCGCCCCTCCTACCGGTCTGGATGTTTCTTTTTTATCTACTTGGTGTCGGACTTCCTTGCCGTTTGATTTTCTGTCAGTTCTGGTTGTGCGAGGAGGCGCGGTGTGTCTACCTACGCCGCCATCTTGGTTCTCCCCTGTAAATTGTTCTTTTTTTCAATTAGTGTATCTTTCATTTGTGACTAGATCTTTCTTATTCTGTTGAGATACTCACTAAGTTCCTTGAGCATCCTTATAACCAGTGTTTTGAACTCTGTATCTGATAGATTGCTTATCTCCATTTCATTTAGCTCTGTTTTTGGAGTTTTGATCTGTCCTTTCATTTGGGCCATGTTTCTTTTTCTTTTCATTTTGGCAGCCTCTGTATGTTTGTTTATGTGTATTAGGTAGAGGTGCTTTGACTCTGTGACTTGGTAGTGTGCCTAATGTAGTAGGTGTCCTGTAGGGTCCAGTGCACAGCCTCCCCTATCACCCCAGCTCTATACTCAAGGTACACCCTTTGTGTGACCTGAGTATACCCTCCTCTTGTAGTTGAGCCTTGGTTGTGGCCAGTTAGCTGCAAGGACTGGCTGTGACCACTTACCACGAACCTCTACCATACATGGAGGATCAGCTGTGCAGGGGAAGGGTTGCAGTGCTCTGATGTGGTCTGTAGCTATCTACTGGGTGCGCTGGCCCTGGGGTTTCCTGGGTGATGCAGGCCAAGGTCAGTCCCCACCTGTGTTTTTCCCAGGACACCCTGCCTGAACTTTAAAGCAATTTGAGATGGCTTCTACTTGTGCTGGGCTTGGAGATTCCCAGGTAAAGTCAAGCTGTGACTCTAATCTGTCTGCCACTAGGGCTCTGTAGCCAGCTGTTGCTTATTTGATAGGATTTAGGAACCAAGACCAGCCATTCATATGGAAAAGCAGCTTGGGTGGGCCGGTAAGTTGGGTGGGGTACAGGCTCTGTGGATCTCCAAGGTGGGTCACACAGTGTTAGACAGGTTGATGGAGTCTCAGATATGGAACCAGCCTACTGGCTCTGTGGGGGAGAGGGCTCAGCAAAGGGACAATGGCCTCTCCTTGCCCCGATGCCAGACACTTCAGTCACTCCCTGTATACCACTGGTGCCCTTCAAGCTGCCACTGTGGTGCTGGAGCTCAGAGGGAGTGAGTCTGAGTAGGCGAGTCTATGTGTGGGTTCCCCAAGAGGAACTGCTTAGGGCTCCAGTAGCCTCCTTCACCGACTCAATCGCCGCTGGTTTTTGCAGCCAGAAGTTATGGAGACTTACCTTCCCAGCACAGGAATCCTGGGCTGGGGGACCTGGTGTGGGTCTGGGACTCCTTGCTCCTGAGATATCCCTCCCAAATTTTTATCCACATGGGTGTGACACCAGCCTGTTCCTCATCCATGCCCCTCCGACAAGTCTGGATGAATGTGGTTTCTCCAATTCCATAGTTGTCAGACTTCCATTCAACTCTATTTCTGATATTCCCAACTGATGATTGTTCTATATTTTAATTGTAATTTTGATGTGGGTGTGTGAAGAGGCAAGCTATGTCTGCCTACATTGCCATCTTGACCAGAAGCTCAAAGTAGTGTGGATTTATATATCTGTGGACAGGGGAAGAATAATGAGAAAAACCTTTATGTCAGATATTCTAAAAAACTAAAAACTCTGAAATGATATTGTCATTCCCTTTCTCTGCAAGTGTACATTTTATCTGGTTTATGATCACTGTCCGTTTTCAAAAGTAAACACTTGAATTGCTTTTCAAACTCATACTATAAGTTTATTTACATGTGAGTTGGCTTACCTTCAGAAAGATGGGGTGGAAACCTTAGGTTGCAATCATGTAAAATAAAACGTCTAGAATTAATATATAAAGAACTGAGGTGAATATCTGTTTCTGGCCAAGATGGAGTAACAGGGACCAGATTTATCTTCTGACATGAAATAACTAACGAAAAGATATGAAAGAACTGTTCTCAATCTATTGGATAGCAGGCAACAAAGGACAATGATTTATGAGAGAACGCAAACAAATAACATGAACCCTATGACTTCCCCTGAATGGATAAATTTTCCAGGCTGCTGAGCAGGGACGGGGAGATCCAGACAGAGCCACAAGATTCTATATTTACAGACTGTAGAAGTACAATTGACTTCTATATATTGATCTTGTATCCTGCCACCTTACTAAAATAAACTCATGTGTTCTTGTAGATTTGTTGTTGTTTGTATATTCCATAGGATTTTCTATATACATGTTCACATGATGTGCAAAATTACATACAGTTTTAATTTTCTTTCCAATCTAAATGTCTTTCATTTCTTATTCTTGCCCTATTGCATAGGCTAGAACCTCTAGTGTAATGCTGAATAAAAGGAATGAGATCTGACATAATTACCGTGTTCTTAAACTTAAAAATGCATTCAGCATTTCACCTATGACATCAGCTCTAAGTTTTGAGGGGTTTTTTTTTAGATGCCTTAGTTCCCTTCTATTTATAGTTTGCTGAGAGTTCTTAAAATCTAGAGTGAATATTAGATTTTGTCAAATGCTTTTTCTGCATTTATTGAGATGATTGTATGGATTTTATTTTTGATTTGTTAATATGAAGAACAAAATAAATTGATTGTTGCATGTTAAACAAACCATGTACAATCTGGGATAAACTTCACTTGATCTTGACTGTTTATCTTTGTTATACGTGGCTGGATTTGATTTGCTAGATTTTGTTTAGATATATGTATTTGTGGAGGATATTGGTCTGTAGGGTTTTTCTTTCCTATTATAATGTTTTTGTCTGGTTTTGGTAATAGGGTAATGCTAGAATCATAGAATGAATAGGAAAATTGTCCCTGTTTCTAAATTTTCTGGAAGAATTTGTATAGAACTTGGCATTATTCTTCCCTTAAGGAGTGCATTAATGAAGGCATTTCAACCTGGAGTTTCCTTTGTGGGAGTTTTTTTTAACTAAGAGTTTGATTTATTTAGTAGATATGGAGACATTTAAGTTATCTATTTTGTCTTGAGTGAGCTTTGCAATTTCTTGAATTCATTGTTATTTGTTTACAATATTCCTTGATTATGCTATTAATTGCCATAATAATGTCACTTATCTCATTCCTGAAATTGGCAAACTTATGTCTCTTTTTTCCTGAACAATTTGGGCTAGAACTTTATCAATTTTCTTGATTTTCTAAAAGAGAAAAAGCATATTATTCCAATTCTTGTTTCCATCATCAAGTTACCTTCTCCTATCCTGTAGCCAACTCTCCTGCCTTCCTCTTACAAGGACCCTTGTGATTATATTTAATGCTCATCTGGATAATCCAGGATAACTTCTCCCTCTCAAGATGCTTAATCACTTATGCAAAGTTTCTTTGGCAGGCAAAATTCACAATGCCCAAGGATTACGACCTGGATATCTTTAAAGGCCATTATTTACCCACCATGGCTCTTTTACATAGTCACAGTGGCATTCCATATAGAATTGTATATCTTGATTTTTTTTCATTTACCATAATTTATTAGCAATAATTTGTTCATCATGACTGGGCTCCAAAGTTATAGAAAAGGTTTATTCTCTTTTTAAAAAGCAAGAATTCCCAGTGTTCTCAGTGCAAGGCAAAGGCAGACACTCTTGGGACGATCTGTGAAAACAGGCATCCTATGAAAGGACGCCACACACTCACAATGGAGATAATCTTTACCTGGACTACTAGGGTGAAAATAAAGTATAAAGAAAGAAAGGTAAGTTACAACAATTAATTAATTAGCATACTAAACAAACACTTGTTGAGCATCTACTATGCACAGAGCATCTATCAGGTGTAGAGGTAAGAGTGAGTAGAAAGAAGGGGAGAGGGAAACTAACATGAATAAGATAAGGTCCTGCTCTCAGAGACCTGCATTTGGGGAGACAAGTTCAGAAATGACATTACAGAAGGCAAAATTAGCTAAGTGCTAGGAAAGAGGTTTCTATGTATAGAAGAGGAAGGGACATGGTCAGCAGGGTACAGGAAAAGTTTCATAAAAGGAACGATATTTGGTCTAGAGTTTGAATTTAAGTTTTTCGACTGTTTACAATGGAAGCACAAAGTTAAAGTTAACCATGTATCCTTCCAACTGAGAAGTACTAAAACTTGGGGCCATCCTGATAATGTTATCATAAGAAGAATGTCAAGATGATTTCCTCACTTGTACCAACTTTGAGTTTCCTCTTGTCAGCTCAACAAAGAATCAACATTAGGACCTCCTCGGAGAAAAAGGAGAAGAAGGCCAATGGGGCATTGGCAAGATTGGAGAAAAATTGCAGGGGAGGTTTCCTATTGGATCAATTTAGCAAAGCTGAAGCTGTGTTTCCCAGAATTCCTTTCCTGTATGATTCCAGGTAAACAGTGGCCACAGGGACTTACTCGAAAGGTGAAAGTGAAGCAGCATCCATTAATCTCAAGATTATCACAAGGTATGGGTACCACTGCAGCTCATGCACATGGCTGCTGATGTGCCCACCTCCTTGTTGGTGTGGAGCAGCAGCTGGGTGGCAGCTCTTCCAGCTCATACCAGATCTTCTCTTTCAGCTAATTTGAGTTTCAGGCCAGGCAAAGGTGTAGCTCCACAAGGAGAGTGCCATCTTCTTCTGTAGGTTGTGCATGCCATCCAGGTTAGAGATAGGAGACAGACACAGGTTCCAGTTTGTCATGTGGTTCTGGTTTGTCTTGCTCTATTGTGTTTCATATCTGGGCTTTTTCCTTACTGCCAGCCCTGCTGGCCTACAGCAACAGTAGCCCACTGCCATACTAGAGAGACAAGGGCTTCCTATAGACATCTTCACCAGCTCACAACTGGTAAAAGTCAAATGCCCAGAAAGTTCCTTAATGCATATCACTTGGCCTGGTTCTGCTTCCCAGATTGAATCCTGAGTCACAGAGTGTGGCCTGCTGCAATGACCCTGCTGATACAAGGTACTGGGGGTGAGGGGTGTTGGGAGGAATGCCTTATTTTTTTATTGCTTTGGGAAAATCCAAGACATTGATTACTTTAAAAATTTACAGAGAGGGACTTCTGGCCAAGATGGAGGTGTAGGTAGACACACTGTGCCTCCTCACAGAACCAAAAGAAGGACATGACAAATTTAAAAACAACCAGAACTGACAGAAAATCAAACTGTGTGGAAGTCTGACAACCAAGGAGTTAAAGAATAAACATTCATCCAGACCAGTAGGAGGGTCGTAGGCAGGCACCTGGGTGGAGAGGACTCATGGCAAGGCGGCGACTGGAGGACCAGGCAAGGAGGCGGCTTGCAGACTGGGCAGTCCCACATTCCCGTGCAGATAAACCAGGAGGAACAATTGGGGAGCAAGACAGACCATACAACCCAGACTTTCAGTGCAGGGAAATAAAGCCTCAAAACCTATGACTGAAAACACCTATGGGGGTTGAGATGGCAGTGGGAGAAACTCCCAGCCTCCAGGAGAGTTCATTGGAGAGACCCACAGGGTCCCGGAACATACACAAACCCACCCACCCAGGAATCAGCACCAGAAGGGCCCAATTTGATTGTAGGTAGCTGGGGAAGTGACTGAAAACCAGCAGAGAGCAGAGCAAGCGGCACTGTTCCCTCTCAGACCCCTCTGCCACATACAGCATCACAACTCAGTGATGTGGGTTGCCCCTCCCTGGTGAACACCTAAGGCTCCACCCCTTACTACATAACAGGCAGGCCCAGACTAATTAAAAAATGGCCCAAATGAAAGAACAGTTCAAAGGTCCAGAAAAAATAGAACTAAGCGACGAAGAGATAGCCAACCTCTCAGATGCACAGTTCAAAACACTGGTAATCAGGATTCTCCAGGAACTCACTGCATACTTCAAGAGCAAAAAAAGACCCAGGCAGCAATGAAGGTTGCATTATGTGAAATAAAGAAAAGTCTGCAGGGAACCAACAGTGACGGGAAAGAAACTGGGACTCAAATCAACAGTCTGGAGCAGAAGGAAGAAAGAAACATTCACCCAGAAAAGAATGAAGAAACGAGAATTCAGAAAAATGAGGAGAGCCTTAGAAACCTCCAGGACATCTTTAAACGTTCCAACATCTGGATCATAGGGGTGCCAGAAGGAGAAGAGGAAGAGCAAGAAATTGAAAACTTATGTGAACAAATAATGAAGGAGAACTTTCCCTAATCTGGCAAAGGAAATAGACTTTCAGGAAGTCCAGGAAGCTCAGAGAGTCCCAAAGAAGCTGGACCCAAGGAGGAACACACCAACGCACATCATAATTACATTACCCAAGATGAAACAGAAGGAGAGAATCTTAGAAGCAGCAAGAGAAAAGGACACAGTTACCTACAAAGGAGTTCCCATAAGACTATCAGCTGATTTTTCAAAAGATACCTTGCAGGCAAGAAGGGGCTGGAAAGAAGTATTCCAAGTCATGAAAGGCAAGGACCTACATCCAAGATTGCTCTATCCAGCAAAGCTCTCATTTAGAATGGAAGGGCAGATAAAGTGCTTCTCAGATAAGGTCAAGTTCAAGGAGTTCATCATCACCCAGCCCTTATTATATGAAATGTTAAAGGGATTTATCTAAGAAAAAGAAGAAGATAAAAAATATGAACAGTAAAATGATGACAAGCTCACAGTTATTAACAACTGAACCTAAAAACAAAACCAAGCAAACAACTAGAACAGGAACAGAATCACAGAAATGGAGATCACATGGAGGGTTGTCAACAGGGGAGTGGGAGGGGGAGAGGGGGGCAAAAGTACAGAGAATAAGTAGCATAAATGGTAGGTAGAAAATAGAGAGGGGGAGGTTAAGAACAGTATAGGAAATGTAGAAGCCAAAGAACTTATATGTACGGCCCATGGACATGCACTAAAGGGGGGGAATGCATGTGGGAGGGGGTGTGCAGGGCTGAGGGGAATAAAGGGGGGGAAATGGGACAACTGTAATAGCATAATCAATAAAGTATATTTTTAAAAAATAAATACAAAAAAATTTACAGAGGTATCAACAAATAAATGGGTCTTTTTTTATTGTTGGGACTTTTCCCCACAAAATATGATAAACCTCAAACTGTGAAATGTAACACATATCTCTTGATAAACACAGCTGCTGAATTTTCTTTTAATATTTTTCTAAAATTCTAGACTTTTAACTAAATGAAAGAAGTCAAGCCACAATCAAAGTATAACATTGGTGTTAATCTCAAAATATTTTTACTTAGTTAAATCCTTTTTCCCCCTCTATAGAAAGCCTCTTGAGAAATCCCATTTGACAAGGGATATTATTACAGTTTGTAATGGCCAACATCAGGGCAAGACTTTTTTTCTCTTTTGTAAAATCAATTTGAGTAATTTACAATGAACTTAAAAACCATGAACTTTAATGAAAAAGCTTGACAGATTTGATGTATGATAGACTAAAGTTTTTTTAAAAAGCTAGAAAAAGATTTTTTCTTTTTGGCTGTGGAATAAAAACATGGTCTAGCCACTCAGAGTTGATTCTAAGAGAGCAGTGAAATAGAGTTGCCCAGTGATTATAAAATATCTACAGAAAACTAGTTAACAAAGGAGATGTAAATGTTTTTCCATCAATGGAATAATGTAGCAGGAGGGGGTTGCATTTCTCCCAACAAACAGAATCGTTTTTGTTGTGTGTGTATGTGTGTGCAAGCTAGTTACTGATTACATTGCTTATTTTATTCAATTAGAGTAGCTTATAATAACTATTTTTCAGGAGAACCACAAAATAGATAAGATGTGTGACATCCTTGTGGAAGAGTCTAGATTCTGGTCATTTATGGCCTGATGTTCAGGACGGACATTTTTCAACACTTTCCATCATGCCTCCCGGTGTCTTTGCACCCCAGCTCCCTGCTTTGTTCATGCCTTCGAAGTAGTTGTAAGTGGTTTCTCAACCATAATCTTCAACCGCGTGTTTACTTTGACTACTGACTGTTGATTTAAAAGGAGCTCCCTTTTCAAAGGAAATTCACCCACTTTTCCTGTGTCTACAGGCAAGAGAGAATAATTGTGTCATGGCACCCAGCCCCATGTGTTCAGAGCTTTGAAATGATCACAAAATTACTTTTCCCCTCTCATTTATTTTCTTCTTAAATCCTGTTTTACAGTAATCATTCAAATGACTTCACTACATGGTCAGCTAAATAATGGCTTTAGGAGGCTGGCTATTTTAAATAGTGGAGACTAAATAGCCACTTTCAACCTTTTAAGAAGTGTTTTTTTAATGAACAAGAAAGGCCTGGAATATGAATGAAAATGTGTTGGAAATACAATGCAGTTTTTTCTAAAACATTTTTATGCAAGAAAACGTAGATTTTATTTCTTGTCTGTAACTTTTTTCAACACTGTATTTGCAATGATCTCTGTATGAAATAAAGAGGAAAAGAACGGGACAAAAACTAGAAAAGAAAACATCTTTTAAAATTATTAATGACATCTACCTAATGACTTACTAATTAATATTAAATGAATGACTTTACAATATAAATATCAAAGTTATTGAGTTGGGATAAACTCTACAGCAAGTTCTATTTCATCAGTTCCTTGACTTTATTAAGTTTATTCTTTGTGATGAGTTCATTATTTGGCTAAATTTAATACTAAACTACAGAAAGATTAAAACTTGACTTAGTCTAAATTAGGTTTGAATCTTCCTTTAATTCGGTAGTTTCTGTTCAACAACCTCCCACCCCAAACAATGACAATATCAAACAGCAATGGGGATACTAGTTGAGAATGTGCTTCCTCGTTGGGCTCGGGAAGAGGAGCTATTAATTGCTAAATTCATTCACAAGCACCATGGTGTCTAATGAGCTGGTAGAATTTTAAAAGAATTGGTGAACTTTGTCATTTAAAAGTTGGATTAAAAATTTTCTTAACGCTGCTTTGGAAAATATCAGGATGTAGAGAGAATGATGGAATTAGAAAATTACCATTGGCCAGTAATTGTTTGAATTCAGATTCATCAATTAATGCTAAAATTCATGGGCAAAGTAACATTTAAAAAAGAATATTTGTGAGGCTTCAAAATATCTCTCCATAAAACATCATTAATTACAAAAGGGGAAATAGTTAAATTTATAGTAGAGAAACCTGACTTCCACCTTAACCAAAGGGCAAAGTTAACAACAAAGCAATGCAGTGCCTCCAAGGACACACCGAGGACACAGAATTTCTGTCTTATCATAGTGTGTAACCTGAATCTTGTCATGAAGAAACCAGAAAATTCCAAACTGGGGAACATCAGACAAAATAGATGGCCTGCAGTCTTCAAGTGTGTCATGAAGGACAAAGATTAGCTGAAATGGGTCCAATTAAATGGACACCAAATTGACATGACAACTAAAGGCAATTCATTATGGAAATTATCATCTGCATTGTATAAAGGGGAAACAAAGTCAGAGTGTTTCAGAGCCTTGCCCACACCAGCTAATGATGACACAGTGGTCCAATCCATTGAAATCAAACTAAGGACTACAGATCAAAAAGGGCAGAACAAAAATGATTTTTATCAGAGATAAATCTGTGGCATGAAAACCTATGAATTTTGTGGAGCAAAAGTCATGGACTATTGAACAAGAGATTCTCCAATACAAAGGCTGACTAGGGGAGTAAAAAAGAAAAGATGCACATGGGTGGGGAGAAACACCAGAGGATTTTTCCAAAGAGCCATCCCATCATCCCCTCCACTCTCCCTGTGGATGCTGTGATGGTTGACCCTGGAGTGAGTGAGGCTTCCACAACATTGTCCCGTAAATAAATGATGTTACATGTATCTTTTAGGGTTTTGGTTTTGTTTTGTTTTCTTTCTGCATCAAACTCTTTCAGTGGGCATTTTAAAGGAAATGAGGGTGCCTTGCAAATTCAGGTTTTCGGTATTTTGGAAAATAGATACGTAACATATATTGTTGACATTTATGGCACTGAAAATATAAAGTTTGCATAAATATTTTAAATTTTAAGATATCCCCAAATTATTATTTTTAATATATTTTATTGATTATGCTATTACAGTTGTCCCATTTCCCCCCCCTGCACTTCACTCCATCCTGCACACCCCCTCCCTCCCACATTCCCCCCCTTTAGTTCATGTCCATGGGTCATACTTATCAATTCTTTGGCTTCTATACTTCCTATACTATTCTTACCCTCCCCCTCTCTATTTTCTACCTACCATTTATGCTACTTATTCTCTGTACTTTTGCCCCCCTCTCCCCCTCCCACTCCCCTGTTGACAACCCTCCATGTGATCTCCATTTCTGTGATTCTGTTCCTGTTCTAGTTGTTTGCTTGGTTTTGTTTTTAGGTTCAGTTGTTAATAACTGTGAGCTTGTCATCATTTTACTGTTCATATTTTTTATCTTCTTCTTTTTCTTAGATAAATCCCTTTAACATTTCATATAATAAGGGCTGGGTGATGATGAACTCCTTGAACTTGACCTTATCTGAGAAGCACTTTATCTGCCCTTCCATTCTAAATGAGAGCTTTGCTGGATAGAGCAATCTTGGATGTAGGTCCTTGCCTTTCATGACTTGGAATACTTCTTTCCAGCCCCTTCTTGCCTGCAAGGTATCTTTTGAAAAATCAGCTGATAGTCTTATGGGAACTCCTTTGTAGGTAACTGTGTCCTTTTCTCTTGCTGCTTCTAAGATTCTCTCCTTCTGTTTCATCTTGGGTAATGTAATTATGATGTGCGTTGGTGTGTTCCTCCTTGGGTCCAGCTTCTTTGGGACTCTCTGAGCTTCCTGGACTTCCTGAAAGTCTATTTCCTTTGCCAGATTAGGGAAAGTTCTCCTTCATTATTTGTTCACATAAGTTTTCAATTTCTTGCTCTTCCTCTTCTCCTTCTGGCACCCCTATGATCCAGATGTTGGAACATTTAAAGAGGTCCTGGAGGTTCCTAAGGCTCTCCTCATTTTTAAAAAATTCTTGTTTCTTCATTCTTTTCTGGGTGAATGTTTCTTTCTTCCTTCTGGTCCACACTGTTGATATGAGTTCCAGTTTTCTTCCCATCACTATTCATTCCCTATACATTTTCCTTTGTTTCTCTTAGCATAACCTTCACTTTTTCATCCAATTTGTGACCAAATTCAACCAATTTTGTGGGCTTCCTGATTACCAATGTTTTGAACTGTGCATCTGAGAGGTTGGCTATCTCTTCATTGCTTAGTTTTATTTTTTCTGGAGCTTTGATCTGTTCTTTCATTTGGGCCATTTTCTTTTTTTTTTTTTTTTTTTTTTTTTTTTGGTGCACCTGTTACATAAAGAGGTGGAGCCTTAGGTGTTTACTAGGGCGGGGTAACGCTGGTGGCTGTACTGTGATGCTGTATATGGGGGAAGGTCTGATAGGGAGCTTGCTCCACTCTCTGCCGGTTTTCAGTCACTCCCTCTGCTACCCACAAGCAAATTGGGCCCTTCTGGTGCTGCTTCCTGAGTAGGTGGGTTTGTGTACGTTCTAGGACCCTGTGGGTCTCTCCAAGGAGCTCTTCTGTGAGGCTGGGAGTTTCTCCTGCTGCCACCTCAACCCTCACAGGTGTTTTCAATCAGTGGTTTGAGGCTTTATTTTCCCGTGCTGGAACTCTGGGTTGTGAGGTCTGTCACCCGGTCCACCAGCTGCTGCCTTGCTGGCCAGCTGCAGCTTTGCGCACCCCACTCCACAATCCTCCACCTTGCTGGGTCCACCAGCCGCTGCCTTACCGAGAGTCCTCTCCACACGGCTGCCCTTCTCAGCCCCTCCTACAGGTCTGGATAAATGTTTCCTCTTTATCTCCTTGGTTGTTGGACTTCCATACAGTTCAATTTTCTGTCAGTTCTAGTTGTTCTTTGTTTTTAAATAGTTGTTGTCCTTTTGGTTGTGGGAGGAGGAACAGTGTGTCTACCTACACCTCTATTTTGGCTGGAAGATGCCTCCCAATTATTTTAAATGATGTAAGACAGCTAATAGTTCTCCAAATAATGTATTAACATATAAGATTAAAAAAATACATAAAAGATTTTAAGATGCAAGTGACTTTCCCTGAACTCCACACTCTTTGCCATGTGTGCTCTGATCATCTTCTTCCAGGAGGCGAAGGTCCCCCTGCATCACTCCTCTGCCAATTTCACTCCTATGGGACATAGGGTACGGTGGCGGGGGCGGGGGGGACTATCAGTAGCAGCAGAACAATGGTCTTGTTTACCACTGGGCCCCCTACCTACTCTACCTGGAACCTCTCTGTGCCCTTTGTTTTGGAACTGAGCTGTTTCCTGGGACCCATTTCCTACCCCGATAAGATGCACTTCCTGTGCAGCCCTCTCAGTCTAGCTGACATTTTCTGTCTATTCCCTATACTGCTGGAATTGGTGGTGGGTTACAAGACTGAACAACAACCCCGTCTCACCCTGACACTTGGGGCCATTCATTCTCTCTATGTACTCAAGCTGGTTTGTCTCCTGGGCTTCCTTGAAAAGTCCCTGGCCATGGGAGTCCTGTTTCATACCCTTCATTCTTCTTGGAAGGAGGTGTGTGCCTTTCTCCATGATCTGGGTGGCTGAGCTCTTATTCTTTGGCTTGCTCTTCCTCTATGGGGAGCTCTTGGGCATGTCCACCCCAGGTCAGGGTGAGCCCCACTTTGGAGACATCTTTACTTGTCTCTGGTGGACTGTCATAACTCTCACCACTATTGGCTATGGAGGTGTCTACCCGCTCTCTGCTCTGGGCCAGCTCACTGCTGCTGTCACAGCCCCCATGGGCATGCACATTGGTGTCTTGCTGGTGCACATGCTCCTGGTCCGTTTCCAGCATTATTATGCTGTAGCCCTGGCTTGCCAGAAACAGACCTAGTGGGATCCTGTGATGGGCCCATTGGTCAAAAGGGGTGGATTCCACCTTCCCTTCCTTCCTCTTGCCAGTTTTTGGCTACAGATAAGGATTTCTGACCTTAGATTTGGCATAAAATCCTTGAAGACCAATCCCAGGTCATGGCAATCTCTGCATTCCAGATGGAAGTCTAGCATCCCAGGTCTGCTAGTCAGTATTAGCTACCCATGGCTTGACGTGTAGACTCTCCCCACCTGCACTGTTACCAGGGGTGGGGAGAACCTGAAGGAAGAGCCTTAGGGGCAATGCCAGCTAGGCCTCAGCTTCCCTCTGCTCCACCCTAGGCCTTTCTCTTAATCCTGAAGTGAACAGGAATGATAAAGTATAGTTCTTCCTGAATTCCTGGATTGGTGCTAGGTCCCCCTCTCAACCAGTTGTCCTCTCCCATCCCCTCATTCCGGTCCCCCATACCTCCAACTAGACCATAGGTTAGCTGGGGGACTTTTAGTGATGGCCGCAGTGAGATATTGACATGATTCACCTATGAATATCAATGATGATTGGCTGTGGGTATTAATAGCAACTGTCTGTGGATATCTGACAGCAACTGGTTATGAGTATTAATGGTATTCAGTACCAGCAGTGCCCAGGCATAGCCAGATTGTAGCATTGATCCCCATACTGGTCCTGGGATACATGCTTCTTAGAGTCATAAGGAGGCCTTTGGAGATTCTCAGAGACTCTAAATAGAGGCGGGTCAGCCAGGTCTGAACCCGGGAAAGCACTCTAACCCCACAACATCCTCCTCATCCCATTGTATCTTTCCCTACTCCTTCCCTCTTTTCCCATCTCTGTGACTTTTTAAAATAATATTTTAGATATATTATTAACCATTATTAACCACAATATATTAGTCAATATTAGCCACACTATGTCAGCTATAATAACACTATATAGTCACTAATAGACATGAAATGTTATTGCTACACATTGCATAAATGGGATTGAGGAAATTGGATTTGTTGGCAAGAGTAGGCAAGTGATTTCCTCTTCCAGATTTTTTTTTACATATTTTTGGGTATATTCATTTACAATTCTTTTTAATTTTTTCCAAACACTTTTCAGTATACACAGCAGGTGTACCTCTGATCCTTGCTGCTATTGAATATTCCCACCTTTCCATGTCCTCTTCTCCCCACTTCCTCCTTTTTCTACTGCCGGTATGCTCTTTCCTCCTGGTGTTTCCTGTGGTGCCAACAACCATATACCTCTCCTGGAACTGGATTCCAGGAGGGAGAGAAGGGACATTCCTCAGATATGACTTCCAGTGAGGCGACTGGGGTGTGTGAGGAAGTGCTCCAGGCAACTGGGCTGAGCAGGGAGGTGGAACTGAACTCTCACTGTTGCTGAAGCTGTGAGTACAATTCTGTTTACAAGACTTTTAAATAAAGTATCTTTTGAACTCTCCAAAAAATAATTAACCAACTAATTAATTAAAACAGGGCATACATAGATAATAATAGAGTATCTTGAACTCTGGACTATGACTAGTTCAATTCTGTGTTTCTGAGGTCCAATGTAAAAATCACACATGAATATATGTGTTCAATCAGTACTCTTTTATCCTAAACAGTTAGCATTTAAGTTAAAAAGAAAAAATTTTTTTTGAAAAGGAATTATAGCTCTAGGAACTTACATGTACAAAGCTGATATGGACAAAATATACACAAAACCTTACAGAAGGTGAATAAATACATGAAAATTCATTAGCCTGGTATAAAAATTGAATTTCATCTATTTTTATAATGCTTAATGATGAATTTTAAAATGGGAATTATTTTTATTCATTCATTCAACAGCTATTTATGGATTGCCTACTATGTGGCAAACCTATTCTCATAAGATAGAGAATAGACCATTGATTTGGGCAACGTGGAGGTCATTGGTAACCTTGATGAGAGCAGCATCAGGAGAAAAGTGAAGATGAGCCATCATCAGAGTAGTTTAAAGAGCAGGAGGGCGAAGGGACAAAAATTGGGACAACTATAATAGAATAACAATAAAAAACAGGGAGAGAAATAGGAGATAGCAAAGTAAGGGCGGTGAGTCTAGGAAACATGAGATCATCTACAAAGGAAAACCAATATTGAGTTATAGTTGGAAGATGCATGGAGTCAAGTAATTTTTTTTAAGTTGAAGATATTACAGCTCATTTGTATGTTAAAGGGAGTGGGCCAGTAGAGAAAAAGGAATTGATGATGCAAGAGAGAAAGAAGGACATTTCAGAGCCAAGTCCCTAAAAAAGTGAGAGGGGATAGAATTCTGGTATAAGTGGAGGCGTTGGCTTGAGGAGTAGAGGAAAGGCAGCCTTTGGAGGTACATATAAGGGTCTGCTGAACAATTTGGTTAGGGAAGATGAGGTATTTTTTTAAATTTACTACTCCTTTTCAGTGAAATGAAGTGTGGAATAAGATCAATATCTGGAAGTATGGAATAAAGTCAATATCTGGGTTGATATGTGTATAGGATTGCAGGAAAATGCATTAAACTGCAGAAATCTGTCGATAATTTGATAAAGGCATGGAGTGAGATGGCTGGACAGTGCCATTTGTGGTAGTAAATTTAAAATGAAAACTGCATGGTGTGTATTTTCTTAAAGTCACATTCAGCTGCTAAGATGACAGTCCAAAAGAGGTATAAATCCAGGGCTAACTACAGTTTGCTTCCCAAGTCCCTGCCCCATTATATGGGCAATTATAAGGGAGGAGAAGAAATCCAAGAGTCTATACTTCAGAGTCTGCCATGGAGGAGAAAATTCAGGGTTACCTGACAGGGAAGCACTATGGAGTAAAGGTTCTGCTGGGTTGAAAATGTCAGTGTGGGTGGTACTAGAGCTGGAGGGGAGGAGAGAAGTGAGTGGAAACAGGATTTAGCAAGTAGTACAGCACTTGGTGAGGACAGGAGACATCACGGGATGTGAAGGGATTGACAGGTCAAAGCATTGAATGGAGCATTTTCTTGGAGGTTGAAACAACTCAGAAGAATGCAAGAGTTCTTTTGAAAAGAAAAACAGTGTCCTGGGAGCCAAATCTTTAATAAATGAGGGGAAGACATGGGGAGATTGGTGGCTGACAATAATGAGGAGGGATGGCTGATGACAAAGACTTCTGGAAGGCAAGTCAAAGGAGCTGGGAGGTTGAAAGGAAGATGGAAGAAAGAGCTTGGTAGGGTCACAAGGAGTGTGTGATACATGGTGAGCAGTAGAGAAGTCACCAAGAGAAATAGATGAAAAATGTCCTTAGAAGGAAGTCAAGTTTCAGTACAGCAAGGAGGGAACTTAGTAGATTATGAATCAATTTAGTGTAAAAATATTAAGAGTATATATAATAGAATAGAAAATGTAAGAGCATGTCTGAAACTTTTGATAAACATTGTTTTGCAAATTTTTTTTGTTTTTGTAGGTGGGTGCATATATGTATGTGTATAAGATACAGACAAAAAATTCATTCTTTACTGTAAATTGGAGTGGAAAAGGTTTAAAAGCCATGGCATTAGATGACTATAAAACCCTTCGGAAATAAGAATCTTTATGGTGATAGATGACCTGGATGGCTTGGAAATTAGAAGAGAAATGAGGCACAATGAAACTAATGTTACTGATCTGTAAACAAAACTGAGTCCTGAAGTACCAGGCTCTGGTGGCCTGGCCAGGACCTGTTTTTCACCTAGGCCCAAGTTCATGTGACATCTTCAGTATCCAACTGAGTAGCACCATCAAGAGGTGATATATAGGCTCCTGGCACCTAATCTCTTGTGCAGAATGGAGGGTGCCTCTTCTGCAGCCCAGGCAGCTGTGTTGGGAGCATGAGGCACACTCAGGCCCTAGAGGTTTTATAATCAGGTGCAGGAAGGCTAGTGTAGATCTGCTTACTCCAAGAACTCTTTGTGGAGAGGTGATTTCAAGAACTGCAAGTGAAATAATCTGTGGTCTTGGCAATATAGAATCCTCAAGAAATGTTTGGCTCAACTTCACTGTAATTAATCAAAGAGATAAATATGCAGGAATACCAGCAATGTAGATATGAGCTCATTCATTTTCCCAATTATTAAAGTCAAGATATACAATAGTTCACGCTAATTTTTGATGAACTAGTTGGGTAGTTTAGTTCTATTAGTCAGAACAATTAATTCAATATCCACAAATATGAGATTTTTAAAAGTGACACAACTGTTTGGTTTGACCTGAGACTCTTCCTTTAGCCACAATTATCTCAGCTCACATTTGGTCATGGTCACAGAGACACACCAGGACTTGTAAATGACTCAGGGCAAATCCACTCCCAATAATAAGTAAAAAAAAAAAAAAAGGATTAACATCACCTTTGAATATGAAAGTCAGAGCATTATGGAATTTCCTTCTCTTTTTTAAGAGAAGATAACAACCTGACTAGTGATCAGTTTACCCATAAAAGTTCTGTAAGAGACAGAAAGCCTAATGACAAGACTAGCTTCTTTCTCTCCTATTGGAGGCCTTCATTACCACAAATAATAACTCACACTTAGGTAGTCTTCTCTGTGCTCTGTGTGGGGTGTTCACACATATCATTTCTTTATGTTTTCATGACCATACTCAGTGACAAGCTTCACCAATGACTAAAAGTAAGGCTCATATAGGTTCTTCCACCATTCAGTCAGTCTATATGACTGTTCTGTGTCATGTGCCACATGTCACATGTCACATGTCATATGCTAGATGTTGTTCTGTAGCTAACAGAGAGAAGTTGCTGCCGACTTCTCCCTAGCACTCTGCAGAGTGAGCACTTGCCGTAACCTTCCCATGAGAACTCACTGGCTCTGGTTCCAGTGTTTCTCCTCCTGTTACAGAACAAAAAAATCCATCCACCAGGCACTGGCAGAGCCAAACACTCAACACCAAGAATTGCAGTGGAGAAAGATTATCTGTTTTATTGATGAATGGAGCCATCCAGGAAAATAGGAAGATGATGCTCAAAAGCCCAAATTCCCTGATGACCTGTAGGTTTCAGATTATACAGGGCAAAATCACAACACATCCTGTGGGTTAGGGGCTCAGGATCTTGCTGGGAGCTGATTGGTTGGAGGTGAGGTAAAGGTAGTGAATCATTTCCTTAGGTCTTGAGGACAGCTCTGCATTCTGTTCCTGTGTCCCTCTGTCCACATTCATAGAAAAGTCAATTTCCTTTGCCAGATTGGGGAAGTTCTCCTTCATTATCTTTTCAAATAAGTTTTCAATATCTTGCTCTTCCTCTTCTCCTTCTGGCACCCCTATTATTCGGATGTTGGAACATTTAAAGTGGTCCTGGAGGTTCCTAAGCCTCTCCTCATTTTTTTGAATTTCTATTTCTTCATTCTGTTCCGATTGAATGTGTATTTCTTCCTTCTGCTCAAAACTGTTGATTTGAGTCCTGTCCTTTCTTCCCTTTACTGTTGATTCCTTCTATATTTTTCTTTATTTCACTTTGCATAGCCTTCACTTTTTTCCTTTATTTTGCAACAATACTCAACCATTTCTGTGAGCATCCTGATTACCAGTGTTTTGAACTCTACATCTGATAGGTTGACTACCTCTTTGTTACTAGTTGTTTTTCTGGAGATTTGATCTGTTCTTTCATTTGGGACATATTTCTTTGTCTCAGCACACCAGTTACGTTGTAAGGGGTGGTGCCTTAGGTGTTTACCAGGGCAGAGCAACCTACTTTGCTGCAGTGTGATGCTGTATACAATGTGATGCTGTATGTGAGAGGGAATAATGCCTCTTGCTCAGCTCTTGGCCGGCTTTCAGTCACTTCCTCTGACACCCACAAGCATTTGGGCCCTTCTGGTGCTGATTCCCAGGTGGGTGGGTTTCTATATGTTCTAGGGCCCTATGGGTCTCTCCAGCAAACTCTTCTGTGAGGCTGGGTGTTACTCCCACCACCACAACCACCACAGGTTTTTACAGCCAGAGGTTTTGAAGCTTTCTTTTCCCGTACTGGCACCCTGAGTTGCATGGTCTGTCTTGCTCCCCATTTGTTCCTCTTGGTTTATCCGCATGCAAAAGTGGGACCACGGTCCACCAGCCTCCACCTTGCTGCACGTCCTCTTCACCCCGGCTTCCCATCTCCTCCCCTCCTACCAGCCTGAATGTATGTTTCTTCTTTAACTCCTTGGTTGTTGGACTTCTATAGAGTTTGATTTTTTTGGTTATTTCCTGGCAGTTCTGGTTATTTTTTGCATTTAAATTTGTTGTTGTCCTTCTTTTGGTTGTGCGATGAGGCAAAGTGTATCTATCTATGCCTCCATCTTGGCCAAAAGTTCTAAAAATTATTTTAAAAAAATATCATCTTTAGCCTGCCAGAGGTCTAGACCACATGATAGTCATGTCCTGGCTACTGTTTTCTGCTGTCTCGGGAGTTGCTTATTATTGAGGGGAAAGCTAGGTGTCTGAAGGGAAGAAAGAGAGAGAAAGAGAGAGAGAATTTCTAGAGCTAGAGCTTTAAATTTAATTAAAGTCACAAGGACCCTAGGTTTCACTGTCTCCCCATCTTTCTTGGGAAAACCAAACAACAAATCCTATGATTTTCCTTTGACTTGCATAGTGTTTTTTCCCGCTCTGAAGATATAAGAAAAAAAATGACTTTTTCTTTCCCACAAACCTCCAAAATGAGCATACACATTAAAATTCTCATTTTGCCAAATTTAGAAATCACTTTTCCTTGGCAAGAAAATAGGAAAATTGGGACTTAAATGCTTTTTTGCTTTGGGATTACTATTTTAATCAATTAAATTTTGACTGAATTTGACTATATTGTGATATTTATGTGCATTAGAGCACTTTAATTCCTCTGTTTTTCTATGGCCTCCATCCCAGACACTTCTGAGCCATCAGTGTTGCATTTCTGATGGACAAATGTGCACATAGAGGTCTAAGTCCATGCAGAGGCCACAGCAGAGATGCAGGGATGCTAGAGTCAGAGAAAGACAGAGGGCTCCAACCTGTGGTCAGGCTTTGCTGTAATGCCCAAAAGCAAAAATATTTCAAGTGACAGCATTACGTAGTGGCTGTTGAACAACTATTTGGGAGCTCAGATGTCCTCCAAGCTGGAAGACAGTGACTTGCAGTTTTGCATCTACACTGGGCAGGGATCAGAAAAGGTTGTTAGACACATGCTGATTTGGTTCCATTTTAGCTACTTTCTTCATTTGTGCCTAATTAGTACAAAGTTCCCCAAAGGAGCTAAGGTTCACTAAGGCTTTTCATTCACAGCAGAGGGAGTAGGAGGCGAGAAGCTGGCCAAGGGAAGCCTGACAGCAAATTGTTCCAACTATATCTCTGTTCACTGTGTCAAATACATTCTTGAGGCAGGTGCTTGAATTCACAGGCTCTTTAGAGAGAATTTAGCAGCCCCAGGAATATATTGGTTAAGAAGAAGAAAGGAGGGGTGGGCAGGGGGGAGCTCACAGCATCAGCTGCTACAAGGGAAAAAGCTAATCGTAGAAACTTCTCTGCCAGCGAAAGAGAGGTGCAGCTGTCAAAGCAATAAGGTAAATGAGTCTCAGACTAAAATGGATTTTGTAGGAGAACTGTGTTCTCTGATAAATAGGAGAGATTGAACTCCAGCACCATCCCGCTATTCCTTGGTAATGCCCCATTTGGGCGCTGACTGGGTGGTCCTAAGCCCACTGCCACCCTGGCTTCACCGGCCACACCAATCAAGGCCCCGCAGCTGAGACCCTGGGTGACCTGCCTCAGGAGCCTTTTACAAACTCTGATTCACTCATTTGTGTGGGATGCTTTTTTTGCTACTTTATTTATGGGATTACATAAATGAGCCATTAAAAATGTAAATCTTCAGAACAGTGGAATAATACAGATTTAAACAATAACCCCGGGCGGTACAGTACAGAAACAGGCTATCGCCCCATCGTGACTATGGCAACAATAGGGGGTTAAGGGAAGGACAGGAGGGAGAGAAATAAAGCGTCCCGCACTGTGGCAGTCACTGGCACCAGAGAAAGATTAGGGTGTTTTTTTTAAAAGGAGTATTAGAACAATAATGAAGATGAGTCATTATAACCAACAAAGGAGCTGGGGCATCCCTCACACAGTGCAAGCTTGGGGACAATCAGGCCACCACAGATTGGAGAAGTTGATCCCACCTCCTGGCAAAGTATTTAACCCTTTTGTGGCTTTTTGCAGAAGCAAAGAACCAAAATAAAAGAAAGGGGGAAATGTTAAGGACAGAATCACTGTCATATCCTTATCTAGTCGTGATGATTTTAGGGTTATTTTGTTTTTAACTTTGTTCCTACTTGTTAATGGGGTCTTCCCATCCACAAGACAGGCCAGAAAAGGTGCTGCTCTCTTTTTGTACTGAGCAGGCAGGCCATCCTGAAGGGAAGCAGTGGGCCCTGAAGCTGTGTGACTTTGCTCCCAAGTCACCAGGGTAGCCAGTCCCCTGGTGACTTGGGAGCAAAGCACAGGAGGAGGCACTGCCGAGCCTGGCCTGGGAGATACCAGGGGAGGAGATTTACCCCAAGGTCCCTTCTCTGTGCCCATGACACTGGGAGAGGAAGCACACAGTGAGCCAAGAGCAAACTAGCAGAAAAGGCCCAGCAGGGTAAGGACCAGGGGTTCAGGCAGTTGTAGAAATCTACATAAATAGTGAGCGTACATGCACCCATGTTCACAGCAGCATTCTTCACAGTCACCAAAGGTAGAAGTAGCTCAGTGTCCTTTGAGAGATGCACGGATAAACAGAATGTGGTCTATCCATACAATGGGATATTATTCAGCCTTTAAAAGGAAGGAAATTCTGCCACATGCTACACCATGGATGAACCTTAAAGACATTATGCTAAGTGAAATAAACCAGTCACAAATGGGCAAGTACTGTATGATTCTACTTATATGAGGTTTGTAGAGTGGTCAGATTCACAGATACAGAAACTAGAATTTAAGAAGTTGAGGGGCCTTCCTCAAAAGCTGCAATAAGCATCTATGTCTTGTGTGATTAAGTGGAGTGGACACCTTGGGATTTCATACTTGTGCTTAGCAGAGGAAGCCTTCATAAATGTGAGATCTAACATAGACACTGACAGATGAGATCATGGAAATTGAGATGCTCTGAATTATCAGACACTAGGGATCTCCCCACTCAGCTTTTCCTTAGCATGGGCTACCCAGAACTGCAGTGGGCCCTGAGGCCCCTCTGCAAAGCTGAAAATCATTACGCTCTGCTAAGGTCCTCGCTCCCACCTTTGCCATGACCAGGATGCAGCTCTGACACCTAAAGGGTCAGTGTACTGGTGGGGGCTCCATGGTGGGTACACAGCATGGTGGGGAGACACGGGCATTCCTGAGAGAGCAGGTGCCCCAGAAAGAATAGACTTGCT
Organism: Desmodus rotundus; assembly: GCF_022682495.2. NCBI lineage: Eukaryota > Metazoa > Chordata > Mammalia > Chiroptera > Phyllostomidae > Desmodus > Desmodus rotundus. The sequence continues at coordinate 108,068,135 of NC_071389.1, read as the reverse complement.
TCTGAGCCCAGGTGAGACTCTCACCCTTGATACCCAGACACCCCAGTCAGCAGATAGAAGCAGTTAACCTTTCCCGCCATTTCCTGTTATAGTGACCTCATTAGTACCAACAGCCTGCAGAATCCAGATAAGATAGGTTCAATTAAGTATATCTGCCTCAGGTGGACAAGATCAAACAGGTCAAGGTGTGAGTCCTGGTGTCCTATGCAGCCTTTCTCTGAGAGCTGCTTATCTTGTTGACTCTTTGGCTTTTTCCCTACCCTCCCAAGTTTACCCTCCACATCCACCTTCCTCAGTGGCTCCTTCCCACACCACTTTCTTGGAAACCTCCAGCTGCTATCCCACAGAAGTGGCTTTAAGCTTTTGTAAGGCGTAATTTGCTTCCCAAAGCAATCCAGGTCAGAGAGAAAGTGCCCAATTCGTGGCTCTTTGGGGAGGCCATGAAGAGGGAAAGTACAGACTGGATGACCCTTCGCATCCCAACTCACTGAGGGCTTCTGATCACAGAATCTGTAGAACTCCAAATGCAATAGGAAGAGTTTATTACAACCCTCCAGATGGGAGATTGTTAACCTTTGCTACATGTTGGAATCATTTAGAGAACATTAAAAAATATTTCGTCCTGGATATGGCCTCCAAAGATCCTGATTTGACTGGCCTAGGGTACAACATGGGTGTCCAGAGTTGGTTTAAGCTCCCCTAGGTGATATTAATGTGCTTCTGGGGCTGACAGTGCCAGTCTAGAGATACAGATGGGTAAGAATTGTCAGAATCTATACAATGCTTTTTTCTTAGATGTCACTGGCCTATCACAATTTAGGGCAGCTGGGAACAGAGTTGCAGAGGGGTATGCAAAGTGTGCAGAGTGGAAAAAACCATTTACTTTCTGAGTCAACTAGGAAATGAGGATGGATGTTGCCTTTATAGCAGGCACTGTGGGTGGACCAAGCAAGACCTAGATGAATAACTGTTATGTCCAGAGACGATCTCAATGGGGATAAGAGGTAGCCACATGGCTGCTGGAAGGATCCCAGAGAGTCTGAAACAGCAGTGTTGCTGGATGCATTCACTGTCTTATTGGCACTTTGCTAAGCCCTGGAGATACAGCAGATATAGCCTTCCCTCATGGAGCTTAAATTCTAGCAAGGGACACAGATGATACAAGCAATGATCCAAATTATTACTTAAATTACAATTTCTGTAAGTGCTCTACAGGGTGTTGTGACGGTATGACACGGGGCTGTGTCTGCACGTCTCTGAGTCCCTGTCCAGCCCTCCATCCCATAACCTGGACTCATCCTGAGCACAGAGTATGATGTATTACATGACACTATATTCATAAATCAAATTGTTAGCTGACATGAATTTACAAGTTGAGAATTAGGCTCACATAGGTTGATTTCTTTTTTTTTTTTTTGTAGAGAAATTCTTTATTCTTTATTATTTTTTATTGAGGTATAATTAACATATATTAGTTTCAGCTATACGACATAATGATTTGATATTTGTATACATTAAAAAATGATCATCACAGCAAGTCTAGTTAAACATCTATTACCTCATTTTGTGTTTTTTTCCACCACTCCCACCCACCCCAGCCATCCCTACCTCCCACCCTCGATCCTACCTGCTTTGGCTTTGTCTATGTGTCCTTTTTACATGTTCTTTGATGACCCTTCTTCCTTTTCCCCCCATTATCTTACTGTTTCTCCAATTCACAGATTGGGAAAGCTTTTGGTAATATGATGTTAAAAGTGTAAAGAACTAAGATCTTCTGCCCTGACTGGTGTGGGTCAGTGGGTTGGGCATTGTCCTGCAAACCTAAAGGTTGCCAGTTCAATTCCCAGTCAGGGCACATGCCTGAGTTGCAGGCTAGGTCCCTGTTGAGGACCATGTGAGAAGCAACCAATCAATGTTTCTGTCATACCTCAGTGTTTCTCTCCCTCTCTTTCTCCCTCCCTTCCCCTCTCTCAGAGCCCTGCAGAGTAATACTGATCTAGCTGGGCTAACTACGTAAATTTGAACTAACAAAAGCAATTACAAAACAACACACCAACAAATTGGGAATAATACTGCTTATCCTAAGTACTTGAGAAGTAAAGAGGCTTTGTTTGAGAACGAGGTGTGTGTGTGTGTTGGGGTGGGGAGCAGGGAGGACAGGACATGAGAATTGCAGAGAGAGAGACATTAACTGGAGAGGGAAGACTGGAGCTGGCTTCCCAAGCTCCCCATTGCTCTTGCTGTTTTTCACCTTGGGCCTGGGCCTGGGCCTGGGCCTGGGCCTGGGCTGCACCCCTACCCCTGTTCTTTCTCACCACTGCCCTGGAGGCTTCCCCAGACCCACAGAAATGCAGTCCTGCCCAAGACTTGTCCATAAGGCCCCATCCAGAAAATGTCTCTGTGTTCACAGATGATTCCATAGCAAATCTGTTACGTAGCCAGGAGGGATCCCAGGGGACATGACACATTTTCAAATTGCTGGTAGCAAAAGATCAGCCTAGTTAGGAGTGATCATAGTTAATCATCAAGCTTTTAAGTGAGGGCAGGAAAACCAGGTTTAAGAAAATCCAAAGACAGTTTCTTCTTAGTTTCAGAATGTGTATTTTTACCTTGTTAGACTTAAAATGGTATATTGGGAGTCTTTTTGAGGGCAGAGACTGTGATTAATTTTTTATTCTATTAATAGTAATAGGAATGCAATAAATGAATTGCATTTCCTTCATAGCCAGGCATTTTCCATACATCTTGAATGCACTCACTGGTTCCACACTGCTCTGAAGTGTGGTCTTGTTTAGCTGTCTACCGTCTGTTTGTTCAGTGAATCTCGGGGCTACTTTTATGTTTTAGCCTCAGTGCCTAGCACTGTGCTTACTATATACAATATACACAGAGAGAAATACTTCGTCTATAAAGTTTCAGCACAAATGAATGAGTGGATAAAGAAATGTCTGTTCATTAGTGTGTGCACAGTTAAAAATTAATTTAAGGATCCCATTGGTTCTTAAGTAAATAAGTTATTGGAGAGTTTACATTTTACAAGTGTTGTCCATCTCATGTTAGTGTCAAGTGAATTTTGAATAAGTGAATGAACAGAATTACTAGGACAATAAAGATCACTAGCACATTATGGTGTTTACTGTGTGCCAGACTCATCACTTAAGCACTTAAGATGTAGCATGTTTCTACTTCAGACCTTACACACGATTATGATCTGGGTATACTGTGTGCGTGCTTACACACACACATATCTGCTGATGAGTGGAAACCTGTTTGTGTATTATTGTTTAAATATATTAATATACCTAATCAATTTCTTACTAAAATCAAAACCACCGTGTGAGTTTAGGTTTTCCGGCCTAAATTTATACCTTGTACTGATATAATGATTTTTTCTGTAAAACAGATAACTGCAAAAGAGTTGGAAAATATGTTGTTGGTCTCAAAGAAAGATAGTTTCCTTTGAAATTCGTCCTGTTCTGCTTTTCATTCTTTTTAAATTTAAATAATGTTTATTTTTCAATTACAGTTGACATACAATATTATATCAGTTTCAGGTGTACACGCCAGTAATTAGACACTATATAACTTACCAAGTGATCACCCAAATAAATCTGACACCCATCTGACACCATACATAGTTATTGCAATATTATTGACTGTATTCCCTATGCTGTACTGTACAACCCCATGACTATTCTGTAACTACCAATTTGTATTTCTTCGTCTCTTCACCTTTTTTACCTGTCTCCCCATCACCTCCCATCTGGAAACCATCAAAATATTCTCTGTATCTATTAGTTTGTTTCTGTTCTGCTTGTTCACTTATTTCATTTTTTTAGATCCAGTTGTTGATATGTATATATTGCCACTTTATTGTTCATATTTTTTATCTTTCTTTTCTTCTTCTTTTTATTTTTTTAAAGACTTTGTTTATTTTTAGAGAGAGGGGAAAGTAGGAAGAAAAAGGGAGAGAAATATCAATGTGTGGTTGCCTCTCATGTGCCCCCTGCTGGGGACCTGGCCTGCAACCCAGGGATGTGCCCTGACTGGGAATTGAACCAGAGACCCTTTGGTTCAGAGGCCAGCGCTCAATCCACTGAACCACACCAGCTGGGGCTCTTCTTTTTAAAGAAGAGCTTTTAACATTTCATATAATAGTAGTTTGGTAGTGATGAATTCCTTTAGCTTTTTATGGTCAGGGATGCTCTTTATATGTCCTTCTAGTCTAAATGATGGCTTTGCTGGGTACAGTAATCTTGGTTGTAGATCCTGTCTCTTCGTCACTTTGAATATTTTTGCCAATCCCTTCTGACCTGCAAAGTTTTTGTTGAGAAATCAGCTGACAATATTACAAGAATTCCCTTATAGGTAAATGCTTTTCTCTTGCTGCTTTAAAGGTTCTCTGTTTTAAATTTTGGCATTTTGATTATGAAATGTCTTGGTGTGGGCCTCTTGGGTTTCATCTTATTTGGAACTCTCTGCATTTCCTACACTTGTATATCTATTTCCTTCACCAAGTTAGGGAAGTTTTCCTTCATTATTTTTTCAAATAGGTTTTCAATTCCTTGCTCTCCCTCTTCTCGTTCTGGCAACCCATTGATGTGAATATTGATACGCTTGAAGTTGTCCCAGAAGTTCCTTACATTATTCTCATTTTTTAAGATTCTCTTTTCTTTTTGCTGTACTGATTGGGTGTTTTTTGCTTCCTTATATTACAAATTACTGATTTTAATTCTTTCGTTCATCTACTGTACTATTGATTTCCTGTAAATTATTCTGCATTTTAGTTAGTGTACCCTTCATTTCTAACTGGTTCTTTTTTATAGTTTCCATATTTTTTTAATACTGTTGAAGTTCTCACTAAGTTCATTGCCTATCCTTATAACCAGTGTTTTGAACTCTGTATCTAGTAGATTGCTTGTCTCCATTTTGTTTAGTTCTTCTTCTGGAGTTTTTTTATGTTCTTTCATTTGGGACATCTTTCTTTGCCTCCTTATTTTGGCAGCCTCCCTGTGTTTGTTTCTATGTGTTAGGTACAGCTGGTACATCTCCTGGGCTTAGTAGAGAGGCCTAATGTAGTAGGTGTTCTGGAGGGTCCAGTGGCACAGCCTCCCCAATCACCCAAGCTGGACACTCCAGGTGCAACCCTCCTCCCCTGTGTGGGCTGTGTACACCTTCCTGTTGTAGTTGAGCCTTGATTGCTGTTGACATGTCAATGAGAGAAATTTAATCCCAGGCATATCGGGTGCAAGAAATGGCTGTGACCACCAACCATGTACCATCATGAAGGATCAGCTGTGAAGTAGCCCATCCCACAGAGCTGAACTTACTTCATCAGGGCTCTGGTGCCCATTGAGTCTGACCCTTGATTGTGTCACTTGTGGAGGTGGTTGAGGGGTGCTCCAATGTGGTCTGAAGCTGTCCACTGGATGTACTTGGCTCTGAGACCTCCCAGGAGGTGCAGACCAAAGTCAACTTCTGCCTGTGTTCTTCCCAGGACCACCCAGCAAAAGCTACAAAATGATCTGCAGATGGCTGCTATTTGTGCTGGGCTTAGAGGTGCCCAGGTATGGCCAAGCTATGAACCAAGGTCAGCTGCTGCTAATGCCAGGCTTTGGGCCACTTAGGGAGAGTTATGGGGCTTGCTAAGGTTAGATGCTGCTTGTTTGAGAGATTTGGGGAAAGTCTGAAGTATAAATCAAGACAGGCCATCCATATGGAAAAACCACTGGAAACAGCTTGGGTGGGCCTACAGGTCGAGCAAGGAGGGGTCTCAGGAAATCACCAGGGTAGAGCAAACACTGTTAGCCAGGTTGATGGAGACTCAGACATGGCTTCTGCCTGTCAACTCTTTGTGGGAAGGCAGGGGGTATCTCAGAAGAGGAATAATGGCTTCTGCCAGCATTTTGTCTGGCAGAAAGCTGCACTGCACTCCCTCCGTCCCCTGTCCCCAGCTCTCCCCCTGATACCAGACAATTTTGTTTTTCCCAGTATGTCCCTGATGCTTTCCAAACTGCCCCAGTGCTGGAACTCAGAGGGAGTGAGTCAGAGTAAATCAGTTCATGGGCCCTATAAGAGGAACTGCCTAGGACACCAGAAGCCTTCCATCTCATTCAGCCACAATCCATGCTGGGTTTTATGGCCAGAAGTTATGGGGATTTCTCTTTCTGACACTGGAACCCTCGGCTGGGGGCCTGGTGTGGGGCTAGAACCCCTCGCTCCTCTGGTGGAAACTCCACAGCCAATATATCACTCTCAATTTTCAATCTACCACACATGTATGTGGGACTAGCCTTTTCTGAGTCTCTGCCCCTCCTACCAGTCTCAGTGTGGCTTCTTCTTTAAATCTCTAGTTGTAGGACTTCCATTCAGCTGATTCCAGGTGGTTTCAAATGATGGCTTTTCTGTGGTTCAGTTGTAATTTTGATATGGTATGGGAGGATGTGAGTACCACTTTTACCTGTGCCACCATCTTAACTAGAAGTCATCATTCTCATTTTCTACAAATTGGGGTAGAAGAGGGAAAGTGGAATAACTTGTCCAAACTTGATGACTAGAAACAGATATTTAAATTGTCTAAATGTTTTTACATGTTGAGAGAAATTGAAACTTCCAGATTATAAAAATCACCCTTTCAGACTCTTTTTATTTTTTGATTAGAGGGACATTTTTAAGTGACATTGAATTCACAGGGTCAAATTCTTGTTAGTAGATGAATGATTTACAAATTGGCAATTAAGCTCAAACAGGTGGATTTTTTATTGCTTCTCTAATCTCAAGTTGAGATAGAAAATTTTGGTGACATGATATGGAAAAGTGGTATCTTCTGCCAGAGTTTAGTAAACCTGATGAGGAGGAGAAGAAGTATGATGGTGATGACAATGGTGATGATGGTGATGGTGATAGCGATGGTGGTGATGATGATGATGATGACAAAGAAGAAGGAGAAAGAGGAGGAGCAGAAAGAGAAGAGCTACCAATCTAGCTGTTGTTCACACATCACCGGCGTTTACTGGTTAATGTTGTGACAACACTGATCATTTATCTTAACAGGAACAACATTGTGAAACTGCGGAGGAGTCTGGAAGGACTGCCATTTGGTCTTTTGAGCTGAATCAGGCATTTTCACCTGCATAATGCCTTGCAGTTTTGTTCATTTTTCTGGGCCCTGAGCACTTGGCAAGCAGCACAACAACTCAGAGCTGTAGTTTTTTAATGACTTCAGACAGAAGGTTCTGCCCAAGGCTCTCTGCCCCTTCCCCACTGAGAAACTTGGATTGATGTTTTTAGTTGTTTATCCAAAATGAATAAACAAAACCTGGTGACAACATTGCCTCTTCTTTCATTTTGCTTGCTGTTTTGAGGCAATCAACATTTTTAAAGTTACCATCAATTCATCTTCTATATTTTGCCTTCTTAAAAATAAAAAAATAACTAAAGCCCACTAACTAGTTTAAAAGAGATGATACAAACAAAGCAGGCTTTTTCCTCCTCATGAACTGTGTATATAATTACTTGAATTATGTTGAATTTCACCCATATGCTGGGGAAGGGTGAAAAAAACAGCAAAAATAACTACTGTGAATTCAAACTGCAAATGAATGGAACTGGCCTCATTCATAAATGTCATATGAAGCTTTGGTTAAAAAGGCAAGTCTGTCATTCCAGGGACAGCAGCTGTTGTTATGTTGAACAAAATGGATACAAATGGGTATTATTTTAAAGTGAAATGCTTAATTTCAGGCCTAACAAGCACACTGTCCTCTGTGGAACCCTGTGTCACACGAGCCACGATCTCCAGTAGAGGGCTTGATTGCACAGGAAATCAAGCTCACAGGCTGCGGCCGGTGGTGGGGGGGGGGGGGGAACCAGCAAACACACTGGCAATGTTTGAGTTACTATGGCAATCACAAAATAGGAAGGCCTTTTCTTCTTTTCCCCATCTCTGCATGCAGCCACAGCCTGCTCCTGAATAGGCCACATCTGCAAAAAGTTTTAACACGGTACTCAGATAAAGAAAAGGATCCCAAAAATGGGCACTGACCCGTCTCAAAAAATGTTGCAAATTTTACATACAAGAATTGGGGAGCCAGGCCACTTTGCACAGGTTATGTCATAATGCAAACACAAAGGGATAAAAGCGCATGAAGGCTTTGGCTGTCAGATATTGAGAGGAGGGAACAGCAGAAGTAAATGACAGCTTAAATGCAGATGTAAGGAGAAAAGTCAAAGATGGGTGACAGAAAGTTACTGGTCAATGAATAAGGGAGAAATTTCAAACACACACAAAAAAAAACAGACAAAAGGGTAAAATACAATAAAATCCATCTATAGAGATTTACTGAGAAAAACCCCCAAAGCATATTTAGCAAATCTTAGAACTATGAGACCCTGTGAAACCAACACATGGCTCTTTAGACGGGGTCTTTGTAGACTTTTCGCATCCCACCACGGTTTCCATGCAACTTACCAACAGGCTGAGTATGTTTTCAGACAATGGTGGAGGCCCTTGGAAACTGAGATTTAGATATAGCTTCAAAAAATGTATATTTGCTGATTTTAAAAATACATACCACACACACACACATATAGGGAGAGAGGCAGGTATAGATAAATGATCCTTGGTAACAACCCTTCCTTGGAATCAGGGGGGCTGGCTCACACTAATTCTAGGGCATTGGATTAGATGAAGAAGATTCTCTCCGTACCCCTCACTTCCCTACACATGTTTTTAAAATTTGACATTTAGTCAGATTTTATTTGAGTCTCCTCATCTCTCCCAGGTTTAAAAGTGATAGGCAGTTTTCTGGAATGGACCTACCTGCTCATGCCCTTGGCATGAAGGGGACCATCGTTAGGCTTTAGAAGAATGTGGTTCATTCCCCCTCATGGCAAGTTCAACCCACCACCCCTGTACTGAGCCAAAGGGTGAGCAAGGATGCATTCCCTCTTGAAAAATCCAAGTGTCAGGAAGAAGCAAAAATAGTGAAATTAATCATTACTTCTTTTAACTTTAAGAGCTATTCATGGCATGAAAGCAATTGGAATAGACTTGGGTGGGTAGTGGACTAAGAAGTCGCCATTTGCAAGAGTTGAAACTCAGAGAGAAGAATACTTTTAAATAGCATGAACTCACCACAAAAAGTCCACAGGGCTGAAAGGAATCCAGAGTCCAGTAAAACTGACACTACATTTCACATTCATTGACTCTTGTTCCTTTGGGGGAGTTTTCGTATGAAGAGAAAGAGACAATGGAAGACAATAGTTCTACCTTATCAAAGTTCATTCATGCAGCTATTTCAAATACTTTAAACTGCTTGTCAATAGGTCTTGCAAGTCTCTAAGATTCTAAACGTTCTGTCACATTTGTGTACTAACCACTTAAAGTTCTGCTAAAGCTTTGTGACCTGGACTGCCTCCCCTTTCTGTGGGTCAAAATGCAAGGCAAAGCCATTGTGTTAAACGGCCTTCATTAAATTCATTGATTTGACCTGTATTTTAAAGACCAAAAGTCAAATGGAATGGGAAGTTAAAGTTCCCATACAAAGTCCTCTCCTGGGCAGATTTGTCTCCCTTGAACCATCTGGTATGCAGGCAGAGGACATTTTAGGGCTGTTTGAAGTCTGTCTTGCAGCTAGACAAGATTCTTGGGGAAAAGTTTGGGTTTGTTTTTAATTTTATGCAAAGAAGAAACAAATGCTAAGGTTGAAGGAAGTGGTTGTCTTGAACTTGATTTTCTTCCTGAAGAGGTAACTTTGTCCCCTTCTACAAGCAGTCTCACAAGGCTGCAGCTGAGGCTGCCCCATCATTCCACCAGGGGTGCCTGCTCCTGCTCAGAACTCTCTGAGGGTGAATTGTCGCCCTTTTAGACAGTATGCATTTTTTGGACTTGAAATGAGCTTGAATTTCCTTTTGGACATATTGAGGAATGTTGGCATTTCTTAAAGCCCTATCTTTTTGGGGGAGGGGGGCGGTGAGGGCTTTTATGACAAAAAAAAAATGGTCACAAACAGTACTCATTTATGTGTGGGGAGGCAAGGGGAGAAGAGGAATTGCTAATAAAAAGCCAGAAAAGTGCCCTTCAGCTATTAGTCCACCGTATCCTGCTGTTTCTTTCTTTCTCTTTCCCATTTTGGACCTTAATCATTCTCTTATATTTCCCATTTGAAAGGAGTAGAAAAACCATCCATTCATTTATTTGTAGAAAGACAGCACAAATCAAACTATTGATACCACTTACTAAATACCAGATATTATTTCCCCACTAATTCTGTCGACACAATTGGGCCAGGAAAGAGGATACCAATGAGATGTGGTTAAGGAGTCAGAACCTCAAGGAGATGAGATACCCAGAGGAAAGCAGCATTGAGTGAACACCAGGAGGCTCTATGTCTAACTGAGAAGGTACAAAAAGCGCAGGAGGTGAATATACTTATAGAAATCTCAAAACTCCTGGGACAGAGTTCTTGAAAGTCATGGGCAACTATCTTTGTGCCCAAAAAGCTCATTCTTAATTATCGCTAAGTACTATGACAGCATCATTGTTGAGGGAGCTATTGTTATCCTCACTTTATAAGTAAGGAAATTGAGAGTCAAAGGTCAAGGAACAAGGTCACATAGCAAAAAGATAGCAAAATAGAATCTAGATCTATGTGATCATAAAGACCACACTCTGAGCAAAACTTTGTGTAAATTCCTTCCAATTACTGGTTGCTATGAAATCTGCGAAATTGGCAGAGAGGTATGAAAGAATACATTAAATTAAGTGTTGGTGAACACTAATGGGGGTTATTGCTGTAAGATAAGAGGTATTTTTCTGATGTAAAAATACATCTGTTGGGAAAGATGTAAATAGAAGTCATGAAGCTAGGCCAAGAAAGTGAACTGTTAACTGTGCTCACCCTCCCAGAAATCACCCCAGATAGCATGCCCCTTCTGCATGCTGCCCCCGGAGTATGTTCCCTAAGACTGAGACAGGGGATAGAAAGGTGAGCCAGGAAGCGCATGATCACACCCACCATCTCATGCCTCCTACTCTGTCTGTTCAGCTCTGCTTACCTGAGGATTGTGGTCTCTTGGGACAAAACCTGTATTAATATTTAATGTTTCTGGAAAGTTACTACCTTTTGTTATATTTTTTCCGCAGATCATATTTTCTCCTGTGACAGAATTTTGAGTTCAATATCTATCTCTTAGAAGTGAGGACATTAGAGCTTGGAAACCTTCGGGTCTTACTTTATTGTCCTCTATGGTAAACATATGCCCTTATATTAAAAAGGCAATTTTTTCCCTTCCTGCAGCTGAACTTTTAACATACAGAAGGAATCTTTGCATTTTTGACCATTCTTTTTATTATTATTATTAATTATTAATTCAAGAAACCCAGGGCCCAGGCTGTCTCCTCCTCATTTCCAGAGGGGTGAGCTGTCACCCTAGCAGGCACAACAGCAAGACTACTCCAGTAGGCCTGGAGGACAAAGCATGGGACATTTGAGGAGCAGCTCTACCCCAAGGCCCACACTGGGCTTTTGCCCACCCCAATCACAAAAGAAGACTGGAGGTTTGTTTTCTGAAGAGACCCCGTGGGCAAGAAGACTTAAGACTGTGCCCTTCAAGGAGCAGAAGGATTAGGCAATCATGGGCTTAATGCATGCCCAGTCCTGAAACAGCCCCTGCTCCTGGCCCCACCCCAGCCTTACCAGCAACATTTCCCATCTGGCTCCCAGGACCTGAGCAGCCAGACTCTTATCCTCCATGAAGGAGATGGGGAAATCTTTCCGCCCAAGAGAGAAAAAAAATAGATACTGACATTGGAGATTCCTCATGGTAAACCCACCAGAACCACTGTATAGTGAAACTCAACGTCAACTAGCTCACTCATTACAGCCAGAGCTTCCAAACAGCTCTATAGACCCAACTCTAAAATACTAGCAGACATCAAAGATTAACAGACATCTGACCACCCTGAAAACAAGAAAGGCATTTGGAATAAAATAGAGATCAATAATAGAGAGGAACACCACAAATTTATCTGAGAATAAATAGTAAACAAAACTGACAAGACCCTTGCCCTCATGGAGTGTACAAGTTAAACGCCTATTGAAATAATCCAGAAGGGATTATTGGCAGGCTGGTCAAGGTGGAGGCAGGGAACAGGGGAAAGAAGGTCAAATTTTGGCCATAATCTTAGGGTGGGGCCAATAGAATCTGCTGACAAATTACATGTAGAGTATGAAAGAGAGGAATTAATGAGTTATGGATTACTCCATGAGAAGAAAGAAGATTGTAAAATGGTTTGATACCTATAGAATTTGACATACTTATTACACATTCAGGCAGAAATTTCACTAAGCACATGGATGTATGAGTCTGGAGTAAGGGAGAAGTCCAGGCTAGAGAAAATTGAGGGATCATTCTTCCTTCCCTACCTTTCCATGCCTTGCTGTCTGGATCTGCTAGGGACATTGAACTATCCTATGGTGAACTTGGAAGTAGAAAATACAGAGCACCCAATCCCTATGACTTTGTCCTGCTGGGTACCCAGTACCTGGTCCACACTAGAAGCCTGCCAGGAAGCCATGGCCTTCTGTAAATTCACAGGGAGACTGACACCACTCTTCCCCTTGGAGCCTTCATCTAACAGACAATATTGCCCTTTCCTTACACAAATGTTGTGCTTGCTCCTTAGTTTTCAAAACTAAACCAATATATAGTTTGGGATACACACAGAGACATTGAAACATCAGAAAAGCAAGGACATGATTAACCTAAAAGTCAGGATATGGATAATTCTGGAAGGAGAGAGAAGCAGGCAATTGGGAAAGATCACAAGGTACTAGAAATTAAGGAATTTTCTACTCCTTCATCTGGGTGAAAGGCATCTTGGCAAATAGGTTCAACATATGAATTCAGGGTGGACACAAATATTCAGCCTATATTATCTCATCATTTGCTCATATTATCCTGTATATCTCTCAATAAAATTGGTAGTTTATTATTTTTCATATAAATCCTAAGATTATACAGAGGTAGTGGTGTACGTACATTGGGGGAAATTTTATTTTTTAACATGAAGTTATGTTTTCTTCTCATATAATTAGAGCATTATATGCTCTAATTAGTTATTTTTGCTATAAAACACTTTTTTCCCTCCTGGCTGGTGTGGGTCAGTGGATTGAGAGCTGACCTGTGAACTGGAAGTTCACAAGTTCAATTCCTGGTCAGGGTACATGCCTGTGTTGTGGGCCAGATCCCCAGTTGAGGGCATGCAAGAGGCAACTGATTGAAGTTTCTCTCCCACATGTTTCTCTCACTCTCTTTCTCTTTCCCTTTCCCTCTCTCTAAAATTAAATAAATAAAATCTTTAAAACACTATTTGTTTTTTATATTTATCTTATATCATGTCACCTACCTGAATTATTTTGACAGTTTTTCTATTTTTGAATTTTCTAAGTGAAAATTACCTTATCTACATAATGATAATTTTTCTTCTCTTTTGTAATAATTATATTTTTATTTCCAGGGCTGCCATGAACAGACACACAAGCATAATTACACAATTCCAAAAGCATCATTCTCATAGATTTATATGAATATATTTCTTGTGGTTTGCAATTGAGTGTGTTGGCAGTTTCCAACTTTCCAATTGTGTTGGCCAGAAATTTCAGAACTGTTAAATAATAACATACACTTTCTTTATTTTGATTCCTTTAGTGTTTCACCATTGGGGGTATTTTGATGGGACTTTGAGCAAGTATGTAATCATTGGTTAACATTAATCTAGGGCTTTTCCACATGTTATGACCTATAATACCTTTTACAGCTCAGCCCAGTCATTCATATCATTATCTCCCTTCAGTCTTGGGTCATGTCCTAGTTTTCTAGGTCCACCACTGTGTCTCCATCCAAGATCTTGATTGAAACTGTTGAATAGGTTATGGCATGATTTGTTATCAGAAACTCCCTTCCATTCCTTTCAAGTGGATTTTATTGTTTTTACCTACTTGGCATTTGTTTTTCCTTCTTTTCTAACAGTATTACACAATACATTGATAAGGTCATACAACCTATTCTACACATGAGAAAAACTAAGGCCTGGACAGAAAAGTTAAGAAGTATATCTAGGATCAGTGCCAATGGGTACTGGTATGCCCATGCCAGTGCAAAAGCCTTCAGCTGACCAATATACATAAAGAGGACTAATGGCCCCCATTGGTAACTTGCATAAGAGGCCTGCCTTAGTCCATTGAGGCAGCTATAACAAAAACAACACAGACCAAGTGGCATATAATCAACAGAAATTTATTTTCAACAATTTTAGAGACTGGAAGTCCAAGAACAGGTTGCCAGTACTGGAGAGGGCCCTGTTCCAGGTCACAGAGAGCTGACCTTTTTTTGTCCTCTTATAGCAAAGAGCAGAAAGAGGAATCAAGCTCTCAGTGACTCCCATTCACAGCTCCACCCTCATGAGTTCATGTAATCCTAATTAGCCCACCTCCTAACACCATCACATTAGGAATTCGAGCTTAAACATGTGAATTTGGGGGGGATAAAAAACATTCAGTCCACAGGCCCCAAATAAACAGATCAGTTTTATTTGTTAAATAATATAGGAAAAATTCATAATGATTGGTAACAGAAAAAAAAAAAACCTCTTGTTCTAAGGGGGAATGATAGATATAACACACATTAGAATGCTAAAAGAAAATTTGAGTAATTAAAAAAATATATATTATTCTCTTTTTAGGATATGTGATTATTCCCTCTTAAGATCCTTGATGGTGCATGTTCTCTGTGGACTAGAGCAGCCCAGGGCCTCAGCATCACCTGACACAAGCTCCATCCAGGAGATTTGGCACTTGAACCACAACTGCTGCTTATCTGGTGTCTTGGCAAAGGTACACAAGACCCTCTAGTGCACCCTGGCCTCTAAATACACTTCGAAATGCACCCACCTCCTGGGATAACTGGGGAAGCCTTCCCAGCTTCAAAGCAAGCAGACAAACTTCATTTTTCTCTTTATCCCTATCACTTATTGCTACCAGATAAGATGCAATAGCTTTAACAACCTGAAACACTAACCCTTGTAAGTAAATAACCCAGAATAAGTGGCTCCTGTGACAGTGTGTCCTGCTCAGTCTTAGTCCAGCTAAGTGTGAAATCTATGCACATTTGGGTCTTTCTGGATTTTTTTCTCAAAATATGATAATTGGAGAAGCCTAAGGACCAAGAGACTTGATGATGCCATCAACGAATACTACACCCCCCTTGTGTAAAGGAAACACAAAACACAAACACTGCTCCTATGGCCACTGGCTTCTCCTTCAAACTCTCTTCTGCTTGTTAGGCACTGAGGATCCTGTCAATAAAAGCTATTAGGGCTCAGACAGTGGAGTTCCCTAGAATAAAACACTGAAGAGAGAAGTAGGCTGGAGTTTGCTTGCTTTTCCCCTTTCTGGACCTATCAGATGAGGATCCTGGTGAACAGCCTAGTTGTAGCCAGCCTTCTACCAGCAATAAAGGAACAGAACTTAGAAGAAGCTAGGCTCAGTCCTTGCGAGGGCTATCACCTCTATTGTTTCTGCTAGATCAGAAACCATTTCATCTGTCATGCATACGATCTTCTCAGGACATTCCCTGCGTATGGCAGAACCATGGGAGACCCCTGTGCTCTAGAGTTTGGCCTTTCCAGGTCCTGAATTTCAAATAGAACAAGTGGTGACCATAGAAAAACGTGATTTCATTTTAGTAACCTGGATCTCATCTCTTAGAACCACAGAGCACGGCCATCCTTCTACATGAATCTCCACCATGGTGTAGTGCCATTACTGTCCCTGGGGAAGACTGAAATTTCCCTTCTAAGCAGAATGAATTCCTTTAAAGGCAGGGTGGCTTGTACTAAAGTCCAAGGGTCATTTCCCAACTTCCTCTATGCCAATTTTTGGTTTTTCAGGACAAGTATGCTCTGTTGGACCCTGCAACTTTGGCTGAGAGACACACAGTTTGGGAGATGGGGCTTGGCCACTCCCAAAGTCTTAAGGCTTGAAGATGTTGCCTCAGTGTGGTGACATCTGCCACCAAAGCCAGTACAAGGATCCAGTTGCTAACTTACATTTTTCTACAAGCTTGTAGAACTGTGTCTTTATTGTCCTCCTTCTTCAGAATTGGCTTTGTTAATTGCAAAAATTCAAGAGGTCTCCCTGTTCTCCATGTGTCCCAAGCCCCATGACAGCCTTTTGCTGTAAATACCACCTGCTGTCACTTGCTCCATCTGGGCCTATTTTTCCAGGCTCACTTCTTTAAGCACCTTCTTCCACTGACTTCAGCAGCCTCTTAACACCAACATACTTGACAGTTTGGTTTTTTCTCCTGAAGGACTTGGAAGTATTTTCATAGTTATAACATGAAAGACTCTGCCTCTCTACACACTGCCATAGACCTAATTGGAATTGTAGGTCACTGGTGAGTTTCAACCACAGATGACTTGGGCCTTC
The DNA here is from genome assembly GCF_022682495.2 of Desmodus rotundus. Classification (NCBI taxonomy): domain Eukaryota; kingdom Metazoa; phylum Chordata; class Mammalia; order Chiroptera; family Phyllostomidae; genus Desmodus; species Desmodus rotundus. The sequence continues at coordinate 108,051,642 of NC_071389.1, read as the reverse complement.
ATGTTCCCTGGTGAAGAGGTGTGTCTTAGCCACAGCTCAAATCCTTTTCTCTAGGAACAAGTCTTGAACTCCTGAAAAAAAAAGCCCCACACTTTGATCCTTTGTGGCTTCCACTAAGAACTGGGGGCCACTGACAAGTAGTTGGTCCTCCCCCCACTCCCCCCATCCCACCCTTCCAAAAGCCTCTTCTAGAGCTGCAGGATCCGGGGTACTGGAGCAAGCAAATGTTATCAGCCTGAGTAGACCCTCTTTTCTTGTTTGAAGAAAAATCCCACTTTCTTTGGACACTTCATATGTGAAGCTGCTTCCAAAGTTCTATGAAGTCCCTTTCAAAACATCTAACATCTTCTTTGGGATGTTTCTATAATCCACCACTTGAAAAACTTGTGCCACACTAGTTTGCACATGCTGGCCTTTACATCTGATGCAGTGAGGACTGAAAAATGGGTTCTGTTAGCCTGGCTAGGAAGTGTCTTGATCCTCCTTAAGACACCATCTAAGTGATTCACTGGGTGAGTGTAGGGCCAATTGAAGGTGAATTGCTGAGGAGCTCCAAAAAGGCAATTCAAATTTCCTTGGGAAAAGAGAAACTCCCAGGAGTTTTTAAAGTGTTATCAATAGTCTTTTCTTACTCCTGGACTGATATCAGGATGAGTTGCAACCTAACAAGGGCACTTTCACTGACTAACCTTCATGTCCAACCCAACAGTGACTCTGGGAAGTGGCTGAGTCCTCTCACCACTCTTCCATTTCTTGTTTTGCAAGCCACCAAGGAGAAGAAAGTCTCAAGCATCTCTTCCTCAAACGTTAGCTCACTTCACCCCCTATACTCAGTTTCTGCTCCCACCACCAGTTGTTCCACCACCTGGCATTGCTTCCTGAAGGGTAACCTTGCTTCAAGTTTTAGTGGAGGTAGAGGTGCCCTGTGGTGAACTCTCTACCATGCATTATGTCCTTTACTCTTTACAAGTAGAGGACATATGTAAAGAGTACCACGATGTACTCTTTACAATAGGCCTGTGAGGTAGTAATACTATCACTCCCCTTTTACAGAAAAGAAAACTGATGCTCAGAAAGGTTAAATAATTTTCCAAGGTCACCAAGTATCAATTAATGAGTGGGATACAAATCCTGGGCAACTGCCTATGAAGTCTGTATGCTTAACAACATGGCTACGGGGTGTTTCTCTGCCTTCAGAAGTGAACCCCTGTCCCCTTGGGCCAACCCCTTAGCCAATGCCAACTCTACCATCTTTGTCAGCATCTTTTGCCAACACTGCCACCCAGCCACCCCTACAACTAGTGCCAACAATTCTTTCAAGAGCAAGGAAGACTTTCCCTACAGCAGGGTTTCCTTATACTTGCACTACTAACATGAGGGATTGAGTAAGTCTTTGCTGTGGGGGCCTATCCTGTGTGCTATAGGAGATTTGGCAGCATTCCTGGCCTCTATCCAGTAGCATCCATTTTCCCCCCTCCCAAAATATTCCCAGACATTGCCACATGCTTCTGGGAGGAGTGTTGTGGGGAGGCTGGCAAAATCACTTCTGGTTGAGAACCTCTCCCCTGGGGTACTCATTCTGCCAGTTCTCTCCCTGCTTTTGAGCTAGATTACTGAGAAACCAAGGTCTCTGCTGCAAAGCCTGCCCCCACTATGGTGTTCTAAAACACTCTACTGTTAACATTAACATTAACATAAACAAATCAACAAACAAATGTTGGAGAGGATGCAGAGAAAAGGGAACCCTAGTGCACTGTCGGTGGGAAGGGAGACTGGTGCGGCCACTGTGGAAAACAGTATGGAATTTCCTCAGAAAACTAAAAATGGAACTGCCTTTTGATCCAGCAATTCCGCTGCTGGGATTATACCCTAAGAGCCCTGAAACACCAATCCAAAAGAACCTATGCACCCCAATGTTCATAGCAGCACAATTTACAATAGCCAAGTACTGGAAGCAACCTAAGTGCCCATCAGCAAATGAATGGATCCAAAAACTATGGTACATTTACACAATGGAATTCTATGCAGCAGAGAGAAAGAAGGAGCTTATACCCTTTGCAACAGCATGGATGGAACTGGAGAGCATTATGCTAAGTGAAATAAGCCAGGCAGTGAGGGACAAATACCATATGATCTCACCTTTAACTGGAACATAATCAACACAAGAAAAAAGCAAACAAAACATAACCAGAGACATTGAAGTTAAGAACAATCTAACAACAGCCAGAGGGGAGGGGGGATGGGACAGTGGGGAGAAGGGTTTTCAGGAACTACTATAAAGGACACATGGACAAAACCAAGGTGGGGGGATGGAAGCAGGGAAGGGAGGTGGGTTTGGCTGGGTAGGGTAGAGGGGTGGGGAGAAAATGCAGAAAACTGTAATTGAACAACAATAATTTTAAAAATATAAATAAAAAAATAAAACACTCTCTTGCTGGGACAAGTGCCTGAGCAGGCTTCCTCTCCCCATCACTGTCCTGTGTGCTCCATGATGTTCAGCTCCTTCTTGGGGAACTCAGACGGCCCCAGAGGAATTAGTTCAACCATTGGTCAGGCTCTGTTTCAGACAAATTCCCAAATTCCCCAAATTCACCCAAATTCCCTGCCACACTCCCCCCTCCTCCTTCCCCCTCTTCCTTCCTCCCTCCCCATAGCCTTCCAAGAGGGGGAAATTCCTCCCTCCCTTTGTACAACTGAGACAGAGTCAGAATCCTGCAGCTCACCCTGCCCTGCTCTCTAGGATGCTGGCTTACTTGTCCTCACTAAGCTGTGAAGAATTATCTGAGGTCTTCTTCTCTGTTTTCATTTTTCCTTTGGCAGGCAGTGGAGAGCGATTCCTGTCCTGGTGCCAGTGCACACTGTATCTCAAGGGAAGCTGGCTCCAGGTCTCTGGGGTCTGCCTACTCTTTCTCTACTTGATGCTTGAAGAATCTAAAAGTAAAGAGTAAGGAGCATTGACATTTTCTTTTCTATCTTCCTTAAAATCAATTGAACCTTTCTTTTAAATTATTTATAATTCTCATTATATAAAGGGTGCTTTACAAATATTAACTTATTAACTCTGGCAGCCACTTTTACCCCACCCTTCCCCTAGATGATGAGGTAAGTGCTTGCCCCAAATGAGACACTCAGAAGTCCCTTCCCTCACCCTGGTCGGAGTGGCTTACTTGGTTGGAGTGTCCTCCTGTAACTGAAAGTTCTTGAGTTGGATTCCTGGTCAGGGTACATGCCCAGGTTCAGTCTTAGGTTGGGGCACATATGAGAGGCAACCGATTGATATTTCATCTCACATTGATGATTCTCTCCCTTTCTCTCTCCCTCCCTCCCTTCCCCTCACTCTCCTTCCACTCTTTCTCAGTAAGCATGTCTTCAGTTGAGGATTAAAAAAAAAAAAGAGTCCCTTCCCTTGGATTTGGGACTAGAATCATCGAGTGATTTGGGTCTTCTCTCCAGGTGCCTGGACCTCTAACATATCAACATGGCAGCCTTTGGAGGCTATGTGTTCCACTCTGTACACCACAGCAGCAGAGGAAGCCAGTGTGCTCCTTCCCAGCACGTTCCCAAGGCCAGGGTGCATCCTTGCCTCTGGGATCCCTGGCCCACTCCTGGATCTTTACAATAAACTCTCATGCTTCACCTAATACAGTTCAAGTTTTTTTATATTTGGAAAAGAGTGGGATAATGCTTGTTACTTCAAGCCAATGTACAGACATTCTAGTGAAGAGAAACATTTACTGGCACTCATGTGGAATAAATGTTCACACTGCCACTGTCAAGAGACCCTTACAGTTACATGTAAAATAAAAACTTAGACGTAAATCAGGATGCATTTCATGACAGCTGATTCCTGGTACTCTCCCTTCCCCTTTCAGGTGGGAGTAGAGAGGAAGTTAGAACTGAAACTCTGGGGGCGGGGGGAGCTGACTAGTAAACCAGGCTCACCCTGTTGGGGAGACCAGGCCTGGGGCCTCACTCCAGGCCTGGTGGTAGGGGGGAGGTGATCAGTGAGGTCAGGAAAAGGTGAAACTCATGGCCAAAGAGCATGTGGCTATCAGTGCCCAGGGATCTGCACCCACGGCAGGGAAGGGTTCAAAGTACAGAGTCAACAAACAAGAACCAGCCCCAGTCATTGGAAACAGTACTTCAGTACAAGGCATTCAACATTCTCAGACATGAAAGGTTTTTATGTATTCTACCCTACTTGCTTTCAGGTCGGAAAATCACAGTAGATCATGAGTAATCCTGAGTTGATCCATTAGAGCCCACAGCTGGCAGCAGTTGTTTGGCAAAGAGAACTCCTATGATCAGAAAGGAGTTCTGATGTGGGCTGGGCCAAGGAGACACCCGACTGAGCTCGTGGGGTTACTCTGAGGGCTCGGCTCCAGGAAATACCCTCGTCTCATTCCCCTTCCATATTGTCCAGTCCAATCATGTGCTTACTCTTTGACACTTGGTGTTTTGTGCATTTATTCATCCAACACTTATTGGATATCTACTATGTGTCAGGTATCTATGGGCAGCAAAATAAGATGGGAAGGACACCGGTTATTTTTATATCAACCCATTTTCATTGAGCTGGGAGGTATTTTTTCTTGAATATTGGAAGTGAATGTCCATTTAACAACAATAGCGATGGCTGCACTTTATTTGACCCTACTTATGCTTCTGGCCCTGTGCTAAGCCCTTTCCATGCCTTACCGCATTGCAGATGCACAAGGGCCCTGAGGAAGAGTACTGTTACTCTCTCCATCATGCATCCAAGGACACTGAGGTGCAGAGGAAGGCTAACTTACCCAAGGTCACACAGCTACAGATGGACAGAGCCTGGATTTGAATGTAGACAGCCTGACCCCACAGCCTGTGCTCCCCATTCCAAAGGTCATGATAAGGTATGAGTGTCACCTGGATGAGAACAAGCCCTCCATTGAAAGGGACTAGGTGGGGACAAACCCTGGGCTCCCCCAGAGGGCCCAACCTTCAAGATTCAGGCAAAAACCGATGGAAATGCCAAGCTGGGCACCTCGGTGGCGGTTTGTTTGGACTCTCTTTAGAAGAGACGGACTGCGCGGGCAATCATCTATCATGGGCTGACTGTGGCGCCGGCTGCTGGCTCTCCCTGCCTCTGCTTGTCTCCATCAACATCACCCAGTTTTTAAACTTCTCCTAATTAAGAAAGGTTCCCACCAGCAACAGCAAAAATCCTCACCACCTCTTTCATTATCTCAGCTTTTCTTCCCCTTAATTACTATTGAGTTCCTGGTTGATTAAATTAGTTTGCTGAGGTCCTTTCTGAAATCTTGGGGAAATTATCTAAAAATCATGAAATCAATTCCCTTACGCTGTTTTAATCTTTTATGCCCCGGGCTCAAAGAAGGATGGGCAGACAAGTGCAGGCCCTCTGAGAAGTGTGCAGCCCTACACTGCTTGCCAGCCTTCTAGGGCCTTTGTGGACCATCTGGGTCAATTTCCTTCCAAGTAAATGAAATGCAAATAAAAATTCCAGCAGTTTTTCAGCTGCCGGCTGCCCAGCTGATTTGCATGACAGAGGCTGGGAGATGAGGCCTGACCCGGTGCACTTCCCCTCATCTCATTAAGTTGTAACTCCACCGCCGCTGTATTCATGGTGTTTATTGACGCTGAAAGGCGTCTTTATCCAAAACTAGCTAAATTCACATTCAGAGTTTTTACTTGGAAGTCTTGCCTACTGCAGCATCCACATGAAAGTGAACCTATTGTGGCGGGCCCATGTGTCCTGCTGATTCTGAAACAAGCTGGAGGTTTCCCAAAAATGTTGATTTCACAAGTTTGTCCCCTTCCACCCTCCTTGCCCAGCCACCAAGTGCACAGGGGTGCCCAGGGCAGGAAGAGGTAGGTGAGCGTGGGAGGAATTCCTAACTTCAAGTTCTGTGCCTGCTGGAAAGTGAGGTCTGTGAGAGGCTTTGGGCCTGGATGAGTCCCACACCTGCAGGTACTAGAAGCTGCCACAGCCCACAGGGTTCATGAAAATTTTTTTTACTGGGGACTAGCTTTGCAGAGACCTCTGGCCAGCCACACAGTTCACCAGATCGCATCTCTGGGATCTCCGTCTTCGACAAAGCATTGGAAGGGCAGTGCCCCTCTACCTGTGTCCTTTAACCACGTATGAACACGTATCATGACAGCAGCCTGGATTTCCTGCGCAGTCCTCACAGTTTGATGACTTGGACATTTGCACACCATGGGACCATTATTCACTTACTATCCAGGCTGGGAGGTCAGGTCTCAGGACCTGGCGACCTTTCGCCCGTTTTACCTGACAGAATGCCTGCCGAAGGCTTACCCTGCCTCACTGAAGACAAAGGCTGTTTATCTTTGGAAAACGAGAATGAGGTTCAAGCAGAGGAGGAAGTTGTCATTATTTTTGATTCTCTAGTTGTCCCCCCAAATAAAAAATATGGTCAAACCCTATTTCTCTGACCCGGTTGGAATGATAGCCAGGGAGAGAGCTTTGAAACTGGGTTGAATGAATGATCTGGGTGATAAGTGACTTTTTTATATGAAAGCAAAGCCTGAAGCTTTTTATAGATTCGGATTAGCATTCAGTAAACTGGGTGTGCTTGGATTTCTTTAGGCAAATGGTCTGGTGTCCTTCGACATATGGTGGAGACCACCAGCAACCCAGAAAATGTTACTTTAGCAAGTGAACAACACTGGACCTGTTTCAATGCTCCACCATTCTACACAGCTATCTTAAATCTTTTGTTCACAGGATCTCTGCTATGTGCTATAATACTTAACCATTTCCATTAAAATTTTTCCTACACACTGTTTTCTTTTAGGTCCAGTTTAATAACTCAGCAAGTTGGTCACTTCACAGGTTGGCTTGGATTTTCCTGACTGTTGATGAAAACATTTTGTTTCCTCTTCTGTTGGCCAGGAGAAGGGAATGAGTGAAGAAGCAAGGGCTGAGGGTGAGTGACGGTCCATAGGGAATTTGTGGAAGGCTCTCAGATTTGCTTAGCCTGCTCAGCTACAGATCCCCAGCAAATCCCATCAGGTTTGTCACTGGACAGGAGCAAGGGAGAGTCCCAGGGTGAGACTTTGGTAGGAGATAAGGAATGGCTGGGGCCAGGCCACCTCACTGCGGGCTGCAGTGCAATGCAACCTCAGGAGTCAGAGTCAAGATAGTGTCTGCTGAAGGAGTGCAGAAATTATATTGAGGGATGATACGGAAGTGAGATTGCCTGCCTGAGAGGAAGCTGCTGCCAACCAGAAACTAACCAAACCTATAATATTAAAGGCGCCACTTTATAAAGGTGCCCTCTGATGACACACTGTCTCCTTCATTCCTCACCGTGATCCTGCAAGTGACGTGTTGCAGCCGCATTTCACAAATCAGAGAACTGAGGCTCAGAGAGCTGCGCATTGCCTGCAGCCATGCAGGTAATCACTGCTTCAGGAGCTGAGGTTGGAAGCAGCTGCTCACTGACCCCAGAGTCCCTATTCTTTCCAACGCACCTTCCTGTCTCTTCCACACCATACATGCCACACATTTTCCATTTCTGATTCAAATGGGGGGCAATTATATCCCTCAAAGAAATACAACCATGAACCATGGGTGCTACACGCAGACATTGAGCAGCCCTGTGGGAAACTCTTTGATGCTGCCTGTCACAGACTATCAGGGCTGCCTGACACATTGTCTGCCCAGCCACTTCCACTGAGTGTTGCAACACCCGCAGTGGGGATGTGGGGCCTGGCCCGAGGTCTCAGGGCTACAGTCCGGACTTTGGCTTTTCCCCTCTGACCTGCAATCCAGGCTACACTGGGACCCAGCCGACCAGGCCACAGCTCTGCTGCCCTCAGTCACCTGATCCTCTCTCGCTTCCAAGCCTGTGGGAGGTGACCACAGAGTGCTGCAGGCTGACCGCTCTCCCCCCAGTGGATCTGTGAGAGCCATCTCCTGCTATGTCTTTGAAGGCCAGAATCAACTTTGTCCCAGTTTTGATTGTACGAAACAGTAGAGTATCGAGGATAAGTTTTCCAGGCTATCCTACACTGATAATAAGGTAGTAACAGTCAGAGGCTGACTAGTTACCAGGCACCATATTAAATACTGTTCAACCGTCTTGTGGTTTAAACAAGTCAAGGTTATCACCCCTGGGTCCATCACCAAGGGGTGCATGGTCAGCCTTGCTCCATAATGTATGGGTCCACAAACCAACAGCATCTGATCATCTAGAAGCTTGTTGGAAAAGTAGATTCTTGGACCCCTCCCCAGTTCTACCAAATTTAATTCTGCATTCCAACCAGATGTCCAGGTGATTCCTATGTGCCTTAGAGTATGAGAAGCACTGATAGAAGGCTCTTTTTAAGACCAGGATAAAGGAAGGAGTATGGTTTTTTCCCCTCAGGGTTTATAATTCAAATGAAATTATATGCAAATTTTGGGTATCAAAATGAGTAACCATGCAAAATGAATGTACTATAATCAAATAAGGATATCCATAAGAAGTGTTTTCCTTAGGCAATTGACAAGACAACACCAATATTTCATATAGACCCTGCTAAAATTCTACCACTTAAGAAGTGTACTATTTTCAAACTAACTTGTTAAAATATAATTTGCTGGGGCGATGAGAAAAGGCTGCTTCCTGACATTTGCCAGACCATGAACATTGCCTCCAAGGGGATGACAATCAGGGACTTAAAGACCCTGATTTCACTATTCAGCTTAAATTCCAGGTTAGAAAGTTTCTCCATCTCTCTCTATGTTCCCTTCGCCCTATGCCATACTATTCACCCCATGCCAAACCCCCCTCCAGGGTCCCAGTACCACCTGGTGTTTCCTGGTCACTGGGAGATTCCCCAACCCAGAAAACCTCCAGTCCTCCTTCTGCTAAGTGCTCCAGGGCACAAAATATATTTTCCCTCTTTCTCCTCCTCCCATCCAAACTCCTGTTTGACAGCAATACAAATCTCAGTTAAGTACTGAGGAAAAATCAGGCTCACTAAACTAATTCACTCTAAGGTGTGAATGATTGACAGTCCCATAAACATCCCATAGCTATTTGCATTTTTAAAGATCTTATTTGCCCTACTGAATTTCTATTTTCATGCATGTCAAGCTAGGAAAATAGAGATATTTTTTAAAAACCACATAAGAAACTGGAACCACATAAGAAAAGGTCAGGTCTTCTCATTTGTAATCACTCCACTGGCTTAGTTAAAACCATGGAGCCTGCCTCATTCTCACTGCCTCATGCCTAATACTATGCTGGGTCTTGCCTTGGCCAAAAAACCTGATGATGTCAGCAAGTTCTCTACACTTGATTCCTGAAAGTCTAGAACTAGACTAACAGGGTTCTGTGTCCATCTTGCCTCACTCTATCCTTGCCTGAGCTAGATAGAAAGTTCCCCAGCAAGCGGTTGGTCTGCACATAGGCCACTTCTTTGCTGGCATTTAGCAAGATGAGAAATGAGACAATATCTGACTCTTATACGTCTTCCTGCTGCCTACCCTCTACCTCCCCATTGATTCTGCTAAGGTCCCTTAAGTTGGCTCTCTCCAGGCCAGAGTTTATTGGTCCCTCTGAACTGTGGATTAAGTTCCATCCACTTCCAGAAGTCTGGGCTCTGGGTTAGGGAATGAAAAAACACCAATGAGTCACACATTGAAGAATAGCACTCAATGCAGTGTTTTATCATTGCTATCACTCCGTTTACTGAGTGTTTCCTGACTGACAAGCATTATGTTAAGGACTTAATCTTTACATCAAACCTACTGAGGAAATATTTTCCCTGTTTTACAGGTGACAAAAGTGAGATTCAGAGAAGTTGCAACTCACCCAAGGTACCACAGCTAGTAAGTGTAGAGCCACAAATCAAATCTAGATCTAACTCCCGAATCCCAGCTCTTAACTGTAATACACATTGCGGTATGTGTAGTAAAAGGAATGTCATAATCTTGAGTCACTTCGTATCCAGGGCCAGCTTCCCCGTTAGGTTCAGCAAGCACAGCATCTGGGGCCCACAGTTCTTTCAGGGGCCCATGAAAATGTTTCAGTCACTTTTAAAGTCAAAAGAAAAAGTTAACTTTTAACTTGAAAAGGTTTTAATATACAGGGTGGGACAAAAATAGGTTTACAGTTGTGAGTACACAAAACAGTTTATTCTTGTAGTATTTATTTATTTATTATTGTATTATTTCTCATATGAACAATTATAAACCTACTTTGCCCCATCCTGTAGATTAGAATATTCAGCTTTCTACTGACACAGTCATAAAGCAGAATTTCAACAGCTTTTACGGAGGAAGAGACCCATGAAGGCAGAAGTGTTGTACAGCCCATGAAAGTCCTGACACAGCCCTGCTCTGAGGTGACCTCCTCCAGCGATTTCTGCTGCTCTGCCACCTGCATCACTGTCAACTTTAGGAGCAACCTCACAAGAGGGATGGTATCATTATTGCTAGTATCAGAGAGGAACACAGAAGCTGAGCAATTCTCTGAGGCAGTCCTGAGGTCAGAGGCTGCCTGACTGTGGCCTGACCATGACCTGGCAGACTGACGGAGCAGCGGCCAATGGCTCTCAAGTCAGTCTGCACGTTATATCTCTGGGGTGGAGACGAGTGGTTTGCTCCCCTTCCCCGACTCCCCATAAGTTTTGCCCTGTTCTGTGATCCCCAGGCTAAGAGTCTCACAATCAACAAATTACAGATGATAGGATGAGGTAAACGGCTCTTTGCCAGCAGAGCTGACCCAGTAGCAGATCAGAAATGCTTTCTGCCCTTTCAAGATGCTGGCACAGGTGAGCATTGGCCATCCAAGCCAGGTGAAGCCCCACCAGAGGGGCCCCATGGAATTCCCTGTGCTTTGGGCTTTCTTCCGGGATAATTCCTTTGATGGCGCCAGCAGCCTGGCAGTTGCCTTTGAGAACGCTTGGCCAACATGAAGGGATTTTCATGCAAACAATAAACTCTGGCCTGGAGAGAGCCAACTTGAGCCCAAACCATTCATCTTGTATTCCTTTCTCTCTCCCTTTCTTTAACTTAAAAGGTACAGTTGAAAGTTAAAAATGGCAGTTTCAGCGTTGTATAATAAGAGATGCTGAAATATGGGTGATGTGGCCACACTGGCTCACTAACACAGTCACATAAAATATGCACACAGCACATCCCACTTTACATGCTATCAAGTAATTGTAAGTCAGGATTTTGCAAATTGAATAGTACGTTTAGTTTACCAGTGGGTTGGCTTTTTACCAGAATTCAGAGGTGATTTCTTTTGCAAGTTAAGGACATTTTGTAGTATTCATAACCTTGGCTATATTTATGTATTTTATAAACTTGGATTTTAGTATATCATCTTTTCTCTAAGTAGAACACACACTATTTGTTAGTTTCTGGAGTTCAAATCTGGACTCTAACCAGCAATATAAAGCAATATAAAGTATTAGAATGTCCCTCACCGCCTGGCTTATTTCACTTACCATATGACCTCACCTTTAACTGGAACATAATCAACAAAAGAAAAAAGCAAACAAAATATAACCAGAGACATTGAAGTTAAGAACATTGTAACAATAGCCAGAGGGGAGGGGGGAAGGGATAGTGGGAAGAGGGGTTTATAGGAGCTACAATAAGGGACACGGACAAAATCAAGGGAGGTAGGACTGGCTGGGGTGGGATGGAGGGATGGGGAGAAAATGCAGACAATTGTAACTGAATAAAAGTTAATTAATTAATTTTTAAAAAGTATTAGAATGGAGTTCATGGAAAGAAATTTTAAAGCCACAAAACAGCCCTGACTGGTGTGGCTCAGGTGGTTGGAGCATTGTCCCGTAAACCGAAAGGTCACAGGTTCCGCTCCTGGGCAGGGTACATACCTAGGTTGCAGGTTCCGTCCCTGGTTGGAGCATGTATGAGAGGCAACCAATCGATGTTTCTCTCTTACATCTCTCTCTCCCTCCCTCTCCCTCTCCCTCTCTCTCTTCCCCACCCCCTCTCTCCCCTCTTTCCCTCTCTCTAAAATCAATCAGCATGTCCTGAGGTGAAGATTTAAAAAAAAAAACTACAAAACTATCTCAGGGATACAAACTAAGAGCTTCAAGGAGATGTATTAAGGAACAATAACAACAACAACAAACAGCAAGGCCAGCATCCTGTGCTGGGAAAGGATAATAACGTCCCTGACATGTTCCCTGGGAGGTATGTTGCTTTTAAGTTGTTTTTCCACATTTCTTCAGGAGTTGAGAGCAGCCTATGCCAAAGTGATAAAGACAGTTTCTTAAAGAATATAATCCCCTGTCAGATTACCTGAGTTTATTGATTCATCTGACAAATTTTACTGGTTACCAACAAATTATCAAGTACTCTAAAAGACAGACTAGCCCGTGCCCTTCTGTAGATTACATTCTAGAGGGGGACTGAGTATCTAAAACCAAACTGGCCATTAAGACAGTTTCATACACTTGGGATTCATTGACCATTAGCTAGAGAGTGATATAAAAAGCCATTCTCAAGAGTCTGGGGCTGGAAAGAAAAATGATAGACCCTTCTGGAGACAGGCAAAGAGAGTTTGTTCTCCAGTTGGTAATTTTTGCTTCCCGATACATAGTATATACTTTTATTATTAATAACTCTTTGAAGCATCCATCCTCTGCATTTTATAGAAGACTAAACTGAAATTTGATATTAAGTTTTGTCATAAAAGTCACACAGTTGTGTAGCCAAGATTCAAACTCAAGGCTGACTGACCCTAAAGGCTTAATTGTTTTTAAATTGTTTTCCCTACTAGCTTTTAAATTTTTTAATTTTTATCATAGTTATATATAGACATAGTTTAATGAATAAACATATTTCTACAAGGCTAAAGACATACCCTGTGTCCCTCCTCCTCATTTCCCCTTCCTTCAATGTAACCATTTTAATTCTTTTTTAAAAAGATTTCTTAAATTTATTTTTAGAGAGAGGGGAAGGAAGAGAGAGGGAGAGAAACATTGATGTGATAGAAAAACATCGATTGGTTGCTCTCACATGCTACCAACAGGGGACCTGGCCTGCAACTCAGTCATGTGCCCTGACTAGGAATCGAATCAGCGACCTTTTGGTCTGTGAGAAGATACCCAACCTACTGAGCTACACCAGTCAGGACCCACTGTAATTCTTTTAGGTGATTTATTTTATATGGATATTCCTATCATGAAATATCATGATCATATTGCTACTTGATTTTTCACTTTTAGGCATTATCAACTGACTTCCCACTTAGAAATATAAATATTTAGCTCTATTTCTTTCTATCCTCCCAATATAGTGCTTTTAAACACTTCAGCTACAAAATTTGTTTACTTGTTATGACAAGGCAGAAAAGGAGAGAGAGGAGTTTGGAAATCCTCTTCTCAAACACAATGACATAACTAGCAAAAATGGTCAGAAAGAACCATCTCAGGGTGTTGGAAATCAGTCCAAGGCATGAAAATTTGAGAAATAGTTATTATTCAAGAAAGAAACTTGAATAAAAACAGTGGGACTCTGGTATTTTAGCCTGAGTTGATCCCATCTGCTACCTACTCCTCCTCCCCTTCTACCCCAGCTCCCACTTGGTAATTCTATCAGGACAGGGCAGGCCATATGAACCAGCAGCTTCACCAGCATAGGGAACTGAAACCCTGATGTCCTGGGCATAGTCAGAAATACCAGTGATGGGAAAAGGCAACTCGCAGCTAGCCTGAGGTTGGGGCAAAAAACAGTCTGTCAGACTAGCCAGACCCATGGAAGCTACAATTGCCTCAGTAATCTCTCAGATATTTGGCAGTCTGGAAAAGCTGCTGCACGCATTCACAAAGAGAGGCCACAGAGAGCCCTAGCTAGCCACACATCCTGGCTGGACAACAGGCCTTGCACACACACAGAGGAGACACACAGGGAACTGGTGCAAAGTAAAATTCAGAGGAGACTTGTAAATGACCTGAATTTTGAGGGTGTTCCCCTCCAACCCCTGTACAGCTCTATCAGCAAAGAATGGAATTCTTGCCACTTTAAGATATTTGAGCACAATCTCTGATTAATCATCAGTGGACTACTATGTAACAGTGACACAGAAATGATCCTAGGAAGCCAGGATTAAAAATAAAAACAAGAATATAGTAAAACTGACAAGAGACATCAGCAGCTGCACACTACATGGGAAAAAGACTCCTTGAAATTAGTCTAGGTGAGTCACTAAAACAACAAACAAAAACACAGTAATAAAGGCTCATTAGAACTTTAAGAAAACATAATCAGTCAGGAGGGTCTGTGGGAGGAGCTAGGGCTTGTGGAAGTTCTCATATACCTTATGGAAGTTGTTATATAATTGCAAGAACCCTACAAGTAAGAACCTTACAGGAAGAACTCTGTTTATAGTAAAGCTCTATGGTTCTAACTTCCCTTCCCCTTAACTTCCTTTTCCCTTATTTAAATACTCCTTCGCCTTGGCACACAAGCCAAAGTATGCATGTAGCTTCCCATGTCTTCATGCAATGGGTTGCAACCCCTTCTTTTTCCCAAATAAATCTTTTATGGTGACAAAACACTTAGTCAATATTGTTTTTCAGTTGACAGCAGTAATGACAACTTCTGAAGGAGGCTTGGAGTGGAATCTGAATCTAGAATTGCTATAATATATAATCTGAAATACCTAGGTTTCAACAAAATATTAAGACTTTTTTAGACAGTAAGAAATCTGTCAATAGAAACTGTCTCCGAGGAGTTTCAGATGTTAAATGCACAAGCAGACTTCAAAGCAGTTATTATAAATATGGTCAAATAACTAAAGGAAATCATGTTTAAAGAATTAAAGGAAAGTATGGTGGCAATGATTTATCAAAAAAAAGAACACCAACTTAGAGCTAGAATTTAGCAAAAAAGAAATAAGTGGAAAATCTGAGGTTGAAAAGAGAAATAACTGTAACTGGAAAATGAAAGCTTCAACATAAAATCTGAAATGACAGAAGAAAGAATCAGTGAACTTGAAGATAAATCAGTAGAAATTATCCAATCTGAAAAACATAAAAAAATAAAGGAAAATGAACAGAGCCTCAAAGACCTGTGGGACAGCATTAAACATAACAATATTTGCAGAGTTACAGAAAGAGAGAAGGGGGGAAAGGTTTTTGAAGAAGTGATGGTGAAAAAAATTCTAAATTTGATGGGAAACATTAACCTATTCATCTAAGAAGCTTAATGAACATTACTATCACATGGAAGCTCTACTTAGAGTTAAGCTGTGTAGTAAATTATAATTCCCTTTTATTTCTGCACAACTTTTAGTTTTCCTGGTGTTAGTAATTTTTTTTTCATTTGCCTAGAATATTTTTTTAATTTTTTAAATATATTTATTGATTATGCTATTACAGTTGTCCCATTTCCCCCCCCCAGTCCACTCCATCCTGCCCACCCCCTCCCTCCCACATTCCCCCCTATAGTTCATGTCCATGGGTCATACTTATAAGTTCTTTGGCTTCTACATTTCCTACACTATTTTTACCCTCCCCCTGTCTATTTTCCACCTATCATCTATGCTACTTATTCTCTGTACCTTTCCCCCCCTCTCCCCCTCCCACTCCCCTATTGACAACCCTCCATGTGATCTCCATCTCTATGGTTCTGTTCCTGTTCTAGTTGTTTGCCTAGTTTGCTCTTGTTTTTGTTTTAAGTGTGGTCGTTATTAACTGTGAGTTTGGTATCATTTTTACTGTTCCTATTTTTTATCTTCTTTTTCTTAGGTAACTCCCTTTAACATTTCATATAATAAGGGCTTGGTGATGATGAACTTCTTTAACTTGACCTTATCTGAGAAGCACTTTATCTGCCCTTCCATTCTAAATGAGAGCTTTGCTGGATACAGTAATCTTGGATGTAGGTCCTTGTGTTTAATCTTGGGTAATGTAATTATGATGTGCCTTGGTGTGTTCCTCCTTGGGTCCAGCTTCTTTGGGACTCTCTGAGCTTCCTGGACTTCCCGGAAGTCTATTTCCTTTGCCAGACTGGGGAAGTTCTCCTTCATTATTTGTTCAAATAAGTTTTCATTTTTTTGTTCTTCCTCTTCTCCTTCTGGCACCCCTATAATTCGGATGTTGGAACGTTTCGAGATGTCCTGGAGGTTCCTAAGCCTCTCTTCATTTTTCCGAGTTGTTGTTTCTTCATTCTTTTCTAGTTGGATGTTTCTTTCTTCCTTCTGGTCCACACCATTGATTTGAGTCCCAGTTTCCTTTGCATCACTATTGGTTCCCTGTACATTTTCCTTTGTTTCTCTTAGCATAGGCTTCATTTTTTCATCTACTTTTCGAACAGATTCAACCAATTCTGTGAGCATCTTGATAACCAGTGCTTTGAACTGTGCATCCGATAGGTTGGCTATCTCTTCGTCGCTTAGTTGTATTTTTTCTGGAGCTTTGAAGTGTTCTGTCATTTGGGCCTTTTTTTTTTTTTTGTCTTGGTGCGTCTGTTACTTTAAGGGGCGGAGCCTTAGGTGTTCACCAGGGCGGGGTAACGCTGGTCGCTGTGCTGTGATGCTGTACATGGGGGAGGGGCCGAGAGGGAGCAATGGCGCCCGCCTCACTCTCCTCCGGATTTCAGTCTTTCACTCCGCTACCCACAATCAAACTGGGCCCCTCTGGTGCTGGTTCCGGAGTGGGTGGGCTTCTGCACACTCTAGGCCCCTGTGGGTCTCTCCAACGACCTCTCCCATGGGGCTGGGAGTCTCTCCTGCTGCTGCCCCAACCCCCACGGGCGCTTTCAATCAGAGGTTTGAGGCTTTATTTCCCCACGCTGGAGCCCTGGGTAGCGCAGTCTGCTTAGCTCCCCGCCGTTCATCGGGTTTATCTGTGTGTGAATGTGGGGCCGCAGGGTGCTACCCACTGCTCTACCTGCCCTGCTCTCCGCCACTCTGAGTCCAGCCCTCTCGGTTTATCTGCGCAAATGTAGGGTTGCAGGGTCTGCTAGTGCTCAGACTGCCTGCCCCGTTCGTCCCACACTCCGCCAGTCTCAGTCCCGTCACGGCAACGTGAGTCCTCTCCACCCCCGTGCCCATCTCCTCCCCTCCTACCGGTAGGGATGAATGTTTATTTTGTATTTCCTTGGTGTCGGACCCCCTTGCCGTTCGATTTTCTGTCAGTTCTGGTTGTGCGAGGAGGCGCAGTGTGTCTACCTACGCCGCCATCTTGGTTCTCCCGGATACTCTCATTTGCCTAGAATATTTTTTGTTCTTATTATTCATTCAACCCCCAACTCTCCACCTTTGTTAAATCTCTTCTCAAGATGTTCAGTTGCCTAAATGGTTTACAAATTTCATCTTCCTGAGAAACCCTCTTCTAGAGTCTCTGCCCTGCTCCAATAAGGAGGTGCTGTTCTCCAGGACTTGTGTACAGCTGTCTTCCTAGGATCCCTTTTTGTCACTTCCCTGAGGAGACTCTTCTTTTTTTTTTCTTCTGTTAGATCTCCTGCTCCTGTAGCTCCTTTTGTTCCCCTTACTTGATTTACTCTCTTGTTTTGGTAGAACACATTCTCCTATAGTTGTCCAAGAAGGTTGCATAAGAAGTAAAATTCTTGAGACTCAGCATATCTGAAAATGTGTTTATTCTGCCCTCACAGTTGATTGAGAACTTGGTTGGTATAGAATCTAGATGGGAAATATTTTTCCTTCAGAATTTAAAGTCATCATCTCATTGATCTTTTAGCTTCCAGTGTTGCTATGAAAAGTTCAAAGCCATGCTGATTCTCAATCCTTTGCCTCTAGAATTTCTAAAATTTCTTACTGATGTTCCCTGGTATGCATCTTATTTATTTATTTATTTATTTGCATTAACACTTAGTATGCCCTTTCATTTTATAATCTCATCTTTCAGTTCATGAGTTCATGTCATCCTATTTCTCTGTTCTCTCTTTGAGTAATATCTGTTGCATGGATATGGAATCTCCTGGACAGGGCCTCCAATTTCCCAATATTTTATCTTCTACTTTTATGTACTTGATTTTTTGCTCTATTTTCTTAGAGGTTTTCTCAAATTATCTCCCAATCCTTTTATCTAGTTTTTCACTATACTATCTTATCTTTTGTTTCTAAGAAATTTGCTATTGTTCTCAGTTCTGTTTTTAATAGCAATCTGGTCTTTTTTAAAAAAGAAAGATTTTATTTATTTACTTTTAGAGCGAGGGGAAGGGAATAAGAAGAAGGAGAGAAACATGTGAGAGATACATCAATCAGTTGCCTCTCACATGCCCTCAACTGAGGACCTGGCCCACAACCCAGGCATGTGCCCTGACTGGGAATCGAACCGGTGACTTTTCAGTTCACAGGCCGGCACTCCATCAACTGAGCCACACCATCCAAGGTGCAATCTGGTCTTGTTTCATGCCTACGGTGCTTCCAATAGTTTTTCTGATGATATTAATTACATTTTGGAAGTTTTTAACTCCCTCCATAGTTCCTATATATCCAAGTTTTGTTGATTATTCTTTTTTTTCCATTTGTGGTTTTGGTCTGTGTCTTTCATGTTAGAAACCTTTTCTCAGCATTCTGGTCATTTCTTATTTATATCTAAGAGTAGAAACTGAAAAGCTGATTAGAACCTCTCAGCATAAGGTTGAGGGTGTCAAATCTCAATCTCCTATGTTGGACTATTTTGTTTGTGAATCCACTAATGTTAATTTCTTTGTGTTTTAGTGCTGGTCAGAGTCCCTAGAAAAGGTTCTTCAAATATCCTGTTAGAGGGTCAAATCCTGTCCACAAGTATTTTTGCATTTCATCTGTTTGTCTACAGTATAGTAATCTTGAATTTGCGTGGACCTGCTGCCTCCAGTCTGGACATGCTCCAAATAATCAGCCTCCAGCTATATTTTCTGATATCTTTCATTGCTTTAGGTAAATTCATATTAACTGGGTATCATTTTCCTTCTGCTTACAGGACTTCTTTTAACATTCTTGTAGTATGGCCTCCTGGTGATGAATTCTGTCGGCTTTTGTATCTCTAAAAAGAAGTCTTTATTTCAGCTTTGTTTTTGAAAGATATTTTTACCATGTATAGATTTATAGAGTAAAAGATTTTTTCTTTCAATATTTCAAATATGTTGTCCACCATCTTCTCACTTGCATTCTTTTCTATGAGAAAATCTCTGTCATCCTTATTTTATCTGTCTGACTATGACTTCTTTCTCTGGTTTCTCTTTATCATTGGTTTTGAGCCATTTGATTATGAAGTTCTCTGGTGTCATTTGTTTCATGTTTGTTTTTTGAATATTAAAAGTTTAAGACATTTAATTTGATAAGACCTATGACCAATATTATTTGACATGATTAAACTTATGCTGACTCTTCAATAGGAGAAATAGATCCTTCATCATCCAAGTATTTGTATCCACGACTATCAAGGTCTTTTTCTAAATCTTCACTGACATTCATCTGTTTAAAGGGCTCCTTGAGGTAGTAGTCATACTTCAGTTTTTTAAGGTAGATGAAAAATCCTCCTGCCACTGCTTGCTCAAAGGTTAAAATTTTTCTCCAAAGTAATGGTTTTATTTTGTTCTCAAACTTTAAAAGTGGGAGCCGAAGTCTTTTACTTTAAATTGTCTTTTTATTTGTGACCTAGTGTTTTTCCTTCCTTTTGGTCTTCCCCTTGGTCTTCCTATAGGCTTGTATTACCTCTTTTTAAGTGTCTTTCTTTCTTTTTTAAAAAAATCTTTCAAAATAGCTTCTAAAGTCAATGGTCTTGGTTCTAAAAACGAGTCACTGGATGAATCTCTTGCTTGAACACTTTCAGGTGAACAAATTTTCTAATAGGATTTCTTTGCCTCCATTTACCCGAGTAAGGAACACACTGAGTTTTAAATAAGCAGTTACCTGAGGCAGAGTTCTTACCTTGATTTTCAATTTCCATAGTTGAATCAGATACTGTTATGTAGTCCAGAGAATTCATTTCTGATATGTATTCTCCAAGTCCTTCTAAAAATGGTTATTCATAACTTGTTCTTTGTTTTCACCAAATTTCCATTCAGGTTAGCTGA
The DNA here is from genome assembly GCF_022682495.2 of Desmodus rotundus. NCBI lineage: Eukaryota > Metazoa > Chordata > Mammalia > Chiroptera > Phyllostomidae > Desmodus > Desmodus rotundus. Next base: position 108,031,619 of record NC_071389.1, on the reverse strand, counting down.
CAGCTTGCAACAAGTTCCAGCTTAGTATGGGCCTCAGCTGCATACTCGCTGCCCACAGCCCGGAGGTCTGCATCCAGCAACCTCCCAATGTCAGCCCTCCAATGGGCAACAACTGCCTTCCTCTGCAACTGCTCAAAAGGAAAGATTGGGCCAGCCGCTCAACCCAGCGAATAGTGGTCAAAATCTTGTGATAACAACTTGGCTCCCAAAAGAAAGTCAGAGGTGGGAGTATGGGACACCTGGCATGAGGGTGGAGAGTAGGGGGCAGGGAGTGCCATTTTGGTCTCCAGGGAGAGAAAACCATATTTCACGTTTCTTGTACTTGGGTTTCATTAGATTTTATGGATATATGGGTTAATTGTATTAAACAAATTTGGGGGATTTTTAGCATTGTTTCTTCAAGTATTTCTTAAGAAATTCCAATTACATGTACATCAGGCCACTTAAATTTGTCCTTCAACTTACCGATGCTCTGTTCATCTTTTCAATTTTTTTATTTTTCTGTTTCCTTTTAGTTTCTACTGCTATCTCTTCTAGTTTACTAATCTTTTCTCTAAACCAACTAATTTGCCATTAATCCTATCCAGTGTATTTTCCTTTTGAACATTGACATTTTGATTTGGGTATTTTTTTTTAACTCTTCCATGTCTCTACTTAACTTTTGGAGTTATGGACACAATTATAATGACCATTTTAATATGCTTTTCTATTAATTTTAATATTTGCATCCAATTACAACTTAATGTAATTAATTTCCTTTAATACATGCCTGGAGAATAGTGGGATTATCCAACCTGGCTGGTGGGAACAAGTACTATTTCCAGCCCTGTGTAGGCACTGGGCACTGTGACCTCTTATCTTTTGGATAGTTCTTTTTCCCATAATTATGTAGTTTCCTTGCATGCATACATTGATCATTATTTACCTGAATGGTTCAGGGGCATCCTCTGCAGATTTTCAGATCCTTTCCTTGTGCAATTTTACCCTCTCCAATACTCTCTTCTGTGAACTCCTGCTACTTTGGTCTCCCCAGACTTTCATCTCTGTCTCCTCAACTCAGGAGTCCATAGAGCTCCACCTGGGTACTCTTCCCCTGCCCTGCGGCCTCAATATTCTCTCACTGTAGTAATCTGGGTCAATCACCAGGCTCATCTCATTTTTTAATAACATTTTAAATTGATTTTAGAGAGGGGAAGGGCGCAAGAGAAAAAAACATTAATATGGGAGAGAAACATTGATTAGTTGCCTCCCATACACTCCCCGACCAGGGATCCAACCTGCAACCTAGGTATGTGGCCCTGACCCAGAGTCAAACCCCCAACATTTTAGTGTATGGAAGAGTGCTTAAACTGAGCCACACTGGTCAGGTCTCACCTCATTTTTTTGTGGTTTTGTTTATTTTTTTTGTCTCTCAGCAATCACTGTCCTTCATTATCAAATGTCCAGTAGGTATATGATGCCTATTCTTTAAAAGGAAAAGTAAGAAGAATAGAGAATACAAGGAGTAGAGAGAAAGAAGGTGTCTGTGTCCTGTTCCCCTTGGAGCAGCATTTCCATGAAAGGGAACTGAGGGAAAAGGGAAATCTTAGTGATAAAAATTCTCTGGGTCTCAGTTTTCTTATCTGTGAAATAAGAAGAAAGATGCTAGCTGTAGGACAGTTGTGAGGACTGCAGGAGATCACACATTGTGGACACTCACTAGGTGCTGTGGTTCCTGTTGTAACTGATGATCACATAAGTCTTTAGGGGAGTTTAACGTTGATTGGCACAGATGTCAGGGAGAGAGTAATGGCTCTTTCCAACCTCCTTTTCAAGGCCAGGTCTGGAAAATGTGGTTTCTTGGGAGACAATGAATGACTCTATAATTGAAAAAATAATTATGATTGGATCACTTTTAGGGTCTCGCCCTTCTAGAGGTAACCAGAGCCACTGTTTGCTGGATATTTCAAAGTAATCATGATCTCAGGCTGTGCCTGGTGTCCTGCTTGGTGACGAGTTGACCCTTTTAATGATTTTTTTCAAAACTATTTGCAGTCACACACCTAACTCCATTGGGTCAGAGGCTGGTAGTGGAAGTAAGGCAGAAAACTCCCCGCTTGACTTTTCCTTCAACGACACCTTCCATCTGCTTTGGACAGCTGACGTCAAATGTGGGTTTTGAAATTTATAGTCTGAAACACTATAGATGGGTTGCCTTCCAACAGGAAATCATCTCCAAATTCTCCTCATTGTGCAACAGAGAGGGTGTAAGGCCAGCAAGCTCTGAACTTACTATGGACTTACACCAGGACAGGGACAAAATAGCCTTTAGGGACTCATTTCTTCTAGATGGCAGTTGTTGGCTCCCCATAGAGGAAGTCTAACCAGGCAGAGGAGGCTGGCATGACAGAAGCTAGGATATGAGATGAAGAGAAAGACAAGTGCTCTTTCTCTCCATCTCACAGGCCCTGCAAACCCCAAAGCTGCATTTGTCTCAGCTCTGCTGGTTCTCAAGACAAAGACCATTTGAGGATGTGGTGGGAACTTGAGTCACAGGAAGGCAAGGCTGAGACCCCTAGGCTGGAGTGGGGATGGGGTCTGTATTGACTTAACCCTAAGGCAAGCGGCAGCCTTCCATTTCATCTTAGGAACTTCTCTGTGGGCTCTATGCATGTCAGTTCCCAGAAGAGATGAGACCTCAGGGGGACATGAAATGATTGTTTGATGGAAGCTCCCAAGGCTGTCTGAGCAACACTGAGAGAAGGAAGTGTGCGTCCACCCTTTGAGCCACAAAAACAACAATGTGGACTCCTTTTCTTCCCTGTGAGGGATCAAATGCAGATGCCAGCCAGCAGCTGCCAAATTGCAGGGGAGAAATGATTCAGGGGCATGTGCCCTCTCGTGGACCTTCATGCCCATCCAAAGGGAGTGTGGGTTCCTGACCAGGAACACTTTAAACAAATCATCCAAATTTCAAATTTCTAGTTGTATAAGCACATTTTACGCCACAGCCATAAGACTGTGTGTTCAGGACTATAAGATATTGCCCCCTCCTCTTGGCGGCTGTGTGTACAGGCTCAGGTGACCCATGTGGCTGGGTCCTGAGCTCTGCAGTCCTGCAAATGATAATGTTAATACCACTCTTTCATATTGAACATTTACTACATGTCAATCATTGCCTGAGGTTCTTACAAGCATCATCTGATTTTATCAGTCAACAGATATTGGTTGAGTATTTGTTCATGCCAGGCACTAGCATTTAATCGTCACAACAAACCAATGAGGTAAAAAATTATTTCTCCCATTTTACTGGTGATGAAACTGAGTCTTAAGAGATGCAACTGATTTGCACAACGTCCCACAGCCAGCAGGTGGCAGAGCTGGGATTTAAAGACTGTCTCTCTCAGAAGCCAGTGCTTGTCACCACTTACCCTCTCAGAATCTTTGACACGACACTTAGGATAGAAGTGACACATGGTGGTTCATGGGCTAGGAAAAGATGTCATCTGCCTGTCCTCAAACAGAGCTTCTAGGGGTGCCCCTGCAGGTCTGATCTCACTTTGACCTGGCAAATAGCTTTCCAAAACACATCAGAACATTTTTATTTGGCCCACATTTGTCGATATCATTTGCTCTCCAACTTTTTCTGCTAGTCTTGGTGCTACCTGGTTGAGGGTGTCAGGCCCGTGCAGGCCTCAGGTCCACCCATGTGCAGGGGCCACCTGTTCCAGTACATGAACCAATCCAAACTAGTCCCCACCAGCATATGGCATCTGGCATTGGCTTTTATTTTTTCTCAAAACTGGTGAGCGCTGGGGGCGAATGGAAAGAAGCAAGACCCAATTATCTACAACCCCTCCTCTCATCCCCTGCTTTGGCCGGCCCAGTCTTTAGGACCGGGGTTCTGTCTTGCTTTCCTGGGTAGATTCAAGTGGCTACTCTGGTACCTGAGCCCTGACCCATCTGGTTGCCTGACTGCCCCCCTCAATTAATTAGGTTTATTGGGGGCTAAGTCCTGTACCCATTGTCCCCAGTGGCTCCTCGGCATCTTCTTCCAAGCTGGCAGAGGTCCTGCAATCATCACGCCCCACTCAGACTAGTCCCCACCTGCCTCTCTTTCGTTTGGGAATAAGGAATAATATGACCTTGCAGATATAAACTGTACAATCCACAGGGTGGAGGCAAAGAAAGATATGGAAACTCGATGGATCCCAGGCCTGCGGGACCCCACAGCAGCCTGATCAATCGAATGTGAACCTCAGCTAAAAAGAGCAAATGCCAAGAGGAGACAGGTGGGTCTACAATGGAAGATTAGAACAAGAAAAGTCCTGAGATCAATGTTGGCAGTACCATCCAATAACTCTCTGGAAATAGGGCGGTGTAACCAAGAACTTGATCTGCCTTGTCCCCATGGCGGGGTTACCTTCCAGGGAAAATGATATACCTGTCTTACCATTAGTGACCTCATTTAAGCAACTTTCTGTTCTCCAATTCCAAGCCCACTAAATAATCTTCTAATGTTAATATTGATAATTCTGACAATTCTACTTTTTGCATAGCTCATGTAATATGAAGTCATGTGTTGATCTGGTCCCCTGGACCACTATATTTTCACCGTAAGTTAGTAAGTAGGTATTCTAGCTTGATGCATCAACCTGTTGTGAGCTTTGAGAAGGTGAGTCAGAACTCCCAAGTCTGAAAGAAAACTAAAGTTCTGCTTGCATAAGGCAAAGGATCAGCCCTTGGTCCCTGGTAGGATTGCCTTGGGTGATTGTCACTTTGTGGGAGTTTATCAGCTTTGCCATCTTGACCTTGTAGCACTTCCACTCACCAGCCTGAGCCCTTTGTAGACCTCCAGCAGCAGGTCCAGTTCAAGTTCTCCAGAGCCCTTGGCCAATGCGACTTGGATTTGCCTGGATGTCTCAGGAGGCTTGAAGTGATGCCGAGGCCATCATCCAAGGCCAGATGTGATAGCTGGGCCCAGACACAGTGCCTTCTGGGAAGTAGAAGCCCCTGCCAGGACCCAGCCCCCAGATGACCCTCTCACAATAATCTCAGGCCTCCTCATCAGGGGTCCTGCAGTGTATTTTGAATAGTCCCTCATGGAACTGATAATAACAGTACCACATTGAGCCAGAGGTTCTGTTCACTAAGCATTTACACATCACCTCTTTTGAGTTTTGCACCTGTCCCACATGGTAAAGCAGGTAAGCATTTTCAGTTTTGCTTCGCAGTTGTGAACACTTGGGCTTCAAGAAGGTAAATGCTTTGCTCAAGGTCACACTGTTTGTAAGTGCTGGAACCTGCACCTTACCCAGGTCTGAAGGACTGCAAGCCCCAGGCTCCCTCACTGTGTCTTTGAGCTGCTGCTCAGGCCAGACAGGCTCACAGCAGGGTGCCGGCCCCCAGGTTACTGACCCTCAGGACAGACTGCAGACACAGGTGCCCACAGGATGAAATGGGACCCAGCTACTGCTGGGGCTCAGCCCACAACCCCCACTGGTGCAGAAGATGGGACTTGCTTCTTTCTCACACCCACGGGCATATTCCTGTACGCAGATCATCTCCGTGACTGTCTCCAGACAGAATTTTGTATTCAGGAAGGCTTCCTTCAGGCTCTCATTTACCTGGAGTGTCTGGGGCACCATGTGGCACTGAGAGCTGACTGGAACAATGCTTCCAACAAGCGCGGTAATGATCACTGATTCCACCCAACCAAGGGGAGAACAAAGGGAGATGGCCTTGCACGTTCCAAAGCAGCTTCCCACCATCCTTAACACAATGACACCCACAAACGCACAAGCGGCCGACCCACTGCATTATACCACTTTCAATCCCTCTCTCTCTCCCTCAGACCTGCAGCCGTCCAACTTTTTCTAAATTCCCCACCCCTCAGTCACCCCAACCCTGCCGAGACAAGACAGTGCCAACCCCTGGATGTCCTTGCGGGACAGGACTAACAGGAGAGATTTTCTCTGGCGATGTGCAATAAAGAGTTTTCACCAGTCTGACTTTGTCAAGGTCTCAGTAGCCCTAGAGAAGGCAGCTGTGATTACTTTACTTGCAGAGAGAAAAAACTGAGGCTGCTTTAATTGAGAGGTAGGGACAGAGAGGCGGGATTCTGGAAGCAAGGAGAAAGGCCAGAGAATCTGAATACTGCAAAAGGGAAGGAATGGGAAGGAGAGGGAAGGGGAGGGGATGGGAGGGAAGGGGAAGGGAGGTGAACGGGAGGGGGAGGACAGGGGAGGGAAAGGAAGGGAGCACGTTCCACTTACAGAGCATCTGCCAACACATGCACAGTGCCTTCACTGCAGCCTCTTTGTCATCTCCCAACCATTATGTCATGACTAATGGTGAAGGGACACCCGTGTTGCCAGACACAGCAGGCCTGCCTGGGTCTGGAGAGGGAGCCTGGGCCTCCTGAGGTGTTGGGAAGATAGCAAGTGCCCACTGAGTGCTGCCCGTTGGCAGGGCTCTGTTACAGGCCATTGGCCTATATTGTCCCATGTGTTCCTCAAAACAGCTGCATCAGGTAACTATCATTTCTGTTTTAAGATAAGGAAACCAAGGCTTGGAGATATCACTCAGGACCATGTATACATAACTTAGAAATACAGCTGTACCTGTCCTGAAATTCTGGGATCTTCCCTGTGCCCTGGGTGAGGTGCACGTGTACCTCCTGCCTGCCCAACACTGGCTCCCACCTCAGAGCCCTTGAGCAGCAGCTCAGGGGCTCAAGTCCTCTGCCATGCATTACTCTGCCATAGGAGAGGGCAGCAGAGCCAAGGCTCTGCCTTCAGGGCTGGTCTCAAAGCAAGTCATGTGGGGGTTCATGGCACTCCAGGCCTGATACCCCCTTGAGGGCTGCCCTTCTTTCCAGATGGTAACATTGGTGTGACAACATTGAGACCAGAGAGCCCTTTGCCTGGATTGGGGGGAGGAAGAGGTCTAGAGCAGTGTTAAAGGGTCATCTGCAGGGAAAACCAGAAAACAGATGATGTGGTTAAATTACCCCATTTTTATGGGTAATTTTGCTTTCTGATCCTGCTATGCAGTGCATTTCCCAAGAAAGATGGGCATCTACTCCTCCCTCTCTTTCTCAAGCACTCACGTTATACACAGGTGCACACACTACCCCATTTTAGGGCATTCCCTTCTGCTTGCTCTATTGTAATACTGCCCCAATTGGTTTCTTGAGCCACTTCAGCTAGAGAGCTTTCTAGAGCACAAAACTGACCGAGCCACATTTTTCTTTGCAAGTCTTCAGTAATCCTTTCTTTGCTCTCATGATAATACCCAGTCCCCAGCCTGCCTGACGGGCATGTGCTACCCAGTATGTGCCCCAGGCGTGGCTATGGAGCGTGACCAAGGCAGGGTGAGTACAAAATATCCACCAGATTTTGATAAATCAGAAAAATAGCCCTGGCTGGTGTGGCTCAAGGGATTGAGTACTGGCCTGTGAACTGAAGGATCGCCAGTTCAATTCCCAGTCAGGGCACATGCCTGGGATGCGGGCCGGACCCTGGGGGGCATGCAGGGAGCACCCACATACTTGTTTCTCTCCCTCTCTTTCTCCCTCCCCTCTCTCTAAAAATAAATAAATGCAATCTTTTTAAAAAAACAATAATACCCAATAAAAGTCTTTAAAAAAGAAAAATAATATAAAATATATCATTAATAATTTTTACATTTGATTATATGTTGAAATATTTTGAATTTTAAAATACACATTATTAAAATTAATTTCACTTGCTTTTTAGAAAACTCTTTAATTATGACTACTATAAAATTAAAAATTACATATGTGGCCTGCATAATATTTCAACTGCGCAGCAGTGGTCAAAATCACATTTCTCTCTGGCCTCACCCTTGTCTTCCACTCCTACAGAACGCTCCGCGTTGCCCTGGAGTGCAGGCTGTGCCTTCACTCACATATTCCCTCCTCCCAAGATGCCTTCCCCCACTGTTCACTAAACAATGCATTCTCATTTCTCTAACCTCAACTCAAGTATCACCTCCCCTGACAAACTCCCCTTGTCCTCCTTGGGTCCCCACTGTATGGTGTGGTGACTTCCTGCCTTTCTTTCATGGATACATGGATCTCTGTCAGCAAAGATGATGTCTTAATCATCTCTATGTGACCTCAGCTTCTAGACTGGCTGTTAAACAAGTGAATGAATGAGGAGGCAATGGCATATGAATCTGAGCTTTCTAGTACTGAGTGCAATACTGGTTCCCCGATTTTCCCTAGCCCCCTCTCTTTCCCCTGAGTCCCAAACACCTACACCTGCAGTCCCTTTGGAGAAGCACCTACCTACTTATGGGTCCTGGAGCTGAGGGACACCTCCCCCATGCCACCCCAGGTTACTACAGTTTTGGATGATCCAGTCTGCTATGATTTAGCCTAAAGGTGAGTCACTTTTTAGTCCCCACCTCCCCAAGGGCATCCTCATGCTTTCAACTTCACATTCTCTCTTTGGAGGGGCTCAGCTGAAGCCAGGGCTGAACTGGAAGACATGGAATTGACAGCATTCAGGGTTGTATTTCTAACTGCCCAAGATGAGTTCTGAGCTGCCTTGGAAGAACCTCCAAAAAGGGAAGAAGCTATATGTCCCTCTTTCATTCAAGAACTTTACCAAATCCCTGGTAGCCTAATTCAGAACATCCTCTGACTGCCTGGCTCCCGCCACCAATGCTCAGATGTAGTGGCTTGTGCTTACTTGACACTTTGTCAATGGCAGCACCCAGTTCTACTTGTCATAGGAACAGCATGGGGTTTTACAGCAAGCTGTAAGTGACTGTTGAGAAAACTCAGTCCCTGGCAGACACTGTCATGGTCATGGCAGCTAAGACTTTCCAACAGGCACTCCATCCATCACTGCCTCCTGCCACGTGACAGTCCAAAACCTGAGCTCCAGGCCTGGCATTTCCTGGAGTCACATGGATGGCAATCAGCAAGTGCTTTTGTTCTTGGGCTTTTGCTGTAAATGTGCCTCACTCTAACATTCATTCTCAAACAGGAGTCTAGATTAGGGGCAAAAAGTCCAGATCTCTATTGACTGGCCTGATGGAAGGAGGTTAATTCATCGTCTTTGCCTTAACTTCAGCTTATTTTTCCCTAAAAGTCTGTTAAAATAGGTGAGACTAATTAGTACTCACTTATGTATTTAATTCACATTAGAAAACATTGGCCTGAAGAAAAGAAAAAATTATCTCAAGGTAGAAAAGAAGACTCTGCTCTGAAATGCCCTTGAGAATTAGAGTACAAATGCAAAAAGGTAAACCATTCTTCAGAAAATGTTCTTTACAAATGCAGGCTCACCATTCTGAGAAAGACTTTGTCCTAAATATCATTTTATTCCTCAGCCAAGAAGCTGATTAAAGTAAATACCAGCCAACTACAATTAGTGAAAAATGTGTGTGGACTCCTGGTTTTGATACGTTGAAAGGAAAACACCATGGTTGCAAAGGGCGCGTTTTGTGATGCTTTGGGAGAATAAAGGAGGAAGGACAATTGAGGATAAAGGAACTTTCTGTGGGAAGCATAGGAGTTTAGTGGAAGCAGGCTACAGGGACTCTCAGAAATCTTGGGAATGCATTGGATCTCCCAAACTTCCTGATATGGGATGGGGAGACAGGCTATTTCAATTAAACAGCTGTTTAAAAAGATGAACCTGGCAGACTGCAGGGTGTTAGGATCCTCAAGTGTCAAACTTTGAATAAAGCTCACTTAAATACCTACCCGTAGGGCAAGTGGAGGCAGCCTGGCTTCCTCACCCAGGTGTCTGGGTAACTAAGGGAAACAGTGTTCCCATAGCCTTGGAGGGGCCTGATAACCAGTGTTCTCATAGCCTTGAGACTGGGTCCGATAAACTGTTCCCATAACATGAAGTGGGCTCGCATGTGCAGAATTATGTTATGTTATGTAATGCTCTGGCAGTTGTCCAGTTTTGTTTCCCTCTAGTACTAGGCAGGGACTCCCTGCTGGGGGTGATGATGATGACAGACTTGCAAGGGGACAGGTGCCATGATGGGTGCCACGCTGGGGAGAAGGGCCATGACATGTGCCATGCAGAGGCATGCAGGAGGACATGCAGCTTGCAACGTGTGTGGCTGGCCCACCCATGAATAAAGGCATGCCAGACACCCCAATGGCTCTGTGAATATTATTCAGTCTGGCCTTGAATGGTCGCAACACACTACTGTAGGATTCCTATCACCCCTCTATGGACTAAATGTTTGCATCCCCCCAAATTCATATGTTAAAACCCTAATTTCAAATGTGATAGTATTAGGAGATAGGCTTTGGGAAGGAATTAGGTCATAAGGATGGAGCCCTCCCAGTAGGATTAGTGCCCTTCCAAAAAGAGGCCCCAGAAACTTTGCTCTCTGTCTATGCTCAAATGAGAAACATGCTGTGTGTGGACATAATGAGACAATAGCTGTTTGCAAACCCGGAAGAGAACTCTCACCAAGAACTGGTCCCTGCTGGCACCCAGACCTCGGACTCCCAGCCTTCAGAACCATGAGTAAATAAATGCATATTGTTTAAGTCACCCAGTTTGTGCTGTTTGTCATAGCAGCCTGAGCTGACTGAGACACATGCCTGATCACAGTTTTCCATCCCAAAGGTGTTCTTTATTCTCTTTTGTACGGTCATTGCTGTCAGTACCTGTGGTAGACATCCTCTGTTGGCTGGCCCACTTGCACCTCCAATCCCCTTCTACTGTCCCCTACCTGGACCAGGTGAGGTGTGGCGTGCAGCAGCCTTCTGCCCACCATTATGGGCCCACATGAAAACAAAGACAACAGACTAAGGATGCTGGAGAGAAAGATAAGGAGGGCCTGGCTCCCCTCACAGTGCTGCTGCATAGCTGCACCGCACATTGCTTTTAGGGGGAAAAATCATTTCCTGTGTGTTTAAACCATTGTTAGCCAAATTTTCAGGCTTTTGCAGCTGAGAGAAATCCTAATATACACAGTGCTACCCTATAGAGCACTGGAGAGCATTCCTTCATTTATTATTTCTTTGACCCTTTCAGGGTGCAAAGCCAAAAGCAAGTCTGCCTGGCTCCCACAGTCCTGTAAGAACAGAGGGGATCTGTCATGGACCATGAATTGTGCTTTGGTGCCCTGGTGCCCTGGTAAAAAATAGTCTTGGGACCTCTTCAAATATCTCCAATATTTTACTGTAAAATACATGAGACCATTTATGGTATCTGAGTCTCTGGGAATGATAACGATGGGATCAGCTACAATTGTCTTAAGTAGAGCCCCAAAGCCAGACTTCTCTTGCCCTAGACAGCCTAGAGACTGATGGAGATACATCTTGTCTCCCCAGCAGGTTTATACGTGGGAGCACCTTTTGTACCATCATACCATGGTGTCGGCGGAAATTGCACAATAGTCACATAAACAGGACTCCCTCCCTTCAGACACACACTTCCCCAGGGCTCACCTGAGCAGGCACAGGAGAATGCCAAGTAGACTGCAGGAGCCTGTTGGGGGTTAGGCTTCACAAGCAAGAGAAGGGGATGGTGGGAGGAATGGTGGATAATTCACTCTGACAAACCAAACCCTGCCTTGTTATCTGGGAAGAAGAGAATGGATGGGGGCCTGAAGGAATGAACTTCCTGCCTCTGGGGGCCACGTTAGTCAGTCTTCTGTGGCCACATCCATGCTTTCTCCATTGGAAAATTCAGACCCAGTGCAAATCTTAGTTAAGTCCAAACTTAAGTCTATTTTTTTGAGAACTTGTTTCTAATAGGTAATTTTTAAACTGTTTCAGACTGGGGAAGAAAAGGATGGTATTCAGTCTGTAATGCTATTTACAGGATTTTAGGCAGAGTGATTATGTACCCATCTACTTTACCTTATACTTTAAAAAGAATGAGTATCACTACCACCACTACCCCCAGCAGGCCCCTGTAAATCTATAGCACATTGTCAATCTATGCATGGATGACTAGGACAAATATATTTTCCTGCCATATTTCCTGCATAGTTATATCTCTAGCCCTTATTTTTAACCCAGCACCATTTCAGAATCAGTTTCTATGGAGAGAATACCTGGACATTTAAATCCATCAAAAAGGAGTAAATGAGCATTTCACATACATCTATCAAGAAGAAATGCCCCCTTCTCCCCATCATTGTGGGGCTTTGTCAGTCGCCTGTCAGATGAATGTCCACGTAAGTGTTTATTAATCACTCTCGCACTCACTGATGGGCCTGAACACTTTGCTCCTCTGCGTCTCTGACAAGCACCAAGTATGCGTGGGTTTCTTCCATCCATCTCTTGAACACAGTTGCTTACTTTGTTAAAGTTAATTTCCACTCATTTCTGGCTTTGATGGGAAGATTCCTTTATCAATTCAATTCATGTGTGTTGTCTGCAATCAAAGCAATATTGTCTGCTAATGTGAGCTACATACCGGGCTCTTCCTCCACTTTATGCTAACGCTGTCCTGGTCTTGAACTAGAGAATTTGGGGAAGAGGCTGTCTCCCTAGCCTTCAGAAACAGGCTGTGGTGAGTGGCAGCCATTTTCCCCTCCTGGAATTCCCTGGCTTAGAGAAATGATGAGCTTCTCTTTCTTGCCACGGATTACTTTGGTTGAAAAACAAGTCAGTGGGGGAAGAAAGGTAATGGGAGGCATGTAATGGCAATTTGGTATTCCTGCCACTATCTGTAGGATCAGGTCTTATTCTGGAATTCAACACTCTTTACACACCAGAACTTTACAGCAAACTCTCCTTTCTAAACTATCCTTCTATCCCCACAAAGTTTATTATATTCTCAACACATACTTTTGTGCATCTTGTCACACTGTCCTTTCCAGCTTCTCCTTCTTTCCCATGTCATTCATCCATTTGCACACCATTAATCTAAGTCCTACACTTCCTGCAGGGACACCGAGCCTTCCCTCCTCAGGGGCATTTTCTCCCTACCCCAGAGGACTGAGAGCTCTTCTCAGAATGCTTCCAAAAATAAAATTCTCACCAAGACTGTGGCATGCACCACTTTGTGTTATGCTGCAACAGCAGCCTTGAGGGGTGGACAGAGGCAGGCCCAAGTCTGAATCTGACTCAGAAACTTGGAGCTGGATGACCCTGGGAATTCACTGGATCTTTGTGGAAGTTTCTCCATAAGGAAAATGAGTGAAATAATACCTATCTCATAGGGCTGTTGTCAGCATTCCCAGTAATTTATGTAACTTACCTATTGCAATTTCCAGATGATTTGGGAGCCCAATGTGGTCACCATTGTTATAAGTCCCAAAGAGATGACACATCCCTAAAGGGAAGTATGATGCATAGGGTGATTTTCTGTACTGCAGAGTATGGAAAATTAAACTTACATGTCTCAGACTCTCTTGCAGCTAAGGTTCAGGTTATTTATAAAGTTCCAACAATTAGATATACTTGCTCAATATTTCAAAGTATAGGTGTTGGTAAAAGACATGAGACTCCTGGGTCAGAGACCAAGAACTTAATTATTCCCAAGGACTTAATAATTATTAATTATTCTGGCCAGAATATTGACTTTTTCTTGTGCTGGTTCCTCAAGCTCCAAATCCCACCAGACAACATGAAGAGGGCCAGATGACACCTGCACACTGTGGGTTAGGGTAAAGGAGGGGACCCTGAGTTTAAAGAACTCAAGTTTTTATAATGGATAGTAGGCATGTCTGCTCTTTGCTCTGAAGGGAGATCCTATCTCCACCACCAAGGCAATTTTCTATGCAAGCATCCTTGAAAAGATAGTCTAGAAAAGCAGTCAGTACACCTGCTAGTTGTATAAACAAAAGAGACAGACCCATGGAAAATTGTCTCCCAACAAGGTCATGTTCCTGCTGTCAGCTGTTGCTTCTGGCAAGGATGGTTGTGGAGGTTTGGAGTTTTCTACAGCAGCATTCAAGTGCCCAGTCACTAACTTTGTAATGTCAAAAGGAAATTGTAGAAACAGCTAATCCCTAATCCCAGGTCACAGCTATGACTGATATTTGAGCTCAGCTCTGCCTGTGGCAGCCTCCTGAATTTCCTCTTTCTTAACTGTGGCAGGATAGTTAGGTGTTGTTGAACCTCCTGAAGGCCCAGCCTATAGTCTGCTTCTCCATCCCTTCCAAGAATTCTGTGAACTCCAAATTTCCTGTGTGTTTCAAATTCTTCCTTCACTGTTTAAAATAGTTGGGATGGTTTCTGTTTCCTGTAGTGACTAATATAAGTAGAGACTAAGCCTCATCATTCTCCAAAGTTTGAGTGCCTTCCACTAGAAAGTTCTGATGATGGTAAAGATGATGATGATGACAATTAGACAGCAAAAGAAAAAAGAGAGAAAGTGAAGAAAAGGTGAAGTAAAGCAGGAAAAAGAAAAGTAGGAAGGGGGAATAATTATTTTTCTCCTCCTTTCCCCAACAAAATATCACATATTCTCCAAAGAGAAAGGTTTCTTGAATCTCTATGTACTGCAATTATTTTTTATTTTCTTAATATTAATTTTTATTTTTTTAAGATTTTATTTATTTTTAGAGAGGGGAAGGGAGGGAAAAAGAGAGGGAGAGAAACATCAATGTGTGGTTGCCTCTTGCATGCTCCCCACTGGGGACCTGGCCTGAAGCCCAGGCATGTGCCCTGACTGGGAATCGAACTGGTTTAGCAAGCCGGCAGTCAATCCACTGAGCCACACCAGCCAGGGCTATTTTTTATTTTTGAGAGATGGGAAGGATGGGAGAGAAACATATGTGAGAGAGAAACATCGCGATGGGTTTTGATGGAAGGATCACGGCCTTCCATACTTGCCCTGATCTGAAACTGAACCTGCAACCCAAGCATGTGTCCTGACTGGGCCACATTTTGGTTTGTGGGATGACACCCAACCAACTAAACCATACCAGCTAGGTCCACGTTCTGCAGTTACTAAAAGGAGAAGTGTACATCCTCATTTCTAGAAATGCAACATTACCAAACCCAACATTACCCTTGTTCTGTTTTGTTTCATTTACTTTTTCCTCTAATTTCTCTGTGGCACAAGAGTTTCTCAGCTTTTCTCACCATGGCTAGATCAAAGAGAAGCCTAATCTTAGTGGGATGTCCCCAGTCAGAAAGCTGTTCTCATACCTGCCACACATCTCACACGGAATGGAAAGTAAAGGGAACAATTATGCCTTTAGTCTATATCATGGTCTAGGGGTTCTTCCTGGAATGGAGGTTCTTGCTGATTGAGACATTCCCAATAGAGTTTCTGGAACCCTCTGCCCTCTTCTGTTCCCTAATGGTGGCCAGAATGTTCATCCTCTTGTCTTGAGAAATAACTTCTGGAAGTGCTTCTCTCAGAACTGCCTTCTGACTGGTCAGCCCCTCTGTGCTGCACTATGCTATTTTGGAGTTCTCCTCAGGATCTGGCATGGAAATTTACCCTTCCTATGAAATGCAGATGGGTGAACTCTAAGACTTGCTTGAAATTGCCCATATGATATGTGCATTCAATAATAGCTAACATTTACTGAGTAATTACTATGTGATAGACACAGTACTAACTGCTCTAGAATTCTTCTCAGACATTTCAACTCTAAGAAGCAGGCATTATTACCCTCCATACCTCACAAATGTGACAACAGAGGCTTAGAGAATTAAGCAACTTGCCCAAGATCATAGCCAGGGTATGTTCAGAGGCCCTTCTGTTAACAACGATATTATTCTACTCAAGTGAATATTCATTCGATGAATTAGGACAGGAGGGCAGATATTGCTAATTTCCCCATTATCATCTCCCCTTCATCATAGTAATTAGTAACTACCACTATCATCCAAGATTTTAGCTGAGCTTCTTCCTGCTTGGCTAGTTACTTCTCAATGCCTCAGTTTTCACATCTGTAAAATAGAAATAAGAATAGTACCTATTTCATATGTTTCTCAAGTATATGAACTTCCACTTGAGTATATTACTAACCAAAATCTGTCCCCCAAAATAATATCTGACCAATAAAATACATGCTTTTAATTGATAACTTTTAGCTCATTTTATTGATTGAGAGGATTAAACAAGTTCATACATCTGTCTGGCACATAATAAGTATTAAACTCTGGCCAATTGATTTAATTAAACCAAATACTTATTCTATAAGTGTCTCTCAGCAAAGATTTGGGAAACTTTACAAAAATCTCCACCCTTCAGACTCTATGTCATAAAACAGAATAACAATATATTTTAGCAACAAAAAGAACTACCAGTTAAGAATATAAAATATGTATTTCATTAATCAAATGTTACAGTTTGAGATAGTTTTGATTAGTAATATACTTTACTTGATTTTTAAATATTTTAGAAATTATCCTCTCATAAACCAATTTCCACCTAAAGAAATATTCACAGGGAAAGCATGTTTCCATCATCTTCCTGAAGCACTTGTGTAGAAAAAAATCAACAGGCTAGCCCCTCCCTCTGAAAGAAGCCAGCTTGATGAAGCTATTGCCACAAAACTTAGGCCTACTAGTGGTAAGTGTGGTAAAAAATTTTGCACCCACAACAGAATCAAAAAAATGACACTGGACAGTTGGGATGTGTAATCTTAGAACCTGCCCCATTAATGATATCTGAGTTTGGGATGGGGACAAATAGGTAGTGACTACACCCTAAACAGGGGCCACTTGCATTATGAACTAGCATCACTGCCAGAGTGTGGTCCTGGGAGTGAAGTTCCTGTAGGGTCAGGAGACTTATCAAGAGGTCCTAAGATAAGACAAGAAATTGGAGAGACCTATTAGGTTGTTTCCAATTTGTGCTTTAATCTTTAGTGAGTAATGAAAGCTTAGAAAAAGTGTTTGTGTCTGCTGTACAAACTAGATAAGATAAGGTGATATAACAAGAGTGATGTGTCCAGGATAGAGCCAGCCAAGCTTAGCTTTCAGGCTTTAGCTGATATGAACTGCCCTGTGTTATTAGCCTTTATTTCGTAGCTGGAGAAGGAAAAGAAAATAACTTTTCTTAGGGATTCAGTTTATTCACTAACTTTGCATTGTTAACAGAAATACAACTTCTCTCAGAGTCATAGGACCTCCTCAGAGAAGATCCACTAACAAAACTATTCTGTATGGATTCTAATCATTCAATTTTCTTCCCTTTTTACAAGGGTCCATTGTCATGGAGGAACCAGCCTAAAACTCCAAAATGCCACAGAGATATGTGCAGTTACAATTACCCAAGTAATGATGGCAGATGCAATGTACTTTATAGGAATTAAGACTAGGGTTCTTGAGGATTAGGAGCACTAGCCAAGTGATGAGGACATTACCTTTTGGAATCATACATGACTACAAGATAACATGGCCCCAGAAGAATCCACTGGTGTTTCATTGGCTTCTCTATGCCAGCTAGGGTAGAAATACTCAGCTCCTTACCAGGGTTAAGGGAATCATTAAGAAAATCCCAGAGCAGCTCCTGCAAGAATCTAGGTTTCTTGGAAGTAGCCTTTTCTGAGAACCCCTCCCTTCCTCTAGGTCCTTCTCCTCCTCTTAAATGTGATGAGGACACAGCCATTGTTAATCACCAGCTCATTGTGGATCCAAGAGAGAAATTGCTAACTCAAGTACTTTGTTGAACAAAACTGGAGCTTGGCTGTGTTAGTTGGGGGGTTGCATGGGGGTGATGGTCACAGAATCCCCAGGGCTTTTTAAACCAATATGTTCTGCTCTGCTCTGTATGACATACCACAGAATTTCAGCCTTAAACAAGTCCTCTGCCCTTTCTCTTCCAGCAGCTTATCTTTGCTTTCTTGGGTGTTTTTGAGTCAAAGGCTTTCAGAGAATGGGAGTTGGAGGACAGGGTGTGTCCTGGGTCTGCCCTGGTAAAAATGGGGGAAAAGAATTCTGTGTGGAGAGAACTGAACAGCCAAAGAGGTCTCACTGTCCATGGGTTAATTGCTTTTGCTGCCCCCTCGCTGATCTTCCAGCTGCGGACTCCTGCTGAGAAAGAAAGACCAGACACAGAACATTTACAGTGGGAGGTCCCCAAACCAAGATTTCTGATGGGAATCTCACCTTAGGCCACAGGCAATGAAGTTCAGCCTCATGACTCAAGAGCCACTGTCATCCGTAAGGGGGGAAACATGGACTAGTTCAATGGAAAACTACTTGAGGTGAGACTGATTCTGTCTGTTTCAAGCCCACCACATTTTCTTCTTTATAAACACTTCTTACCAAAATCCTTAATATATGTTCCACACTCATTTTCAAGGTCTCTGAATAGGAGAACACCCTCATCCCTGCAGAAATCACCTTTGCATCCAGTGATATCAAGGTGGAAGAGAAAAGGAAAAAGTTTGGTGTGAATTACTTGGGCTGGACAATCCATGCCAAAAGAGGGCTTAACCAACATCCTTGCATCCTGTCACCCAGAAAGGAAAACACAGCTCACATTTACTGAGGACACGCTATCTTGGATGGTGTGTTTAGGCCTTTACAAATGCACAAGGAATAAACAGTGGGCCTGGAGTGAGCTGTGGAAGGAGGCAGTAGATCTACCCCAGGCTGAGCACATGAATAAGGAGAAAACTCCTTGGAGAAGAAGCACATGGTGGGTGCCAGCTAACAGAATGGCCTGTGGGCGCTTGTAAAGCAGCCCATGAAGAAATTCCAGGAAACCATGGGAAAGGGAGGCATTTTACAAGTGAGGCCAGAGATCCTGCAAAGTTCAAATAGAAGCTCTAGATTGTTCATATCAATTGCCTTCGCCTGCATGCATTGACCAGAAAACCTGATGACCTTCAGGGTATAGGTACCTCATCTTTAATCTTTACAGGGGAGGTGAGATATTATTCCAGTTTGATTCTAAGAAAGCTGGAGCAAACCCAGCACAGGTAGTGGCCATCTGCATATCATTTTATAGCTCATCCCAGGTGGCCCTGGTCAGGGTACAGGTGGCAGATGACCTTGGCTTGCACCTCCCAGGAAGCTCCAGAGCCAGCACACCTGGTAGACAGCTTCAGATCATGATGAAGCACCACTCAACCACCTCCACAAGCAACATACTTAAAGGGCAGACTCAGTAGCACCAGAGCCCCACTGAAGTGAGACCTGCTCTGTGCAGCCAACCACTGCACAGCGTATATTCCACAGTGGTCCTGGCCAGTTTTCATAGCCAACTGGCCTAGGGGTAAATCCCTTTCCCATTGATGTGCCAACAACAATCATGACTCAACTACAATAGAAGGGTGCACACAACCCACATAGAGGGTATACTTGGAACTGCCAGCTCAGGTGACTGGTGAGGTGGAGCTATTGGACACTACAGGATACTTACTACATAACGCCACTCTACAAAGCCCAGAAGACATAGCAGCTCTGGATAGAAACAAACACAGAGAGGCTGCCAAAATTAGGAAACAAAGAAACATGTCCCAGATGAAAGAACAGAACAAAATTCCAGAAAAAGAACTAAATAAAATGGAAACAAGTAATCTACTAGATATGTAGTTCAAAACCCTGGTTATAAGGATGCTTACTGAACTTAGGGAAGAGTAGAGGAACAAAGACATAAGAAACATTAAAAAAAAACACTTATGAAATGAAAGACACACTAACTGAAATGAAGAATACATTATAGGACACGGTGAGGATCTCTTATATACACCTGCAGCCATGCGATCCAAGGGTCCTCTGCAGTCTATGAAGGTCTTCCATTGCAAGAAGATGGCCACAGCCATGGCACACTGGAAACGGGGCGACAGCCTCATCAAGGTGAACGAGCAGCCCTCGGAGATGATAAATCCGTGCACACTGCAATACAAGCTACTGGAACCTGTTCTGCTCCTGGGGAAGGAGTGATTGCCATAGTGAACATCCAAATTCATGTGAAGGGTGGTGGTCACGTGGCCCAGATTGGTCCTGTCAGTCCATCTCCAAAGCTCTGGTGGCCTATTACCAGAAATATGTGGATGGGGCTTCCAAGAAGGAGATCAAAGACAACCTCATCCAGAGTGACCAGATCCTGCTGGTAGCTGGTCCTCATCACTGCAAATTTGAAATGTTTGGAGTGCTAACTACCAGAAGTCCTACTGATAAGCCCATCAGGGTACACCTTTATAATAAATAATGGTCTTGGGATTGAAAAAAAGGAATACATTACAGGAAATCAACAGTGAAGCAGAGGATCAAACCAGTGATTTGGAAGATAGGGAAGCCAAAAAACCCCAATCAGAACAGCAAAAAGAATAAAGAACTTTTAAAAATGAGGATAGTGTAAGGAACCTCTGGGACAACTTCAAGTGTACCAACATTCTCATCAAGGTGCTGCTAAAAGAAGAAGAGAGAGAGCAACAAACTGAAAATCTAAAATTAATGACAGCCCTGACTGGTGTGGCTCTGTTTGTTGGGCATCAACTCACAGCACAAGGAATCACTGGGTCAAGTGCCAGTCAGGGCACATGCCTGGGTTATGGTTTGGTCCTTGGTCAGGGTACATGCGAAAGGCAGCCGATTAATGTTTCCCTCTTACATTGATGTTTCTCTCCCTCTCTTCCATTTCCCGCTCTCTAAAAATAAATAAAATATTTTTTAAATTAATTAATTAATTAAGTTAATGGCAGAAAACTTCCTTAACCTGGTGAAGGAAATACATACACAAGTCCAGGAAGCACAGAGAGTCCCAAACAAGATGAATCCAAAGAGGCCCACACCAAGACACGCCATACTAAAATGCCAAAGATTAAAGACAAAGAGAGAATCTTAAAAGCAGCAAGAGGGAAGCAAGGAAGCTCACATAAGACTGTCAGCTGATTTCTCAACAGAAACATTGCAGACCAGAAAGGATTAGCATGAAATATTCAACATGATGAAAAGAAAGGACCTGCAATCAAGGTCCTTTCTACCAGGCAATGCTATCATTTAGAATCAAAGGGGAGGTAAAAAGCTTCCCAGATAAGAAAGTGCTAAAGAAGTTCATCACCACCAAACCAGTAACACAAGACATGTTAAAGGGATTTCTTTAAGAAGAAGGAAAAAGTTTAAAAATATAAATAATAAAATGGCAATAAATACATACTTTAAATGCAAATAGGTTAAATGTTCTAATCAAAAGACACACGGCTGAGTGGATAACAAAACAAGACTCTTATATATGCTGTCTACACTTCCAATTGAAAGACACACACAGACTGAAAGTAAAGGGAAGGAAAATGATATTTCATGAAAATGGGAACAGAAAAAAAAGCTGGGGTAGCAATACTTATACCAGACAAAATAGACTTTAAAACAAAGACTATAACAAGAGACAAAGAAGACCCCAGCAATTCCACTTCTGGATATTTATCTGAAAAAAATCCCAAAACATAAATTGAAAAAAACATATACATCTGTGTGTTGATTGCAACATTACTTACAATAGTCAAGATATGAAAGCAACCCAAGTGTCCATCAATAGATGAGTGGATGAAGAAGAAGTGGTGCATACATACAGCGGAATATGACTCAGCCATAAAAGAGAACGAAGTCTTGCCATCTGCAACAACATGGATGGGCTTAGAGGGTATTGTACATAGTGAAATAATTCAGACAGACAAATACAAATACCAAATGATTTCACTTACAGGTAGAATCTAAAAAACAATATAAGTGAATAAGTGGAACAGAAACAGACTCATAGATATAGAGAACATTTTGACCATTGCCAGGTGGGAGGAGTGGTGGGGAATGGGTGCAAAAGGTAAAGGGATTAAAAAATACAAATTGGTAGTTACAGAATAGTCATGGGGATGTAAAATACAGCATAGGGAATACAGTCAATAATATTATAATAACGATGTATGGTGTCAGGTGAGTACTAGATTTATTGGGGTGATCACTTGGTAAGTTATGTAATGTCTAATCACTGTTATACACCTAAAACTGATAGAATATTGTATGTCAACTGTAATTGAAAAATAAAAAATTATTTAAAAGAAAAAGAAAGCTGGAGTGCAGAGATCTTATGAAATCTAGAGATGCTCATCAAGATGTAGCTATGATGCATTGAACAGGTACAAGTAAAGGATAGCTCCTTTACTGCCATTAGTACTAACATTAAACATTTTCTAACTACATGTGCCAAGCATTGTGAGAAAAGTTGGTGATACCAATATTCATAAGTCTTTGTCTCTGACCCTAAGGGCTTGTTATCTAGTTGGGAAAGAACAGGAGGCTATCCCAGCAACTATGACATGAGTATCATTGATTCCATCATCTGACATGATTCTTATTATCTGGAAGGATCACAGTTTGGGGACCATATTAGTTATGATTAAATACAGTTGTGTGTAATAGAATATCTAAATAATAATACTAAGATAAGCATTTATCTTACATTCACATAAAATAGGTAGGTGGATCCTTGATCTCAGGGGTACTGGTTTTTCCCCTCTTTCTGCTCCACTCTTCCCAGCATGAAGCTTCTATCTTAAATATTTTCTAATGCTCCAAGACGGATGCTAAAAATTCTTCTCTGACTTGTAAGGAGCACTTCCTTCACTCATCTCTTTAAATATGGATGTTACTAGAGATCTATAACCCTGGTTTTTTCTCTACACTCTCCCATCCCTGCCCCCAAGTTCATCCATCTTAATACTAAAGCTACCATTTTTGTACACACACATTCCAAATCTCTCCATCTCTAGTCTCCACTTCAGAATCACATTTTCATGATAGGACATTAACAGAAGGCTCTAAGGTTAAGGATCAAAAAGCGACATGTCCAAATATGACATAATTGCACCTCCACAAGCAGAAGTGGGCCCTGCTCTTGAGTCCCTTGTCTCTGCCTTCAGTATCACCACGCAACAATTCCCTCAAACAAACAACCAGTGTGTTTTACTCCCTCTCTTTCACGCCCCCTAACACACACAAGTGCACACGCACACACCCCTAATTGGTCATAATCATTCACCCTTCAGATTCTCTCAAATACGTCCTTCTTCTGATCCTCCTGCCCCCACCCCAGCTCAGGTGGTCATTATCCATCACTTGAATTGATACAATCTTCTCCTTGTTTGTTTCCTTATCTTTGTTCATTCAATAGTTCAATAAACATTCATTTGCAAGCTGACTTTGTTGGGCCCTGCTCTGGCCTCTCTCTGTCCTAGCAGTAGAACCTCCTACTGCTTCCAGTTACATTTCTCTAGTTCAGATCTGACTCTGTTACTGTCCTTGCTTTATAATCTCTGAATAGGATCAAGTACAAACCTCTTAGAATGGCTCTTTATGGCTGGACCTTCACTTCCTGCTCACACCCCTGTCTAGGCATCTCTCTTTTACCCCTCTGCAGACACCCTCCACTCCCAGATCTTGTAGTGAGGTTTTTAGAGCAGGAGATAAGCACACACACACAGAACTCTGCCACACTTTGGGGCAAAAGCTATGGGCTTTTTACCACATTTCTTTCCTATGAAAGAAATTAGGTTTCCTATTGAACTAAATAATAGGAAAACATTTTATTTTATTTTAGAACCCTTAGACAAAAAACTTAAAAGCAAATAACACCTTTTAACATGCAGCTTTTAATGATCCACTTTTTAAGGAGTAGCTCCCAGACGCAATCCTCATCCTCTGGCAGATCAGGTGCTCTCCTACGTGCCTGCTCAATTCAATAGGCTGCTCTCCTGGGTGTGTGTGGGAGGGGGGCGTGGGGTGCTGTCTGAGCCACCATTGGCCTGGCCACCATTGACAGCTTCTGCTTGTGGAGGTGCAACATTATGTCATTTTTGGACATGTCACTTTTTAACCCTCAACCTTAGAGCCTTCTGCTGACGTCCCGTGATGAAAATGTGATTTTAAAGTAAAGATTAGAGATGGAGAGAGAGATTTGGAATTTATGTGTACATAATTTCCATTCCATTTCTTTAAGCCAGAAAGAGCAGAATGGTCGCTGATAATTCCAGGACGTATGTACACCATGAAAAGGCCTAGATGACAACCCCTAGCCTTGAGCTACCAGTGGGTTCATCCAACTCCTGCAGAGGGCAACACTGGAATTGCCTGGAATGGGATGGTCTTGCCTCTGTGAGGGAACATGAGAAGCTCTTCAGGAGAGCTGCCCACCTACAGATCTGCCATTTGCTCGGCACACTCACTGAGCTCCTGTGATGGTTCAGTCCCTGGGAAGGGTATACTGGCTGGGAGAGAGACCAACAGTCCCTGCAGGTCCGTTACCACACACCATGCTCCTAACTGGCTAGGTGTATTAAACAGGCAAACTAGGGAAAGTCCTGTTACCTAGGCCACCTCCCAAGTCAAGAATCTTTCATTTATTTATTTATTTATCCATCAAAGATATACCGAACACTACTATGTGCCAGGAACTATGCTGAGCTGGGGTACAGTGATGCACAAGATAAACGGGTATAATGGTCCACCGTGGAGCATACATTTCAGTAGGTGTGGGGGGAGGTGTGGGGGGGATGGGAAACATAAAAATAAATGAGTAAAAGACACAGAACGTTCGAAGGTATTTATAAAGCAAGGAAGCCGACTGGGTGGTGTGAGGGAAGAGGAGTTATATTTTTAAATAGGGCTGTGGGCCTCCCTGAGAAAACATTTGAAGAAATATGAGCAGGTCAGGGAACAAAGACACTCTCCCTCCCTGTTTGTGCAATTTTTGCTGCAAATATCGCATGGCTACATTTCCAGGGGAAAAATAGCATGTTTTCTCTACCACCAGGAAAGAAGGCAGTATGAAAAAAGAGGGAAAGACCGGGACAAGAGGAGTTATTCCATGTTGAGCACTCCCTGATGGACCCTTGAAAACCAGCTCCCAGCGCAGAGCAGTGCCCACCAGGCCGAGGGCCCCGGGCCCTCTCAGGCTGTCAGGCTAATCCTGCCGCCTGCTCCTGCCGCCTGCTCCTGCCCCAGCGCGCTCCCGGGACGCTCGCTCCGGAGAGTCAAGTTCACTCCGCCGACACCTGCCGGGGAGGAACTTTGAACAAGACTGCACTGCAGCGGCCCGAGGGTCCCCGGGGAGCCGACCCCCAGGCTCGGAGGGCAGCGGCCCGAAAACCTGGAGGTGAGCACCGGCCACGAGCCCGGGCTGCGGAGACAGGGCGCTGCACACCGGGCGGAGCTCTCGCCCCTCGCCCAACGGCGCCCTGTCCCTCGTGCCGCGGAGCCGGCCTTCTCTGCAGGCAGAGGACTTTCTTTCCTAAAGTCACCAAACCGCCGGTGCGCACCCTGCGTCCGGAACCGCCGAGCAGGGAGCCCCCTCGGCCGCAGCCCGACGGGCTAGGAGACGCCAGATTAAGCGGGCGTCCTCTCCAGGCCTCCCGGCAACACTCTCAGAGACTCCGTTTTGCCGGGCCCGGGTCTCTCCCGCGCCGAGTTGCCCAACAAACCATTTAAACATTTCAGCACAAAACCGGATTCATTGTGGGCTGCACATTAAAAAGTGTTATTCGCTTTGAAGTTTTTGTCTAATGGCTCTAAACTGAAAGAAAATGTTTTCCTATTACTTAATTCAATCATAGCGAAGAAACTTGGTAAAAAGCCCACAGATTTCGCCCCAAAGTGTGACAGAGTTCTCTTTGTGTGTGCTTATCCTCCGCTGTCACACACTTTAATTCGCCTCTCTTTATCTGGCATTCAAAACTTTCTTCAATGACATTCAATAAGGTCCAGAAGCTGGAGGAGGAAAAAAAACTGGTTATTCCCCCCCGCCCGCCCCCCCAGATATTCTTTCCCAGTAGCTTCGGCTTTGCTCGCATTCAGGGGCCCTTAACCCTTTCCCTCCCCGGGCCAGGGCAGCGGCTCCTGGGTCCAGGAGCAGCGGTCGCCCCTTTCACCCCCCGGGCTCCGCGGGTACCCCGCGCCGCTCCCACCCGCCTCTGCTCCGCGGGGAGGCCCTCTCTTGGCCGTGGTTCCTGGCTCCCGGTTCAGTCCCAGCGGTCCAGGTCAGCCCGAATTTCCCCGAGAGCCATTACAACCAGCACGACGCTTCATCAATACAGGCGGTATGGTTTGCCACCAACCGCCCTGGAGCGAGGAGCCTTGGGGAGCACACAATGGCGTCGGGAGCAGCAGAGACCCCCCCCCCTCCCCGCCCCGTGCCAAACAATCAGGGAAGCTTTGGCCCCTTACTGAACCTGCTAGATAACAGGTTCTTTCCCCCCACTGCCCCTCTCCCTTTTCTAGAATCAGTTGTTTTCTGGCAAACACAGTCTCTTTGCTTTTTAATCAGTTATAATTTGTTACTGAGGTTATTGCAAAGATTTCATCCATGATGAAAACCCATGAGTTCGCCTTGGTTTGGGGCGGTTTTCTTGCGGTGCACCGATTCCCTCTCCATTTCTCGCAATTCTATTCAGAGAACAGGCGACTGCAGTGACGTGGTTCCAATAAAATCGAAAGTAAACGACTTCCGTGGAAAGTCTCGGGCTGTAAATTCGAAATATTTATGCTAATTTCCCATTGTATGGAAAAGGCTCCTGCGTAAAGCTTTGAGCCCGCTGATGATTTAAAAAGCTGTAGCTGTGTACACAGCGCCAAGTGTTTGAAGTTGTTTAACCATTGTGTGACCAGAAAGAAGAGTGACGCGGCAGGAGAAGGTCTGGCGGAGAGGGGAGCTCGGTGGGGGTGGGCCATGGCAGCAGAGCTGAGTATACAAGCGCCCCTCGCGCCTCTCGAGAGAGGCGCACTTCGGGAAAGCAGTGGCTTCCCAGCGCACCCGCAAGTCAACGGGGTGCGCACTAGTGGGAAGGACGCTGGCAGAGAGCTTCTACACTAGCCAGTCTGGGGGTGGAGGGGACGGGACTGCGAGATCTCCATCCTCGAGGTCTAGGCTCTCATTTCCCATCCCTTGTCTCTGGCCCTCTCAGCGGCTGATTTGCTCTTTACATCCACGGCCCTGACGGACGAAAGTGCTGGTGGACGAGCATCTACGTAACAAAGACTGGGCGTTATAGGAAACATCAAAGTTAAGACTAATTGAGAAGCTTAGAGAAAACAGAGAGACAGCGATGGGGCTAGTGCTGGGTAAGGAATATCTAGTCCTTCTCCTGTCTCCCCAGCCGTGGCCTCCCCTCTGCAAAAGCCCGTGTCCTCCTGCTTCCAGACACAGAGAGAGGGGAAGAGATTCCACAGGTGGAAATCGCAGGCCGGCTGTAGGGACGTCCTCCGGGTGCACAGCGCTGAACTGAGCACACCGAGTGGAGGCAGCATGATCTTGGAGGACAGGGTGAGATGAAAGAAGGGGAAAGGGACGGAGACAAAGTGCGCAGAGAAGATGGAGATGGAGATCTGTGGGAGCAAGGCAGCAACGGGGGCGGGGTGCGAAATCAATAAGATAAACAGGCCGATGGCCAATGCAGAGCCAAAGGGGAATAAGGAATAAAGAGAAAGAAAAGAATATTAAATCGTAGGAAAATGAGAAAATAAACCCGCAAAAGGAAGAGGAGGGGCGAGGGCGCCTGTTACGGCGTGGGTGGGGTTGACAAGAATAGAGTACATTATGCAGTTCATTTAGTTAACAAGTGAAATAATGAGGAAGCGTGCAGAGTGAATGCCAAGAGAAAAGGCACAAAAACCCTATTGAGAGGCCCGGGCCGCTCCTGGCGTAGCCCATCACATGGCAATAGTCCTATTTAAGCGGCGCCGCCGGCGCCTTTCAGCACCACTAGCGCTGGCCAGCACCCCGCGCTCTTTGGGCGGTGCCCACTGCTGCAGCGGAGGCGGCTTCAGCGTCGGCTTCAGAGGTGCCGTCTGCCTTCCGGGAAGAGGCAGCTGCGCGCGGCCGCCGCCCGTGGAAGTGCGTGGAGACCCCCGAGGTCAGCGAGGCTCAGAGAGCGGGCTGGCGGCGGGGCGACCGCGCACTGGGGCCATGCCACGCTCCTTCCTGGTGGACTCGCTAGTGCTGCGCGAGGCGGCTGAGAAAAAGGCGCCCGAGGGCAGCCCGCCGCCGCTCTTTCCCTACGCCGTGCCTTCGCCGCACGCACTGCACGGCCTCTCCCCGGGCGCCTGCCACGCGCGCAAGGCCGGGCTGCTGTGCGTGTGCCCGCTCTGCGTCACCGCCTCACAGCTGCACGGGCCCCCGGGGCCGCCCGCGCTGCCTCTGCTCAAGGCGTCCTTCCCGCCTTTCGGCTCTCAGTACTGCCACGCGCCCCTGGGCCGCCAGCACTCGGCAGGGCCCCCTGGGGTCGCTCACGGCCCCTCCGCCGCAGCTGCCGCCGCGGCGCTCTACCAGACCTCCTACCCGCTGCCCGACCCCAGGCAGTTCCACTGCATCTCCGTGGGTAAGCCAGGCCGCCGCGCGGGGCACAGGGCATAGGTGGCCCTGTGAAAGTTGATGAGTCAGGGCTGGGGGACGAGGGACCCTGGGCGTTATGGGGCGATGAGAGTCCGGTCGGGACCCTGAGGGGGACACTCAAGGTGGTGTTGGGTTGGAGGACTAGGAAAGGACGCCCGGAGGGAGGGTGAAAGCAGACGAACCAAGTCCTGGGCTGGGGGGGGGGGGGGACGCCCAGGAAGGAGCGAGGACTGGGATTCAGGGCACTCCATGAAGGAGTGCCAGGGCCGCGCGACTCCGGGAGGATCCGAGCCCCATGGTTTGACAAGGAGGTGCCCGTGGTCACGCTGCTGTGCATCGTGTTCCGGGCGAAGAGGTGGGTGAGAGAAAGAAGTCCTGGGACCCTAAAGGCCGCCTATCAGAAGACCGGGCCCGCAGCGCAGGGTCTGATCGCTTCCCTCTCTCACCCCCACTCCCCTCAGACAGCAGCTCTAACCAGCTGCCCAGCAGCAAGAGGATGCGCACAGCCTTCACCAGCACGCAGCTGCTGGAGCTGGAGC
Source organism: Desmodus rotundus (assembly GCF_022682495.2). Taxonomy (NCBI): domain Eukaryota; kingdom Metazoa; phylum Chordata; class Mammalia; order Chiroptera; family Phyllostomidae; genus Desmodus; species Desmodus rotundus. The sequence continues at coordinate 108,002,845 of NC_071389.1, read as the reverse complement.
GCGAGTTCGCCTCCAACATGTACCTGTCCCGCCTGCGCCGCATCGAGATCGCGACCTACCTGAATCTGTCTGAGAAGCAGGTGAAGATTTGGTTCCAGAACCGCCGGGTGAAACACAAGAAGGAGGGTAAAGGCAGCAACCACCGCGGCAACGGCGGAAACACCGGTGCCGGCGGGGGCGCCCCGCAAGGCTGCAAGTGCGCGTCGCTATCCTCAGCCAAGTGCTCGGAAGATGACGACGAAATGCCCATGTCTCCGTCTTCTTCGGGGAAAGACGACCGAGATCTCACAGTCACTCCCTAGGAGTATGTCTCCCCAGGTCGCCCACCCCAGGCCCTTCCTGCGCCTCAAAGACTGGTGCTGGGACTCAGCGCTGGGTCCTAGGCACTCGCTGCCAAACGGTGACCACACACGGCTTTGGCACGGCTTCGCGGAGTCCCTTGGTCCTGCGCAGTGCCAAGCTTGGCAGAGAACTGACGCTGGTATCACCACCCCAAGGGCCGTGGCCGTTCAGATCGGACTCCAAGGTGTGAACACTGCGAGAACTAGAGTCTCTCTCCGCGGTGCGGGATAGCGGCCCCCGCGGGCACGCCGGCCTCGCCCAGCGCCTTGCTGGCCGCCAGCGCCTCCTCGCCCACACTCTCTGAACTCGTTCAGGTGTCCTCGATTCTTCTGCTCTCCCCACCCTGAGTCAGACTCGGCCACTCACCCCTAGGATGCCTGTTCCGTTCGTCTCCTTCCTTCCTCCCTTCCTTCCGTTTCTCTCCTCCCCACCTCTTTCCTGTGGTCGTTTGTCACTCATACATTTATGAACCCTCATACATTTACAAACCTCTTTTTGCCTTTCCCTTTCCCTCCGCCCCTCGAGGAGCCCCCTTCCTCGTTCAATCGACCCACTTGTCCCTAACCAGGCCTTGCTGTCCCCAATGCTCCTCTACCAGAAAAATGTTGCCCGTGATATTTGTGTCGGGGAAACCGATTTACCTTTGTTCTGCCTTCCCCCAGAGGTCCTGGTTCTCCTCCTCTGGAGAAACCTCTCTTACCCCAGACCCCAGACCCCGGCCCGCCTAGCTGTGTAACTGTACTGTCTCTGTAACACCAGAATATATTTATTTATTTATTTATGTAAAAATTTTAAATAAACTTTTCTTTCTTAGAAATCCACGTGACTCTGGACCTCCAGGCTTCCAAGTGGACTGGACAGGCTCCTGTCAGGGTTAGAATTTCCCGCTGGGGCGGGGCAGGGAGGGAGCCACAGGCCGCGCTCTGCCCCTCACCTCTCTCGGTGCTCAACCCCACAGAGACTGGCCGCATGCTCCCTGGCCTCCGGTCTAGCTCCCGGGAGGGCAGAGAGCTGAGCCCCAGGGAAGGAGGGGGCCCCTCCCCTCCTTGTGCCTTAGGTCTTAACATCTGTAACGCCCCGTCCAGCCTGGGGTCCGTTGGCATCCCTAGCCCTCTCTTTTTGGTTCTCCCGACCTCTATCGCCACGGACAAATCATCCCGCTACAGCTTGAGAACTGTTCTTCGCTGTGCTCCAATTGGGAACGATTTGTTAGAGATTAGCAGCGGTATGGTGCGGCCTCCTCTCGCGAAGGCCCCTCACTTTGTTCTGAGGCCATTCCATTTGCGGGGACCATGTTGGGGAGTGGTTCTGAGAACTCACAGCGATCCGGCGCCGGAATCCCAACAGGGACTTTCTCAGCAATTCTTGTTACCATACCACAACCCCCTACAACTTAGAATCCACACTCTAGCCCTCCTTTCGAAGAGGTGTGCGGGGGGCGGGGGGAGGGGGTTGGGGACGGTGAGGAGGAGGAGAGGGTTACACGTGTTACTGGGACTAAAAGCAGTAGGAGGTTGGGGGGCTTCGGCAGAGATGCCGAGCGCTGGGCCAGCCAACGGAGGTATTTCTGCAGTTCAGAAAATTGGATATGAGAAACGGCCTGTCTGGGTTCTCAAGAATCCTCAAGCCTCCCATTCCGAGTCCCGGAGACTGGGACGGACCACTTCTTCTGCTGCCAGAAATCCCAGCCACCAGCACCCTCCCCCCCACCCCGCCGGGGGAGTGCTGGGGCTCCGAATAGCTAGGCAAATCAAATAAACACGTGCGTCTCTTTGGAGAGAAATATGCTCCAGTTCGGGTTTGCTCAACACGAATTAGGTTCATTTCTAAAATCTTCAGTCTCCTTCAAATAAAGTTGAGTGTGAGGTGCTCTCTCCAATTCCCTTAGATAAAGGCAGGCATAATCTGGCTCCCCACTGAGAGGTCACTCCAGTTTCTTTCTTGATCAAGGTGCCAGGGCTGTGCTGAAAACCGAGGAGAGTCTGACCAGCCTCCCTCTCAGCACCTCCCCCCGGATCTCCAACAGTAGAACTGAGGCCTCATGGAGGACCAGATCTCCACCCTCCCAGGAGAGGGCACTGTGCCAACCTAAAGGAAGCCAGGGCACTTGATGGCACACCATGAATAGAATCCCAGCTAATGTTATTATCAGTGATTCTGACGCTTTCTCAGTTTTGCGCGGCTGGCACGCTGCTTTAAGAGCTAGCCCTTCAGTGAGTGGATGAATGAAGTTTCACATCCTTTAGCTCCAGCGGCACCCACCACTTTGCCTGTGACCCTGCAGCAGCAAGGCCCCCAGGGGACAGGTCCGTGGTGAATCCGTGGAGTCATTTTGAGGCAGCTCCTTCTCTGGATTACAGAAGGGGGTGGCCAGATGCCCTGGGACAGGCTGTCTCCAGCTGTCAGTGACAGACCACAGAGACAGTTTTGGAGATGGGCCAGCCAGGAAGCTGGGTTGGGGGTGAGGGTGGGGTGCAGCCAGGATAAAGAGAGATAGGAATGAACTTGGAGAGATGGGAAGATGCTGAACCCTACATCCACCTAAAGCGTGTCCCCTCCCCGAATTCTGCCATTTTGCCACCCTGTGCAGATCCCTCCCGTTTCCAGAAGAAGCTGCAGATCCACTGCTGCACCCGGGGTCCACGCGGGTCCAGTTCTCCCTGGAGTGTGCCTTTCTTCCCCTCAGCTTTGTCTACCCAAGTTCTCATTTCCTTGTTCTGCTCCCAGAAGACCAGCCATTTTGCTCTCTGGCTGGCAGCCCTGAGAGCAGTGGGAGAAAATGCAGCGTCCTTGCAGCGGTCCCAATGGTTGGCAAGGCGGTGACAGGAGAGTGGCGCTGGGGAGCATGGAGGCGGCTGCGGCAGGCGCAGGGCCTCTCCATATCCAGCCTTGGTGTGCAGGGGTGGCGACAAGCTATTGGGTTCCAACAGGCTTCGACTCAAACACTCCTCACCCTGCCCTCTCTCTCCTTTGGCCATGATCTGCACCAGGGTCTCTCCTCCGCTGCCTGGTTTGGGATGAAGGCAAGGGTGCGCCTGCATTGAGAAGCTACGGGAAAATGGAGCTTCTCATCTAGGATGAAAGCAGCCAGTCTTTAAGACCACACTGTTTTAAGCTAGAATTTGGGACTTTCAAGGCAAATTGTGAAGTTAAAATCAAACAGAATTATTAGGATAGAATTTCTTGGAAATTATCATTTAGTGTAACTGATTCAACTACAGACCCCAGTTTATTCTGGAGACAGTGTCTTTCTTTTCTCCCTGCAACATAGTGGCTAGAAGTTTGGACCTTAGAATCCAAATGTCTAGCTTTTCAATCCATTTCCACTAGCTACTTACAAGCTGGGGAATCTTGGGCAAGCCACTGGTCCTTCCTGGGCCTCAGTTTCTTAATCTGTAAATGGGAATTTTGTTAATAGTTGCTTTGCAGGGTGGTTGTGCAACATTATAGGATAGATTTCACATAAAACGCTAAGCGCAATGCCTGCCAAGTTCCAATAAATGTTAACCAATGTAGTTGTTGCACTTGTAACTTGTGCCTATAGCTGGGCCTGGGGCATAGTTGGTGCTGAATTATTTACTTAATGCTGAAAAGTGACCACTCACATAGAGCCCTAGAGCAGAATCTACCACAGAGGGGCTGGAGCACACACGGTGCCATCACCTGCAGCAGCCCCTGGAGTCAGTCATCCAGAGGGTAAGTAATGCCTCCTCTGCTAAGCACTGCTCAGGCGCTGGGAACCCCTGGACTCCAAACAGGGATACTCTTTCCACCTTCACTTAGACCAGTTCCTCAACCTTTACACTATAGCCATTTGGGGCCAAATAATTCTTCCTTGTGTGTGTGGAGGGGGTGGGGGGGAGCTAGCTTGTATGTTTCAGGGTATTCAGCAGCTTCCCTGGCCTCCACCCAGTTGTGACAACCAAAAATGTCCCTTGAAGGCTAAATCAGTTTAGGCTGAGAACCACTGACTTAAGCCCATGTATTTTCTGCTACAATTTGCCAGTCCATTGTGACTAGGATTTGGTAGCATAGCTCTGAGTCTATCTTTCTACCTTTCCTTCACTTATCCGTCACTGAATACTCATGCCTTCTACATCCAGGGTACCAGCCTACACTTGCAGGTGTGGTATGAAAGGAGAAAGGGGACAAAGAGGGGGGGCACTAGGAATACCAAAGATGCCTGTGTGGTGCAGGCATGCCAGTCACTCTGCATAGCCTTGGGTTGAAAGTGGGATCAGCTGGAAGTTTGCAGGGTGAGCAGAGTTTACTAGGGGCTTTCCAAAGCCACTAAAGCCTTTCCAAGAATATTCTGTCCATTGGTCTCGTGACCTGTAAGCAACTGGGTTCCCTCTTCAATTATGTCTGTGGGTGCCCACAAGGCCACCTCTTGGGGTAAAAATGTTAGGAGCCTGAGCTGACATCCCCACCCCCCAGTTACACACACACACACACACACACACACACACACACCACTCACCACCACTGTGTGATTTTTCTTGAAGCATCCTTATTGGTTTTGTCAATGCTGGAAAGTCTGAAACTATAAATCAATTCTTTTTCACTAAGGCTTTCTGTGTTTGATTTAAACATATGTATCCCTGAGAGTAGTAATAATTGAGCACCTCATTCACTTTTTCCAAGAGGAGACTCAGGAAGGACAAGGGAATAGAAGGTCCCTAGAACCTAGGGACATGGAAGAGATAAAAAGGCAAGAAAAGGAGCAGGGGGAGAGGGAGGGTCCTCAAAGTCTCTCTGGGATGGGTAAGTGTTGCCTAAGGCCATTGGCCAGACCCTGAACTATGGGTGACTTAGTGTGCTCAGTAGACTACAGCACACTCACCAGAGTGCACTGCAGAATTGGACTCACCCACAGTCAGATTCCATGAAGCAATAACCTCATGAACCCAGGGGTTTCTCAGTCTTGTATATGGTGATCAACAGAGGATTTTCTAATGCCAACATACTAATAAAAGTGTGTGTGTGTGTGCACATGTGCATGTGCTGGAGAAGCTGAAACAAAAGAAAGGTAAAGAAGGTTGCTAAATCTCAGAGGGGAACCAGGTTACCCTGAGATGAGTGCTCAGCTTTAGATGACCTGTCACTATGAATCCAAGTCCTGGTTTTAAAAGTCTCCTTTGAATCCACCAAAGAAATCCAAGGCTTTCAACTTGACAACTCCCAGCAGGTATCTGGGCATCTGGCAGTGGTGGGCATTTCTAGCTCACAGGAGGAAGTGCCCTTGGGGTGCACTGGGAGGCATGTGACTCAACATCCATTTCAGGCAGGAGCCAGTAAGGAAGGAGGTCACTCAGGAGTCCTGGCCTTGAGCTGCCACAGTTAGGGGGCAACTGATCAGACTGGGTGTGAGGCCTGCAGTGAGGAACTTCCCCACTGGGTGGGGGAGTAGGGGGATGTTGAATCCTTGAGGGCAGGGACCACCTCCATTGGCTCACTATTCACAGAGTGGTGCCACAGAGAAGCCACATCTCCTTATTTCAGGATGTTATGAATTCTGGAATTGCTCTCTTATGGGCTGAATTGTGTGCCCTTTAAATTTACATGTTGAAGTCCTAACCCCCAGGACCTCATAGTGTAACTGTATTTGGAAATGGGGTCTTTGAAGAAGTAATTAAAGTTCAGTGACCTCATATGGGTGGATCCTAATCCAATATGATTGGTGTCCGTATAACAGGAAGAGAGACACCAGGCACGAGTGCACACAGAAGGACAACTACTTGAGAATACAGGGAGATGGTGCCATCTGCAAGGCAAGGAGAGAGGTCTCAGAAGAAACTAATCCTGCCAACACCTTGATCTGGGACCTCTAGTCTCCATACCTGAGAACAAATAAATTTCTTATTTTTAAACCCCTTCCCTGAGCCCAGTCTTTGGTATTTTGTACGGCAACCTAACAGGCTGATACAAATTCTGATCTGGATGAGAGCCCTCTAGGCCCCTCCATGATAATGTAAGAATATAAGAAGATTGTAGAGGAAAGAGCACTGACCTGGGAGTCAAGAACCTGAGTGAGGCCCAGTCCAATTATACCACTAACAAATTCAATGATTTTGGATAAAGCATGATCTTCCTGGATCTCAGCCTCCCCTTCTCTAAAGTCAAGGGGTTAACTGATATTAGTGGCATTTATTTTTTCTGACCAGGATCCATTTCCCCTCTTTCTGATCAGTATCTAAATTTTGTTTCATCAAATGTAAGTTGAGTTTTTGAAAAAAGCAGGCATCTGTTGAGGTAGACATTTGCACATTATAGGGGTTCTCCACTGCAGGGGTCCCACTTTCCACAGCAAGATCCGATAAGGACTAGATATTTACTGCTAAGCCCCTTCTCCCACAGGTCAGGCATAGGTATAGGACCTGGGCCCAAACGTTTCCCCCAGAAGTCTGAATCTAAGCACACATTTTCTCTGACTGAGTTGTATGGCAATCCTGTGGCTCTGGGCAGGGGCAGCACTTGGATGGATGCTGTGATTCAATGTCCCAGTACAACACAGGAAGTGGTGGTTGGGCATCTGGAAGGAAAGAAATGCTATTGAGTAAACAAAACTATATGAGGTCTGTCCAGAAAAAGTCCAGTGATTGTTAATAAGAATGGGAAGTTCTGGCCAAGATCGTAGCAGGTAGAAACCCTTCACTTCCTCAAACAACATAAAGGAGGATAACGACCAATCTAAAACCAATAAACAACCAGAAAATCAAACTGCATGGAACTCCAACAACCAAGGAATTAAAGAAACAGTCAGCCAGAACAACCAGACTGGTAGGAGTGAGATGGGGCAGAGGGGTGGACAGAGAGAACCCTCAGTGAGGCCTCCCACGGGCTGGGGGGAGAGTGCTGGCTGAAGGGGAAACTGAGACTCAGAGGTGACTTTGAACTATGGCGGTGGTTGCCAAGGTGGGAGTAACTCCCAGTCTCACACGGGAGGTTGAAAGGTCACTGGAAAGTGGGCTAGAGCTGAGCAGGCAAGCTGCATTGTTCCCTCTCTGGCCCCTCCCCCACAGGCAGTGCTGCAGCAAAGCAAGGAGGGTTGCCCTGCCCTGGTGAATACTGAAGGCCCCACCCCCTTACAACAAAACAATTGAGCTGAGACAAAGAAGTATGGCCCGAATGAAAAAACAGAGCAAACTTGAGAAAGAGAGCTAAGTGATGAGGAGATAGCCAATCTGACTGATGGAGAGTTTAAAGCCCTGGTAATGAAAATGCTCACAGAACTGATTGAGCTTGGTTGAAAAATGAGAAACAAATGAAAGATACCCAAAATGAAGTAAAGCAAAATATTCAGGGAACCAACAGTGACAGGAAGGAAACCAGGACTCAAAGCAATGATTTGGAACAAAAGGAAGAAATAAACATCCAACTGGAACAGAATGAAGAAACAAGAATTCAAAAAAGTAAAGAGAGGCTTTGGAACTTCTGGGACAACTTGAAATGTTCCAATATCTGAATTATAGGGGTGCCAGAAGAAGAAGAACAACAGCAAGAATTTGAAAACATATTTGAACAAATAATGAAGGAAAATTTCCCCAATCTGGTGAGGGAAATAGACTTCCAGGAAGTCCAGGAAGCCCAGAGAGTCCCAAAGAAGTTGGACCCAAAGAGGAACACACCAAGACACATTATCATTAAGTTACCCAAGTTAAAGATAAAGAGAGAATCTTAAAAGCAGCAAGAGGAAAGGAGAGAGTTACCTACAAAAGAGTACCCATAAGACTTTCAGCTGATTTCTCAAAAGAACCTTTGCAGGCAAGAAGGGGCTGGAAAGAAAAACTATGGTACATTTACACAATGGAATTCTACGCAGCAGAGAGAAAGAAGGAGTTTATACCCTTTGCAACAGCATGGATGGAACTGGAGAGCATTATGGTAAGTGAAATAAGCCAGGCAGTGAAGGACAAATACCATATGATCTCACCTTTAACTGGAACATAATCAACGAGAGAAAAAAGCAAACAAAATATAACCAGAGACATTGAAGTTAAGAACAATCTAACAATAGCCAGAGGGGAGTGGTGAGGGGATTACAGGAACTACTATAAAGGACACATGGACAAAATCAAGGGGGAGGTGGAAGCGGTGGAGGGAGGTGGGTTCGGCTGGGGTGGGGTGAAGGGATGGGGAGAAAATGCAGACAACTGTAATTGAATAACAATAAAAATTTTTTAAAAAAGAATACTCTATCCAGCAAAGCTTTCATTAAGAATGGAAGGGCAGATAAAGTGCTTCCCAGATAAGGTGAAGTTAAAGGGGTTCATCATCATCAAGCCATTATTATATAAAATGTTAAAGGGACTTACCTAAGAAAAAGAAGATAAAAAATATGAACAGTAAAAAGACAACAAATGCACAACTATCACCAATTAACCTAAAAGAAAAGAAAAACTAAGCAAACACCTAGAACAGGAATAGAATCAGAGAGAGGGACATCACATGGAAAGATTTCAGTGGGGAGGGGGAAGGGAGGAATGGGGGGAAAATGTACAGGGAAGAAGAAGCATAATAGGTAGGCATAAAATAGACAGGGAGAGATAAAAAATGATATAGGAAACAGAGAACTTGAAGAACTTATATGTACAACCTATGGACATGAACTAAGGGGGGGGGAATGCTGGAGAGTTGGGGGGTGCATGGCAGAGAGGGAATAAGGGGGAAAAACTGAGAAAACTGTAATAGCATAATCAATAAAATATACTTAATATGTCAAAAAAAAGATTGTTTGTGCCACATTGATGTAACCTAGTAGCCAAGGAGAGCAGACTGGAATGTGGATGCATGAACAATGATGACTTCACTGTACTAGTCAGTGGGGGCTATAGATGCTGTTGAGTGAGCATGTGTACAGAGTGGCTGTCACATTCAAAATGACTGAGCAAGTAGAGCAACAAATCTGCATCCAGTTTTGCATTAAGCTTGAACATTCCTCCACAGAAACTATTTGGATGATTCAGAAGGTCACAGCTATGGGCAACTGATGATTGGAAGCTTTATCACAACAATAAGCCTGCTCATGCATTATGTCTCGTGCAGTTTTTGGGTGAAACATCAAATTACCCAGGTGACTCAGCTCCCCTACAGACCAGATTTGGCACCTTGTGACTTCTGGCTTTTCCGAAAACTAAAATCACCTTTGAAAGGGAAGAGATTTCAGTCTGTCGATGAGATCCAGGAAAATACGGTGGGGCAGCTGATGATGACTGGGAGAACTGTGTGAGGTCCCAAGGTACCTACTTTGAAAGGGACTGAGGCATCATTGCCCTGTGTACAATGTTTCTTGTATCTTGTATCTTCTTCAATAAATGTCTCTCCTTTTCATAGTACATGGCTGGATACTCTGCACAGACCTCATAAACACCTACTCTGTGCACCAACTACTATCTCTGTTACAGTGTAGTGATTCACAAAGTGTGCACCATGCTTCCCTGGGATTTCCTGAGACCTGCCAGAGGTACAAGAGGTCAAAACTATTTTCATAATAATACTAAGACATGATCTGCCTTTTGTACAGTGTGTTATTTGCACTGGGGTTGCAGAAGCAGTGCTGGGCAAAACTGCTGGTGCTTAAGACGAACTAAGGCAGTGGTTACTGTATTCTTGACCTTCACACAACCAAGGTTAAAAAAACAGTCTAGTAACGTCTAAGAATGATCTTAGTACAGGGTTAAAATTATAATTTCATTAAAAGTCACCTTTAAAAGCATGCCACATAATAGTCGTCTCCAGAAGAAACACTCAGTGATTGGTTGAGAGGTTAGCTCAATTAGCTGCATCGTTCATGGAAACCCACTTTACTTGAAAGATCTGATGAACAAGCTAATCATTCAGACTTGGTATTTAACAAGTATTTTTTTAAAAACAAAGTGAGCCAGTTACTTGAAGAAAAATAACTGACATCTTTGTTGCCAATGATAAAATTTGAGGTTTCGAGCAAAAATTGAAATGTTGGAATATATGTGTCCGTTGCTGTGAACTTGACATCATTTCAATACCTGGATTTTTCTGGTGAGATGATGACATTAACACATTTTCAAAGTATTATGTAACAGAATGTGTCAGTATATTCATGACTTTCACTAATCTAGTGAACCAATATTCTCCCCATGACCAATGTGTGGTGCTTACAAAATCAGGCATAGGTAAAAAATCCATTCAGAGTGAAAGGTGGACTGTCAGATTTCAACATAACAGAGCAAAAAAATTATTGATGTGATTTCAGATTCCACATTATATAACTTACATTCAAGAAACAATCACTTTTCAAGTTTTGGTTTAGTGTCTAGAGAACTATCTGCAATTATATGAAAAGGCTATTAAAATACCCCTCCATTTTTTTAACTACATATTGGTAGAGTTCAAGCAAAATAACATATCACAAAATACTGAATACAAAAAAAAAATGACTTCATCTGTCTTCTACGAAGCCAAACATTAAAGAGATTTGCAAAAATATAGGATAATGTTACCTTTCTAACTATATTTTTGTTTCAGAAATTATAGTTATTTTTGCATAAATGTCATACTGTATAAAACACTTCAGGAATTGTCTTATTATAAACATTTAGGAACAAGTCTATTATTGTGGTTTAAGATAAGTTAAGAAATAAATATTTTTTAATTTTTTAATTTTCATTTCTAACACAATAAATATTAATAGATATAGCCCATATACACAAAAGCTCTTTGGAGTCCTCCATGCCTTTTAAGAATGTAGCCCTGATCAGTGTGACTCAGTTGGTTGGGTATCATCCTGCAAACCGAAAGGTCACTGGTTTGATTACCAGTCAGGGCATATGCTTGGGTTGCAGGTTCAGTCCCCATTTGGGACACATATGGAAGGCAGCTAATCAGTGCTTCTCTCTCACACTGATGTTTCTCTTCCTTTCTTTCTCCCTCTCTTCCCTTCTCTCTAAAATAAAAAATAGAAATAAAATTTTAAAAAGAATATAAATAAATCTCAAGACCAAAATGTTTGAGAAGAGCTATTATAGTGTATTAAAAAGTATAGCATCCAGCACTTACTGGGTAATTCAGTATTCACTACATGCTCACTAACTGCCAGATATGTATTGGCCCTCTTAATCCTCTTAAGAACCCCAAGTTTGGAATTATTGGACTCCCCATTCCACAGGTGGAGAAACTGAGGCACAGAGAGATTAAATGACTTTGCAGGATCATATTGCTAGCTGCAGAGATGCTGACATTCAGAGCTAGGAATCTGACTCCAAGGTCCACCTCTTTTACCTCTTCAGAATGCCTTCTTCTCTCTATGAGAGCTGGCTTTGGAGTCTGTTAATTTTTTGTCCATTAAGGTAATAGCCTGGCTCCCCAACCACTTCAAATAACCAGGAGGTCTCACATCATGGCCTTCCTCTCCTAACCACCCTAATCTTCAAGTCTAGTGCCTACACAAGTGATTGAAAAAAACCCAAAATATCAAACCATTTGAAAAGTTACATTCGACACAAAATCTGGCTATTTCCTACATCATACCTTCAAACTTGACTTTCCTAAAGGACTTTTACATTTCCTTCCTCTGGAAACAAAAAGGCAGGCAAGTCTTCCCTTTCACTGTGGAACCTCTCTCAAAGCCCAGCTAGCCTCATCCTGAAAATTCACAGGATTACCAATTCAGTGTTTTATGCTATACTCTTAAAAGTGGAAAATTGCACATATTTGTGTGTGTCTCTATTATCATGCCATTATGCCTGATGTCCCTATATTAACGTTATCTCATAGGCCACAATGCAAAGGCATTTCAGAAGTAAGCAAGTTAAAAGCCCTGATGTGCACTAACCTATCTGTGGTCACAAGATTTCTCTTCAGAACCTTGGCGGCCCAGTACACCAAGACACAATGCTGAGTATGGAAAGTCCCATTTCTCTCAGGCATCTTTTTTTTAAAAAAGATTTTATGTATTTATTTTCAGAGAGAGGGGAAGAGAAGGAGAAAGAGAGGGAGAGAAACATCAATGTGAGAGAAGCATTAGTTAGCTGCCTCTCACACGTCCCCCAACCAGGGATCTGACCCACAACCCAGGCATGTGCCCTGATGGGGAATTGACCCAGCAACCTTTCAGTTCACAGGCCAGCACTCAATCCACTGAGCTACACCAGCCAGAACACTCTCAAGCATCTTTTAACTTAAATGTTAATTTTAGCATGTACAAGTTAGCTTGACTCCCCTTCCACCCAGAAAGAAGACTTTAAACTCTAAAAGGATTTTGAAATTCTTTCATCAACTTAAAGGTATTTTGGGGATACGGTTTGTAAAAAAGATGCTTCAGAAAATGAAGTTGTCATGTATTGTATGTGTAAATAAACCTTTCAATTCTCAGCAGAACCCAAGCTCAGTAGGGCTGGAAAAGCATTCTGGGTATTGGCGTGCAAATGAGCATGTCAACAGTGGTTAGAGTGTACCTTGGAGTGGTAAACAAGCTGATTGTCATGGGAAGTGTAGTCTGTCGGCTCTGTTTGAAACTCTGGCAAATCCCTTGTTTGGTTAGATTTCTGCAAGTGGAGTTTGTGAACTCAATAATAAAGCTTAACAGCAAATTCACAGCCACAGCATCTTTGGGTGCCTGACAGGGTCGGGCACACCATGAAGGGCAAAGGAGCTGGCATGCCCAATTAGGTTTGAAATGCACAGAGCCTGAAGCACCAATAGGAAGCTGAAGTAAGACCACAATCAGAAAGTGGCCAATTGTGCAGACCTGCCTATAGACCCTGTGCTGTAACTGGGTGTGCATGTGGACCCCATGCCACTGGCTGCTCCCTGCCTTGGCAAATTCTCTCTCTTTCACTTTGATATGTCCGTCTCTCATTCACAACTTTGCAAACTAGTTCTCAGCCTCCACTGGAAAGCCTTTCACACCTGCACCTACAAAGATGGGATCAGCCCTATTCATCTCAGGGAATCCACCCTTCTTTTTTTCCCTCTACACAGCACTACGTCATTCATTCATTAAATGAGTCAAGCATGTGATCCATGCCAGGTGCTTAGCTAGGCTCTGCCCACAATGAATCACACTCTGTGTATTCACTTATGTGTCTCCCCAACTAAGTGGTGCTTATCAGGGCAAGAGACTGGGTCATCTTCCTGTGTTCCCAGTGCCTGGGACTTGGTAAGAATCACATGTGTACCTAGATTCGTGTTCTTCTTGCCTGGAAGAGAATGAATTCAACAAAAAGTACTGAATCCTAGAATTGTTTTTCTTTACCCATGTTCCCTCTTCCTTATTCATCCTGCTGACTGGCACCATCCATCCATGTTTACTACAGGGAGCTTCCTCCTCCAGCACCTCCCCACAGCTTCACTGCGCACCCTGTCTTCCAAACTCATGCTGAGGCCTTTACCAAACCCTGCCTCAAAATCCATTTCTCTGAAGAGCACCTGCTGTCAGGGAAGCCAGCTCTGAAGCTTTCTTTCCCAGAAAAGGAGATCCGCTTCCAACAGTGGCTCATCTGTTAGCCTCAGAGCAGGCTCAGAGAGAGCTGAATGAATGGACCAAAACGAAACTGTGGTCCACCTAACTGCCCAGGTCTTACCGAAGGGAGTCAGGGGCTGTGGAAGGATGGAAAATGGCTTTCTGCTGAATTACCAACTAAGGAAATGTGATCTGAACTGAGAAGAGAGCAGGGAGAGTGAAATAGATAACATGCTTTCTGGCCATATTGCTATACTCTTTTTTTGTAAGAAGTTTAGTCAGGAGATGAAAATGTTGTACAGTCTTACTCAAAAATAATTCAAGTCCACGTCTGGGTCTGCCCTCTATCCCATGTGTTTCCTGTTACAGTTTGGGAACAGATCATGAGGTGTTTCTGTGACCCATTTTTATGGGCTAAATTGTGACCCCCAAAGAATGTATGTTGAAGGCCTACCCCCTAGTACCTCAGAATGTGACTGTTTTTGGAAATGAGACCTTTAAAAGAGATGAGTAATCTAAAATGAAGCCATTAGGGTGGGCCCTGATCCAATCTGATTGGTGTCCTTATAAGAAGAGGAAGTTTGGAGGCAGACATATGCATCCACAGAGAAAAAAATCATGTAGGGACCCAGCAGGAAGGTGGCCATATGCAAGGCAAGGAAAGAGACCCCAGGGGAAAGTAAATCACTCTGATCTCATACTTCCAGCCTCTAGGACTGTGAGAACTGTGATCTCTGTTGTTTAAACCCCCAGTCCGTAGCAATTTTGTTATGGTGGACCCCAGCAGACTAATACATCCATATGTGTTCAGATATTCTCTTCATACAGAGAAAGCTCCTGTGCATGGAATCAGCTCCTCTGTCAGATGTGGGAATTCTTACTGGACTGCCTCAGCACAAAAAGTCACCAAGAGCTGCCTCCCTGGGGCTTCGACTATGCTAGGCTCTGCCTTTGCCTGGAGTGGGGGGTAGGGGGAGAGGAAGGGGAGAAGGCATGACCAGGCAGAGGCAAGGTGGACAGTCAGGGTGGCCATTGAGCCCTGATGCCCCTCCTGAACTTCCCAGGTGATTCTGACCCTCCCCTCCCTGCACATGCGTGCATTTGCTCATTCAACAAATATCTGTTGAGCACCAATTTGTCTATGTATCAGGTATTGGTGAGCAAAACCATCCTGATGTAGCTGACATTCAAGAGGGGGAAATAGACTTGAAGCAAATCACCACAAACTGGAGGAAAAGCCACAATCAGGCAAGGAAGCAGAAGAAAAAAACCAGTCTAGGACTGGGAGGAATGAGGAGTTAACTGGGCAAAGATCAAGGTGAGGCAGGAAGTGATGGAAAGAGCAGCCTATACAAAGGGCCTGTGGTAAGAAGACACAAGGCCCTCTCCAAGCACTGAGAGAAGGCCCAGGGATGGGAGTGAAAAAAGCAGGGCCAGTTCCTGGAGAGCTAAGTTTGGGTAGTCAGGGGCCTAGTGCTAAACCTGGTTGGCTGGATTAAAGATTTGGGGCTTGTCTTTAAGAGCAATGAAGCCCATAAGAGTTTTAAGCAGAGGGCTGACTCAATCAGATTTTTGTTTTGAAGGACCAACCATGGCTACAATATGGAAAATTGATGTGAGAGACGAAAAACAGGCAAGGGAGACCATTGCACTTCAGCAGGTGCCGCACAATCACCTCCCTCTTGCTGTCTAGAAAGTTCTCGTAGGCACAAACCTGGAATGAGAATCAATTCCCTTCTTTTGTGAACTGAGGGTCACAGCAAAGGGTCCCTTTACCCTGCCAAGAAAGTTCTTTTTCCTTTGCCCGTTTTAGATCTAGGGTCCTCCATGAAATACTTACTCTTTCAAGTTAAAGCCCCAATCACTGATAAATGAGAATATTTCTGCAGAATAACACCTTTCCTGAGCATCTGGGCTTGACAAGCTACCAGAAATGAACACTTGCCTACAGGAGGGCCATCTCTTAGGATCATACTTCCCTGTAAATGTTTTTTTGCTGCAGCTACAGAGAGGCCAAGTACCTGAATCCCTCCTCCATGGTCGGGAGACTTCAGGAGAGTCACAGAAGGAGGACACAGAAGGAGAAATGGACACAGAAGGAGGAGAAAGGGGTTGAAGGAGAGCCTTAATCCTTCAAGTTTATTATTATTATTATCATCATCACCATCATCATCATCATCATCATCATCTCTATTTTCTACATAACCTTCAGTTCTGAGAAACGAAGCAACTTGCCTCAAGTCACACCGACCAGAATAGCAGTCAGGACACAAATGAACCCCCCAATTCCGATGCTGGTGCTGCGTTCCATCCCCACACCAGGCCTCAGCAGCCTTCTCTGAAGAGTCCAAGCAACGACCCTGTGCATGATGAGCTGTGAAGATGATGAGCTGTGAAGACCCATTTCACAGGCCATCCTATCTGCAAGTGACTGGCACATAGTAGAAGCACAATGAATATTTATTAAATGACTGAGTCATCATCACATTGGAAACCATGCATGAGTGCTTTGTAAACAGTAAAAACTTGGGTCTGCAGAAGAGTTTTAATAGCTTCGGTCTCTTCCATGAAAAAGTTCTTCAAACATCCTCATTAAAAGGCCAACACTGTTGTCAGGAGCTGTACCTCAACCATAAGACCTTCTTAACCCATTCACTTATCAAACACAATTTGTTGCATTCCCTCGGTGCACCAAACCAGTGGAGGGGAGTGAGAAGGGACATCCCAGAGCACATATATAAACAAGATGGTTATAGAGTGCCAAATGACACGGTGTGGTTTTAAAAGCCTGGGAGTTGTGGAAGAGCCATTTTGGTAGAGTGATTAGAGAAGCCTCTCTGAGAAAGAATGTCCAAGTGGAAACTTGAATAATGAGGAGACCGAAGTGGCAAGAGCTGGAAGAAGGGCATTCCACGCAGCGGACCCAGCATGTGTGAAGGCACATGTGTGAAGTTTCCAGAAGTGTAAGGTAGAGAAAAAGGCCAATCTGGCTGGAGGCAAGGAGCAAAGAGGGGCTGCAGCTGGGGGGAAGGGAATAGGTAAAGGTCATATTATAGGGAGTCTTAAGGAAAGAGGAAGGGGATTTAGATTTTATTCTAAGAGTAAAACCATTAGAGTAATAACTATTCATCAGTGAGAGAATCATCTGATCTATATTTTTATTTTCTTAATATATTTTATTGATTTTGCTATTACAGTTGTCCCATTTCCCCCCCTTTATTCCCCTCCACCCGGCACCTCCCTCCCACCAGCATTCCCCCACCTTAGTTCATGTCTATGGGTCGTACATATAAGTACTTCGGCTTCTACATTTCCTACACTATTCTTAACCTCCCCCTGTCTACTTTGTACCTACCATTTATGCTACTTATTCCCTGTACCTTTCCCCCCATTCTCCCCGCTCCACCTCCCTGCTGATAACCCTCCATGTGATCTTCATTTCTTTGATTCTATTCCTGTTCTAGTTGTTTGCTTAGTTTGTTTTTGTTTTTGTTTAGGTTCAGTTGTTGATAGTTGTGAGTTTGTTGTCATTTTACCATTCATAGTTTTGAGCTTCTTATTTTTGTTAGATAAGTGCTTAGAACATTTCATATAATAAGGATTTGGTAATGATGAACTCCTCTAACTTGACCTTATCTGGAAAGCACTTTATCTGCCCTTCCATTCTAAATGATAGCTTTGCTGGATAGAGTAATCTTGGATGTAGGTCCTTGTCTTTCATCACTTGGAATACTTTTTTCCAGCCCCTTCTTGCCTGCGAAGTTTACTTTAAGAAATCAGCTAATAGTCTTATGGGAACTCCTTGGTAGGTAACTGTCTCCTTTTCTCTTGTTGCTTTTAGGATTCTCTCCTTATCTTTAATCCTGAGTAATGTAATTATGATGTGCCTTGGTGTGTACCTCCCTGGGTCCAGCTTCTTTGGGACTGTCTTAGCTACCTGGACTTCCTTTGCCAGATTAGGGAAGTTCTTCTTCATTATCTTTTCAAATATGTTTTCAATTTCTTAGTCTTCTTCTTCTCCTTCTGGCACCTCTATGATTCGGATGTTGGAATGTTTAAAGTTGTCCCAGAGGTTCCTAAACCTCTCTTCATTTTTTGAATTCTTGTTTCTTCATTCTGTTCCAGTTGAATGTTTATTTCTTCCTTCTAGATCAAACCGTTGATTTGAGTCCCAGTTTCCTTCCCGTCACTGTTGGTTCCCTGTACGTTTTTCTTTATTTCACTTTTCATAGCCTTCATTTTTTCCTCTATTTTGTGCCCATACTCAACCAATTCTGTGAGCATCCTGATTACCAGTGTTTTGAACTCTGCATCTGATAAGTCGGCTATCTCTTCATTGCTGAGTTCTATTTTTAGAGCTTTGATCTGTTTTTTTCAGTAGGGCCATATTTTTTGCCTTGGCACAGCTGTTACGTAGTAAGGGGTGGAGCCTTAGGTATTCACCAACGCAGGGCAACCCAGGTTGATGTGGTGTGATCCTGTATGTGGGGGTGGGGTCAGAGAGGGGACAATACTGCTTGCTCAGCTCTCTGCTGGCTTTCAGTGACTTCCTCCACTACACACAAGCAAGGTGGGCCCTTATGGTGCTAATTCCCAGGTGGATGGGTTTGTGTATGTTCTAGGACCTTTGGTCCTAGACCTCCAATGAACTCTCCTGTGAGGCTGAGCACTTTGTCCACCTCTTGTGACCCTCAAAGGTTTTTTACAGCCAGAGGTTTTGAGGCTTTATTTCCCTGCACCGGAACCCTGGGTTGCACAGTCTGTCTCACTCTCCAGTTGTTCTTCCTGGTTAACCGCAAGCAAATGTAGGACACCCAGTCTTCCAGCTGCTGCCTTGCCCCTGCCTTTCCAGCAGCCATCATCTAGCATTCTTGGTCCTACAGCTGCCACCTTGTCATGTTTCCTCTCCACCCCAGCTGCCTGTCTCCACCCCAGCTGCCCGTCTCCACCCCTTCTACCAGTCTGAATGAGTGTTTCTTCTTTAACTCCTTGGTTGTCAGACTTCCATAAAGTTCCATTTTCTGGCAGTTCTGGCTAATTTTTGTGTTTAAATTTGTTGTTGTTGTTCTTTCAGTTGTGCAAGGAGGTGAAGTGTATCTATCTATGCCTTCGTCTTGGCCAAAAACCCTGATTTATATTTTTAAATGGCTGCCCTGAAGAGAACAGAATGTAGGGCACCTAGATTTGAAGCAGGGAGGCCAGTTAGGGAGCCTTGACAGTAGTCGTGGGCAGAGTGCATGGTGGCTTTGACTAAGGTGGTAGCTGTGAAGGTTGTGAAGTGTAGTGATCAGGATAAGCTCTAAGGGAAAAGCCAATACATGCTGATAGATTGGATGTGAGGACCAGAGCAGAATCTTGGGCTACTAGTAGATTTTTGGCCAGAGCAGCTGGATTAATACTCCTGTCATTTACTGAGATGGAGAAGACTGCGGGAGAAGTAGGTCATGGAGGGTCACCCAGGGGTTCCCTTTGGTCATGTCATGTTGAAGATGGCCATGAGTCATCCAGGTGTAGGTATCGATAGGCAATTGGCATAAGCATTCATAATTTTGTCAGCAGAAATGAAAGGACGTAAGAGCAAAAGGAGAAGGGGAAATCTGGGGTGAAAGGAAGCTGGAAAGAGAAGGAACCTTGGTTGTTTACAAGAACAACCTCTTGCCATAATTTCCAGTTCATTTGCATCCTTTAAAAGATTTATGAACACTTGTGCACTGGGCGCTGTATTCAGCAGAAACAGGAGAGGCAGAGCCCTGGCCTCAAGCAGCTTATGCCCAGGGAGAGCAGGCAGCCACTAACCATGTGAATGGGCCCACATGGCTGATGATCTGTAGAGGAAAAGTGAGACAGGGCAATGCAGGGGCTGCTAGGCTGCAGATTTAACTGAGGGGTCTGAAGAGAAGACATTTGAGCTAAGACGTGAATGATGAGGACACAGCTGTCAGGGAGTAGCAAGCATGGAGAGTATGTGAACCTTATAGGGGCAGAAAGGAGACCAGTGCTCCATGGGGAGGTGGATCAGGTGTGATCCCAGACATCAGTACAGCCCACATGGAAAGGGGCTGGGGTTCATGCCTGCAGGGTGGGAAGCTACTGGAGGGTTTAAGCAGGGGAGTGACACACTGGGATTATGCTTTGGACAGATGACTCTGGCTACAAGGTAGAGAATAGATTTAGCAAGACAGTGGCTTGGGGACACAATTGAAAGGCTGCTTTGATGACTCAGGAGTAAGCTGGTAGAGGCTTGGTCAGTGCTGGTTGTGTGGGTTGTGAAAAGCAGTGGACCCAGAGGTATATTGGAGGCTGAGCTAATCTAACTGATTGGCTGTAGAGTGTGTGCATTATCAATTTGAGGGTCATGAGAAAGGCCAGTCTGGAAGGCCTGGACTGAATGAGCAAGAGAAGAGAAGATGACCAAGGACTGTGAGCTGGAACCTGTCAGTGTTTGGAGTCTGTAGAGAAAGAGGAGGAGGTACCATGAGGCAGGAAGGAAAGCTCATGGCCTTTGCAGTCTAGGTGTAGCAGGGTTTCTCAGTCTCAGCACAGTTGACCTTCTGGGCTGATTGTTATGGGGACAGTCCTGTGCATAGTAGGAAGTTTAGCAGCATCCCTGGCCTCTGCCCACTACATGCCAGTCATACTCTCGTTCTTCAGTTGTGAGAAAATGTCACCTCCAGTGAAGAATCACTTGGTTGGAGAAAACAAGCTGACAATGTAAGAGGCGATGCCAAGGGGTGACAGTGTCAACTCAGAGTCCAACCACCTAGGCTACATCACCACACACCATTTGCTAGCTGGGTGACTTCAGCCATTGGTTTCATTTCCCTTTGCCTCCAGTTTCTTTATCTCTAACATGAGGAATGCAGTGTCACCTCACTCAGAAGGTTATAGGGATTATTAATATGGTAAAACACTTAGAATAATGCCTGGTTCATTGATAACAGTTAATAAGTTATTTTCCAAAGCACTTTGATGGGGGACAAGCAGGGAGTGTGCACAGGTGTGCTTGCATGTACACACATGAACACACAGTCTTGAAGCTCAGGGGCCAGTCCTAGCAGGGGTTAGGAGTCAGCCAGGGGAAGGGTCTTGGATGGATAGGATGGGGATGTCCCAGGATGAGCAAAGTGTGAGAATGTCCAGAAGGCCAAGAGAAGGGCTTGGAACTTCCAAATAGTTTAGTGAGGGAAGGCCAAAGAATGCCCTTGTGACTCAGAGGGGTTGGGGGGAGGTTAGAGAGATGAGCTTGAGTCTTGTTAAGGAGTGGGCATTACCTGAGGCCAGTGAGAAAGAAGCCAAAACAGGAATCAGGATGACAAATGATGGGAAAAGAGAGAACATGGAAAGCTGAGCCTCCCTGAGGACACATGGCCCTGGTGTCCCCTCACTGGTGGGCTGCTCCTCCCAGGTCTTCAGCTGGCACTCCTCTACTTACTTACTCCTTCTCATCCTGGACTTTCCTTCTTTTTTCACAGTCTCTCTGGCCCCATGGCTTTAAACACCACCAGGTTCCAAAATGAGTCATTCATTTGATAATCCTTGGAGGCCAAACATTTGGCATGTGTTGCTCTGGGCACTGAGGCTACAACAGTGAACAAGAGCAACTGAACTCCTGCCCTCCTGGAGCTCCTGCTCTAGTGGGTGAGACAAACATGAATATGAGTTATTTGTTATTGATTTATAGTACATGGTGATGGAATGCTATAGGGAAAAATCATGGACTGCCAAGGGAGAGGGGAAGTGTTGGGGGCGGGGACACGATTCAGGACAAGGTGTTCAGGGCAAGCTTCACTGAGAAGGTGGAATCTGAGCCAAGACCTGGGAGAAATGAGGGAGTGACCACATGTGTCTATGAGAAGTAGAGTTCTGGGCAGAGAGAGAAGCAGTGCAGAGGCCCTGTGGTAGAATTGTGCCTGGAATGTGGGAAGGAACTGAGGGAGCCACTGTGCTGCACAGGAGAATTGGAAGTGGAGAGGATAAAGGGAGGATGGATAACTCAGAGGGGCCTCACCTGTCCTCTAAGGCCCCGGAACCCACAACCTGGGTTCCTATCTTTAGAATGGCAATGCCACCTATTCTCCAGCTGCTCAAGCTGGGAAATGCAAGTCACCCTTCCACTTTAGTCTAATCCATCACCAAGTTCTCATTTCCTCCTCCTAAAAATATAATGAACCCATTCTTCTTTGTCTTGCTTCTCTGCCCAAGGCCTTGCTCTTGGATCATTCAGTGTCCTCATCATTCTCCCAGTTTTCTTTTTTTTTTAATATATTTATTGATTATGCTATTACAGTTATCCCATTCCCCCCCCCCACTTCACTCCATCCTGCCCACCCCCTCCCTCCCACATTCCCCCCCATAGTTCATGTCCTTGGGTCATACTTATAAGTTCTTTGGCTTCTACATTTCCTACACTATTTTTACCCTCTCCCTGTCTATTTTCTACCTACCATTTATGCTACTTATTCTCTGTACCTTTCCCCCCCTCTCCCCCTCCCACTCCCCTATTGACAACCCTCCATGTGATCTCCATCTCTATGGTTCTGTTCCAGTTGTAGTTGTTTGCCTAGTTTGCTCTTGTTTTTGTTTTAGGTGTGGTCGTTAATAACTGTGAGTTTGCTGTCATTTTTACTGTTCCTATTTTTTATCTTCTTTTTCTTAGGTAACTCCCTTTAACATTTCATATAATAAGGGCTTGGTGATGATGAACTTCTTTAACTTGACCTTATCTGAGAAGCACTTTATCTTCCCTTCCATTCTAAATGATAGCTTTGCTGGATACAGTAATCTTGGATGTAGGTCCTTGAGTTTAATCTTGGGTAATGTAATTATGATGTCCCTTGGTGTGTTCCTCCTTGGGCCCAGCTTCTTTGGGACTCTCTGAGCTTCCTGGACTTCCTGGAAGTCTATTTCCTTTGCCAGATTAGGGAAGTTCTCCTTCATTATTTGTTCAAATAGGTTTTCAATTTTTTGTTCTTCCTCTTCTACTTCTGGCACCCCTATAATTCGGATGTTGGAATGTTTCAAGATGTCCTGGAGGTTCCTAAGCCTCTCCTCATTTTTCTGAATTCTTGTTTCTTCATTCTTTTCTGGTTGGATGTTTCTTTCTTCCTTCTGGTCCACACCATTGATCTGAGTCCCAGTTTCCTTCGCATCACTATTGGTTCCCTGTACATTTTCCTTTGTTTCTCTTAGCATAGGCTTCATTTTTCCATCTGGTTTTGAACAAATTCAACCAATTCTGTGAGCATCTTGATAACCAGTGTTTTGAACTGTGCATCCGATAGGTTGGCTATCTCTCCCTCACTTAGTTGTACTTTTTCTGGAGCTTTGAAGTGTTCTGTCATTTGGGCCTTTTTTTTTTTTTTGTCTTGGTGCGTCTGTTACTTTAAGGGGCAGAGCCTTAGGTGTTCCCTGGGGCGCGGTAACGCTGGTCAGCTGCGCTGTGACGCTGTAGTGGGGGAGGGGCGGAGAGGGAGCAATGGCGCCCGCCTCACTTTCCTCCGGATTTCAATCTTTCACTCCGATACTCACAATCAAACTGGGCCCCTCTGGTGCTGGTTCCCGAGTGGGTGGGCTTGTGTACACTCTAGGCCCCTGTGGTTCTCTCCAACGACCTCTCCTGTGAGGCTGGGAGTCTCTCCTGCTGCTGCTCCAATGCCCACGGGCATTTTCAATCAGTGGTTTGAGGCTTTATTTCCCCAAGCTGGAGCCCTGGGTTGCGCAGTCTGCTTTGCTCCCCGCTGTTCGTCTGGTTTATCTATGTACGAATGTGGGGCCGCGGGATGCTACCTGCCGCTCTGCCTGCCCTGTTCTCCGCCTCTGAGTCCGGCCCTCTCGGTTTATCTGTGAGAATGTGGGGCCGCAGGGTCTGCTAGTGCTCCGACTGCCTGCGCCGTTCGTCCCACACTCCGCCAGTCTCAGTCCCGCCATGGCCACGCAAGTCCTCTCCACCCCGGTACCCGTCTCTGCCCCTCCTACCGGTCTGGATGAATGTTTATTTTTTATTTCCTTGGTGTCGGACCCCCTTGCCATTCGATTCTCTGTCAGTTCTGGTTGTGCGAGGAGGTGCAGTGTGTCTACCTATGCCGCCATCTTGGTTCTCTCTCTCCCAGTTTTCATTCCCCGCTCAGAAGCAGTGTGATTGAGAAAACACATGTTCAGATCATGCCTCTGTCAAAACCGTTCCCAGAATTTTATAGTTGTTGAACTCTGAACTCCTTCCTGTGGCCTCCAAGGTCTGCCTTCTCTACCCCTTGACTGAGGCCCATCTCCTTCACTTCTGTGCTCCCCACACTCACTCACCCTGCTCACACCAGTCTCCTCCCTCTATCTCAGACCCGCAGTGCTCTTTCCCACCTCAGGGCCCTCCACACAGTGTCCCTTCTACCTGTAAAACTCCAAGCTCCTGGCCACTTTCTGTGAATCCTGTGGATCTCGCAGGAAATGTCACTTCCTCACAGAGGCCACTGTTAACAGCCCTACTTTCTCATCCCTCTTACAAGATGAGATGTGTTCTGTGCCCTTCCCTTCCACTCAACTGCAGCCAGACGAAGGTAGGAGTTCTATCTCATGTACATGCATCCGGGGTGTTAGGACAATGACATTGGAGCTAAGTACATTACTACACGTGACAATAAGTGGATCAGGAAGCAGTTGCAGTCATCCCCTTGAAAAATGTGGTGATCTGTGTGGTAGAGATAGGAAGCAGGTAGACTTTGAGAGCTGTTTGGAGAAAACCATCAGCACCTGGTATGTTCTTGGACATGCCCGAAGAATCACTCTAAGAACTTATCGGTAGGATGGTGCGATGTGTGTGGGCCTGCGGGGCCCAGGGGAATCCTGCATGATCCAGCTCCTTCTACCCACCTCGATTCCTTCCTGCCACCCAAGCACACCAAACTCATCTGTTCTTCAGGGGAAGAGGGAAAGCGGCAGAGACTCTGCTGTTTGGAAAACACATCACCCTGTCCCACTTCTAGGCTCCAAGGCCCTTGCCATCTTCCACAGCTGGGGAGGCAGAAACCCAGGGGTGTGAAATTGTTTGGCCAGGGTCTCCCACCCGGTTCATGGAAGAGTATGGCTGAAACCTCACTTCTTCACTGGCAATCCAGATACCATGCTGCCTCTTCTTATAAACAACTTTGTCCATAGCCCCCAACTTCAGGGCAGCCTGTGGAGCTGGAGCAAAGATCCCAACCAGGTGGGCCAAAGATGGCCCCCTACCACAATAGGGTGTCCACTCCCACAGTTGGAGAGTGTCCAAGCTGTGCCAGAGTTGGGGGTTGGGAGCCCATGGCTCAGTTGTGTTGGCCATAAGTGGGGGGCAGGAAATACTTTAGGAGGACAAGTGATGACACTGAGGAGATGGGCAGGCAGTGAGCAGAAAGTTACGGAGACCACCCATCTGTGACATCAGAAGGGTTGTCTCTCCAGCAGTAGGACCGCACACAGAAGTCTGGCATTGGGACGGAACAGCAGGAGGCTGGAGTCATGGAGTCATCACTCATTCATTCATTCATTCAGAAAACATTTGTTCAGAGCTTTTTATAGGGCATGCACTTTCCAAGATGCTGGAGAGTCAAATGTGAATCTCCAGGGGACTCCAAGTCTGCAGAAGACATGCCAGCATATACAGTATGATGAGGGCAAGTGCAAAGGAAGTCACACCTTGACTACAACACCCTCCAACACACTTTGTAAATTCGAGGAAACTGTACAAAGAGAACCGCAGCAACCTTTACAAGGGAAGGGGAGACAGAAAGAAAAGAAGAGGAGATGCTTATGGGAACACAGATACTTATATTTCCAGGGCTGCTTTTCTCACAAAATCTAGAAGGGATCTGCATACTTCCTGTTGTTCATTCATCCAACAAATATGTATTGAGCATATAGCGTATGCCCGGACCTGTGATAAGTGCTAAAGAGTATAGTTCTCAGGTTATAAAAAGGTAGAGGAGCCCTGCACCCTGGCCTCCTGGTCCAGCTATTATCCCAATAGCCACGGAGGCCTCCCCTGTGCAGACAGTCCTGTCTGAATGGCAATGGACAATTTAAATAACACAGAGAAAATCTAATTGCCTCCATCAAGGACTTTGTAATCTAAGGCACTAAGTAACTTAAGAAAAGAAAGGAGGCGTAGAAGGCTGTGGCACCACTGTGGCCTTCAAGGATTGCTCTTACAGAAAGGTTCATCAAGGAACTTGAGTCAGGTTGCTTTGCTTGTGCCGGACAAGACTCTTTGGGTACAAGTGGCAGAAGCCCAGTACAAACTGACTTAAGCATAAAAGAGAAGTTAATGATTTCAGGCACAGCTGCATCCAGTCACTCAAATTATGATGTCAGACACTTGTCTGTCTTAGCTTTTCTTTCTCTGAGTTGGTTTCATTCTTGGGACTGAGATGGTGAACAAGACAATATTCCTTGCTCTTGTGGAGCTTATAATTGGGCAAGCTGTCTAAATTTGGTAGCAAAGGAAGAGTACCAGGCTTTCAGGACTTACATTTTAGGAGTGTAGCAACTGCAAAAGGGGTGAAAATTACCCACAGTAAAAACCCTGGGATGCATTTTATTGGTTGGTTCAGCTTTGTCACATGTTCTCTCCAAGCTGATCAATGTGGCAGGAATAGTCAGTACTCTGATTGGCTAGCCCCGGGTCACCTACCCATCCCAGGATCCAAGGAACAGAGCAGGGGAGAGCTGGACCCTCATATGAAAAACAATGATATTATCAGATATTACTTGAAAAGAGAAAAATGGATACCAAATAGCTGATGCTGTGTCTGGCATAAGCCTAGGGTAGAAGAAAGCTTAGTTGTACCATCAACAGCAAATAAAGGAGGTAGTAAGAGTTCCAGGAAAGCAGTGAGTCAAGCTCTCACTGAAATAGGGCATCGGGAAAAGGCCAGATACATTAGCCCTGGTTTTCCAAGGAAAACTACTATCTTCAGGCCAATATGTTTGCAAATTTGAGTAGAAAGTTCTAGAATTGTAGCAAAAAACCATGATTTGGAAGTCAGGCACATCTGGGTTAAAA